>NW_026125444.1:19602500-20202500 GCF_943737965.1 Phodopus roborovskii | reverse complement strand
TGATATATCTGTGGGGTTCCCTAACTCTTATGGGTATCATTAGCTCTTAAAATTAATTTTCACATCGTAATATCTGTTTTGTTTAAAGACATCGAGGGCCACCCTAAGCACAGTACCTCTAGAAACAAAAGGTCAAACACAAATCTATTTCTAATTATAATCACTTAATACAAAATTTATTTGCTTGAGCAACAACTCATGAAAGGTAATATTTCTGGGTTACATTTCTTATATATTATTGTTAATTAAGAGATTTTTACTTTTTACGAGCAGTTTTAGGTTTACAGAAATGCACAATAGATATTTCATAGTCCTCTCCTGCACAGTTTCCTCTGCTATGAGCTTCTTGTGCTACATGGTAATTTTTTACAATTGATAGACAATTTATTGTTTACTAGCTGACTCAACATATATTCTGTAAGCTTTGACAAATTTATAAAGACACGTATCTTTCACTACTACAATATCAAACAGAGTTCATTGTCTCAAAAGTTCTGTTTGACACCCATTTTTAATTAATTCTGTTTCCAGGTCTGCAACCACTGACCCTTTCTCCCCCTAGTTTTGTTTTGTCACACAGCCTTTCCAGACTTCTTTCATTTACTAGCACTGATTTACCACTACAGTGTCTTTTCCTTTCTTTCGACTAAAGCTTTATGAACAAAGCTAGCTGTGCTCAGAGGCACATCTGTCCACATCTTTGTGATGGAGGTAAGCACGTGGGCCACCTGTAGGATGCAAACTGAGGATGTCCCATAGTGTTCCTGTCTGCTTGCTATTTTTACCTTTTTAAATCTGCTATATGACCCTTGGCCATGAATGCATCAATGTGTCTGCATTCTTTCCTCCACGAAGCATGACTTAACACTGAGCATGCTCAACAATCTACTCCTTAACTGAGCATGCTCAGGAAAGCGTCTGCGCCTACAGTGCTTCCTTCCTGATATTTACGTGCTTTCTAGGTAAAATCCCCACGCTGTCTTTGAGGAAGGCATTGCTTTTTACTCCCCTCTCTGTTACAGGTAACAAATCTTTCTCAGTTATTTCTTGGCCATGTTTGTTTTGGTTTTGTATTCACCAAGATGAAAGCCATATATGTGGTTGCAATGTGGACTTAGGTTTCTGTTCTGTCATATTGTTTCATGGTTTGGCAACCCAATTATTTTTTTATCATTATATGGATAAAATTTAAAAAAAATATCATCCATCTACTGGAGGATATCTGGTTGCTTCTAGTTTGGGCAATTATAAATAAAGCTGTTTAAATACTATGTGGACTTGTTTTCAGTTTATTTGGTTTAAACCCAAGAAACAAAGATGATCTGGGAGTAGTAGTTTCATGACTCCTATGATGGGTCATATAACAGTGGCTGGTCTGTCTGAAGGTAGAGAACCTGTAGGGGGCAGTTCTGATGTGGCTACATTTTGTACATGGCTAAGATAGTGTACCTCCTTGTTGTAGCGGATGTTACATGACTGATAAGACATGCAGTCAAGGCTGTGACACCTGCGAGTGGGACAATCCCGTTGGCCATTTTCTTCTAAATGGTATGGAGTTACAGGTTTCCTTGATGAACTGGATCTATCACTCAAATCTGAGGATACCCCCAAATGGTAATGGACTAGAGATAATAATTGCAGTCTTTGAAAGTAGCATGTGGTAGAGAGTAGGTGATGGTTATTGGGAGTGGTGGGAGAAGGAGTAGGTGGTGAATCGCTTGTAAGTGGTACCCAAGCAGACCCAACACCTACCTTCCAGGAGGGTGAGCGAGTGCTGTGCTTTCATGGACCACTTCCCTATGAAGCAAGGTGTGTAGAGGGCCACAAGGACAAACAAGGGAGATAGCTCACACACCACAGTGGTTGGAACAGGTATTGGAATGAATGGGTTCAAGAAAGCAGAGCACTTAAATATGTGGACACTAATTTGCAGAAGCAGCAAGAACTTTAAAGGCCCATCAATCAATCAATCAATCAATCAATCAATCAATCAATCAATCAATCAGGAGCAAGGCAATCTGAGGGCAAGAGGAGAGGGGCTGCTCCCGGTAAGAAGACATCTGGCCTGCAACAGAAAAATGTTGAAGTGACAACAAAAAAGAGTAGGCAGAAATGGAGATGGTGACAGTACCAGGGGGACAGACACTTCCGTCTCCTGAGGAAGAGGCCCCGAGTGGATCCTATTGTTGAGAGTGAAGAAACGTGAACAGGGTTGCAATTAGAGTCCTGAAAGCTGACACCATGGCTCATGGATGCCCAGGACTTGACCCCCAGGCAAATGATCTCAGCAAATGTGGCGCTCTATGCACGGGGGACGTGGGTGCATCAGGGTGATCTATGAAAAATTCAGCATACTGTAGTCTCTCAGATTTCCTCAATACCTGGCGAAGAATTCTGCAACTTTGTTCAGTGCCAGTGATTACGCAGTGGCTCCTCCTGAGAATCATCGGAAAGCCGTGTGAGGGGTGTGCTCGCTCTCACTCGTGTTTGGATCTCTGTAAACAGAGTTTGGATCTTAGTCCTTCTGTACTTTGAAGATGTTAGTGCATAACAGAATCGATGCTTGTTTTCTGTTTGATTTTAAATAGAGAAAATAAAGGGAGCTCCTTTTCTCTTTCGCTGTAAAGTTTCTACAGGTGAATTCAATGATGGACAGTAGAGACGTGCTGTACAGCAGTGATTCTCGACCTTCCTAACGCCGTGACTCTTTAACCCCGTTCCTCATGTTGTGGTGAGCCCCAACCTTAAAAGTATTTTGTTGCTACTTCATAACTGTAATTTTGCTACTGTTATGAATCATAGTGTAAATATCTGGTATGCAGGATAGCGGATGCATAACCCCAAAGGGGTTGCGACACACAGGTTGAGAATCACTGCTGTAGAGTATTATTGCTAGCCGACACGACTGCTTCTGAATGCTGGTAGTGTTCCTTTTATAATATGTGTTACTGCTCTATGACAAAATGCTGATTCCTAGTGCCCAAGGTTCACTTCAGTCCATGTAGTTGAACACTCATCCACTTGTGCTTCTTTTTGTTAAATGTGATTAAAAAGCCCAACCTTTGCAAGTCATCCATGCCGTTCCTTAGACATTTTATCTTTGTTCAATTGTTGAAGAATAGTGGGTTCATGATTTTCGTATTTCTGTCTAAGGCATGTTTTAATATGATACATGCAATTCATTGTGTAGCTGCAGTTTTAAAGAAAAGTCTCTACTGTAGGAGTTGTTTTCAGATGCTCAATAATTTTCCTTTAAATTCCAAATGTAAAGAAAATAGCATGCACAGGTCAGGAGGCTGTGGCATCAGTTTTGTAGCCTTCTGTGGATGGTAAGACATGCAACTAAGAAGACTGATTTATCTGCCCATAAAGAGCTTGCCCAATTGAGGAAAGAATTATAAGGAAAAGACACATGGGTGCTGTTTTTTCATGCCAGTCTATGATTTTGCAGGAAAGATGGAAAATAGGAGAGAATAGGTGACATAATAGAAGATACCTCTCAATCTACCTTTAATAGAGAAGGAGGACAATCCATTTTCCAGTATGAAAATTCAGGCCTTTATAATGACTCTTATAGGAAACATGACAACTAGGGAATATTCTACATCTGAACTGTGATTGTCTGTGACTCAAATATGATGTACCTGTTCACCTGCCTTCTAACTATTTGTGATCATACATATGAATTATTGATGTGGAGGAATATTTCTTTTTTGGTGGGCAATACAGCAGAGACTCACAAATGGTTAGGTTGCTGAGAATAACTATCATTCCATCTGAGGCTCAGGGAACAACACAGAAGAGAGGGTGGAAAGAATGTAAGAGCCTGAGGAAAAGGCAGAGTGTTGTACAGCTATTTCCTCTGACCGAGAACATTTCTCCCGGAAGGAGGTTCCCCAGACTTAGGAAGCTAAGAAACCTTTCAAGGCCCAGGGAGTTCATAAAACTTATGCGATTCAGGAAAGTCAGAAAGTTACAAGATTCACAAAACCCCTACTTCAGGTTACATAAGAAGTCAACTTCTGGAAAGGAGGAGACTTTCTTTGATAAAGATATGACCAAGTTGGCTGGGTGGTGGTGCACGCCTTTAATCCTAGCTCTCGTGAGGCAGAGGCAGCTGGATCTCTGAGAGTTCGAGGCCAGCCTGGTCTACAGCGTGAGTTCCGGGACAGCCAGGGCTGTTACATAGAGAAACCCTGTCTTGGGGGGAAAAAGATATCAGCAAGCTGCTCTGGGGTCACTGTGGGTGCAGCTTTTGTGAGCTGTCACCTGTGCTGTGAAGGGCTTTCTGGTGTTGTAGCCTTTGTGTCACTAACACTTCTGTTGGTAATTCCAATATGTTCCTAGGCTCACAAAGCTAAATTTAGGTGGGATTACTTCTTTTGTCTGTTACTGGTGCCCTAGCTGGGATGAACAGAATTTTATTCACGTCTTCCCAGGAAGAGTCACCCAACATAATCCCATCAAAAGAGAGGTCCTATTTTCTCACATTTTTACTACCATTTAGTATTGTCAGTGCTTTAGAATTTTAAGAAGTTCTGAAATGTTTGTCATGCTAATTCATTTTTTAATTTGTAATTTCCTAATGACAAATGTTAAATTATCATTAGTCTTTCCCTTTATTCATTTTAAAACTTATCATTTTATTGTTTTATTTTTAAAACATGCCTGAACAACTATGCATTTTTATATCCTCATTCCCTATAAAAGATATTATCCTATCTGTATAAAACTTTTCTGTGCTTATTATATACTATCGGCATATATAGATATTCCTTATTTCTGTATAATTTAATCCATAGTCTTAATGTCTGTCATTGTTGATGGAACATTGGAACACTACCTGTTTCTAGTAGCAATTCTAAACCAGGGTAAGAGGAGTAAGATCAAGTGTTTTAATGTACAGAGGAATTGTTTATTATCTAGCACCGAGAACACTGCACAAATAGAGTGTCATCATGCGTTGCCTAGAATGGCTCTTGGTGTTTGAGACAGGGCATCAGGGTGTAGTGCAGTCTGGTCTGAAATTCATGACCCCCTTGCTTTGGTTCCCAAGCCCTGAAATTATAGTTGTGCACTCTCATGCCCAATTAAAACTGATTTTAAAACATGATGGCTCTGTTTGAGATATTGAGACATTGTTTTCTTAGCACCAACGTGCTTATCACTAAGAATCTGTAGGATATAGAACTCTCTGGTTGGTGTCATTCCTTTTGGAAACTGTATGATATGTAATAGGCAATGAAGAAAATTCACTCTTGAAATGCAGTAATACTTTATGTAGTCATATGCTTATCTGTCTTTTTAAAAGAGGAACATGGAAACTACCACATGCTTTCACTGGAGAATTGAAAGGTTCAGAGAAAACTTCCAAATATCCGAGGAACTTAGTATACAGAAGGTGTAGCTGTAGTCTGTGCTTAAGAAATCAAGATCATAGTAAGAAATAGGTGAAAATATGTGAAGGAAAAGAACTCTAACAACAAGAATTAGCAGGGAGAAGAGTTATGTAGCACTTGTGATTGACAGAACTTGACAAAAATTGCATAACTATTCACACATGGTTGTTAAGCCAGGAGAAAGACACTTTTAGATTATCTGAAACCTAATGGTTATTATTTTAAGAAGATAAAAGATTTACATTAGGAAATAGAGATAAAATATGCACTATTTATTATTCATTGACTCACTTTTAGAAGAACCTATACTAGACAGAAAATGATTTTCTCAAAAAGTAATTAGGTTCCCATCACAGACTTCCTTCCTGTCCATGTCATATAATTAAAATTGAATATTCTAGACAAGGCTGTATTAATTATTATTAAATTGTTGATATTTTTATTTGATACACTGTCAGTATTGGGGAATATTTAACTTTCTGACTTTATGTGGTATTCATCTATATAATTTTAGTAATTTCTATAAAACAAATGAGATATTTAAGGTCTACAGTGAGTCACCCAATGCCTACTTAATTATATTATATTTTAATATACAAAGAAATATCCTGTTATCCTTCTCTCTATACAAGAAGAGTAATGAGCAAGGGCCAAGGCAAAGAAAAAGACAACCTTTTCTGAGTCATAATCACAGCAACCTAATTGGGCCATATCTTCTATTGTCCTACCATCTCCCAACAGTCCAAAATTGAATCCAGCAATAGATTGAACCAGCTTTAACAGCCCTCATGATCTAATCCTCTCTGGAAATGTCCTCTCAACTGCACCAAGAGGTATGTTTTACTAATCTTTAAGATGTCTTTAGAAACCAACCAATCTAACAATCAGCACTAATCTCACAATAGCCAACCAATATTCATCCAAGAGTACACAACAGGGAAAGGAAGACTTTTCAACAGATGGTTCTAGGAAACTATATATCACATTTAAAAGAATGAAATTGGACATTTATAATGTAAACACAAAAGCTCAAAATAATAGCTCAAGTAGCTATTAAAATAGTATGGAGGTTCCTTAGGAAAAAAAATATAGTGACTACTAGGTAATCTGATAATAACTCTGACTAATGTTAATGATACACCATGACTGGGTCTCAATCCAAGAACCCAAATCTAGAGCCGACATGATAACACTAAAATGTTTTGTACAACATTTTTCAAAAACAATTCACAATTCTACTTATAATAAGCATCTAAAATAGTTTAATTCATAGTATCAGAGAATGGTGGTTGTTAGGAGCAGAGGCAAAAGGAATGGAAATTATTAATTTATAGACATGAAGGTCAGTTAAGGAAGAGCAGGCAATTCTAGAGTTCTGCAGTACAATATTGTACCAACCAACAATAATAACAATGCACTGTCAATTTAAAATTTCATTGAGGGTAGGTCTCTTTTAAGAGTTTGTAACACCTGAAATTTAATTATAAAGAGAAAGTATCCTACCCCAAATGCTAAAAGGAACAAATAAACCCAAACTCAAACAAACCCTAAACATTTCTGAGTAAAGAAGCCCTTTCTGCATGACTTGAGAGCTTCATCATATGGCCCCAGGCAATGTGCCTCTTGGAATTTTATATGTGAAACCTATAACATTAGACTGATACTCCTATAAAGGGTGCACATGGTAAACAATGCAACACATTGTACATTTACATTGGCAATCACATTGCTTGATTTCTACTCAAGGGAAATGAAAATGTATCAGAGAAAAACCTACACACGGATGCTTTCAGAAGTTTTATTCATAATGCTGACACTTGGCAGCAACTAAGGTGTTCTTCAGTTGAGTGGGTAATTGTGGTATATTCAGACAATGCTTACTATTTGGAGCTAAAAACAAATGTGCCATCACACCATGAAAATACAGAGGAAGTTTGTAGGCATGTTACTAAGTGATAAAAGGAAATCTGAAAAGCTAAATACAATCCAATCAAACACCATTCTGAAAAAGGAAAAACTAAGTAGACAATAGATATTATAGTTGTCAATTGTTAAGGAGGGGATGGATAGAGTTATGAGCCCATGAATGAAGATACTCTGTCTTATACTTCGATGGCAGGAACATGCCATTATAAATTTGTTCAAACCCACAACATATGAAACAATGTTCTGACTGGAGTATCTGTTAATGTGAACTGTCTGTTAATGAACTTTGCTCACTGAAACATACTTATCATCCTGGTATGTTGATAACAGGAGGGGAAAGCTCTAGACATATAGGAACAGGGGATATATGGGAAATATCTCTATTGTCTACTCAGTTTTGCTGTGGACATAAAATGCTCTAAATGAGAAAAAGAGAGAATGCAAAAACAATTTTGTGTGTCTTTCATATATAGTAAACACATGGCACACTGCACTGCTCAAATGAAACCTTGATATATTTGACCAAAATAATACACTTGGGAAAACTTTTCCTAATATTGGTCAGAATTTCCTGTGTGGAACTGACACTAATCTAAGTATTATGAAAAAAGTTCAGTAAAACAATGTAAACATTACTTCAACTACCTGACTTACCTAGATTCTACATCCAATGAAATTTCTACTAGAGAAGTATCTGAGTCATCAAAGACTCTTTCCAAGTTCATACGTTTTTCCATTTCTTCTAATTCTTTCAGGCACTGAAAATACTAAGGAAAAATAATAAATGAGTTTATTATAAGAATAACATTACTTTCTAATTAACATATATACATATGATATATACATATACATATACATATACATATACATATATATATATATATATATATATATATATATATATCCTTTGTAACAGTTATTGGGTTACTACAAACACCCGAACCCAGAAAGCTACTGGATGTTAAAAGGGAAAACCATCTGTAGAACAACAGCAGACAAGTTATTTATCTGACAGCCTGAATCTGATACTTACTCAAATTGATTTGACTTACCTTGCTCCGGTCAGGATCACAGTAGTCCAGTAGAGAATCACAAAAATGATATCCCATTGACTCTAAGTCTTTTGTGCTGAAATGAGTGCCTCGTTTATTGCCTAAAACACCAAAAAATTTATTCACCCTGGAGGATGAGTTACTAACTTTTCTTCTCAGATAAATCTAAATTGTGAGGCACTATAAATAAAACACGGGTACAACTCCACATTCTGTCCTTTGGATTTTCTTCTCTGGAGCAGGTCATTTAACAGTGTAATACTTTTGCTTATTCCTTTCCCACAACCCGGAGCAACCCGGTGAACACACTGATGTGTATTGCAAGGCAAAAAAAAAAAAAGTCAGCAGTTGTTAGCAGTGATGGTAACTACTCAGAAAAAGTCCATGAGAAAATATTTTGTTGTCATCGTGAATGATATTACCTTAGTTTCAGATCCCATAAGAAACTAGGGGATCTCCAGGCATGGTAGCATATACAGTCAGTTCCAGTGACTCAGAAGTAGAAGCAGGCAGATCTTTGTGAGTTTGAGGCCAGTTCATTCTACATAGTGAGTTCCAGGACAGCCAGGGCTATATAGAGAGACAATGTCTCAAAACAAGAGCAAAATTAACACAAATACTAGGTAGATATTACATATATGGATCTCCAGCATTTTACTTTTTCAAAACGGGTAAAGTTCTCTTATGTAGCCCATGCTGGCCTTGAACTCAAGATCTGCCTGCCTTTGTCTCTTGAGTGCTGAGATTACAGGCAGGTACCACCATAAAACTTAGATTTGAAATATTTCCCAAGAGTGTTAAAATCACTGTGATACAGAATATTCTCACTTTACTAATACATGCTAAGTATGACAGATATTTCTTATGTGAGACTACAGAGCATAGCTTCATTTTTAGTTGCAGGAACCAAGGGCTTCCTTTTAAATATAAATCGACAACAACCAATGAGTGAATGAACCAACCAAGGAAACAAACGATGCAAACAGCCAGTCTATTTTTGCTTGGCAAACAACAAATAAAATAAAAACATTTCAAGTAAGTACATGGCTTTTTCTTGACATCATCAAGGATTCCCTTTTTTTTTTTTTTTTTTAAAAAAAAAAAACAAAAAACAAAAAACAAAAAACAAAAAAAACCCCAAAGGAATTCCCTTAACGGCAACAACAAATACTTGAAGATTTAGCAAGTTCTGGTGCATCCCAGAACACTCTTTTTATAAACAAAAGGAAATGATAACAGAGATGCAACACAATAGAAATTTATTCATCCTGCTTATAGGACTGAGCATACATAAGTGTGCATTTAAATGGGAAGAGCATTTTCACTACGGAACTGTCCATATCGTTAACCTCACAGCAAAGTCTAGCCTTGATTTACTGTCCAGGAAGAGGTCATCAAGGACAATTACCAAGAGTAGATCCGCAGAAGGTGGCCTCCAGTGTGAAGCTGTTCCTGATGCCCATCTTCCACATCACAACCCTTCCTGTCCCTTCCTTGCTCTTCTGAACGTTAAATTTGCAAGCTGAGAAGGAAAACTGAGAAGCAGTGGTTAGAAATGGCAGGTATGCTTCTTAGGAAGAGGTTAAGAAGGGACAAGCAGGCAGCCTCTTTTCCTTTATTATTATTACACACAGATACAAGCATCCTTCTCTTTGATTTTTATGTACATTTGATACATATGTACAAATATATGGGGAATAAAAAAATTCAAGGGAAGAGTGGCTGGAGGGGAAAAATAGGGGAGAAAGTCATGTATTTTTCCTTCAATTAAAAAAAAATTAAGTGGACAAAAATCAATAAAAAATAAAATAGCATCTCTGCAAAAATTGTAATTCTCAAAGCTGAAGGTGTTACATTTTATTTCCTGGTCAATAAAAATAACTATTTTTACTTTAATTCACTGTGTGGTTCAGATTCAATTTCTGCCACCATTGTCCAAGCTGGAGAATAATTAATTTTACAGAAGATGTATTTATATTTTGAGAAATAGAAACTGTAACCCCAACAATAAATATACTTTTATCACCATATTTACTTGTCCCAAATAAACTTATTAATCTTGGCTTCTATTACTATAGGATCTCATACTTTTAGGAACATTTTGTGTTTTGTTGCTTGCTTGTTTTTTTTTGTTTGTTTTTGCTATTTTGAGGCAGTGTCTTGTTCTATAGCCCACACTAGTGCACTAGCCTCATCCCTGCTGAGATTACAGATGTGTACCACCACACAAAGAATCTTGTTTTTTCAGTAAGCTCCAGAAAGTCTGCATGTTTCAGAATGAAGATTCTTCCTGTAGATTTCCAGAAATAGAATCAGGAGTCTTTGCTTTCATATGAAATACTGTTGTTTGGCTTCTTTTCCTAAGACAAGTGTCCACCAAGAGATTGGGGGCTTTATTTATTATTTTTAACATGAAGTAGTTTATTTGTGTCCATTCTGTGATTTTTAATGAGTGTAGAGATTCACTTAATTACTAGCATCACATACTCCCTGCTTCCCTGCCTTTTGTGACCCCCCCATGCTAGCTATCCCCTTGCTGTCATATTCTCCTGTCCCCTCACCGTTTCCTTTGTGACCATGTGTGTGTTTTCTTGACTTCTGTCTAAATGGAATCGAGTTTGCAATATTTTGAGACTGGCTTCTCTAGAATAACACCTTTGAGCTTTATCCAAGATGTTGCTGGCAGGGAATGCCATTGTATGCCTATACTACATAAAGTCTAGTTTGGATGATATTTTAGAAATTAAAAGAGATTCTAAGAATATTCTTATGTACAGGGTTACATATGAAGTAAGTTTTCTTTTTCTTCTGTGGTTGATCTCTAGGTATATGATTGCTTGATCACATGATAATTGTACCTTCTTCTCATCCCTTCTCCCTCCCAACTTCATGTCCTTCTTTCACACATTTTTATCTATTTCAAATATCATTTTATTCATTCTTTGATAATTCCATACAATATATTTTGGTAATATTCATTTCCATGTCCCAATTTCTCCCAGATCCTTTCCTGCCTCCCTACCCACCCAACTTCATGTTCTCGTTCTCTCTCTCTCTCCTCTCTCTCTCTCTCTCTCTCCCTCTCCCTCTCCCTCTCTCTCTCCATCATCCTCATCCACAACAACAAACCCACGGAATTCAGCTTCTTTTGGACTACTACTCCTGAGTGTGAGGTCTGCACTGGAGTGTGGTCAATACACTATGTATCAATCTATTGAAGAAAACTGCCTAATAGTTTCTTAGAGTAAGGACTTCGTGCCCACTTCCTCTGTTCCATGTTGGGATTTTGTCCAGCTTGAACTGGAGCAGGTCTTGTGTATATTGTCACAGTCTCTGCGAGTTAATATGTGCATCTGCCCTGTTGTACCTGGACAATGCTGTTTCCTTGAAGTCATCTATTACCTCTGGCTTTTACTCTCTCTGTTTCCTCTTCTACATACATTCCTGAGTCTTGAGAGTGTGATATAGACATCCCTCTTAAGGATGAGCATTACAAAGTCTCTTTTTCTCTGTATGTTGTCCAGTTGTGGGTTAATTAGCATCTAATGCAAGAAGATCCTTTTCTGATAAGGGTTGAGCAATTTAAGGATCAATGAGTATAGCTATAGCCATGTCATCAAGAGTAGTTTTACTGCTATGCCCATTTATCAGAGTAATAGTAATAGGTTTCCCTAGAGTCCATGTCCACACATGAGTGTGGAGGCAAGAAGACAACTTGTAGGAGTTTTTTCTCTACTCCCCCCACATGGGTATGAGGTGTCAAACTTAGACAAACTTAGCAACAGATGCCTTTACCTGCTGAGCCATCCTGTTGGCCCAGGGATTTTAAACATGGAATGACAGTTTGTATCTCTCTCTCCAGCAAATCATGTGACTTCTGAGAATATGGTATACGTTTCCTAAATTTATTAATTGAAATGTATGTTACAATCTTTCAGTGTTTTATAACAACTCATGAAACTTTCATCAAATACAAAAATCCCATGGTTCTTGAATAGAGCCACTAGGCTGCCCTGATTGTGCTTGTCTGCAGAATCTGCTCCAATTAGCATTCCTCTTCCATTCTTGAATTGGTGATTTTGTCATCTTCCTTTTTCGCCAGTTTTGGTAATGTGTTATCAGTACTAATGGATCTTTCCCAGTATAAGCTTTGTGTTACTTTGTGTTTCTCCATTATGTCTGCTTCCAACATCACTAATCTTTTATTCTGCTTGTTTTCAGTTTATTTTGTTTCCCCTTTTCTAGTTCCTTATGTAAAAACCTACATATTGACTTGAAATCTGGTTTACTCTAATATAAACTTTTCTTCCTAAAAAATTCATTCTAAGCAGTACTACATTAGCTGAATCTCAGATTTTTTTTCTTTTCTTTTTTCTTTCTTTCTTTTTTTTTTGTGTGTAGTACATTTCTAATCTTTCTTGAAATTTTGTCTTTGGCCTCTTTAGAAATGTGGTTTAATTCCCAAGAGTTTGGACATTTTCTTCTTTTGTTGACTTCTAGTCTATTTCCCCTGTGGTCAGAGAAGATACTTGATGATTTGAATTGTTTTAAAAGACCTATTTTATGGTAGGATCTGGTCTGCACTGATGACGTTTCCATGAGCGTTCACATATATTGTGTACACTGCTCTTCAGCAGAGTTGGTCTGTAATTGCCAATCAAATCCAGCTGGCATTGGTCAGTTCTTACTGGTTTCACCTGTTTTCTATTACCTGTTCTTGTTTACTGAGAAAAGCATTTTCTCTGATTGCAGGTTTGCAATGTTGTAATGAGAAATGTGTCAGACCCAACGTAGAATTGGAGGTGTCTGTATTTTAACAGTCACTGTATTAGGAAACATCTGTTTAAATGTAGAATGGCTGCTTACAGTGCTCAAAAGACAGGCCCATTTTATGTAAGGCATAACTAATTAGAGGTTAGAGAATTTAAGAAACATGCGGATAAATATATGCTAAAATAGCTTAGAGAAGTTGGATAACCTTATAGGAGTAATAAATTATACCTATGAGTGTTGACATAATAATAGATTCAGGTATGAGATTGCTTTCTCTGATTTTCCCAAAGGGATATATATTCTCGGAGTAAAAATCTGTTCTTTCTATAAATAGCTATTTCTATCAGATCACCCTTTCTGTTTGGTACATTTGAACCCCAGGTAGCCTCAGGAAACAGTAAGTATATCCCAATAAGTTTTTTATAATTAAAATGTTTGGTTAAGAACTTGAAGTCTGGCCCGGGTGTTGGTGGTGCACCCCTTTAATCCCAGCACTCTGGAGGCAGAGGCAGGAGGATTTCTGTGAGTTTGAGCCCAGCGTGGTCTACAGAGCAAGTTCCAGGACAGGCTCCAAAACAATACAGAGAAACCCTGTCTTGAAAAACCAAGGAGGTGGGGGGGGGGGGAAGAACTTGAAGTCTTTTTGTTGTTGTTTGTTACATTAATTCTTTTCTCTAAAAAAGTAAAATGATTTTAACAATTCGTCAATTGAGCAGCTCCAACATTTTCACCATTCACAAAAATAAATATACTGTATTTTCTTCTAATTCTACCTTCTATGTATTTTTGAATATTGGTCATTATTTTTTTCTTTGAAAAGTTCTAATAAATAAACTATTTCTTAAGATCACAACCTTTAGTCTGCATAACATACACACTAAAAACTCTTAAAAATGTTAGGACTTGAAATTGGTAATACAAATGACTAACTGAGGAAACTTCAAAAGGTGGAATAAAAGGGCTGGTCTTAGGACTCAAGAACAGAGGAGCTTTTGCTTCTGTTTTTATTTTTAAAAAAATATTTCCAAATTATTGGGCATTAAACAGACCCCAATCATTGTTTTCTCATGGCCCATTGTGAAAATCAATTAAAAACTAAACAAAAAAGCTGGGTAGCAAGCAGGAGAAGCCCCTTGCCTTTCCCACAAGAGCAGCATTTATAAAGAAAAGCGGAGCTCTCAAACGTACTTACTTTATTTGGGCAATTTTTGCTCAGCATGAGTGGGAAGATCCGCTGCTGTAAGTATAACCCTTTTGCCTTCTGCCTGTGGCTGCCATCACAGCCATACATGAAAATGTTCTGCTTCCTACTATGGCCATGAAGGTCACAGTACAAAATGACCTCTCGTTTCTCCATTAACCTGTCAAAAAGAAAAGGAGTAAGTCACCAAATTTTGCCTCTTATAGGTCGTAAGACTTACAAATACAATAAACAAACAACATATCCTTTTTTGACTTTTTTATGCTCTAGTTTTCCGATGGAACTACAAATGTCCCCCATTCCCACGACTCCTAGTAGATCGCTCTGCTTTATACTTTGGTTTTGTGTTGTCCCCAGAAGACAGATTACCCTGCCTTTGACCATCACCTGAACAAACGCTCTCTCTCTCTACCTGACTAGCGAGTCTACCTACTTCATCTTTCAGTGTTCCCAGCCTTCAGAACAAGCTTTGTGTTTCCCTTGCCTACCCAGCCAGCTCAGTGCAGGACTTGGTAACACCTTGGTTATATTATTTCCTTGTCGCCTGTCTAGGAAAATTTCATGTCCCATACTTAAGCTTGTTAAAGATGGGGAATGTTCAAAAATCTTCTAGAACAGTGCTATGCATACAAGCATTCAAATATTTGTGAACAATCGAGTGCCCCAGAATGTGGTCCTGAAAGTAATAGTTGACCTCAGAGAGTACCATTCTGAGAAAAATGACACTGAAATTTACACTGATGTTTTTTCTAATAAAGTTCTAATAGATACTTAAAGGAAATTATCATATATTCCTTAAGAGGACAACCCTTCACCTGATTAATTTAGCACTCAGTTATTTTAAATTAAAAAGCAAGTTTTTCAAACTGATGATGATGATAACTGGCAGAAGCTTTTTTTTTCTTTTTTTAGTAATTTGATATTTTTTAATTAAAAAAATTTAATTTAAATTAAAAACAACTTATTTTACATACCAATCTCAGTTTCCTCTCCTGTTCTCCCACACCCACCCACTAACCCCCTCTCCCATCCCCCATCCACTCCCCAGGGATCATCAAAGTCTGCCATATCATTTGGGGCAGGGCCTAGGCCCTCCCCCATGTGTCTAGGCTGAGAGAGTGTCCCTCCATAGGGAGCGGGCTCCCAAAGCCCATTAGTGCAACTAGGGATAAATACTGGTCCACTGCCAGAGGCCCCATAGACTGCCAGAAGAGGTTTTAAAAGTGGAGCATGCCTTCTGTATCTGGGTGACAATTGTGTAGCTTGGACTTTTGTGTGGCCCGTAGCAGTGCGACCAGGACCTGTTCCTGATGGTGAGCTGGCTCTTTGGAACCTGTTCCCTACAGTGGGATGCCTTGTTCAGCTTTGATGCAGTGGGAAGGATCTTGGTCCTGCCTCAGCTTGACATGCCATGCTGTGTTGATCCCATGGGCAGTCTTCCTGGGTCTGAGTGGAGACAGAGGACTGGAGGCGAGGTAGGGGGGTGGAGGGTGGGAGCAGGAGGAGAGGAGGGAGATCCACAGCCAAGCACTGGGCTGAGTTCCCAGAGTCTAGTTGAAGAGAGGGAGGAGGGATTAGATGAGCAAGAGGACTGGTCAGGATCATGATGGGGAAACCCAGGGACAGCTGACCCAAGCTAATGGGATCTCATAGCTTCTGGACTTATAGCTGGGGAGCTAGGTCCTACGAATGTGGGTGACAGTGTGCGGAGGTTGGTCTGTTTGTGGGATCCCTGGCGCACAATCTGGCTTTTGGAGCTCATTCCCTATGGTGGGATACCTTGATCTGCCTTGATGTAATGGAGAGGGACTTGGTCCTGCCTCAACTTGATATGTCAGGTGTTATGAGTAAGGTTTTTTCTGCCTGCCTGGACCCACAGCTGTGCCAGCCCCAAATAACACACTGAGGCTCTGTATTAGATATAAAGCTGTAGGCCAGTTACTATTTTCTTATCAGCTGGCTCTGTCTTAAGTATTTACCCATTTCTATTAATCTAAGTATTTCCACTCCACATGGTCTCATCTTACCAGAGAGAGGGCCAGGACCTCTGTTCTCTCAAGTCTCTACCTGCTGACTCCTCCTTCCTACTTCCTCCAACCCTCCTAGTCTCCTAGTCCCACCTATCTTACTTTCCTGTTGGCCAATAGTGCTTTATTCATTAACCAATAAGAGAAACATATTTATAGAATGACATCTCCCATCAGTCAGGCTTAGTTGATTCCCCTTGGGAGTCAACTTACCCTTACCCTTTCTGAGGAGTGGATGAGGGGTGGGAGGGGGTGGGGGTGAGAGCGGGAGGAGAGGAGGGAGGGGGAACTGTAGATGGTATGTAAAATGATAAAAAATTTAAAATTAAAAAAATGGGGAAAAAGACAGTAATCTCTATAATGGAAGTTGTTATTATAACAATTGAGTCACCCTAAATATTTACAGTGAGTTTTCATACCTATATAATTTTATTAACACTTTTCTTTTGCATGTGAGAAATCATATGAATACATTTAGAGCGTTCAATGTTCTGATCCTCATTTGGGCATATTTGTAATACTTTTCCCATTTTATCCTCTTAATTTGAGGTATTAGTCCCATTCTAGAGACAACAAAACTGAGAGTTACGTTGGTTTTTAAATTGCACAAAGGTGCACAGCAACTGATGTAACATTAACTCTAATATAGTAGTTTTGAGCCCCAGGCCCAAGGAATGGGTGTTCTGTTTCCAATAGACTTTCTATTCATGACTGTTATTACCTGAATCTATCAAATAATTCACTCTTCAAAAAACACAAGTACTAAGTTGATTTTACTGTTCTAGATTTAGAAAATTTAAAGGTGTTCAAATTCTTCTGTGAAGAAATGAGACTATTATTCATGATTTAAATAATTACACCAACTAATAGCTTAAGGACTCAGCCAGTGGTGCATGCCTTTAATCCCAGCACTCAGAGATAGGCAGATCTCTGTGAGTTCTCTCTGGTCTACAAAACTACACAGAAAAACCCTGTCTCAAAAAACAAAACAAAGCAAAACAAAAAAGACTAGGGACACACCCAGCACTGCGTGATTGGTAGAATGCCAGAGGCTTTGATCTGTAGTTGATTTTCATATGTAAATGATAAAAAAATACAGCATAACCATCAAGGTTATTATAAGCTTTACTAAAAAATCAAATCGTAATATGCAAACTTCACAGTTTCACAAAACGATTGAAATGTTCTGGAGTTTGTTCCATCATTAAAGGGAAAGAGGCTGTTTACAGTGCCAGAAAGGTGTATTATCAGAGTTGGAAAGAAAGGGAAATTGCTTATGTAGTACCTTAAGATAAAGTAAAAGAAATAAATGGAATTGTATGAGCAAAGTTCTTATCACCAAACTTACTAATTAAGTAGAGAGACAATTTGAAGATTATTTTACCTATGGATCATGTTCCTTGTATACCAAACAGAAGGGAAAGATTCCTTCAGGAGAGATGTATAATTACGGTTTAAATCCCGTCCAGCTAAGGAACATCGGTAATTTCCCACAATCACACCATCTGGATTCAGCATGGGTACCACCTTGAAGACGAAAGTGTCCCGAAGCAACCGTGCATCACTCGAGTCTCCTAAAATATAATCTAGGAAGCCTTTCATGATCCAAGAGCTGTTGGTCTCTCCTGGATGGACCCTTGCAGTCAAAATCACAGCCTTGCGCTTTCTTGAGTCACTGTTCTTCAAGGGAGTAGTGATTGTCAAGACATACACCATATTCCTAGCAAGTGTGTGGCACAAGACACGTATTTTACAAAACTTTGATCTTACTGGGTCACTGTTGATGCCAGAAAGGTATTCTTGAAGGTTGGTGTAAGTGTATGGATAGCAGTGAGCAAAGTAGCAAGTGTCCTTGTTGTGTGGAAACTGAAATGTCCATGTAAGAGAAAAAAAATGGCGCCCATCTTGCCCAAGATTGTTTTTATAATACTTGATTTGGTCTCCTATTCTCTGCCAGCCGATGTTATGAATCTTGGCTTCTTTTTCAGAATAGAACAGTGGCCTCATACCCCGATTGTAAAGACTAGCAGGCTTGGTGAAGTTAACAATAGTGAATCTGTAGACTGTTTCTGCTTGGGTATTAGTGACCTGGAAATAGTACCACTGAGTATGCTTATTTGTGAAGAGGTCTGGGCGCACAGTCAACTGGTATTCATAATCTGCCCTAATACACAAAAAAGGAAGGAAAAAAGCACATAAGAATAACATTTCAGTTTAAATTACATTAGGAAAATAATCTTATTTTCATCTATTTTATATAGTTATAGACAGTTTTTTTGGGGGGAGAAACAATTTATACTTAGAACTTGATAGCAAACAACCACAAAAAGTACGTTTTGAAAGTTTTATTTCATGAGAAACTGATCATATTTAAATATATGGCCTTTATATTCCTTTGTAAATGCAGAAATTCAGTAGAATTTTGTTTATTTCAATACAATTATTGAATAATTGAATAAATAAGAGTAATTGAAACTGAAGAACAAAAACTGGTGTTTGTTTTTTTTTTCCCCTTGAAGTACATACTTTATTTTCTAATAATTCCAGTTCTAGGAATATAAAATAACTGTCACTCGGGAAGTTCTGAAAGTACATGTAAAGTAACACAATTACATAGGTTTCAAAATTTGAATTTACAGCAAAAAAAAAAATCTAGTAACTATTTGTAGCCATACTTATTCACTGAAGATACTTAATGAAGGAAAAACACTTTTTACTGTAAGATTTACTTACATACTAATTTTTCTGATTGTGACTTTTCCTTAACAAGTAGCAGCTTTTTAAAAAATATAAATGTCCATATACAGAGTTATAAATACTGACCTAAGAATGGGTTACATAAACATAAACCCTTAATACCCCTAATTAGCATTTATACTTCAGGAATTATAGTTAAGTAATGGAGACTAAGAACTTGAATGTACCTAATCCAAAAAACAAGTAGCTAATAATGGCCTACTTCCTCTAATAAAAATAATTAAAACCTACACTTTGACTACCTTCTGTAGATTACCACTCTCAAACCTCGCTTCAAACACCAAAGTGTTGTCACAGTTATCCACAGGCTGTTTCAGGGGAGTTCGGTTACCCCCAACTCGGGAATACACAAAACAGGGCTCTTTGTAAGCTGATGAGAGAAGGGATCAAGAGAAGGACCAAATCAGTGACAGTGTGATACCCAGCAAAGCTCACACACAACATGTCTCCAAACAGCCCACACGGCAAAGGAAAGCATCACAGGCATATCAAACGATATTTGAGCAGGATGACAAATCAGACACTGCTTCAACATTTGTGAGCTGGAGTGAAAGTTGTACTTAGGGAAAAGCTTACAGCTTTAAATGTTTCAAACACCAGAAAGAAAATCAGAGAATCAGAGGACAAACACTGGATTCTGCTTAGGACACAAAACTCTGCAAACTGCATTGTTTTAGTCCTGTAACAGGAGGAAAAAAAAAAAATACTATTGTGAGCAAATTTACAGCTCTTTTTTTTTCTAAACGACTGAAAATTCTGTAATCTACGGTTGCAGGGCAAATACCCAATTCAAAATCTAAGGCCCTTCTAAAGGAGAGATGGGTCATGGGTACTGGCTTACTTGGTGAGAAACTTCATTTAAAATTGTAAACATTCATTTTAAAATGTAATTAGTGAGGGCTGCCCAGATTGTTAAGTGGTTAAGGGGGTATACTGCTCTTTAGAGAACCCGAGTGGTTACCAGTGCTCAGACACATTAGGTGGTTCACAACTATCTGTAACGCCAGCTTCAGGGAACCTAATGCTTGTGGCCTTAACTAACATCTGTATTCTTGTGTACATATTCACACAAGAGACAAACATAATTTAAAAACAGACCATTTTTAAAATTATATCTGTCATCAAAAAGTTGAGTGTGGGCTGGAAAGAGAAAACAGATTCTCTGAGAGGATATGAGGGATATATATGTATAAGGGAATTTTGTCCCTATAATGGTTCTTCACGTGGACATAACCTGACACACACACACACACACACACACACACACACACACACACACACACACGAAATACACATTTCTGAGAAAACATTATGCATAAAACCCTACCTAAATCATTTCTCCCTCCTCTTGTAACAAATTCTTAAATTCTTGTGAAGTAAGGACAACAAACACTGTCATCTTTAGGGAGCTAGTGTTCATATACATTATTTGGGAAAAGAAAACTTTTCAAAATCCCAAACCCTTTACTACTTGGGGAAAGGAGGGATTCACAGGATGGAACCATGTTTTGTTGCTGACATGTCTGAGAAAGGGACAAGAATTACTGAGGTTCTGATTAAACAGTCTCCCCAAATAGTGTAAGAGGCCATGAGTAAAAGCTAACAAGGATGTATGAATTGGAGAATATGGAGATTAGAGAAAATTTCCCTACAGTATAGCAGAAAGGAAAAAATAGAAATCTAAGAATGGCCCAGAACTGAGAAGATTCCTCTGTATCATCGAAAACGGTGATGTAGAGGATCTGAATTCTGTGGTCCTGTAAAGGTAAGAAGACCAAGGATAACTCTAAAACTAACTTAATCCCCAAACTGAATCAATACCCCTACTTCCCTCCAATCTCATAACATTCACTAAAGAGTTAGACTCTGGATTTTTCTTTTCAGGGTTCACACATAAACATTATTTGCATTTCCACCTAGATAAGCTCCTCAGCTATTAACCAGAGAATTTCTACACATGTGCTTATGCACGAACATACACAGAGACAGTCAAGAGGGAAAACTACATAACCAGTTTAATATAATGAAGATGCTGGGTCTAGCAGGTAAAAAATTCAGAAGGAGTAAGACAAGCTAAAGAACCAAGTGTAAAAGGATGCTCAAGGTCAGATGGAAATGTAAGAAAGCATCGAATATAATATGACAAGTGAACAGCAGTAACAAAAATCAAAACTACCTCTGATGTGCTCACCAGGAGACTTTATAGAGCAAGGGAAATACTCAGTAAACACGAGGATGGTGAACAGAAACAGCCAAAACTCAAGCAGGAGTTTCTAAAACAAAAGTAACACAAAATGAACAAAGTAAGGATGCTGGATCCAAGAATTGTTAGACAGTATTAAATAAGCTAACATAATCATACTGAAGAAGGAAAGTGTGAAGAAACAACACTTGATATGCTAACATTAGACTCTGGCAACAAACCGAAGTTTTTAAAAGTCCCAGGAACAACTAACATCTATGTAGGAACAAGGATTAAAAGTCTCAGGAGTTACAAGTTTGGAACATTTTTCAAGTGCTGTAAGGTAAAACTGTCAAGTAGACAATTTTTCTTTTCTGAGATAGAATTTCCATTACAAGAAATAGTAAAGTTTTCCAGGTAGAAGTGTTATTAGATAGAAACCTGGATCTCCACACTAAATAAGTAAATAAAAACATTTTTGAAGGCCAGGGAGCTAGATAGCTCAGTCAGTAAAGCATCTGCTGAGCAGAAGGACCTGAGTTCAACTTCCAGAATCCACATTTTAAAGTCAGGTACAGAGGCAGAGCCCCTAATCCAAGCACTGGGGAGGCAGAAAAAGACAGATCCCTGGGGCATGCTGAGCTAGCCAATCTAGCCTAGTCAGTGAATTCCAGGTTAATGAGACACAATATGGCAAAATCCAAAGTGGATAGCATCTGAGGAATGACACACAAGGTTTACTTCTGACTTCCACACACATGTAAACATGCATATGTTTACATATATGTGCACGCACGCATGCACACACACACACACATGCTAGAAATTAAAAGTAAAATAGTCATTTTTCTTTTCTTAAATGATCTAAAAGATTATAAATGAGGGAAATAACTTTTTAGCATGTGAAAAAGTAAAAATACATTTGAAATTATAACAAAAAGGAAACTGTGAATACACTTTTATAAGATTTTTGTATTATATATGAAATGACATAGGATTATCTGAAAGTAATTTTTATATTTATTTTAAAATGGTTAGTTTTAAGGATTTATTTTTAGATGTATATTTGAGTGCCTGTATGTATGTGTGTACACTGTTTGCATTCCTAGTGCCCACAGAGACCAGAAGAGGGTGTTACATCCCTTGGAACTGCAGTGACAGGTGGCTGTTCACTACCCAGCGTGGGTGCTGGAAACTTCACTGGGATCCTCTCCAAGAGCATAAAGTGCTTTAACCACTGAGTTATCTCTCTATCCCTAGTTAATTTACTTTTGAGACAAGCTTTTTCTGTGCAGCTCAGGCTGACCTCGAACTTGTGATCCTCTCACTCAGCCTCCTGAGTGCTAAGATATGGGCATGTGCCACTAACACTCAACTGCAATGACAGTCTTTTATAAAGATATATATTGGAAAACCTAAACAGACATATATAAATCAACACAGCAAGATAGCAGGCATTGAATCTAATTGCATCAAAACTTCTATTGACTATGGTAATTTAAAACATATCTTCAAACTATACAAACAGCAAAGTGCAGCTATATGCTGTATATATCTACATTTTTTTTTAAAAATGAAGAAAACATATTAAAAATAAAATGATGGGGCTAGGCATGATGGTCCACGCCTTTAATTCCAGCACTTGGGAAGCAGAAGCAGGTGAATCTGGAGTTTGAGGCCAGCCTAGTCTTCATAATGAGAGCCAGGACAGCAAGTGTTACACAGTGACACCCTGCCTCACATAAACAACAATAACAAAAAGAAAAAAAGAAACCAAAAATTTTAAATGATGGAAGAAGATATACTATTAATTACTAATCAAAAGAAAGCTCAAATGGCTTTTTTTTTTTTAAATCAAAGTATCCTGCTATGGATAAAGCTACACCATCAATGTGTGATCTTAGCATAGGCATCAATACATCAGCAAAGAAAAAAATTGTCTGGAAATAGACTGGCATGTATACTGTGAACTGACATTTCATAAGGTAGCTAGACATTTCTGTGGAAAATAGGACAGTCTTTTCAACAGCTCATGGTGAAATATTTCAGAAACAGTTGAGTGGGAAGATAAACTGTAACTTATATTCTAAGCCATGTATCAAAAATTATTCAAAATAGATGACTATAAAAAGAGAGCAAGTTTTTTGTAGTTAAACAAGGGTGGGTTACTTGCTTGTATGTTCCCTGGAAGCTATTTTAATATATAGAAACAATAAGACCTCAAACTCTGATGATGAAATTTCATAAGAGTCCCAAAGTTCCTGACATTAGTGGACACTAGCCCAGACTTGTACTGGATAGTCAGTATGCACTATCATACAGGCAGACAAGACTTTTGTATTTGTAGAGCTCTCAAAATGACAACCTTAAGAACACTTTCCTGGAATATAATTTTAAATCTCATTTGCCATGTGGACTATTTTCTTTTCTTTCAAAGATGGTAACATAAAAAATTAACAGTCATTTGAATGAGTCTACAAAGGTCAACTGCAGATAAGAGGGGATAATGATTCTGCAGACAGTATCACTTGTCTTACATTTGAAAACAAAACATTATTCATTCTATATGGAACTCTCCATTTAATGGACAGTATATTTAAAAAAATATGTCTTCAAATACATAATCTGCACTAACCATTTGAAATAATATGTAGCCATACATTTTTAAGACAACAGGGGCTTCTTAGTAATTTGAGGTTCCCTCTATACATAACAAGTATAACTAAGACATCAATCCAGGGAACAAATTATATTTTACAGCAATGTGTTAGAATGTATGCCCACCATCTTCAGCTAGATAAACCACAGTATCTTCCTTGGAATTTGGGTAAACAGGTTCTATTTCGAGGCCTGTTGGAACATATACTGGCTCAGGAAAAAAGGGAGTCCACTCTAGAAAAAAGGAGAGGGCGTTATTTGAATATGACTTCAAAATAAATTTGTATATAAACGTTCAAATTACTAACTGATATATACCTAGCCCCAAATTCAATGTTTTGTGTGTTGCTAGATTTTTACAAAGGATTCATCAAGTAATAACACTGTCACACTATATCGAAACTCATGACTGGATATGCACCTTGTTCTAACACCCTGTTAAGTTCAGCACCAGTATTTTATGCTTATCACCTCTTCAGCAGTCTCTACATCTCAGTCCTCCATGCCATTTTACCCGATCGCTACATGTCTTGCTCACTCCACTTCATACTTTCTGCTTCCTTTGTCTTCAGCCTTTTGCTTGGTCATCCCTTCAACTTGTGAACAGACTTAAGTTTCCTCTCTTTCTGGAAAGGGTGAATATTCATAGACTTCCTCAAAAAATTCCAATTACAATTTTTGTTGGGATTATACTGAATCTATAAACTTGGGATAACTGATGTCTTTTATACAAATGAGCCTTCCAAAATATGACTATACTACCTCCCTCTATATTCCTTTTTAGTTCCTGAGATCAAACAGCTGACAGAAACTTGAAGGAGGGAGAATTTAGTTTTCTTGGTGGTTTCAGTGGGCTCATGAGTAGTGGCTGGGGAGGCACAGTAGAGCAGCTCAGTTCACATCACATTACTGAGGGCCAGGGATCAGCGAAGGGTTGCTGGTGCTCAGCATGCTCCCTCCTTTATTCTCTCCGGTTCATGATGCTGAGGTTCCATCTGCATTAGGTAAGTCTTTCTAGCCTGTCAGTCCTCTCTGGAAAAAGCCTCTATTTACTTAAATATTTAAAAATTGCTATTGTTAATGCTTTCCAGTTATACACAAGACTTTTATGTCTTTTGTTAGGTTTATTTCTACGTATATCGTTCTCTAATTTATTTTGAAACAACTGGATATATGTGGAAACTGTACCAGAATTGTCCCCTAAAATACATGGACAACGCAGTACTAAAGCCTTTCCAGATATTTATGTATTCCTGACAAAGGAAAAATCCTCTTGTATAGTCATTAATACACCCATCAAGATGATGAATTTTGCTTTGTTACTACTGTCTAACCCTCAAATCCCAAGAGAGATTTTCCCAGCTGTGCCAGTAGTTAAGAGTCCACTTTAAAACTGCACATTGCATTTAATTATGTTTCTTGAGATTTTAATTTTTGAAATAGTCTTACTGTATCTTGATGGGAGATGTCTTTCTGTACATATGTTTCCCTTATTGGTTAATGAATAAAGCACTGTTGGTCAATAGGAAAGCAAGATAGATGGGACTAGGAGACAAGGATTCAGAGAGTTAGGAGGAGATTCAAAACGAGGAAATACTTAGATGAATAGAAATGGGTTAATATTTAAGACAGAGCTAGTCAATAAGAAATGCTAATAATGGGCTAACAGCTTTATATATAATACAGCATCTCTGTGTGTTATTTGGGGCTGGCCCCATTGTGGGACCAGACTGGTGGGAAAACTGCTCATAACAAAATGGCGCCTGTAACGTGGGTACTTAAGAACTTTCACTTAAAACTTAACAAAAGCTTAAAAAGGGGTTTTAGAAACAAAAGAACAGAGACAAGCAAGGCATCATTTTTCTCAATTGGGCTCTGTTTTGCTAGAGACAAGCAGAGACTCACATGGCTCCTTGAAGGGAGGTTTCCTGACTTAGCATAGCAGCAAAAAAACCACATGGCTTTTAAGAAGCTCTGCTAACAATTCAATGGTGTGTATGAGCAGATGGTTAAAAAAAAAGAAAAGAAAAGAAAAAGAAATAGATGGGGCATTGGTGGCACATGCCTTTAATTCCAGCACTCGGGAGGCAGAGGCAAGCGGATCTCTATGATTTCAAAGTAAAACTGGTGTACAGAGTGAATTCCAGGGCAGCCAAAGTTACACAGAGAAACCCTGTCTCGAAAAATAAAAAGATAAAAGTAAAAGAAATAGAGTAATAAAAAAGCCACGTGAAGATGGAAAGCACACAGAGTCTGGATACTGTATGCTATGGTGTTGTCTTTGAGTTGCTCAATTGCTAAGGAAGAAATAATTGCTACAATACACTTGATTATCAATGCTGCTAAATTAATCATATATATACGAATATATGTATATATATTCGTATATATATATATATTCATATATATATACATATATTCATATATATATATATATATATATATATATATATTAAATGCTTTGACTTCAAAATTTAAGTCCAAGGACAAGTTACTGGGGAAAAAGATTTCTATTTTTGTTTCCACAGAAAATAAAAAGCTATGGATTCCTTCTAGACTAATAAGGTTTGATCAAACAACACCCTCTGAAGCAGTGATCCAACATTCAAAACAGCTGGGACAAGTCTGCCTTATAGACCACTATAGCCAAGATTTCTGCATCTTCTTAGGATCTCCATGACAGCGCCCCCTACCAGTGGGAAGCAGTTTGAAAAGAATGATGCCCGAATTCCCAAATATTGCTTATAAATGTTTGCTTTCATTTAAATGGGCTTGGTTATAAATGGCTAATAATCACAACTGATCCCCTTAAAGGTAAAAAGGGGATTATAGATATAAATACTTTGTCTTGGAATAGATTTTCAGTTATTGATATAATTTAAGGTCATTTTTGATATGTATATTTCTCTTCTTGTTTAGGTATTGTCTTTCTATACCTCATTTAAAATGTATAATTTAGTGCAGATTATAGATAGTTGCCTATGATAGTCAAAACTTAAGTTAGTTAGGTTTTCAAGATATACAGAGATGTATTTGAGATGAATAGGTATTCTTCAAACTTTTTAAAGACCTACAGAATATGGCATTTAAAACAGTTTAGGGTTTTTCTTGACAATGAGACATAACTGCTCCTGACAACACCACCTGCATCAGAAAGATAGACATCAAAGAAACTCATTATGGACTTTACTTCCAATATGGCAAGACTAGCATTTGGACAAGATACTGCTCTTGTCTAGACTGTTTGACTTTATGGTGTATAAACTCAGGACCCACAGGAAAGTGACTGCTGATACAAGATGGACATTGCTACAGGGTTCCTGCTTCATGGAAGAGTCTGCCAGACAGTCTGCAGGACAAAGAGAAAAATGACTGGCAAACTGCCAACACAGGTGGGACATTTTGAAATTTCTTGCTTTGCTGAGAAGTTTGCCAGACAACCTTTGGCCTATAAGCTGAAGATAAAACATCACAGAAGAACTTCGGGTGACTGACCAGGTAGCAAGATGTCTCTGACATTTCTAGAGTTTATATATTATTCTTCTGTGGTCTTTGATGGAGTTGAAGACAGATAGTTATGGTCATAGTTTTCTTTAGTTAGGATTAAAGAGAAGTTACACATAGGACTTTAGACTCACAAAGATAGGATAGATGATGAAATATTTTCTTTAAATCATGCTAAATGTTAATGGACTGAACATTGTTAACTGTGGTTCTCATTTGATAACTGTTTTGTTATATATTTTGCTATGTTAAAGTTAAAACCCTTTTATTTTAGACAGAAAAAAGGAGATGATGGGAGATGTTATTCTGTAAATATGTTTCTCTTATTGGTTAATGAATATAGCACTGTTGGCCAATAGGAAAGCAAGATAGGTGGGACTAGTAGACAAGGAGGATTGGGAGAGAGGTAGGAGAAGATTCAAAATGTAGGACTGAGAGAGAACTCCAGACCCTCTGTCGGGTAAGATAAGACCACGTGGAAATACTTAGATGAATAGAAATGGGTTAATATTTAAGACAGAGCTAGTCGATAAGAAATGCTAGTAACAGGGCAACAACTTTATATCTAATACAGTGTCACTGTGTGTTATTTGGGGATGGCACGGCTGTGGGACCACACTGGTGGGAAAACCAACTTGTAACACTATCTCAGGCTGACCTTGAACTTGAGGATCTTCCTATCCCACCTCCCAGTGCTGTAATTACAGGTATGTGCCACCACACTGGACCTCTGACATTTAACAGTACAGTCATACTTCCAATTTCAGCTAAGAGACTGTAGGATAAAGACAGGATATTGTCCTCATCCTTACAATGAAAAGAAACCTAAACTTGACGAATTACAAGTTGTTTTATTGACACTACTACAGCACCGAAGTTGCAGGCTACCTAGGTACTCCAAAATCTGGGAAGACAGGTGAGCATCTCAGTGATGAAAGTAGACTTTAAGCACCTGTTTAAGATGCTGTAGACTCCACAGACTGTTAAAAGGGCACAGCCACAGTATTTTTAAAATAAACCATGAATATAACGTGTACGGGTTTTTCTGCCTGCCGCTTGGTTTTGTCCTGCCGCTGTGCCGCCAGCCCCAAATAACACACAGAGACTCTGTATTTGATATTATCCTGTTGGCCAGTTACTAGTTTCTTATCGGCTAGCTTTATCTTAATTATTAACCCATTTCTGCTGATCTATGTATTTCTCTTACCGGGGAGCCGGCGGCATACTGCTTTCTTCAGACTCTCCATCTTGACTCCTCCTTACTACTTCCTATTTCCTCCTTGTCTCCTAGTCCCTCCTATCTTCCTTTCCTATTGGCCAACAGTGCTTTATTATTAACCAGTATGAGAAACATATACAGAATGACATCTCCCATCACATGAATGTGTAAAGCCCCCTTTCAAGGAGGGAGGACATAGGACACAAAGCATTAGCGCATGCTGGACTTTCCCTCCATTAACTTCTGACAAAACTCCACTAAGAACCATCTATCCATTTCCCTTTAGAACACAACAAATAATCTAGAACAGAATGCCCATTACATCTGGGGAAAGGGAACAGAATACAATGCACAATTTCTGAGGGCACCATGTAAGCTACTTATTATTTTTGTTATATTGTTTACTTATTTTGTGTACATGTCGGTACAAACATCCTATAGAGTGCCTGAGGTAGGTGGACAGTTTGTGGGAGTAAGTTATTACTTCCCACAACATGGGTTCTGGTGATTGAACTCAAGTTATTGGTTGTGGCAACAAATGACTTTATACACTGAGTCATCTTGTCTGCCCCACCTGTTATTTTTGTCTCTCTATATTTTCATATTCTCATTTCATGCAAATGCAATCATGTGAAATTTATCCTTTGTGTGCCTTCTCAGCATAATGTTTGTAAGGGTCATACATTTTGTAGCGTGTTTTTAATACTTCATTCCTTTTTATGGATAGTTGATATTTCTTTATATAGCTATATGGTATGTTTACCCATTTATCTCTTGATTTATCTCTGGATTGTAGTCATATTTTGGCTATTATGAATAACACTGCTATTGACATTTGTGAGTTTTTGTTTGGACACATTTCATTTCTTCTGGGGATACCTCTCTGACGTTCATGCCAAAATGTTTCCAAAGTGATTGCACAGCTTTACATCCTCTCCAGTGTATCAGGCTTCCAGTATCTCTACATCCTCATCAACACTTGCTGTGATCTGACATTTTGGTCCTAGTCATCCTAGTTCCTGTAAAGTGGTATCTCAGCCTAGCATCAATTTGCATTTCCTTGATGGCTAAGATGTCAAACATCTTTTCAAGTGTTTATTGGCAGTCTGTTTAACATCTATGACGAAATGTCTTACTGGATTCTCTGCGTGGATTTTTAAAGTTAGGCACTAATGACAGCAGTATGTCTTTAGGAGTTATTTATTATAGGAACATTTGTATGTTCCTATAGCAGAACTATAATACAGGTTTTCCTATAGGCCCATGACCTATGAAGTTGCAGGTTTTAGGCCACACCAGCAATTTCAGGTATAGTTTCCATTTCATAGAGTAGGCCTAAAATTCAATTTAAAAAGTGGTTGCTCATTCCTATGAATATTTGTGTCATGACTGCACCAGTAAAGCTTGCATGCAGGTTTCTGTTGTAGGTTGCAGGGTTTGTGGCTGGGTGGTACTGAAAATAATTACCTTTTTCCTCCAGTACATGAAGAGTACCTTCCAGTACTACAAGTGCTAGTTAGTAGGGATGAAATTTCCAGTTAGGCACTAGCTCAACTTCTCCATGTTTAATGACAAGTGTTTCTTCAGCAACAAGGCCTTACCATCAGGTTTTGGAAAGCAATCAATAGCCTGTGATGTCTGGGGACCCCTTTGGTCAACAACTCAACAAGATATAACCCATTCCTGGAACTGCAAATTTTACTTGGTGGCTTAAGTGTCTAGTCGGAGCATTGTCTCTCTATTATTTGGTGACTCAATTCAGATTCCTTTTATATATGTATATTTAAAACATCATCCCGAATGTAGCCCAGAGGAAATACGTATGTATGTATGTATTTCCTCTTACATGTGGATGTTACCTTTCAAGCTTTTGATATGTGTGCCATAATCTAAATAACCACAGAGGTTAGGTAGCTAGTAAGGGACTGAGAGGAGAGGATCTCCCAAGTTAGGGAAATAGAATAGTGTTTGGAATAAAGGGGAAACCATTTAGAAAGCTACCTTAATAGTTTCCTTGAAAGTATAATGCTCTAAACTTGGATGAAATCCAATTCATTTTTGTCCTTATTGTTTTGGAGTTATATCTCAAATCCATTTCAAATTCAAACTATTGGAATTTTCCCTTTATGCTTCCTTATATAGCTTTATAATTTTGGCTCTTATATTTATATTTTGCTGCTTTTTTATATTTGGTGTTAGATGGTAAGAGTCAAATTTTATTCTTCTGCATGTTTATCTAACTATCTTAGCACCATTGTTGAAAAGATTAATATCTTACTGAAGTTTTGTGACCACTGATATGTGAATTTACTCTGTACTTTTTTTTTTTTTTTTTGAGGAAAGGGTTTCTCTGTGTAGGCCTTGCTGTCTTGGGACTTGCTCTGTAGAGCAGAGATCCACCTGCCTCCATCTCCTGAGAGCCGGGATTAAAGGTATGTGCCATCACTTACGTTCAGCAATTCTGTACTTTAAATTTTATCCATTTCTTTGTTATATATTCCCATGATAAAATAGTTCCAAACTGTCTAAATAACTGTTAATTTATAGTAAAATTTGAAAGGAGATATGTCAATTTGATTTTTCAAGTTTTACTTTTTGCTACTCAGTGTTTCTCAAGTTTCCATATGACTTTTTGGATCAATATGTCAAGTTTTACAAAGCAATTAGATGGTATTCTAAAGAGAATTGAGTTTTGTTCTAGTTTGCTTTCTGCTGCAGTGATAACACACCCTGACTTAAAGCAACGTAGTTGAAGAAAAGGGTTACTTAGCTTATGTTCCAGATTCTAGTCTACCACTTCCACACTGAGAGCACAGAGGAACGAACACATAGATGCTACTTATTTTCTAGGTTGCTCACGCTCAGCTAGCGTTATACTTACACAGCCCAGAATCACCTGCCCAGAGAATGGTGCCACCCATAGTGGGTTGGATCTTCCCACATCAACCAGTAGTCAAACAATTCCTACAGAGATGTCAACTATCTAGGTAATTCCTCAATTGAGGCTCTCTTATTCTCTGATGCTACTTTAAGTGTAATTAAGTTCATTTTTTCCTGGTGTTCATTATTCACAGTATAGAAACACAAGTGATTTCTGTATATTGTCTTTGTATTTTGCAGCCATGGTTTAAGTTTTTTAGATTATGTCTTTATTCACTGAGAATTTCATACAATATCCATATTCCTTCCCTTTCTCCAATTCCCCCACTCCCTATATACTCAATTTCATATTCTTTTCTTAAAAACAAAAACATCCCCCACCCCCCAAATACACGGAGGTTTCCTGACTCAGCATAATAGCAAAAGTCCACATGGCTTTTAAGAAGCTCTGCTAACAATTCAATGGTGTGTATGAGCAGCTGGTTTAAAAAAAAAGAAAAAAGAAAAAAATAGAGAGTAGCTGGGGCATTGGTGACACATGCCTTTAATTCCAGCACTCGGGAGGCAGAGGCAAGCGGATCTTTGTGATTTCATAGCAAACCTGGTGTACAGAGTGAATTCCAGGGCAGCCAAAGTTACACAGAGAAACCCTGTCTCAAAAAGTGAAAAAATAAAAGTAAAAGAAATAGAGTAATAAAAAAGCCACGTGAAGATGGAAAGCACACAGAGAGTCTGGATACTGTATGCTATGGTGTTGTCTTTGAGTTGCTCAATTGCTAAGGAAGAAATAATTGCTACAATACACTTGATTATCAATGCTGCTAAATTAATCCAATTTATACATTTTAAAAGTGCTTTGACTCCAAAATTTAAGTCTAAGGACAAGTTACTGGGGAAAAGGATTTCTATTTTTGTTTCCACAGAAAATGAAAAGCTTCCAGACTAACATGGTTTGGTCAATCAAAACCCCCTAAAACAGATGATCCAACATTCAAAACAGCTGGGATAATGCAGCCTTGCAGCCCACTACAGCCAAGATTTCTGTGTCTTCTAAGGATCCCCAAGACTGCGGTCCCTACCAGCAGGAAGCAGTTTATAAAGAACGATGTCCAAATTTCCAAATATTGTTTATAAATGTTTGTTTTCATTTAAATGGGGTTGGTTATAAATGGTTAATGACCACAACCAATTCTCTTTTTAAAGGCAAAAAGTGGATTATGCTATAGAAATGATTACTTTGTTTTGGAAGGACTTTCATTTATTGATACAATTTAAGGTCAATTTTGTGATATGTGTATTTCTCCTCTTGTTTAGGTATTGTGTTTATATAGCACATTTAAAAATGTAATGTATAATTAACTAAAGATTACAGATAGTTACCTGTAATAATCAAAACTTATAGTTAGATGAAGTTAGGTTTTCAAGATATATAGGGATTCATTTGAGGTAAATAGGCATTCTTCAAACCTTTAAAAGACCTACAGAATATGGCATTTAAAACGGTTTAGGGTTTTTCTTGACAGTGAGGCACAACTGCTCCTGGCAACACCACTTGCATTAGAAAGGAAGATGGACATTGAAGAAACTCACTGTGAAGGTTACTTCCAACATGGCAAGACTAGCCATTTGGACGAGATGCTGCTCATGTCTACACTGTCTGATTTTATGCTGTATAAACTGGACATAGAGGACCCATAGGAAAGTGACTGCTGATTCAAGATGGACATTGCTGCAGGGTTCCTGCTTCATGGAAGAGTCTGCCAGACATTCTACAGGACACAGAAAAAAGTGACTGACAAACAGCCAATACAGGTGGACAGTTTAAAGTTCCCTGCTTTGCTGAGGAGTCTGCCAGACACACTATGGCCTATAGCCTAAAGATGGAACATTACAGAAGAACTTTGGGTGACTGACCAGGAGAGTTGTCTCTGTCACTTCTAGAGTTTATATATTATCCTTCTGTGGTCTTTGATGGAGTTGAAGACAGATAGTTATGGTCATAGTTTTCCTTAGGATTAAAGAGAAGTTACATATATGACTTTAGACTCACAAAGATAGGATAGATAAAATATTTTCTTTAAATCTTGCTAAATGTTAATGGACTAAATAGTGTTATCTGTAGTTCTTATTTGGTAACTGTTTTGCTATATATTTTACTATGTTAAAGTTAAAACCCATCTTTTTATTTTAGACAGAAAAGAGGATATGATGGGAGATGTCATTCTGTAAATATGTTAATGAATAAAGCACTGTTGGCCAATAGGAAAGCAAGATAGGCGGGACTAGGAGACAAGGAGGATTCAAGGAGGAGGTAGGAGTGTAGGACCAAGAGAGCAGAACTCTGGACCATCTCTCCGGTAAGCCAAGACCACGTGGAAATACTTAGATCGATAGAAATGGGTTAATATTTAAGACAGTGCTAGCCAATAAGAAACACTAGTAACAGGCCAACAGCTTTATATATAATACAGAATCTCTGTGTGTTATTTGGGGTTGGCGTGCCTGTGGGTCCAGGCTGGTGGGAAAACATGCTCGTAACAAGTAACCATGAATTCTTAATGTATTTCTAGACCTATAATTTAGAAATTGGGGGGAAATCTGGCTTTCTTCTCTATAAGCAAAACCACTATTCTTTTTGCTTCTCTATGTCAGCTATCTGTTGACTGCCTGTCTTGCTATAATACCTGTCTATCTAAAATCAGATAATATAAGAGGAAAATGTAGTTTTTAAAAACTGCTTTTCACAGTGCAGAGGATTACTCCACAGCCTCTGCCTGCCAAGTGCTGGGATTAAAGGTGTATGCTACCACAGCTACCTGAACTGCTTGCTGGATGGCAATGTAATGTTTAATCCCAGCACTGGGGAGATAGAAGCAGGCAGATGCTGTGGAGTAATCCTCTGTGCACTGTGAAAATGTGTTGCTCTCATCGTTAATAAAAAGCAGATTGGCCAATAGCTAGGCAGGATTCGGGGGGACAGAGAGAACACTGGGAAGAACAATGGGGGAGCATGAAGAGTCTCAAGCCAGGTGCAGAAGAACAACATGGGAATTTTATACATGAAGTAAATGAGCCCTGGGGCAGCACATAGATTAATAGAAGTGGGTTAATTTAAGGTGTAAGAGCTCGCTGGAGACAAGCCTAAGCTATCAGCTGAGCATTTATAATCAGTAGTTAGAGTGGTTATTTGGGAGCTGCTGCTGGGACACAGGAAAACTCCACCTAGAGGCAGATCACCAAGTTCTGAGTTTGAGGCCATCCTGGTTTATAGAGCGAGTTCCAAGATGGCCAGGACTACACAAAGAAAATCTGTATTGAAAAAATAAAAACAAAAAACAAAACAAATAAACACCCTCCAACAAGAAATCCTTCTGCGAGGCATTTAACTTCAGTAGGCACTGTAGCAAGTACAAAGATCTTTTCATTTTATCCACTCACAGTTCTTTTATTAGAGTTCTATATGATAATAAGCATATGTGGATTCTGCATTCAACAACAAGAAATCAGCTGTGGGAAAGTGCAGAGCAATGAGGATTTCGACTATCTTTATCCCACTGTCTTTAATGATGGACATTAAGTCTAGGAGCTCTTTCTAGGATAGCAGAGAGTGAATTTGGGAATGCACACATAAAAAACAAACAAAAACTCATTGTAAACAAGTCTTCTACAGTCCATCTACATCTACTGAAGAAACAAGAAGGCAAAGACAAGGGGTTGAAGGGTTAGACAGTCAAAGAGGAACAGAAGTGCAGTGAGAGGGGACAAGCATCAGCAAAGACACAAAGAAGGAAAGACGGGGTCAGGACGACAGAAAGCCAGGGGACTGCACTTTGTGAGTTCTATGACACTGTATGACACTGGCATAGGCCCAGCATGTCTGACCACAGTCACATCTTTTGGAATTGTTCAGAGATGGTGTAAACTTGGCATTTTTGTTTACTTGAAACAGGACCTGGTAATAGACAGCCCAGGGTGGCCTTGAACTTGCAATCCTCTGCTTCAGCCTCCTGTGTGCTGGAAAGACAGGTATGTACCACCATGTCCTGTTCTAACGGACATTTTAAATGCTCTAAGCACAGTGAAATGTGAATAGTCTGAACTGAGATATCCGTAAGTATAAAATACATACCAGACTTGGATGACTTTGTACAAAAATAAAGTGAAATATGTTTGATATACTTTGAATAGGCTATATTTTAAAATTAATTCCACTTTTCAACCTGTATATCTAGTAGGAAATTTTTATTTAATCACATGACTTATGTTATACTTCTGGAATGCAGTTGTCACATCATTAGTCTCCTCATTGACATCAAGATTGATAAAGTAAGTCTGCTAATGTCTGAATTCCCCAAACTTCTAAAAACATACCAATATGCTGGACTTTTTCATCAATGACCTCACAGTGGTATGGCCACCGTGTTGGGCTCAGTGGTCCAGAAGAAGAGACACCATATAAATCCCGTGGTTCACGAAGGCGTGGCACCCATCTCCCTAGATGATACTCCAATAAAATTTGTGTAGTTCGAGGGAAGAATGGGTCACCAATAGAGTCAGCTGAAAAAAGATTAAAATATAATCACAAGTGACCACACGAAAATCCCCAATTCCTGTGTGCTTTGCTTCTTTTCCTTTTAATCTACTTAATTTATGCATATTTATAGATATCATTTTAACTATTTAATAACTTATAAAATTTTAAATATCTAAGTGAAATTTTGTGACAGAGTTGATCTTCAGAGTAGCTAAAAAGTTTGTCAATCTATGTAGTAGTATTTTATTATGACTTCTTATCAATACTTTAAAAATGTCTTTTTCTCTCAGCTTCCCTAGCAGATCATGTAGGTTTGACTTTTAAATGTATGTGTGCAAGAGCCTGTGAGCCCAGAGGACAACCTTTGTTTCAGTGTCATCCTCAAGAACACTGTCCACCTCCATTGAGACAGAGTCTCTCACTGGCCCAGAGCCCACCTATTAGGCTGTACAGGCTCTCCAGTGAGCCCGTCTCATAGATTCCCTCCATTGACATGATTACAAGAGCAAACCACCATGCCATACATCATTGTTTAGAATTTATGTTCACATGTTTGTGAGGCAAGTACTTTACTGAATGATCTATTTCTGGAAGCCCTATATTTGACTTCTTCACCATACTAATTGTCCATGAGTTAAATATAGGCACTAACTATAACTTCATCATTTACTGGAACTGTATTCCTAAAGATTGCTAGTATTCTCTTAGTCACAAGCTTTTCACTGTGTGATCCGATCTCAGGAGTGTGGTTCATACGGTTATCATGGGCCGACCCTCAGCAGACAGGGCAGTGGCCATTTTTCTGTCAGTGTGTAATTGCATGCCATCAGTCTGATGTGAAATGCCTTCTGTGTTTATTTCCCTTCTTTTATATGACTACAAAACTTATGAACTAATCTCTAGGGACTTTCCACTAGGATCTAAGTAATTCTCAGTTCCATTCTAAAATCTTTTCTTTGCCTTGCTTATGCACTCATTCTTTAAGTCTTCCCTTCATGTGAGGCTTAGGTGGTATTTCCAAACCCTTTCCGGTTTTATGCATCCAATTTGTGGACTGTTGTTGCTCAAATCATCTCTTAAATGTGTCAGTTACATTTCAATAGGCTTTATCCAAATCAGATCACGTTAAGCATATGACTTCAACTTTGTAAAATATGTATCATGTTAAGTATCTACACTGGTCCTTTAGAATTTTTTTTTGATATGGCTATCAGAATTCATTTGTGGCTCTTTACTAATTATATCTTCACTTATAAAAGCCTTTCTTAGAGTGCATAGTACAATATATAGCTTGAACATAATGTGATGAGGTTTATTCAATAATTTTCCTATTTTTGGATATTCAGATTGTTCCTAACGTTTGACTCAACTGTCTTAACACATACCAAAATATCACATTTAAAGCTGTAATTTACAACATTATCAGTGACTCATGATTCCAGGGATGGAAAAATGGGATTTAGTACATGATAACACTAATATGTCTAATGTATGGTACAGGCAACATTTCAAATCAGTGATAAAAATCAACAAATTTCAATAAATAATGCCACAGATTACAAAATGACATTGCATCTATTTAGGAATTAGAAAATAAAACTTACTCATGTGAGAAACTAAATATCAAAATTCAGATTACCACAGACAAGTACTTAAGATTTTTTTGATGAGTATACTCATGGCCTTAGGGTAGGGAAGGTGTTTGCAATTTGAATAATATAAAACTAAAGAACCATATATGAATACTGATAAAGCAGCCACACCAAAATAATTCTAAATGATGGAAGCAACACAAGCAAAAATCAAAGAATTACCATGAGTGGGCAATTCATAAAAACGAATATAAATAAATAATAAGCCTGTAAAATAATTTTCAATTTCTCTAATAATATACCAGTTAAAACAAGGAATCACATCCTATCTTCCATTAGACGGCAAAGCTAAAAAAATAAAATAGGTATATAAACAAACACATATCTATACTATATATACACATATACTATATATGTATGTACATAACACATATACACTTATAAAGAGAAAAATCTAGAAAGATGCATACTATGCTGGTTGGCTTTTGTCAACATAAACCTAGACATATTTGGGAAGACAACACTGGTAAGTAGGCATTTTCTTGATTAGTGATCGGTGTGAGAGAGCCCAGCTTACTGGTGGGATCGCCATAACTGAGCAAGTGGTCCTGGATGGTAGAAGCAAGCTCAGTGAGCCAGTAAGCAGCAGGTCTCCATGGCTTCTGCTCTGGTTATTGCCTCTAGCTCAGTTCCTCCCTGACTTACTTCCCTTAGTGATGGAGTGTGACCTGAGAGTACTAAGATGAAATACACCCTTTCCTTCCCAAGCTGTTTTTGGTCATGGTATTGTCACAGCAACAGAAACTCTAGCAATGACACTACCAACTTAAGGAGAGTAATACCATGAAAGTGAAGCTTTGTTTTAGGATGGGCTAAAAGACAAGTAAAAAGGCTTTAACATCTATATTAGACTGTGTTAGAAATTTAAATATTTATTGAAAATATTTTAGAATTTGACAGTACAACTGAAAATGTATACATTTAAAAAAATTAGTATACACCAAGATGCCTATACATATAATTGCAAATGAATAACCTTATTTAAAAAGCTACTTATACAACTAACTATACATACATACATACATACATATATCCAATCCATTATGTTTGTTTTATCTGGTTTATTCTAATAAAATGAAAAGTTAACTCCATACAGTCCTTCACAAAGTAACCACTGCTTTCATTTAATCTCATTCACAACTTTCTCATATAAGCCACGTTTACTTAAAATTGTCCTGAAAAGTTTAAACTCCAAAGTTTCTTCCTCCCTACCTACCAGAATAATCATTGCTTCACTAAATCTGAATTTTTTTTCAGTTTCCTTATCCTCCTTTTTTACCCACTCAAAGTTTCATGATAAAGGAGAAGACATATAGATGAATTCAAACCTGTTAGTAGTGTACACCGATGAATATCATCACTTACAAATTTCATGAATGTGTCCTCATCCTGAAAACAAAAGAATTTTAAAATTTAAGAACCAGTAATATTAAAATCCAGAGTTTTGTTTAACATCTTTTTAAGTACATGGGAATGTCTTAGATGGAGTAAAGTTTAATAATGGAACACTTGGGGAAACAACTGGAGAATGAGAACACAAAAAACACAGAACGCTCCAGACTTCGAGAACTACATATCATTTTGGAGAAATTTTGGGGCTTTAAACATATAATTTATACTTTTAAAAGGAACTCTCCTAGAGCAGGTTGTAGGAGCAGACACAATAATTTCAAATACCATAGTCCTCCTCCCCCTCCTTTTTTTCTATTTTAAAGAAAATGTTTTTAATTGAAATAGAATTAGATCATTTTACCTGCTTCCTCCCTCCAACCCTTCCCATTCCCCTTTTCAATTTCAAATTGATAACGCTTTTCAAGAAAGGATAATTATTTTTATTTCTTTCTAGATAGGCTATATTACATAACTTTTATTTATTTATTTATATTACATAACTTTTTAAGTCAAGTTATTTTCTAACTTCCATGACAATGACCTCATCATTTTATTTTGATGTCACCTTAATTCTACAATGTTTTAATTGGGGAAATAGGCTTTATAATAATTTTATCTCAAATTATGTAAACTAAAAGACATACTGATTCATCATCATCACTGATACTTCTGTCTGAGTAGTCTTCCTCCTCTGAATCTTCTGACATCTCTCCCAGTGTCTGCTTTGAACTTTCGTTTATTATGAAGGCAGGTTGCAGAAGTCCTCAGGAAATTATTGGACAGCTTTTCTTTTAAGCCTAGGTAAGTCTTTTAAGCCTAGGTAAGTATGTTCTATATTAGATGAATCCTCCAAAACACATCCAATTGTATTTAATTGATGTGGCAGATCTCTAAAAACTAAATTAATAAGGATACAGGAAATTAATTACAATTTCAAAGATTTGAAAAAACTGTTCACTAATAAAATAAAGACAGGCCCTCTAAATGGTTACCCAATACCAAATGGTCAGTCTTATAAATATACACATACAAGAAATATTCCACAGGCTGCTGCAGGTTCCATTTATACATTTATTTGCACACACAAACATAAAAATGCTAATAATAAGAGGATGTGAATCTGAGTGTTGGGAGGGGGGAATAAATGTATTTTAATTAAATAAAAAATTAAAATGAAGACACAAATATGAGTGTACAGGGAATGGGGAGATGAATCTGGGAGATGGAGGGGGACAACTAAATTTATAACCTGTTAGTATGTTTTATGAACAAAAATAAAAGTGAAAAAGTCTGTTGAAGACCAAACATGTAAATAATTTAGTTGAAAAACTTCCATGGCACAAAGCCAAACTATGTACACTTTATACTTATAATTAAACACTGCACAGATAGTAAATTCAGGATTACCCTCGGGCATTAAAAATCAGGCAGCAAGAAAAGGCATTATTTATAAAGGCAATAAAATGTAGAATAGTAAAAAAAAAAAAAATTTCCCCTTCCTCCACTTTCAAGTGACCCAAAAGTTTTCGTCTACAACTTGAGTTTCTCTTTAACCCAGATCATTTCCGTATGTTAATCACACCGTTAGCACTGATGTACCAGAGGGTTCTGTTGTTCGGTGACCACTGCAGCTTCTACGCAAACCTGCTCGCAAGCCACGAAATGACCGGGGGGAAAAAAAAAATCCTCGCCAAGATTTTACACTTCGGACGCTACCAAAGGAATTTACCAACTCCACAACTCCTGGCTTAAGGTTACCTATCAATAAATAAACAAACAAACAAGCAAATAAGCAACCCAAGAGTGTAGGAGCGGGGGCTGCACGCAACCCCACGCCCCTCGGTTGATGGAGGTCACAGAAGGGCACGTCTGGGGGCGGGGGTGGGGAGCTGAGTGCACGGAAGGGCTCGCCAGCTTCATCACAAACCCCACCAGCGACCGAGGAGGCTGCGTCCAGATGACATGTCAGGGCGGAGCCCCAGCCCCGGATGACAGCTCGAAATGGGGGCGACCCGCCAGGCGCGGGCCGGCTCCTTACGTGCACGGCCGAGGCGGGCTGGCGCTGGGGGCCGCGCACGAGGGGCCGCGGGGCCGCGCCGCCTCCGCACTCACTCCAAGCCCGCGCCGCCCCGCGCCCACGGGCGCATCGCGCGCGCTCCCCTGCCTGCGCGGCGCCTCCGCCGCCCGCCTCGCCCGCTCGGCCTCCTCACGCCAGCCAGGACGCGCCGCCCTCGCCGGGAGAGCGCTTCAGGACGTCCCGCAGACACCCGCCCGCTACAGAGCCCGAGGAAACTCCATCGTAACTCGGCGGCCGCAGCCACGCCCTCCATGGAGAGAGCGGGCCGCTCGTTGCCGGGGCAACGGCTGTCCTCTCGCGAGACTCCGGGCAGCGTTGGCGATTTACCCTAGCGACTGCAGCGGAGGGACGGCCCACGGGCTTTTGGCGGGAGAGGGACGCCAGGGGCTGATGGGAACTGTGGGCGTGGCTTCGCGGATAGAAGGAAGAAGGGTGGGACGGACTGCTAATTTGTTCAGACTGACCGCAAATTGTTTGCCAGGTCCGAGCGCAGGGAAGGCAGGAGAACTTACTGTTGACCGGGGCCGAGTTACTTTCATGGACTAAACTTTCTACATCCGTAAAAAAGAATGCAGTGATTGTACTTGGAGTCAAACGGTTGGGTTCCATTCTGCACAACTGTAGCCTAGTCGTTACTCTGGAAATGAGACTTTAGATACTTGATTTGGAAGAGTCATGGTTACATGAGGACAGACTCTCAAGAAGTCTCATTAGATTAGACATTTCCTTGTTAGCCAACATTTTACACACACACACACACAAAATCTTTTAAACCTTATTTAAGTCAATAAGATACCCCCCTTTAACAGACTTAGGAATTTTTTGTGTACATCATATCCTGATTTATTATTGGCCATCTTTAACTTTGGTGGACAATACAGTTGAAATAGTTTTCCAAGTTAAGAAAAAAAACAACGTAAAGATAAAGAATGAATATGTGTTTGGTGCCCTCGTGGGCCAGATTATATATATGATCTGGGACTTGTGATAGTGTGGGAACAGGGACCACAGGCTCGCAAAGTAAAATAAGGGCGAAGAACTTTGGTTTAAGTGTGAAATTTGGTTAGTATCTCTAGATTTGATAAGTTTCTGTAAATCTGTTTGAGTCTGCAAGCTTGGGACTTACGTTTTTTGTATTTTTTTTTTTTTTTTTTTTGGACATTGGCCTGAGGAAATAAAGTCTACTGTAGGTCATGATGGTTTGAAAATTAGTTAGTTGTGCTTGGTGTTATGCTGTGCTCAGAGAACCTTTGCTATGTTTTGAGCGTATCTGCCAAGGTCCAGGTGCTGAAATTAAGTTGCCATCGTGAAACTGTAAGGACAGAGTTTAACACTACCTTGTGTTTTCATGTGGGACCATTCAGAGGTTAGTAAGATGAAACCATCAAGGTGGAATCCTCATAATTAATACTTAGTGGCTTCATAAGAGACGAGGGAGACATGTTCCCTGTTTCTGGGCTCTGCTGGTAAGACCATTACCAAACGTGTTCCCTTGACCTGTGTCTCTAGGACCACAGCCAAACTAGACCCCTTTAAACTTACTTGGCCAATGGTACTGTGCTAATAGAAACAGTAAGTGGAGCAATACTTTTGTACATTGTAAAGAGTTGTCACTTAAATTGACTTAATAAAACGCTGATTGGTCAGTAGCCAAGCAGGAAGTTTAGGTGGGGCCACCGAACTAAGGATGACCCGAAAGGAAGAGGGGAGTCATAGGAGTTGCTGGCAGGCACAGAGGGAGCCGTGCTAATGAAGGTACCGCCAGGTGGCAGAGCATAAATAAGGAATATGGGTCACTTTAAGTGTGAGAGTTAGCTAGTACCAAGCCTGAGCTATTGGCTGGGCATTTATAGTTAATGTAAGCCTCAGAGTGGTTATTTGGAAGCAGCTGCTGGGATGCAAAAACTCCACTTACATTATATATGGAATCTATTTTTTTTTTTCTTCCTGTTGGTCTTCAGTCATGGATAAAGGCCATAGGCTCTCAGGTTCATAAGATAAGCTCTGAGAAACAACCTAGCCAGGTATGGAAGAGGCAAAAATGGGAATGTATATTCCCAAATGTGCACATGAGGAATCTAGGAGAATGTGAGTGATTAAGAGAGAATTAGAATTTCAGCAAAAAAAATCTGAAAATCACTTTCATCGTGCATCCGAGCTTCCTGGTTAGTTCACACGGCAGGCTGTGGGCATTACAAAGGCTGTTGCAGGGGGCAGCACAGTTTCCATGGGAGATTCTGTTCTAATGGGAAAAGGCCAGACAAAACAACAGAACCATGCAGAGGAAAATTGCTATGAAGAGCAGTAAAGAGCTTAGCAAGGTGAGCAGCTTGGCAGGGCGCTAGGGAAGTCCTCTGCCCAGGTGATGTTTGCATGGGAGAGCAAACCACGCGGGTGACTGGAGAAGACCTGGCTGAGGTGGGAAAAGCAAGTACAAAGGCCACCAGGGAAGTGCTGCCTGGAGCTAGTGTCCTTTTAAAGAGACGCCATCGGGATTTTCCTCTCCTCCAGGTAAATCTAAAATAGCTTTTGAAGCACCTGCTTTAAATGTTAAAAAACAAACAAACAAACACTGAGCTTTAAAATTACTTGTGTTGCATTTATTTGGGGGAGGGGGAGACATGCATGGTACAGTTCATGTGTGGAGGTCAGAGGACATTTTGCAAGAGTCTGTCCTCTCTTTCTTTCATGTGGGACCTGGGAAGCGGCTCAGGTTGTTGGGCTTGATGGTAAGGGCCTTTCCCCACTGAACCATCTCCCAGTTTGACATTTTTAATTTAAAAATTGCTTTTTAAAGTTTGTTTTCAGACAATAGCACATACTGGAAATTAAATTCCCCGCTGTTAAATTAAAAGGAAAATAAGGCCTGGAATAAACTCAAAGACTTAACTGAGTTTTGTTTCCTTCTCTGTGATCTCAACATTGATAGTTACTGAACATACTCATAGCCAGTATGCAGTAATTTTCTCTCTTCTACTTTTGTATGGCAGTAGGACTTACAATATTAAAAAAAAAAGAATAAGAAAACTAAAGCTGTATTACCAAAAAGGCACAATCACCAACATGAACTTCAGGAGGAAAATTCATATAGTAAAATGGCAAAATGTAAGTTGTGTTAGGAATATAACTGATCTTGAATACTTTATCATTTAGAATTTATTAAACAGAGATCTATAGAGCACTCATTCTTTATGACATCATAGAAGTTAGGTATCATGGGGATTTAGAGGTCTTTTTACACGGTTTATTTGATGAAGCCATTCTAGGATTGGGGATCCAGAGGCTGGCCAGAATGCAGCCAGAGCTGCAGAGGCTGCACCTTCCTGCACTGTCTTGCTTTAGGATGACCCACTCAAGGGTCAAACCTCCCAAAGTGTTCCCAAGCTCAGATCTTGAGGTCTGTCCCACTCAGCAGCTAACCAAGATTCAACTCAAGGGTCATCCCATAAAGTTGCCTTCATTTCTTTCTTCTCTTTTTCCTTCAAGATTCTTGTCTCTTGTTGGTTGGTTTGGGATTAAGACATCCTGGGGCCAAGAAGACAAAGGTTTCTTTACCTGGTCAACTTACTGTCTACATGTTTGTTTGGTCTCACACATCTGTGAACTTCATGAGGAGAGCAACTTCTTTAGCCCTCCTCTCCCCATCCACGCTCTCTTCCAAGTACAGTTATGGGCAATACTCTCTTGTGACCGACTGGGGAGTGTAGTAATGAAGAGTGTGGGTTTAGGCATCTATTAGAGGCGGTTAGCTATTTCGTGACTTAACAGCTCCCTGGCTGTTGGCAAGTTTTAAAGTTCTTTATGTGTCAATTAATTTACTTGCAAAATGAGATAGTAGAGTAGTACCTCTCTTGTAGGATTACTGGGAGGCTTAAAAGGGTGAAGACTGAGTCAAGTTCTGAGCAATTACTTGTATTTCACTCATGTAATGTGAGGCACAGGTTCCAGCCATTTCTCTCTTCTGGCATAACACACACACGGTGGCTTGCAAGGTATCCCCACACAACCAGGAGCATTAATGGTATTTGATTTTTTTTTTTTTTTTTTTTTTTTTTTTTTTGATGTAAACTCTCAAGTTCCACCCCAGGCCCTGAGGTGGATAGCCTGTTTCCAGAAGTCTAGCAGGTGAACCGGTTATAACCTCCATTTTGAAAGCCATTGGCCCAGCATCAGGTTAGGTATAGACTCTGAAGCTACAGTTCCTAGTTGGATGGTCTGAAATAAGTCCTTTCACCTTTCTATGCCACAGCTCCCTTGTAAACGGGAATACAATGTCACCTACCTAATAGTGTTATGAGCATTAAGTGTTGGTCCTAGGGAGCACCCTCATTTGCCCCCACAATGCTTGAAGCACACATTCTCACACAGACCCAAGTAGGTGGGGAGAGGAGGAGGCCGGCGGGAGAGGGAAGAAGAGCTGGCATCTCAAAGAAAGGTCTGGAAACAGCAGTCACCACAGCGTAAGAGTCATTTGAAATGCAGATTCCCAGGTGCCTGCCCAGCCCGATTAAATGAGGTGCTTATTTTACAAAACATATTGTGTGGGAAAATTCTGCTATTAAATCTGAAATGGACTGAGGTAAGTGGCCAGTATTATCTGTGGAGCTGAGATTGGATGAACTGACACACAAAAGGATAAAGTTGGCAGCAGGACGAGGAATCCCACCCACGCCTCTTCCTGCCTCCAGCCTCCAGAGTACCCCACGTCACAAGCATGTGCTGCCGCCCCTAGCCTTTACTTTCATTCTGAAGGAGAATTTTTAAAATGTTCTGTCAGTCGTCCACCCCAGGGCACTTTTGAACGTTTGGTTAGAAAATTTCCTGTAGTAAGAAGTTCTTTCAATCTGAAATGTGCCACGCACGCTAACAACTGTAATCTCAGCACTTGAGAGGTGGAGGCAGGAGGGCCAGCAGTCCAAGGACACTCATGGCTTCATAATGAGTTCCAGGACAGCCTGGGCTACATGAGATCCTGTCTCACAGTGTCGAGGCACCCTCTTTGTTATAGACACATTTCTCACAATCAATAGAGCACAGAAACATGCATGAGGCAGAGAGATTTGGAAGAATTCCATTTATTGTGGATGCATTTTCACAATATATTTTTATTGCAGCGATCAATCATCAGTGAAAAATACCAAGTGTTTATAATGTTTTTAACAATGGCAGATTCACAGAACACGCTAGTCAACGTGCAGTTTCCTCTCTTAAAAAATAACAGAGAGCTGTAATTGAACAAGTAAATGAGGAATTTGCTTTCTCAAAGATTAAATCGAAGCAGAACAAAATTCTACCCTAAAACTCATGTCATCCAAATATTGGAATAAAATTTAGGATCAAAACATTCTTTTCACAACCTTGAACTTTCCTAAAAGCAACAAGAAACAAAAAGCCTATGTAACAGCTGTCACGAGAAGGCCTTTGTTCAAAGCTCTAACAGCTGTGTTCCCTTACCATCAGCGTTTAATCCATTTTATTCCAACGATGGAAGTCATTTCCATGGTGCACCATGTGCATTCTAGTTTATCTTATCATAGACTTTTGTCTACTCTGTCATGGATAGATGACTTGTGTAGTCATAGTGGCTTTCCTTCCTTTGGCCCAAGTTTGCTAAAAGCTAGGGAATCCAACTATCTCTTACTAATTCATGAGAAAAATAGACTTTTCAAGGCAATGGTTACCCCTCAAACCTCTTGAAGGGAAATATGTGGATTAGAAATAGTTATTTTTGGAGGCTCTCCCAGTGCAGAAGGAATGGAGACTAAGATAATTTTGGTTAAGTCAGCTGAGGTATGAGTTTGTACAGTGACACTGTACACATAGGATGTTTTATATAGGAACATATTGTAAGATGTACGTATAGAATGTTCTATATAGGAACATTTCTGTAAGATGCTGGAATACTTTTCATCATCTACTGGGAAGAATGAAGACTTAAGCGAATATAGGCTCTGATGTCATGGAGTCCCTAGAGACCCCTGAGGGGGAAAGTAAAACTATTAAGATTTACATATGTTTTTGAAATTTCAAGATACTATCAACTCAGGACAGTACCAAGTGACTAATAAAGACAGAAAATTTAATTTAAAAAGTCTGAACACATAAGATAGAAGCCCTGCCATGCCTTTGCTCACTTTACCTGTCTGCTTCTATATGAGGCAAAGTTGGTTTAGGCATCTACACGAATTCTAATTTGTGCAATACTGTCACCAAAATGCCTGGCTTTAAGTGGTAGAGAAAGAAGACACCTTAGATATCATGTAGGTCAACTTTTCGGGAGGAACTTCACTGTTACACATAAGTAGGCTTTGAGCTTGGTCCAGACGGTAGACTTAATAAAATTCACACTGGACTTCAAGACTGCCTTCAATTATAAACTAAATACTATGTCTTATAAGAAATTTCAACTAATTTGTAATCTCTTTTATTCCAATACTTTTTTTTCTTACAAGTCATTGGGCATTGAAAACATAGCTATAACTAACTTCCATGATTCTACTGGCAAATATGAAATATTAATATAATATTGTGATTTTTAAATTTCAAAAGCTGTGATATTGGTTAGTTACAAGGACATACTACTAAATATAATAGTCTAGCACATGAAAGAGCAGCCTACCATTAGTGTGTCTGTATACATGTATGCACATACATTACATACTTGTGTTATCTAAATGTGGTTCAGGCTACTATCACTACCAAAGAAATCCACAAAGCAATCAACCTGAAAAAGAATCAGTACCACTATCAGCTAAAATAATCATCCAATTTAGGTATATGAAATCAGCACATAAAAAAGCAGTATCTCAACAGTACATCTTCTTTAAAAAAAAAAAAATACAACCATTATTGCCCTAGATCAGATCTGAAATGGATTACTTTCATATAGTTCCAATTGCCTACTTAGATAATTTCTTCCATGCTTTACTCTAAAGTGCAGAAACATGATGTCGTTATGGAAACAAAACCAAACCTATGGTTCACCTCCTCCCCCTCCCCCCAAATGCTGCATACATTCCTCAGTTAATCTTAACCTCAAATTCCTTTTGTTGACTTCCAATGTAGTTGGTGTCACTGTTCAGACGACAGTAGACAGTAGTGAGTCTATTTCACAGCATGGGTTTGTTTAGAAACAGGCTCCTTTGCAAAGGCAGTACTTTGACCATGAACATCTCTAGTTGTGATTATTAAATATAGTGTGCATATACATGGATTTACTGGGATATTGGAAAATTAGAAAAAAAAGGAAAATGAACCCAATTTAGTAAATCAACATAAATATAAACAGAGCAATTAGCCCCCTACAACTGAGCTGGCCCAGCAAGATGTCTTGCAGTTGGGTTCTTTTTCCGATTGTTTCAAACCTGCTGAGAGAAGAGAACTTTAAATCAACAGCCCACAGTGTTTCAGTAGGATGGATTTTTATCAGAGAAATAAACTAAAAAGACATATGGTATGACAGGAGTAAATATAAATAACATGAAAGAAGAGGGTATTACTGGCATTCTGTTCAAATGTGACCTTTTGCTCCATCTTTATACTGATTTTTCTTTCACTTTTTCTTTTCTTCTGGATGTTCCTTTCTTACCTTGACCTTCATCTTTGCTCACAGCACTCAAAGTCAAGATGACTTTTAAGCTCTACAATATAGACTGGGAATTTCTAGTGTTTTAGTTTTACATGACTGATTAGCTTAATCTAGGTCAAATCAACATGCAACTGTGACAGAGGACTGATGGGAGATGTCATTCTGTAAATATGTTTCTCTTATTGGTTAATGAAAAAAGCACTGTTGGCAAATAGGAAGGCAAAATAGACGGGACTAGGAGATAAGGAGGATTCAGAGAGAGGTAGGAGGAGATTCAAAATGTAAGACCGAGAGAAAGAACTGTAGATCCTCTCTCCAGTAAGATAAAACCATGTGGAAACACTTAGGTTAATAGAAATGGGTTAATACTTAAGACAGAGCTAGTCAATAAGAAGCACTAGTAACAGGCCAACAGCTTTATATCTATTACAATGTCTCTATTTGTTATTTGGGGCTGATGTAGGACCAGGCTGGCAGGAAAACTGCTCATAAAAGAGGACATGCTTATCATTGCTTTTCTCCTATATACCCCTATCCATCTTTTCTTTCTTATCCATACACACAGATCCCTGAGACTTATCTGACCCTTTGTCTATTCTTACCCGATTCCTCCCTGCTTCATCCATCTGCTAAAAGTCCCTGCTGAGGTAATGACATATTAATGTGTGGCATATTGCATTTTCAAAGTGTGTATTTTCATTTCAAGGGATGGCCACACATTAAGTAGGGAGTTTGATGTTTTGGAGCAGGGATCCCTCACCTGCTGGCTCATTAATCAGCTAGGCCTGTGTCTTTATTATAACCCTGAAAGAGATGAGTGGTGGGGGCCAGTGAGGAAGGCATGATGCATGAGCTGCACCCCGCTACTTTGTCCCACCATGCTGCACAGTACCAAGTACACCCTCCATGCTGTCTTGTATGCGAGTAGTGTTCTCTTAGTCCCACCATTCCAGAGTGGTTTCTGTCTACTTTCCACAGCCTAAATGTGTGACCACAGGGACCCTGAAAACTGTGACACCCATATATATATATATGATGGTTAAGAATGTAAGACTCAGAAGCCAGGTGTGGTGGCATATGCCTTTAGTTCCAGCATTTGGGAGGCAGAGGTCGATGAATCTCTGTGAGTTTGAGGCCAGCCTAGTCTACAAAGCAAATTCCAGGACAGCCGTGTCTGTTACACAGAGAAACCCAGTCTCAAAAAAAAAAAAAAAAAGTAGACTCAGATACTGCTTGAGTATCACTGTATCACTGTAGGTATTTTTTGAACATTAAAATTTTTTATTTTTGTTGTATGTTTGTGTTTTGACTGTATATATAACCGTGTCCCATGAGCATGCTTAGTGCCCTTGGAGGCCAGAAGAGAGTGTTGATCCCCTCCCTGGTAGAGCAGTCACGGAGAGTTTTGAACGGCCCTGTGGCTGCTGGGACATCTGCAGGAATAGTACATGTTCTTAACCACCGAGCCATCTTTCCGGCCCTCAGAACATGTTTGGCTACCTGTTTGACGTGTTCCTCCTCAAAAGTTATTAAATCTCTGTGTCTGGTTTTCTTCAGCTATGAAATGGGAATGGTCCTACCACTTACCTCTCACAGTAGCTGGAGGATCACCTGAGGCAGTAATGGTGCCTAGCGATTAGTAGCTGCCTCCTCAGGACTGGCACTTGGCAGTGGTGATCAGCACTGCACACTCTTTAGCGTATTTAGCGACCATTTGGTTAATGGGATTATTTAGAAGTCCCTTTACATAGGGAGGCTGGCTAGTGGATTTAATCCTATCAAGAGAGCACTATGTAACCGATGGAGAAGGTGGGCTGGCACACTTAGGTTGAAGAGAGTGCAGAATGGAGGAAAGGGGCAAGTCCCCCAGCTGCCTTCAGAGAGCTCACTAGCCCTGAGTTTGCTTTAGGAAGTCTGTCCTAGGGTTCTAGATACTGGGAAGCAGACTCTTTTTACCTGAGTTCTCTTTCAGAATTTTCTCCTATTGAAGGACAGGCTGGCTCTGTTTCTGGAAATGGGGAAAGTCCACAGCCAGCAGTACTGGCTATTCTCTGAGTGTATTTTAAACAGCACCCAGAGCATGTTTCTGAAAAGTACACACACCCTTTTCCAAGCATTCCTAGAGGACCATCAGTCTTCACTGGATAGCATATTTTGTCTATTTAAAACGTTTGCCATAGCCGCATGAAGTCTGAGGCCGTGGGCAATGTCTCCTAGGAGAGTTCTGGAAATAGAACCAATAAAGGAGACACAATTTCTCTCAAGAGATCCCCCCCACAAAGAACTATGCAGCCAATCAGGGACCCTGCCCTCTTGGTCAGCTTTTCCACACTAGGACAACTATTTAGAAACTGTCTTTCTGGAAACCATTCCATGACTGAGCCATTTATGTTGTAAGCCTGACAAGCCTGCAGTACCAAGGCTTTGTAAATTGGCTTTTTTCTCTGGGCTACACAGGACTTTTAGAAACTGATGGCTATCCAAGCACAGGTTTATGAATCGGCAATATTTCTCATGGACATGATATTCCACCATTCATCAGGGGGAAAAAATCAATCTCCCCCCAGAAAATTACCTTAGTGGGGGAAGTGACCTTATCCACAGATTGCTTTTCCCAGAGGTTCCGCTTGCCAGATACATCTCCTGGCCTCAAGTCCTAGTGAAAAGAAAGCAGAAAAAAACATGGCAGGTGACCATTCATACTTTCTGGCTAGGCTTAAGTAAGCTGACCACTACATCTACCAACCAAAATGGAACAACCACTAGCTGTTAACCTGACTTGTGAACAGACTTTGGCCTTTTTCATGAGAGTGGGCTGTAAATGCATACAGCATCTGGGACCTTCACTAACAACTCTCTGGCTCCTGATGTCCATGGTGCCTAGCCAAGAGGCAGGCTGCAAGTTCAGAGTGCTGCTCAGGTCCACTATGCCTTAGGGAGTGCACTTGAAAGTATCTGACCTAAATTCTCATGGCCCCCACGGTGCTTGCTGTGCTGGCCACCATCTCCCTAGCTCGCTCATGGTAGTGTTTACTCATCCCCTAACGATCCCCTTATGCGGGATCACTGTCTTAGGGTCTTGCAACATGAAGGAGGACACTAAAATCATTCCGTGCTTCTTGATGGCCAAGTGCGTCATCCAGAAGCGGATTAGTAGAACCTAGCCCCAGAAAATAACCACCTGTTTGTCACAAATGGTAGCCCTAAGAGAAGTGGGCAATGGATGGTATATGTTAAGAACAAGTGTGAATCCTGGGAAGGAAACGGTAAAATATGACCCATAATATTTATACAACCTTGGATTCTTGTCTACTTCCTCATAATTTCTTTTGGATAAGGATCCAAACTTCTGATTCCATCAGCTTTTCTTACAGCTCACACTAGTACTTGGCAAAGGTAGTTTGGAGAAAATGTATTTTACTGAAAATAGTACTGCTTACTTTGGCAATGCCTTTTCTCATTAGGAAGGCAAAGCTAGAAACTGTAGTTTTCCATGGATACCAGCTTTGATGAACATATTTCTGACCGGCATTTCAATACTGAACATGCACTGTTAAATAATGCCATGCAAAGGTTTGTCATACTATTACTGAGTTTATGGGTCTGTGGCATGAATTCCTGATATTCTATTAGAAAGTAATAGCTATTTAACTTAGATACATTAGGCGACAAATTGTATTTTAAAAGAAAAAAAAAGAATTCTATTACATTTGCCAATGTGGGTAAAAGTTGCCAAATCATCTGGAAGACTTAAAAACATTGGCAACTATAGTAAGGAACATGCTGGCAGAAGCTCTAAAAAGTGGGTATAATAATTTATTTGATTCATATATGACAAATATTCTTTCATATGAGTGTTCCTACCTAGGAAAATGGATTGCATTTCCCCGAAGTAGTGCTGATGAATCTTTCAAGATCACTTAAAGTGTTTAAATAAGGTTTCTTTTTTTTTTTTTTGAAGATATCAACGTCCACATTGTAAGTCAGTATTTTCAAGTCAAAGAGGAAATATAAATGGAATTACCTGACCAGACTACATGTTAGAGAAAGGCCCACTCTGGGAGAAGTGGGAGAAATGAAGGCAGGAAAGGCAGGGTTCCAGTCAACCAGAGACGCAAGAATGAAGAAGAGAAGCCAGCTGAGAAAGGCATCATTCTTTTTATAAACAGAAAGAAAGAAAGTCAGCAGTTTAATTGCTACAATACATGCAGCTTTGACACAAAGAATAGACAAACCAGCTCAAACATCCAGACTTGAATTCCAGTCACAAAGTTCTACCGAAAGTTTACAAATTCTACTCATAAGTAGCTTGAATGTTCCAGAAAGATACACAAAGCAGGGCAATGTTTAATTTTTAAATATGCTAATTTCCTGGGGTATAGTTATGACAACTTAGAGCACTTGTAATTCTTATCATCTCTGGAAAGGAGGCCATGAATACTAAGTCTTGGGTGGTTTTTCTTCTTAGTTTTAGAACTCAACATGCTAGCAATAGTCCTGTGACTTACTCTTCTACTTGTAGGGTTTCACTATGGATAAAGACTGTTTTGTTGAAATAACTCTCTCTGACTTTATTCTCATGGCCACCAGAGAAACACCTGCAAACAACAAACCTAAGATTTTTCCTCCACATACCTACAGTGAGAATAAAAGAAACAGGTTGAGAATAAATTTTATCTGCTCCAGAATCGGAAGGTACTATTGGAGTACTATTGGGGTGCTCCTTGCAGATAATGCTCTGACACTCCGGGCACAGGATCAGCCTAATCAGAGCCCCAAAGGTCAAACTTGGATGTCTTGAAGGACCAAGATAGAAACAGTAAGAGACTGGTGCAAGAAAACAAAAGGCTGGAACCAGTACATCCAAGAATGTATGTTTCCATACTTCAAAAATGTGCTCACATTATAACTTGAAAAATAACAAAACACAATGGTGTGGGTCTGAACTTAGCTTCGGGTCACTTCTTGACACCTCATGGACCATCTTTGTATCCTACCTTCCTTGGATGTTTTGTCTGACAGTCTACACATCTGCAGGATCCTGGTGGCCTTTCCCACACTGAAACTTTACCTCCTTTCTGCTGGAACCACAGCATCAATGCTTTACCTTTCCTGCCTTGCTGGGTTCCGAGTCGCTGTCTTCTTCCTGGAGACGGCCACATGACTAGCCGTGATTTGACATGGTGAGTCATATCAAAACATAGGAGGAAATGCCACCAGAAGAATGTGTGCAAAGATTAAAAAAGCTTAATGAGTTTAACCAGGCTAGTTTTATTTATGGCATCAAATATGTATTTCATACTTCTAATCTGGTCCTTATTTAAAGCCACACCAATCCACCAAACCCAATAGGAAGAAGGTGATCATTAAAATCTATACTACCTTTCATATTCTTTCCTTCTTTGCTTTCCTAGATAAGTCCACAAGTCACTTACTAAATAGGAGGTAAAGCAACCATTGATTTTATAAGTCCCCTATATTATTTTTCTGTCCTGTCACATTTTAGGAGGCCATGAACAACCCCAGGAAATGTCATTGTTAATCTTTGGTGTGGGATCCTTAATACAGCTACATCTGTGGCAATAATAATTCCACTTAACACTTAACCTTTTTAGTCCTCCCAGTAGGGTGGTGATATATAAGATAGGAAGTTCGTCAGGTCAGGTGCTGATAAAAGACTGGAGAGGAAGCATTGGATCAAACACATGAGAATAACTTGATACAGGAATGAACTAGAAAGGAATGGTTACCTCTATAGAGGTAGGGTGCCATACTCAAAGAGAAAGCATTTATCTCTGTATACTTCCTTTTTCTCTCATGGGAGTATCTCAAGGGGAGTGTATGTCCATGAACTTCTCAAATTTACAAGTTATAGAAGAGCATTTAGTTTCTCATGTGGCCATCAAAGGGATCCATAATTTAAAACTCCAAAGTTTAGTAAACATAGGTCTAGCACCATAACATTGACAGAAATGACCATAATTTATCTCTATTTAAAGATAATTTATAGTTTGTAGTCCGGCTTTGGTAAGGCACGTCTTTAGTCCCAGCACTCAGGAGGCAGAGGTAGGTGGATCTCTGTGAGTTCAAGACCAGCCTGGTCTACAAAGCTAGTTCCAGGACAGGCTCCAAAGCTACACAGAGAAACCCTGCCTCGAAAAACAAAACAAAACAAAACAATAATAATTTATACTTTTTATGTCAAGATGGCTGTCAGTGAAACCTGAGAAGCCAAAGACATATCTGGATGTGTCTTGCCTCCCCTTTCTCCTTTTACTGACTCTTTCTCCTTTACCTACTTGGGGGCAGGCAGATAATTTTTTTCAATGTATAATGTTTTCACAACTGTAAGTTGAGTTCACACTGGCGTATACCTCCTGTGAAACCTCATGCAAAGACTCTTGTGTAGAATATTAACTAAAAAGTTCAAGATGTTACTCCCAAGAAGGGAATGCAAACACTTCTATCTCTCCTTTATAATTTGTGAAGTTCTAGGATTTAGTGATTTTGGAGATCATATGTAGAGTCAACAGATGCAGTGAAATGCTTTAGGGACTTAATACTTTTAAGGTCTGGGTTCTATGGTGTTTTTTTTTTTTTTTTTTCTTAAAGAATAAAGATCATGTTGTTTCAGCCTGGTCTACGTAGTGAGTTCCAGGAAAGGCAGGGATATATAGAGAGACCTTGTCTCTCAAACACACACACACACACACACACACACACACACAAACACACACACAAAATAAATAAAAACAAACAAAACACAATGAATGTGGGTTATTGCGATTCACTTCCTGCTCCCTTGATACTAATAAAGCTACAGAGCCAGCTTCTCGGAGAAGGCTGAATGGGGCACTGTGAACGGTTTATTTATTCTAGTAACAAGTGTAAGGCAATTACATATAGTCAATGAAAGAGTTAAAGGCATATTTGTATAACTAGCTTACACTTAGTATGTAAATAAAGTTTCAGTGGTCTAAAATAATGTTCATAGCCAGTTTTTGTAGTTTTCATTTTTACTAGTTATGGTGTGTGTTGGGGGTGGGGAGAGTATTCCAATTTTCTAGTTTCAATTTTTTTCTGGTTATACTTTGCAGGTGTTGATAAAAATTTCTCAATTTATATTATATGCATAATAGCAATTATTTCAATAACTATTTTTGTGTTGTTACAGAAATTAGGTAAAATAAGAAAACATGGCCTCAAAACAGTCAAAATACACAATCTTTTGGAAATAAGTTTTGGAATACTTGTAATAGAGAAGTAGCTAGAGAAACATGGCATTTTGCTTTCAAATTCCTGTTTGTGATTTATAGAATAGAAGCCAAACAAACAAACAATAAACAAACAAATAAACAACTAAAGGAAAAAGGAAATGCAGAGGGTCTTAGCTGAACTGCCCAGCATTGTGTATTATTGCTGAGTTCTCCTCAGCCAGGCTCCCTCTTACTCTGAACTGTGGTGCAGCTGCTTAGGCTGCTTAGGCTGTTCTATGTCTGTACATTCTTCAATGGGCATGTCACTCAGCAGCAGCAGCAGCAGAGGACAGGAAAGCCATCCTTCCTAAGCAGGTGAGCTCTTCTCCTGTGTAATCTAAGAACCTCAGAAACCCCCCAAGGTACTTACAGAAGGCTTTGGAGCAGGTGATTTGTTGCCGTCTGGTGATTTAGTTAGCCATTCATTGATGCGGCTAGAGACTCCCACCTTCAGGCCAGCGGTTTCCTGCAAAAAAGTCAGTCATCTCAAATACTATAGAAAAAAGTAATTTGCCCAGGAACTCTTCCGAGCAACTTCAAGGTATCCTAAAATCTGCAGTGGGTGATCCCGATTGCCAAACTGACCGAAGGGTTACCCTGGGAAGATGGGCGAAGACACTCACTGCCCCGTTCCAGAGTTGGCAGCACTTTCTGGCGGTGAGTGGATACAAAGAGGGGCTGTGTGCCTCATGCCTTGCTGGGGAGTGCATCTGTCTGGCTGTCTCAGTCTGGTTGTTTCGGTAACCATCCTTCCTTTGTTGATGTAAGAACCCAGTCTATTTCACCCTTCCAATGTAGACTAAAGCCCAGTAGCTCCCCAGGTATCCTCCAGGCTTCAGCAACAGATTGGAACTGTTGAAGCACCCAGTACTGAGGGCTAAAAGACACCCTCAGTAACTTCTGAGCCTCCCCAGTGTACAGCCAGCCATTGTTGACTCAGCATCCACCATGGAAGCCAACTTAATACGTTCTCCTTTATAATAGGGTGTATTGATTGTGTTGATTCTTTCCCTTTAGAAATATCAGGGGGCTGGAGATAGGGCTCCATGGTTAAAAACACTGACTGCTTTTCCAGAGGACCTGGGTTCAATTCCCAGCACCTACATAGTGGCTCCCAACCATTTGTAACTCCAGTTCCAGAGGGTCCTATATTCTCTTCTGACCTCTGTAGGTACCTGGCATGTACCTAATGCATAGGTATACATACACACAGGCAAAACACCCGTACACATAAGTCTTTTAAAAAAGGAATACCAGGTTTTCTTCCATGTCCCCTCTTCCCATCCCAACCCTAATGGCTGATAATTAAATGTGAGCACTACATTTAGTGGTCCATGGGGGAAACGTCCACTTTTCAAAACTTAAGATGATGCAAACCACACTCATACCTTATTTGGTGTTCCTGGGGCAGACGGAGATGAAAACACATTCCCTTTCTCCCACATGCTCTTGATATTGCGGACGCCCTCGGCAGGAACAGGAAGATCCGATGCTGCGGGCTTAGTAGGTTTTGAAGCTTTTGTTCCCTGAAATGTATAAATAAGTTTTAAGACAGCGTTGAGAAGTTTGTCCTCATAAAATTACAATACAATCAACTAAAAATATCATGGTGTAAACTTCCATAAAAAGGGATTCATTGTTTCTGTTGTACAGCTCTATTCGGATGATGTGATTTTTCCACACAAACCATCAGAGCTGGAGCAGAGGATCTTTCTGAAAGGAAATATGCTTTTTAGAGCTCGATGTATTGTTAAGGTCACAGAGGACTCCATTTCTTCAGCAGATTTTTTTTTCAATGTGCATGCATGTTTGTATGTGTATGCGTGCATGTATGTGGAGGCCAGAGGGGTGTGTATGTGTGTGTGTGTGGGGTGGGGGCGGCACCAAGACTCAATCTCAGGTACTGTTCCTTAGGAGTCATCCACCTTCTTTTTGTGGGGAGGGGGGTCGTTCATGGGTTCAGCTAGGCTGTCTGGCCAGTGACCCCCCAAGAATCTCCTTGTCTCCTCAGCACTGGATTACAATGTGTGCAGCCACTCCTGGCTTCATGGAGTCCTAGGGCTCAAGCGTAGGCTCCTTTTGCTTGTGAAGTTGCTGACTAAGCTAGTCCCCAAGCCTCTCCAGTAGATAGGCATTTGTTCTGTTTTTAAACATGTATGCTGTGCGTGTGCATGTGTGTGTGTGTGTGTGTGTGTGTGTGTGTGTGTGTGTGTGTAAACCATGGGTTGATGTGCAGTGTCTTGCTTGATTGCTCTCCACTTTATACATTGAGGCAGGGTCTCTCACTGAACCCAAAGTTAACTGATTCTTCTAGTCTAGCTAGGCAGCTTGCTCCAGGGACGCCTTATGTCTGCCTTCCAAAACAGGCTGCCATGCCATCAGCTTTTATATGGGTGCTGGGGGTCTGAATTCCACTCCTCAGATTACAAGGTAAGTCCCACGTGATTACACAACCTGCTGAGCCATCTCCCAGCAGATGGGTCTTTAGCACTTACTATGCATGTTAACTTTGGCAGAGTTTGTCAAAGCAAGCCAGTTTGTTTCATAAGCTTATATTTTAATAGGATAAATGACAGTAGCCAGTATACTAGCACTTATTTTGCATTGTAGTAGACCCCATGAAAATAATGGATTGTAATATAGCCCTAGAACAGAACACATGACAGGGGAATGATATTTAGTTTGAGAATATCAATTAGGCTAAGGATACTATAAGTAAGTAACATTTACAACCAGATTCTAGCAGAGGAGACTGGGAAGTGGGAAAGGGAATAAGAGGAGGCCTTCACTCTGCAAAGGAACAGCATGTGCAGGTGCCCCAAAGTGGGGAAGTTCTTCAAGACTGCAAGGCTAAGGCAGGACAGCATGGAGAATGTACTAGAAGGTGCAAAAGATACAAGCAAGAAGGGCATGTCTTTGAGAAACTTTCCCAGCTGTAAACACAAGCCCAGATGGCTTCTCCTCAGTCCTGATTTGTGGCTGACAGCTTAGCAGGGATGAGGAACATCTTCTGTGGCTATAAGAAAATGACCTTACAAGTCTGTGCCAAGTCTGAGGCCACAGCCTTAGCTTCGTCAGAGCCAGGACTAATCCAACAAGAGAAATCAACTGTCTATAGTTTGTCATACTTTAGTGGATGCCAGTATTGTGAATAAAAAAAAATCACATCTTGGGTGTTACTACTTTATGAAGTACTTCATAAATCATAAGACCCCTCTGTCAATCTCTCTCCTCATTTGTGAGCTACTTTAAAGGCATCTTCTGCTCTGAGTACAAAGGAGAAAAGAAAAAGCAAATGAACCCAAGCTGGTCACTTCACTGAGGATGCTGTGATACAGAAGGCTGCAACCACTGCTCAAATCTACGCAAAGAGCAGACCAGCATCGCATCTTGATCAAGGATGCTACTCTTTTAGTGCATTGGATGAGAAAGACACATTTTAAAACAATCAAATTCCCAGTTGATAGAAGCATAAAACTATGGCCCTTTAAATACTAACCAACTAAGTAAAATGGATGATAATTAAACACAAGTTGGTTTCATCTTGATGTGGTTTCATGCTACTATATTTTTTAGAAGGAAAAGGTTTCTGTAAACAAAATTTGATGCACTTGTGAATAGTTACGATGTTATACATCCATCAGTCTATTCATTAACAACTAGAGAGAAGCCTTAGTGATTTGGAACACCTACTGCTCTTGCAGAGGACCCAGATTCAGTTCCCAGCACTCACATGGTGGCTCCCAACTGACTCCAGTTCCAGGGGAGCATATACATATATGCATGCAAAACATTCATACATATAAAATTTAAAAAAGTCTAAAAGAAAATCCATTCATTGAATCCATTCTCTTCAAAGAAAATTAACACTTGTTAATCTACTCAAAAGTCTCTAATGCATCATTCTTACTGTGTTTCTGTCTCCATAGCTGGTTCCAGACTCATTCATCACCCTGAGTGCTCCTGTGACCACGTATGTAACCACAGCCTGCTTCTGTTTTACAGGTCTGTGGCCAGGGAACAGCGCTCACCTCAATTGCATTGGTATACTGCTCCAGCCGGCTGTCAATCTTGGAGACTACTGCTGCTTGATGAGTAGATTTGACACCACTGCCAAAGGACACACACAGGTGTGAAAAAATGAGACAAAAGACATCCTTCCATGAGTGCAACAGCTGATGAGTCTCAACTGAACAGTCAATTGTATTTACCTTTTCTGCACAGACTTATTCAGGAATTCTGCTCGTTCCTCTATCTGGAAATAGAAAACGAAAAGAAGAACCCTTGTGAATATGCAGAGGAAACAGATTGTGTAGAAGCCCCAACACTGGGAATCCCTGAACCCCGACAGACTGACACATGGCTAAATGGAGACCACACTTGTGAGCGCGCATGGAAGGCAAGGCACGCCCAGGATGGCATGTTTTCCCTTTGGTCCTGATTTATGGCCTGTAGCTTACTCACCGCGCCCTTCAACCACACCACTGTCATTCCTGAACCTGGCAAATAAGAAACAGCACAGAGGATGCGAGGGCACTGCAGTGATGTGCACAGCAGCCCAGATGGGGAGGAAACTAGGAGTAATATGCTTCACACCGGGGAAGAAAAAGTAGGACTGGAAGAGGATAAAGAATGCAGAGAGAGGGGCTGGGGCCAGATACTAAGTTTCTGAAGCAAGAAACAGCCAGTAAGATGGCCTTCCACAATACAGACCAATGGCAAATTAACTATTCATGTTCTTAAATGCGTATCTCCTGTGATGGCATTTCAAATGGGTCCTTTGGAAAGGAATTGTGTCAGGAGGGTGGAGTCCTCCTGAATGGCATTAGTGCACCTGATAATAAAGACGAGAGAGCTTGCCTATTGTCTCGTTCTCCGTCACACGAGGAGACGGCAAGAACGTGCCCATTTGTGGAGGAGGAGGAAACCCCTTTCCAGAATCAGCAGGGCTGGCATGCTGAGGACCTTGTACTTCCAGTCTCCAAAACTGTGGAAAGCAGATGTTTACTCGGTTTAGCTGCTTGGGTTTTGTTGTTGTTGTTTGTTGTTTTGAGACAAGGTCTTACTGTGTAGTATAGGCTGTCCTTGAATTCCTGATCCTCCTGCCTCAGTCTCTTAAGTGCTGGATCGATAGGCATTGTCATCACACCTGACAGTGATAACTACTCAGTACAGTAATCTGATTATTTATCCAAATTGATAGAGAGAAGGGAGCACTCTAGTCTATGGACCTAAGGCAGGTCATTACGATAGCTTCCTGGACAGGGTAGGATATGGAATCTTGCAGCATGTGTGTTCCTTGGCAGACAAAGAGAACAAAAGGCTCTTTAAGGAGAATGAACATTTAGTAGATTAGGAGAACACAGAAATAAAACATTTAAATGTCAGTGGTAGGAACCCTATTAAAGATGGGAACATGATGTCACACCTATAATGCAAAGTGGGGGGTGGAGAAGGCTTTTCAGAAGTTTTGATATTTGAACTGAGTTTTGTAGTTTACACTTTCCCAAGTGAACTTAAGAAAGTGAGGGGAAGCATGCATGAGCTAGAGGGGATTTTTCTTTTAAGTAAAATACTTGACAGAGACTTGGGGTCCAGAGGGTGGTGGGGAGTACACTGCGGTCAGCACAGAGCAGAGTTGAGACTTGGTTTGTATGTGTGGCTCTGCCAGCATCTTCCTGACCCGGGTCATCCCGCTGGCCTTGGCCGTCACGTGAGCTCAAGCCACAGACCCTGTCACACCCCCATTCCTCCTGAGTAGTTAACCCAGCTTGACTTCATTCTCTAATTTTTTTAGGACTCACCCTCCACTCACTGTCTCTTGCTGGGAAACGCCTTAACCATCTGCTCTATATAACCACTCTGTGTGGAGTTGATGAACTAAACACGCTGCACAAGGTCTAAGGAATTTAAGGAGGGAAGTTGGTGGCCCTGATGACCAGGTGTTAGCAGTATTGTCTTAGTAGACTTAGGGAAGAGATAGCACTGCCAGTTTTAGATATTAGTTTGTGTATTTTCTTTACTTCACGTGCTACTTCCCCATCAATAAACTCAAACACAAACAACATCAAAGACTTTTACTCTACTTAAAATGTATTCTTTGTGGATGTTATCATTCATTGCTACCATAATCTAACAATGAGAGCTCATGTTGAGACTAGTTTCCCATACAGTGGAAATCACAAGTAATAAACAGAATACACCATTTAGTACTATTGTGAGGTCCTAATTGAAATGTTCTCTCACTGGCATTACACACAGCTGGTAACCCTGTGTGTTAGAACGATTATAACCGACGCTTCAGTCCACAGAGCATCGCTAGCTGTTGGAATTCCATTGTAGGATAAACTGATTTTAGGAAAATCCCAGGAAGCTCTTTAAGAAACATGCCAGTGAGACAAGCGACACATAGTATTTTCCCAAATGTTTATCTCTACTATGAAGAAATTAAAAGTGGTTGGTCCTTTCTATGTTTTGACTTTGAATGACCGTAGACATGTGCAGTTCCATGAGGGAGAAGACAGAAAGGGGCTTCCTAGGAAGGCCAGAGGAAGAGGGTGTGGACGGAAGGTAGACATGAGAAATGAGGAAGCTCATGAGCTTGGTAGAAAGGAGATGATTAAAGAGCGTTGTTGGTAGGAGGAAGCCCGGCTTCTCCAGACATCAGAGTAGACGGGGTCTAGAAGTCTCAGTGGTGACTGCACTTGCATTATCAGGACTGCTCAAAGAAGGCCAAAGAAAGCTCGACTTGGGAGAGATTTTAAGGAAGGGAGAACATTGTTTCTGTTGATTATTTATTGACCCCGGAACAAAAGAGCAGAACTGGGGGCAGGCCGGGCTCTGTGGCTGCTCAGGGACAACCAGAGTGGAGGGAGGTTTCCTGTTGTTGGTTGGTTGCTTTTGTTGTCCCTTCCTTCCTTCCTTCCTTCCTTCCTTTCTCCCTCCATCCCTCCCTCCCTCCCTCCCTCCCTCCCTCCCTCCCTCCCTCCCTCCCTCTCTCTCTCTCTTTCTTTCCTTCTTCCCTGTCTGCTCTTTTTTCTATACCAATGATTCTCAAGCCATGGTCCAGACTGTGTTTGCCACGAAGCTCCCAAACAATCAAAGGAAAACAGTTTTTATTGTTTTGTGTTAGTTTTTGGAGTCAGGGTTTTACTCTGTACCTCAGGTTGGCTTGGAACTCACAAGGTAGGTAGTCCAGGCTGGCTTTGAACTGACAATCCCCTCGTGTTAGCCTCCCAGTGCTGGAATCATATGAGTGTTACTACAGCCAGCCTTCAGCACTATTTCTTTTTTGAGATTTTTTTTAAAAAAAACTTTTTTTAAGTGTTTTGCAAGTATGTATATCTGCAGGCATTGCCCATGGAGGCCAGAAGAGGTGTTAGGTCCTCAGGAACTGGAGTTACAGATGCTTGCTAGCTGTTGAGTGGGTGCTGGGACCTGAACCCAGGTCCTCTGCAAGATCAACATGTGTTCTTAACTCATGGCCATCTCTGCAGCCCCCACTTTTAACAAAAATTTATATTATTCAGAGGTTAAAAAAATATTTCCAGACATAAAATAATTATATGAATTTCAAAAATTAGTGTTCTGAGATGGATCTGGTCTACTGTAGGCCTTATTATGCTGTGCTCTGAGGGCTCACTGGCTTGGATGTAGCTCCCTTTGTGAGTCCTGAATTAATTTCCTTTGAGGCAGAACTGTACTTTGCATTTTTTTCTTACAGTATGCAGCATGAATTAGTTATGTTGTAAATACCAAATATTAAAAAATAAATTCCCACTCTGGCTTAGATTGGTGTGTTGATGTGTTTTATGTCAACCTCACACAAGCTACAGTGAGCTGGGAGGAGGGAACCTCAGTTGAGAAAATGCCTCTGAAAGGCCAGGCTGTAGGCAAGTCTGTAGAACATTTTCCTAACTAGTGGTTGATGTGGGAGGGCCCATCCCATGGTGGGTGGAGCCATCCCTGGGCTGGTGGTTCTGGGTTCTATAAGAAAGCAAGCTGGGTGAACCATGAGGACCAAGCCAGTAAGTAGCATCCCTCCATGTCTTCTGCAACCGCTCCTGCCTCCGGGTTCCTGCACTGTTTGAGTTCCTGGTCTGACTTTCTCTGATGATGAGCAATGATGTGGAAGTATAAGCCAAATGGATTTTTGGTAAGTGGGAACCTTAGACTTCCCCACAGCAGAGCCGAAATGAGTGTTCAAGTATAAAAGTCATGGTTTTCCTTGAAACAAGGATATACTCTGAGAAACACATTGTCAGTTGGATGATCTCATTGTGTGAGCATCATGCTTTGTTCCTACTTTTAGAAACTAAGACACCTACAGGTCATTATGAACCAGTATTGTGCTTGTGGTCTGATTGACAAAATCGGTATTTTCTAGTTCACAGTGGTACTTTTGGAAGTACTGGAACTGTAACCAAGCTGGGCATTGTGGTGCATGCCTTTAATTCCAGCGCTTAGAGGGAAGAGGCAGGTGGGTTTCTGTGAATTTGAGACCAGCCTGGTCTATCTAGTAAGTTCTAGACTAGAACAGCCAAGACTACACAGTGAGACATTGTCTCCAAACAAACAAATCTGTGACTAACTTCCAAACCATTATAAAAGCTAAGGGAAGTAATCTGAATTCTGAGCGTAGCTGAAACAGCTCACTTGGTAAAGTGTGTGTCTAGAAGCATGAGGACCTTGGTTCAAACCCTGAGTCCCAGTGTAAACTGAGATTATATGTGCTTGTAATTACAGCTCTGGGGACCAGGCTAAGAGGAGAACCGGACTCAAAAAAATGAAGGTAGGTGGCTTCTGAGGAATAACACCCGAGGTTGACCTTGGCCTCTACACACATGCACATTCATTCACATGGTTCCCCCCACACATGTGTACTCTCCACATACACATAAACAAACAAATAGGCGACTGACTTTTGGTCACTTTCATACATCCATGTACATGTAGTCATGGGAACCTGATTGGCTTTGCCCACTACTGATGATTGTAGTCTAGTTAAGGTAATGGTAGATGAAGACAGGATACAAATGTTAAAGGTTCTCTGAGGCTTCACTCACTCATTTTGCAAACATTTATCGGATACCTTCAATACATAAAGTGTTCAAATCAAAAGAGAAACTTGGGAATGAATGACCCTTTGAGTCTACTGCCTTTTCCCCCATCCCCACACCTCAACCACTCCGTGGTCTCCCTGGCCTCAGCTCTCTTTGGCTCCTTCTCTTTTCTCTGGACAAGAACTTATGTCCTAAGAGTTAGGAGCTCTGTTCCGTGAAGGCAGTATGTAAGACCTAATTCTCCTGGAAGAGGACCCTATCCAAGTTGTATCTCATCTCCTATAAGATTAGCTTTGCAGTTTGTACCTGAACTAATTCCAGTTATTTTGCTTTTTAGTAATCACAAAATTAACATAAAAAGCAGCTGAAAAGAGTCAGTGGTCAAATGTGTGTAGCCCTCTAGAATTCATATGATGCTATCCAATCCCCAATATGTCCATAAAGAACAGGAAGGACCTGAAGGTGAGCCCCTCATGGATGGGATTGGTACACCTCTTCGAGAGGAGCATGCTTGCCCTTTCTTTTCCCTTCCACTACATGAGAACAGCAAGAAAGTGATACCTACAAAGAACCAGATCAGAATTTGCTAGTGCCTTCCTTCATCTTGGATTTCCGGCCTCCACAACGATGGGCAATACATTTCTGTTATTTATAAGTTACCAAGTCAAAGATGTTTCAATAGTAGCCCGAGCAGCAAAGAGTTAAATGAAGCAAAGGATGATCAAAAAGCAAAGGGGCTCCAATCACATTTCTGTGATACTGGAAGACAATTTTTAATATTCTGGGACAAAAATACCTTGAGGGATGAGCCTTTAGGAGTGAAACACTTGAATGGCTTCTTGTCCTCGGATAAGCCATCTTCTGGCATCTTCTGACGTTTTTCAGCAGCTTCTGCCCGTCTCTTTTCAATCTCCTCCTTTAGCCTCCTCTTCTCTTCCTGAGATACACAGGAAAAGTAGCAAGCACAAAAGCCGCTCAGTCAGAGGCAACAGACTTAACCCTGGGATGCATGCTGTCTCACCTTCTGGGGTGGTTAGAAGAGAGAGCCCCAGGTGCTGGTGTGCTGCAGTCTGAGGGTAAGTCCCATAGCATGACCTTAATCTTCCTACTACCCGCTTCTGTTTCCTCATTTATAAAGCAGAACCACAAATCACCCAACCTCAGGACAACTAATTTACGAAAATGTGTGTGAAGTGTTTAGAACTGTCACCCTGCTCCACAAGTCTCCCTTAAAGGGGATATGTTGCCATCACCATCTTATAAGTCACTTAACAATCCCAGGTCTGTCAGGTTACAAACTCCTACCATCAGCCACTTTCCAACTACAGGGCGTGGCCTCACTGGAAGCTAGCATTGGAAGAGTCATTGGGACAATCCATCCGAACTTTCCACACAACTTAGAGAAACTGTACAACATCCATTTCAGAAAAATCCGTGGAAATCTGTTCCCATATTTTGAGGGATCAGGAGCTCGAGGCCTGGAAAGTTCTAGGCTCAGGAGTTGGACGAGTGGGGTCCCCATGCTTGGTCCGTCACTTGGCCCTCAAGCATCTTTAACCAGGTCACTGTAACCATTTGATTCCTGGTGAGACTGTACCCCAGGATGAAAGGAAAGAGTGCACTCTGTAAACCGCAGCTAGCTAAACTGTAGCTGACTTAGCTGGGTGTTCATGTGCTGAGTCGTTTCCCTCCTTGTAACCTGATCTGTTCTGGGTTAAGAATGAAACACATGCTTTGTCCCACAGTGGTGGGGCTCTGGGGGCACAGCAAGCCCTATGTTGGGTCCTGGTATACAGAAGTAGACAAAGTGATACCGCCCTAGCCTATGTATATCCTAATCTGCTTGGAGAAACTGGAGGATCAGGGAGACAGCTCAGCAGATAAAGGTGCTGTGTGTGGTAGAAGCCTAGAGAGCTGAGTCTGATCCTTGCAACCCATGTAAAATGTGCAAGGAGAAAATTAATTTCACAAAGTTGTCCTCTGACCACCACACACAGATAACACCCAATGGCATGCATAGCACGCACACACACACACACACACACACACACACACACACACACACACACATACAAGCAATAATAATGATAACATCTCTGCAAAGATTCTCCAAATATTAGCTATTATGTAACAGCTATGTTTTTCTTTCCTTTCTCTGTTTGTTTTATCTTGTTTGCAGTCAGAATTTCTCTGGGTAACAGGTACTATAATGTCCAGACTGGCCTTGAACTCAGGATCCTACTGCCTCAGCCTTCTAGCACTAGGATTCCAGGCATGAAACCACCACGCCCTCTGCTTCCTAGCTTAGTGCTGTGACAGGTGGCAGACCTTCCATCTCTCTCAGATCCCCCATTGTTCCTTATTGAGAGGCTATATTAGACAATGGCCTAAGTGGGGAAATTACACAAACTCCCCTGTGCCCCAGTTTCTTCACCTAGAAAATGGGGACACAAGTACCCAGGGTTCAGAAACATGCCAGTTTATCATCATACAAATGATTATCATTGTTATTGTGAGAGGGTCTCCTATCGTAGGCTAGTCTCGAACTTGATATGTGATGAAGGAGGACGGCCCTGAACCTCTGATTCTTCTCCACCTCCTGAGTGCTAGGATTACAGGGGTGCTCCGCCACCTGTGTTAAGTACTGCTGTGGATTGACTCTAGGGCTTTGGGCACACCACTGAGCAATCACTCTGCTGTCTGAGCAGCAGGGGACTTCAACAGACTGGCCCTCTCAGACACAAGGTCACATGGGTCATGCACTTTGCCCCTGCTCGGCAGGGAAGTCATTACCTCCTCTCTAGCTTTTCGGTCAGCCTCCTCCTGCTTTCTTCTCTGCTCCTCTTCCTCCAGGACCTTCCTTCTCTCCTCTCTCTTTTTCTTCAGCTCTTCCAGCTCCAAGGCTGCCTCCTGTTGCTTTTGTTTGAGTTTCTCAAACTCTTCGCTCTCAGTCTCCCCGCGGCGCCTGCGCAGCTCCTCCAGTCTCTTGCCAGCTTCCACTTGCGGGGCACCTTCGGCTTCCTTGTCCCCACTGGCCCGGCCTCCTGGGCGGCTGGGGCTGAGGGAGGAGGAAAGGAAAGGCCAGTTACCTGGTTCTGTCTTGCAGCTCCCCTGGAAGCAGGATGATGTCTGTGTGCAGGAACTATATCCAGGCACCTGATCCTCACACCAGCCCTGGGGTTGGTTGAGGATCTACATGGAATATAAAGACTTCTCGAGGGCCTCTACTAGGGCAAAGTGAAAATCATGCACCTCGTGTGGGGAAAATGACACATCCCTGTGCAATCCCCATAATAATAGTAATATTGTTTATGATCCAGACATACAACTTGGCACATAGTCAAAAAGACCTGAAAGCAAGGTCTTCAGATGGTGGAACACCTACATTCATGACAACATTATCCACAAGAGCCAGGAGGCAGAGCAACCTGAGTCCATTGTGGGATGAATAGATTAGCATAATGTGGTAAATCCACCGTAGAATACAGTTCAGCCTTCAAAAGAAACACCTACACACGCTTCAGCGTGGATGAACTTGAAGCTATTAGGCTAAATGAGACAAGCTAGTTATAAAAGGACCTCAACATTCTACTTGTATGAGGAATCTAATACCAAATTGATAGAAACAGACAAGGAATATGGTGGGTCTCTGGGGTGGAGGAGGTGGCTGAGGAGGAGCTGTGTGGGAGTGTGGAGTTTTAGTTCCTTGGATGAATTGATTACAGAGCTCCATTGCAGGATGTTAAGGATGCCGTTAAGACTACCGATCTCTAGTTTGTTTTTTGAGGCAGGATCTCTCTACAGCTGGCCTCTACCTCGAGCTCATAATCCCTCTACCTCAGCCTCCTAAATGCTGGGATTACAGGTGTTTACCACTATGTGGGCCCTAATGTTTCCTAGTGGAGTGAAACCCAGTAAGGTATGTACGTTTTGATAGAGATCTAGGAAATTTTTCTTATCCAAAATGTATATTACTACCCTCTCTGACCCCCAAACAACTGGAGTATCCTTTGTCAGGATTTAAAACTCTAAATTATTATAGAGTTTGTGTGATTAGGGTGGTTATTGAAGATCAAAGGGGTCATTCATTGTTTCTTATAAGTGTTTTCAAATGTATTGTCTCCTTTAATAGTCATAATAACTGGGAGACAGAATAAACAATTTGCCTAAACTGTAGAAAATAGCTGACTTCTTGGGAGATAGCTAAGTTAGTAAGGTATTTGTCATAAAAGCATAAAGACCTGAGTTAAATCCCCAGCACCCATGTGCAAAAACAAAAACAAACACAAAAACAAAAAAGCTGGGTGTGATGAGAGGTAGGGATAGGCAGCCAGCCTGGAAAACCAGCCCCGCCCACTCCAGATCAGTGAGAGACCCTGCCTCAAAAGCAAGATGGACGGCCAATGGGGAGCAACAAAGTATACTCTGTCTTCACTAGTGAAGTCACACAACTGGATCCTCCCAAACTAGACCGGAGGAGAATTTAGTGATGTTCTGGAAGGCCTTGATATAGGGAATCTTCAACTGAAAGACAGCTATTTAAATACTTTTAACACATATGTCATTACTAACTAGATCCAAACACAGGAACCCCACAGCTCACAGCTTTGTCTCAGGAACAATGAATCGCACTGTTTAACATTTATCCTGTGTAATGGATGGCACAGTGCTTCCAGCTATGAAGCAAGAGAGTGAAAGAAACAAGGAGTGCTTGAAGACAGCCAGTACACAGTGCTGACCTTATTGTATACACCTCGTGCTTGTGAACACAGAGGTCATCCAGGTATAAAAAAAAAAAAAAAAAATCCATTTAGTAAATCGGTCTCAACATTTTAAAAAGTGAAAGAGCAAACAGTGTAGTGCATTGTGCAGCAGGAAAGACAGCACCATGTTTTGAAACAACTTATTTTGGCTACAGATGTGTATGTTGGGGCGGGGGTGATATAAAGTTTGTTTGTTACTATGGGCTGAGGTTATAAAGTAGAACAGGTTCTTGACGGTTAAAGACGGACTCTCATTTTGAAGTCAAACAAAGTCAAAGGGTTTCTTACAACTCCACATTGCTCTTCCAGTGTTACAAGCCTGTGACTCCTGGCTCAGTGAAGGGGAGTTCTAGAAGCAAGTTTGCTCTCTCTTGGATCCTCTTGTGGTGTGGATGAGAAGATGAGCCTATGGATCCACTAGGTGTCGCTCTGTCTTTGTGTGATCAAACTGTTGGTTGTGGGGGCTCTGGCCCAACAGTCCCACATGCAGAGCAGATGATGGATGCTCATGTCACTAAGTGCAGGCTGAGATTCACTGGCATAGGAAGCTAACACTGTCATGCATAGTGCAATTTAAAAATATACGTTTCTGATTACATATATATATGTACATATATATGTATATACATTACATATATGTATATATTGTACGATCCTGTCTTGAGTATTATATATGTAGAAAGATATCTGAAATAAATGTTACTGGTGGCTGAATTAAAACCTTAAAACCTTAAAAATGAATAATCAAGTTAACTTTCATGAAAATGAGAGTAAGCCTCTGCCTAAACATGCTGGTAGGCTTGTAGCACCAGGGTGGTATATAGAAATACATTTCAGAAAGTTCTACTGTCTTTGGCTTTTTTAGGTTTAAGGCAAATCAAATTCCAGGCTTTTGCCCATGAACACAGCTTGCTTTTAGCTCAGCTGATAAGTAAGCACCTAGCCTAGAGGCTCTTACTATATTCCTCACCATGTGAGTATTTGGAGTGTATCATTCTCTACTTGTATGGGTATCAACTCCTAGCAAACATGAACAAAAATAAATTATATTGTAGTATCCTGTTTCTGACTCTCTCAAATGTGTGTGTGTGTGTGTGTGTGTGTGTGTGTGTGTGTATGGCAATTTACATAGAGGGCTCTTAAAGTCCTGTGGTAAAGAGCTGCAATTTGGTTTATCTAATATGCTCAAAGTTTTTGGACCACAGAATAATTTGAGCTTCACGAAATACTTGTTTACAACCTTTACAAAAGGAACTTGTAAAAATGGTACTGAGAAAGGTTTGTAGAAAGTTGTCTGGATCAGCTATAGCATGAGTGGACAATATTAATCCCAGTCACAATATTTCTTAATACACTGATACCATATGAGCATATTGTCAAAAAAAAAAAAATGGACACGAAGCAGTATTAGAAGAAATAGAAGCTGTGGTTGAGCAATGACTGCTGATTTCCCATTAGTGCTAGGGAGACAGGACCTGCTGACTTTGTACTTTCAAGACAATGGGAAGAATGCTGTTTGGTTAGGTCCTTTCTATCTGAAGGTGCAGAACAAGGAGACCGAGTCTCCGTCCCACTCATGGGAAGACAGCAACTTTTAATAGTCACAACTTACCTGAAAGCATTCTCAGTTTGTTTAAGTTTGTGAGTCATGAATTCCCCGTTCTGCGCCTTCACTTCTGTAAACCCTTTCTTCCGATCCAAGAAGCTCTTAACTTCTTCTTTGGGTTCTTTGTCCTTTTTAATCTTCTCATCTTTGATCTAATCAAGGATACATATCAAGAAAATAGGGAACCATAAACGTCTTACTAGGTTTTGGTTGGTTATTACCAAGACCCCGACTTCCTCTAAGGGAGTCTGTAGACTTGATATCCAGCAATCATCCAGGACATAATGTAGAAATCAAGAACATCATTAGAGAGTGACAATGGTCCTTTGGCCTATGAGCCAAACACCTGAACCTTAATTTTAGGAAGTCGAGATCCATCACTGATCTCACTGGGGTTTCTATTTGGAGGAAGCAGTATTATTGTTATTTTTGAAAACTATCAAGTTCTAGGAATTCCACCTAAGAGTAGTTGCTTACAGTTCCCACTAAGAAGAGCAATGTGGTTTTGATGGAAGAGTGGCCGTGTAGCTTGGCCGAATCTCTTCTTGGCTAAAGAAAGCATCTTTGGTAAGGGCCTACTAATAAGGAAATAAGAAGGAAATAAGGAAAAAAGCAGGTGATGCAGATCTGCCAATACTGGGGCCTATGATCCAGGCATTTCAGTCAGTTGAATCAGGGGTTTCAAGGAGGCAACATCGAACCTACCTTTAGGGGAAGGACTTAGAACCATGGTTGAAGCCACATAAACAGTTCTAGGGTGCACGTTGATTTCCCCTGGTAGGAAAGATTTGGACTTCCAGAGGTGGGTTTGTGATGGCCATGTAACACAGAGGGAAAGGGTATGTGGACAGCAACTGGGACCTTTAGTATTTTTGTGGGGGTCGTGTTGTAAATTCCTTTTGGTAGACGTGTTGTAAATTCCTTTTGGTAGATCATTTCAAAGTGGCTTTTGACGAGATCGGGCGTGTTCAGGGTGGTATAGCCACAATTACTATCTCACCCATTCTTAAAGTGTGAGCAGGGGGGAGTGATGCCCATTGTTATTTTTAAGACAGTTGCAAAGAACTAGTGCTTTTCAGAAACGCTTCGAGGAAAGTAGGCCATCACAATGTAGGGCTTCTAGGCTGTCTAGAACATTCTCCCTTTACCTGACCACTCATTGCTTTCCAGCGATTCTTGACACCCTCTGAACATTTATCCCTAAAAGGCATGTTTTACAAGGTAGAACGTGCTGCTATGGATTACCTTTTATAGTCTTTTGCCTGATGATCTTCCTGAAATGGTATTAAATCACCATGGATGGACTATTTGATGACACTGCTCTAGTTAAGACTAGAGCAAAGAGAGGGAAGCTCAGGGCCTGTGTAACAAGTGTGACCATAGCTGCTTGGTGGCTGTCCCTGGCCCCTAAAACACACCAGTATTCACTGAATAGGTAGCAAGTACAGAGTGCAGTTTCACTTTGGCCTGTCACTGTTGGATAGAGCCCCAGGAACCACGGGCAAAAGTTCACATCCTGGTTAATATGTATCTGGGAATGCAGATACGGAGGTGAAGGGTACTCTCCCAGGGTACCTATGAGATAAATTCTGAGTCAAATCTCATGGTTTATGGGGGCAGTAGCACAGGTAAATTTCTTTTAACTCATTTCTTCTATTTTGCAGTCAGAAATACTTGCATCTCCCCAAAATGTATTAGCAGACTTCCTGGTGTTACTTCAAACAGATTTGTAAAAGAATAAGATGTCTATGAGAAGTAGGCCTCCCACCCTACTTCAGGCTGTCTGTGCCTCTGTTGAAAAGGGTTATGGTGGGTGGCCTTCTCATATTTGCAGTGGGAAACTTGCTTAGAAACATTCTTAAATCTAATAATGATGACTTGGGTTTGACTGAAAATTATTTTCTCCTGAGAAATGAATGAAATGACTCTACAGGATCTTAAATTTTTAGTTTAAAGAATACAATGGATTAGGTTCATGGCAAGCCCACAGCCTTGTGAACCCCTGGGGAAAGAACTAGATCTTTTAGGCTGGAATATTACCACAGAAAGAGATAGCTGCTGAAGGGTCACTAGGTGGTCATGAATACTGAAAGAGTAAACATGCTTCATTCACAGACAACATGGGTGGGCTCCCACGGCAGCCTGCAGACACTTGACCAATGGAGAAATATGACCACGTGTAGGAATTTTAGGGGGTGTAGGAATTTAAGAGACATGGCCTCAAGCTAGAGGCACAAGGGGACAAGGGGACCCACCTGAGCTAGGAGCCTCTCTCATGCTATTCTGCATGGTAAAGTTCCAGAACAGCAAGAGTTAGGTGTCAGTTATAGGTTTTCAGACCACATTTAGCACACGCTGGTGAGCTTCAGAGTCCTAAATCCTCATTTGGTACCCTGTTCTACACTATGGATGTCCTCAGGCCTCCCTGCTCCTGAAACTGGTTCACAGACAACTCAGATCTTTGGCAGAGAGCTTAGATCCTGGCTTAGAGTGGCTGAATCATTCTTCAACCAAATTTCCAGTTCACTGAGGTTCAGGACTCATAGGCCTGGGCAACAGGAGTGTCAGGTTCAAAGTCATAAAAGACACTCTGCTGGAAACTGTCTTTCTGTTAAAGGCCAAGGGAGAAACCAAATAGATACCCAGTAAAGAACTAAAAAGAGACAGCTTATAATGGAGGAGGAGAGACAGACAAGTTAATTATGTCTCAAGGTTGGAGAGCATCTACACCCCATGGCTGCTACAGAGTTCAGCTGCAGCAGGAAGACATGGGGTTTGTTTGTTTGTTTGTGTTTTAAAGCCCTGGAGGGACTCTGGGAAATGTTTCCCTTGGAAGTCGCATTTACTTGTGGTTGACCTATCCTGCTTAGGTTGTGTGGATCCCTGCCAGGGAAGGTTTCTGTTTGCTTTTTGTGTGACCAAAAAGGGTTGTTTAAAATGACTGAATCAAGCAAAAATGATTTAAAGTCGCCTACATAACACACCAATCCAGCTGGCTGGGAAGGGGGAGCTATACCCATTCAGTCAGCAGTTTATCTATACAATGTTAAGATGTTAAAATTGCTCTTTTGAAAAGCCTGGTTGGAGGAAATTATCTAGACTGGCGCGAAAAAAACGCAGCCAGAAGTTCTGAAAGCTGGAATGTGCTGTGGGGCAAAGTGGGAAAGGGATAATGGCAGGTTTGAAGCCAGCCATTCCCTGGAGTGCTTAACTGATACCACGGACTTTGTCTTATCTGAAAAGAGGCAGATGGATGACTGGGGATGAGCTTCTCTGACTCAGATACCATACATAGGCATGGGATGCTTTGGCCATTAGAAGTAAAAGCATTATCTTGGCAAAATGAGTTAACTTTCACAATACCAGAGGGTGTTTACTACAGCCTCCCTTCCCCACATTCCATCACTGAGTTGCAAATTTCACACCCTCTTCCCACGACGGAAGAAGTTCCAATGTGTTCAGCTGTCTCCTTAGCTGTCTGGTAGAGCTAAATTCAGTTTCCGGGTCACCAACATATGTACTCTCTCCCTCCTTCAAGTAGCCAGTGCTATGTTCAAACCACGAGTTCTATTAGAAGCAGAGGGGAACAAAAGTTTTAAACTAAGTATAACTTGCTGCATAAATAGCAGGGTATCTCTTCTTTCGTGAATCTTACAAAGCCACCTAAGAAAACCACCCTCCTGCTACCTAATACGGCCATCTATTTTCTACACTTGGAATTTTCTTTACAGTTCTGGATTTTCTTAATGGATGCTCTAGCAGAGAAATGTAGCAAGAATCCATTTGGGCCAGTGTCCAATGGCTACAGATCTTTTCATCAGTCTCCTGGGCAATATAACTCAGCTATTTCTACCTCTGATGGTTCTGTTTTCCATACCCAAAACTCCTCGAACACCCTGGATACCACAGCGATTTGTCATGTCACTCGAGGCGGGGCTTTCTGCATGGCACTATACGCTGCACATCACTGTGCAGAAGTCTCGTTTACTTACCTACAAACACCCTGGAGAGCCCGCTCCCTTGCGTGTGTGCCTCAGAAATGCAATGCAAAGTATTTGGCCAAACTTTTCTTTTGAAAAGCGTATATCATCTTCAGCTTGTCAATTGTCTACTGCGATTTAGGTTGGGGGAGAGGGTTCATTTTCTCGGAAAAGTTAGAGCATTAATCAAAGCCAGCTGGAAATATTTCATGATTGAAATGCAAGCAGAGAAGGGCTCACGGGAACCAAGGCAGCACTGTAGGGGCAGGAAGCTGCAAAGACTAGGAGCGAGGCTGTCTAAGTGCTTGATTATGATACACACTAAGAAAGACAATTTGTATGAGGGTGCTGTACTACTGCCTACACACCCTCAGATGCTTTCAGGTCCATGTCTTTTTCTTGTTTTGAACCACTGACAAGTATCCATGTGTGTCGTGTATGAATGTGTGGGCACATGTATGCATGTGTATGGTGTATGAGTGTGTGTGTGTGTGTGTGTGTAAGGCACAGGCTGATTTTGGGGTGTTGTCTATGGCTCTCTACCCTAATTTTTGAGACATGGTCCCTTGCTGAAGCTAGAGCTCGCTGGTTGGCTAGCATAACTGCCAATGAGTCCCTAGGAACCCCTAGTGATCCCTCTGTTTTTGCTTCACAAAGCTGGAGTTATGGACACTCCTGTACACTATGCCCAGCTTTTTATGTGGATGCTGGGAATCTAAACTACACTTTACTCGCCATGTCTCCAGCCTGATTAAACAGTTGTGAGATACTCTACACTATCACACCATTCAACTACTCATGAGCTATAGACTGAAAAACACGGGGTAGTAGCTGCAACTCTAGATCAGATCCAGGACGCTGCTTTGTGTACGGCTTTAGGTCTGATTACGTTCAACATTTACCTCTTCCTTTTTGAAGGCAGGCTTGTCATCTTGGGGCTTTTGACTCTGAGCTTGCCCTTTAGTTCCCTTTTCTTCTTTCTTTTCCTTTTCAAGAACGGTGAAGGTCACTCAGGTAAATAGAAGCCCTTTCTAGCTTGTGAGAGTGAGAGGGTGCTTGGATCACTCCGTGTGGGCTGTGATGTCTCAGTGGCGGTCTTAATGCCACACTTAGGCCCCGTGGTGCCAGTGGTACCTGGTGCTAGTGGTCTGTCAGCAGGTGCGAAATGTCCCACCCCACCCTTCCTCCCGTTGCGCTCACTGAGATCTAGCATGACGCGGTGTCTCGGCCAGGTGTGTGTTTACACCCTGCTCACGACCTTCTGTTACAGCCAAGTGCCTGAGCCCTTGGTATAGAAGCAGGAGTGAAAAACAACTTCCGTGCAATGCAGTGACCAAAGTTTCACTCTGGAAAGGTGACTGTGCGAGCATTTCTGTCTTTTTTTTTTTTTTTTTTTTTTTTTTTTTTAATGCAGCCTTGCAGATAGAGAAGGGGAAAAAAAATCTAATAAAACTTGTATATTTTCACTTCCTTCCCCAACTACTACTATTCCCATCTTTCCTAGAGTTACATAAACTTGTGCTATCCTCATGGCAAAAAGGAGCAAACTGCATGTTCCTAATTGTCCATTATTAATTGTTACCTGGCATTACTCCAGCTGAATAGCTTCCTGCAAGTCTACATTAAACCCGGGTCTACATGATGGCAAGTCAGGCTTTTGAAGGTGTTTTTTTTGTTTTTGTTGGGGAGGGTTTTCCAACAGTCTCCTTCCCCCTCCTTTATTCCAGTTGACTTCAAAGGACTTATATTTCTGTTTTGCTCATATTGAAATGTCTGAACTTAATTCTTTGTTTCAACTCCCTACTCCTAATTTTATAATTAAAAACTGCCATCAAACACCAGAGCAAGGTGAGAAGTACAGGCCTCTTGCCTCATGTACACCCAGGAAAGATGTCAGAAAGAGGGGTTCAGGTGCAGATGCAGATGCAGAAACAAGCGGACACAGCCCCACAACGTTCATCATCTTTGGGTTAATTCATTTTCTTTTATAGCCATAACAACACCCAAACACAGAGCAATTAGTTTCTCTGTAGTTGTCCCATTGATTTGGTTGATTGCATACTTAGCCATGGTTCCATTGCTTCATGTTTGGGTATTGCTATGGCTTGCAAAAAAAAAAAAAAAAAAAAAAAAAAAAAATGAACACTTTGCCAAATGACCAAGCATGCCAGGCCGTGCGCATGAGGCCTCAGCCCCCGATTTGGTGTGCATTGCATTGCATGTCTCAGGGGTCACAGGCATCACACGGTGGCTGCGCAGTGCTTACTGTACCTGCTGCTTTGGGACAGCTGGCTGAAGTCTGTCTTCTTGTATTTTCCTTTCATTCACCCCTTTCCCTTCGGCTTTCTCAACTCCCGCTTTCTCAACTCCCGTCTCCCCCTTGTCCTTCGCTTCTTGCTTCTCAGTCCTTTGCTCCTCCTCTAGCCGCTGTTTTCGTCTTTGCTCTTCTATCCTAGCCTTCTCCTCCTCCTCCGCCTTGGCCCTCTGCTGCTCCTCAACCCTGGCCCGCTCCTCTGCCTCCTTCCTCTCCCTTTCTTCTGCGGCTGCTTTGCGCTCAGCTTCAATTCTTGCCTGCTCCTCGGCTAGCTTCCTGTCCTGCTCAGCTTTGACTCTTTCTCTTTCTTCGGCTTCTGCCCTCAGCCTCTCGGCCTCGGCTCTCTCCTTTCCCTCCTCCTCCATGCTTTTCCGATGGGCCCTCTGCTCTGTGTCTGGTCCACTCTCCCCCTCGACTTTGGACTCTTCCCCACTCACTTGCCCATTTTCCAATACCGTTACCACGGCTTCCTCCTGGGTTTCTGGTGTTTTCTCCTCTCTCATCTCCTCTACCTGATTCTCGCCAAGGCTCCCTCCCTTCAGCTCCTCCTCCTCTTCTTTCTTTTTGTCCTCAGCATCCTGATAGCTGTTCTTCTGGTAGGACTTGATGACTACTTCTGTCTCTTCCACCTCATATCGTCCGGGGCGACTCTCTCTCTTTTCTTCCTTCTCTGCTGTTTCGTTTTCTGCTGTGTCATTTTGCATTCTCCTGCTAGGGCTTGGCAGACTGGCATCTGTTACCGTTGGATCAAACTCCTTCTGACGTTCTAGAGCTTCCTGGAGGCGTTTCTGACGCCTCTCTTCTCGCCTAGCCAGGCGCTCCAGTAAGGCAGCCTCCTCATCGCCTTCTACCTGAGTGTTTGTGGTGGCTGGCTTAGACTCTTCATCAGGGACACTGGATGGCAGAAAGAACAACAGCAAAGACAGCTTGTTGGTTAATCAGTCCCCTAGAGCCACCCATAACCAGAGCAGATGCCAGTGGTATCTAGCTCGCATGCCCCTCGATGTAACCACTCTGCGCTTGCTTGCCTGGCTTCCAACCCAGCCTAACAAAGTCTTGCTCTTGGACTTTCTCAGGTCACTGTGTCTCCTCAACTTGCTGTAGGAGCTTTGAATACTAATGTCACCCAACAAAAGCAGAGGAACATCATCATATAAATACCTTGGCCTTTCTCTGTTTTGAAGGACCATTCTACAATCATGGCTCTTACTAGAGTTATGTTCCAGATAACCACCGTGACCACCTATGCCAGAAAGACAACCTTTACTTGGTTGCCCTCCCTCCCCACACTCCCACCTCACTTTTACCTACAACCCTACCATTGTTTCCTGGAATTACCTTACAAATTACTGGTGCTTAAACTGTGATTTCAGAACCTGGGCCACTGTGGATCCCAACTATGACAAGGGTCAAATCAGAAGAATGGGCGACTTCCGTGAGCATCATAGTTTCACGCGCATGCCACCTAGTTATTCCTGATCTGGATTGGTGGGACCCAAGGCATTTAGAGCGGGGAAGAGTATGTGTAGTGTGGGGATTCGACACCTATGCCAGCAAGCTGTGCTTTGGAGACATCTAAGTGTTCTCCACGGTTCATAGGGTAATGACTGCATTTCCCACTCTCTACCCTTCTTTGTACCTAGTCAGGACCACATAACCAATGAAATGGGAGTACAAATGATGTGTCCAGGCCAAAGCGATTGAACAGGTGTGTATTCTTTATGTTTGTCAGCTCTGTTGGTATTCAGCAAGCTCTGGATCCTCAGGGGTTGACGGGGTCACGGGGGAAAGAAAGACAAAGGGTCCCTGAGGCTCCCTGACCAGCCAGTCTAGCTGAATCAGCAAGCTTCGGGTTCAGTGAAAAACCCATCTTTAAACAAAAGTGGAGAGCCAGGCGTTGTGGCCACACCTTTAATCCCAGCATTGGGAAGACAGAGGCAAATGGATCTCTGGCAGATGAGCTCGAGGCCAGCCTGGTTTACATAGCAAGTTCCAGGACAGGCAGGGACCCTGTCTCAAACAAACAAACATTAATAATAATAAAATAAAAGTAATAAAATAAAAATAAGGTGGAAAGCACCTTGTTTAGTACACACGAACATCCACAATACATTAGTACACTGTGTTAAAATACTGAACTGGTCGCAGCAACATTACCATACCTAATTAAGCTGATGTAGCTTCTTTGTATAGGTTTCCAAGAATAAAGAACTTTTTTCTCCTTCTCTCCAATTGGTAAAGACTAGCTAAATCCAATGTTTATTTTAAAAAAGAAAAGAAATGTAAAACCCAAACTGTAGCATGTCCATCATCTCCTCACTCTTCCAGGGTGCTGGACACTGCCCAGACCAAGGGCGTTGGCCACTCCTGGCTGGAATTTCCAGTCATGTGATGCCAGAACTGTGACCACAGCTGGAAGCATACATCTTGCAATGTTTAGAAACTCCATCAAATTTCATGGTTCATACTAAACTTGGCTCTTCTGATGTTCAAGTTCACTTGGTTTTGGAAAAATACATTTCATATTTAACAACAAAATACGGCCAAGGAAATCCTAGATTCCAAGCTCTTTTGGCCTCTGCTGTTGTTTCAGGACATGGTCTCTGTGAATTAGCCACATACGGATTACATGTTCACAGACATACAAAGAACTAGGAGTTTAAGGGAAAGATCTAAGCATAGGACACTTGAATCAACCGAGTTCCAATATTTTAAAAAGGTGCCACAGATTCCAAAGTGCTAGCCCGAGAAGAATACTGTTAAGAAATCGACAGACCCTTGTGAGCCTTTCTTTGCTTTTTTTTATAGATCACTGTAACAATCATCAGTAGACGCTAAGTGTCTGTTAGAGCTGCTTAGCCACAAGAAGGGGCTTTATACTTGTAGGTAATTAATATGTCTGCAAGAAATCACATGCTTAGACCTGAATAGATGGCACTTAAAAAACCTTTTTTAAAACTTCTTTTGAATAAGAAAAGAATTCTTTTGATATAGGATCTCACGTAGCCCAGGCCTTGTGCTCACTAAAAAGCCAAGGTTGACGGCGAACTCCTTCCTGACCCTCCTGCTTCTACCTTTTGAATGCTAGGGCTTTAAGCAGAAACCATCATACTTGGCAAAAGAATTTGTGAATTTAGGTAATCTCATAAAATAGCTAACAATAAAATTAAAGCAGAAATTAAATGTAAGTAGAAACAAGACCTATGTATGTGCTTTTGAGTCTGTTGTTGGGTCGAAGTTCAAACCCAGGGCCTGTGTGCTGAACCTACACAGCACTGTTATCTCAGTCCAGAAGTAGAACATTCCAATCAGCTGTAACTTGTAAAACCATTGTTGAACATTCACTAATAACCAGATTCAGGAAAGGCCTCTGCATGTCATTTTAAAAACTATTTGTGTCCCCTGTCTTCAGCTTGGAAATGGAAAAGGCAAGGAATGGCCATTTTGTTCCCCTTCTGTGAGACTCTGCCAAGAGCACACTGTGTCACGTGCTTACCCTGTGCAAGGCATGGATAGTATTCTTCAAAGGGAGCGATGGTTGTACTTATTAAAGTGAAGGAACACAGATTGCTAAGCTGGGATTCAAAGCACGTTAAGGAAACCCAGCGATCATACCTGCCCCTCCAGTCCTCCCCAGTTAGGAATAATTACCAAAGACCAGGGTGTCTACCTTCCATCTAAGCATTAAAATTCTTATTAAAGTGCCTTGAGCATCAGCAAGACTGCCCTGGGAAATGAGCCAAATTGGCCATGACACTTCTCTTGAAGACTTTTTAAAAACGGACCAAGTTAATGAAGCTATTAACAGCTTCCTCTTGACATACACTAAATAAAAATAACCAAAGCAAACCCACATTTAGCCTGGGTCACACAGAAGTGAGTTCCAGCTTGGAAAACCCATCTCAACACAACCAAAACCAGCCAACCAAACAATAATGGCTGAGTTGGCCTGAGATGGGAACGATTCGCTAGCAGATTGCACTCAACAGGGCAGGCTAAGACACATCCAGAGATGCTCCACTGTGAAGAGGACAGTACCTGTTCTGGGCATGAGTCTCTGCCTGGCCTGTCACCTGTCCCAAGGATTCCTCTTCTTGCTTCTGACGCAGCCTTTCCTGCCGGGCACGGCGACGCCGTTCCCTGGCAGCCTCTTCCTCGTCATCATCATTCCGCTGATAGGCGATTCTGCAACATCATAAACACAGGCTCCTGAGCACACTAGCTGACAAGTGTTGTCATCAACGTCCTGGCCATACAGCCTTGAATGGCTACTAATGAGCCAGGTTCTAAAAAGGATGGTTCACTTTCTCAAGTTTGGAGACCCAATCATCTTTTTTTTTGTTTGTTTGTTTTTTTCCAATCTTTTTAGAATTTGAAGAGCACTCATCCAGTGACTCAGGGAATAATTTACATTGACCAAATAAACCAGAACATCTGCACCAAAGCAGGCTGCCTTTGGAGACTGTGGGTTAGCATATTTGGACTTCTGCACTGAGCTGATTAGCGCACACAAGATTTAGAAGTGGAAATAGCAGGAACTGAGCCCAAATGATCAAAAGACATATTAGAAAGGATTCAGAACATTGTGTGAACTAGAGCCAGCACTGTCACAAAGATTAGAAAAGAACCTGATTACCGTTACTATCACACCAAGATTCTGGTGCCAGTAAGCCAAAGTTGTTCACTAAAACTGAGCACAATGACTATTTTCTTTGGTCAGATTTTGTTATACCAAGGTTTGTGTGTGTGTGTGTGTGTGTGTGTGTGTGTGTGTGTCACTGACCATTGGTGGGTGGCTTCACAGTACAGGCATTGTGAGAGTGTGTCAGACACCTCAAAGGACCCATCTTGTTCACAAAACATGTGTTAGTATTCCGCCACGCATATGGCGTGCTGTCTGTGCATGTATGTGTGTCTTCATGTGCATTTTCCATGCGCACATGCGTGCGCATGTATATAGAGGCCCCAGGGCTGATGTCAGGGGTCTGCCTTGATTGCTTCCCACCTTATTCATTGAACAGAGCCTCTTAGTTGAACCGAGAGTTCACCCATGGCCAGCTAGCTAACCAGCTGCAGGCTGGAATTACAGGTGGGTCACTGTGTCCAACTACACTTATGTAGGCTCAGAACCGTCGTCTTCTTCCTCATGTGGTGGGAGTTCTAACCCCCGAGAAATCTCCCCAGAGCAAGAGATGTCCCTAAGTGGGCACAAACTTTTAATTTCTATGCAATTACAAAGACAAATTCGTTTTCAAATTAAAGAAAATAAAACGTCAGAACCATATGCAAACAGTCCATCATATACAACTGGTAGTAGTGTGTTCATTTTATATTTACAAACCAGGCATATGTAGGCTTAGATCTAGTACTTCTATCCACACCATATTTTTACTTCAGCAATACTATGAATATTAAAATGTCTGAAGGTTTGTTATTTGCTTTTTTTGTTACTTCAAAAGATCTAACTTATACTTTAAAATCTGCTAGTGTGTCAAATGTCAATATAAATAAAGTGTGAATGTGTTCCGTCTATATATTTATTATATATTCTATTAAATTGTCTGGTAATTTGCCACAAGTATGGAAGGAAAAATGGCATGGCAGAATTAGTGTGTGATTAGAGTAATAGTCAGAAAAGTTGGCTTTTAGAGCTGATCTCTTAGGAATATTTGGCCCTTTGTTCAACCCGTCATAAGTTTCCTTGTACCCCAGACTTGCAGTCAAATAGAAATTAATGGCGGTTACAGCAGAGCACAGTAAAGTGTGGCACCTTGCTCGTTGGCAGAAAAGTTCAGCTAAGGAGAGGCCTTGTGGGGAAAGAGGAGTTCAATTTTAGACGTGCTGAGGTGAGGGACAGCATGGCACCATACAAGTGTTCCCTTCTAATTCAGTTATGGTGTCTTTTTCAGGAGAGAGCCCTCCCCAGTGGTTTATTTAACTGTCGGGTTCTTGGCCTTGTATTTCTCTGGCTTGTTTCTCAGTGGACCTCTCTAGCCGCAGCAGAGAGAAGAGTACTTAACAACTGCTTCTCAAGCTAGTCAAAGAGGAATTCTCCATTTGTTCTCTCCATCTCGGGGTCGGCCGCGGAAGCGCCATCTGTTTAGGGACCTTCTGAGACAGGCAGGGCACGCGAAAGGTACACACAGGGCTTCCCCACGCTACAGGCCAAACTCTCTCTCTTGTAAAGCCATCAAATTCAAGCCAGTGTTTCCCGGGATATTTGAGATGTCATCACCTTCCTCCTCCCGCCTACTCTGTGACCTTTGGGCACTGACAGCATTTAGCTGGGAGATAAACTGGTTTTGCTGCCATGGCAGGGTCACAGCCAGCCTTCCTTCCTCTTGGAATTTTTCACTGGAGGAGTGACATGAGCAAACGTACCATCTCCACCGTCTTTTCTAATTCTTCCTGCTAACTGTAACTTAAGATCTGTGGGCAACCCACTAGCTGTTTGTAGACGCCCTTCTGGGATACAGTTACCAGAGATTGCTTGGGAATGATCACTAATTGTCACTAATAAAATAAGGAATTAAAGTTGTCTACCAGCTTAAAACAACAACAAAAGAACCATCATGGTTTCCTGCTATTTTCGATCCTAACTGGCCCTGTCTCGGGAGGAAGAACATATGGGGGGGGGGCGAGGCAGGTGGTACACTAGGTAAACGCCACATGCATGCAAACACTGGTGTTAACAATCCTCAGCGCCATATAAACACTGAGACGGGAATGGCCAGAGCAAGCTAACTCGATTAGCTGGGTCAGTGGGCTCAGGGTTCATCCCTGCCTCAGTTTACAAGGTGGAGAGTGACCGCAGAAAACATCGACATCAGTGTGGTCTCTTTGTACACACACATGAACATACATGCACACATACACCACAGACACACAGAGCCAAAAAAGAATGTAGCAGTTGGCTTTATAAGTGAACCTGTGTGGGTGACAAATTCTTCAACCGTGAGACTCCTACACCGGCCCGCAGAGAGCCAAGTAATCTATGGCTTCTTAAAGCAGCCCGTCTTTTATACTCCCACCACTGACTTCTTTCTTTTCTTTGGGGGCAGGGGAAGTTGGAGGTTTTGAGAGAGTGTCTCATTATGTAGCCCTGGCTGTCCTGGAACTCACTCTGTACACCAGACTGGCCTCAAACTCACAGAGATCCACTTGCTTTCGCTTCCCAAGGGTTGGGAATTAAAAATGTGTGCTACAACATCCAGATAGGATTTATTTTTCTTATTGGACAAAAAAAGAAAAAACAAACAAACAAACAAAAAAACCTCAGTGGTTTGCTCTTCCGAGTCTGAAAGCAATAGACTCCTGTTATGTTTTAGAACAAGGCAAAGACTTAATGTATAAAGACAAAAATGGAATCAGCTGCTTAGCATCATGTCAACTAAGCTCTGACATGGTGCAAATTTGATGCGTTCTATACATATGTCCCTGGGTACGGAGAGATACACATCTTTAACAAAGTGGGGTCATGCTATATGTATTAGTTCACAAATGGTTCCTTTAATTAAACTTAGTCTTGGCTATATTTTAACACATCCACAAACTACGTCACTGAAAACAGTATTTTATATCTACACACACCAGATGGTAATTATGCAGATATACTACAACGGCAATATTTTTCCTGGTGGTTATTAAATATGTTTCTCCAATTTTATGTCCTTGTAAGCAGTGGTACGTACAAGTCCTCAGAAGTTAGAAGTTCTGTGTTTACGAAGTTGAGGACACTTTATTTGGAAGCTTTTGATGCACTGATAAACTGGCCTCCAGAAAGGTAGTATAATTCCAGTGACGTGTGGGCACGCCCTCTTGACCACCACACAGAATTTGTCCGGAAAGACAAAGACACAGCATCCTTTCTACACCCGCAATAGCAGCAGCTCTGTTCCATGTTCAAGACAGAATGCTAGCATCTCTGATTTTCCACACATCTGCCTTAACCTTGTTTGAAATGCTGCTGACTAACAAAATTCCTGTCTAACCAGATGGTCAGAGAGGCATGACAACCCACTTTTACTTCCATGGAATTTCGGCAGATTCCAGTCTTAACCAATCCACTTGTGTCCACGGCACATAAGCAACCACTTTCCCCCCAGATAATTTGGGAGCCTGGTGGGATCCTGCCATCCTCTGAACCAACTCAGAAGGGCTCAACTTTCATACAGTTTTAATCAAAGCATTTCATTGTGATTTAAAAAAAATTAAAAAAAAAAAACAAAACAAAACTGGCAATCCCCAAGTCTACCAAGAGACACGCTGTTAAACATCTGGAGTCCATGAGCTCCTGAGCCAGGCTGGCTCTGAAAAGGTGTACAATGGAGTGTTCAGCCTTGTTTCTTGGCAATCCCTTTGCTCGTCTGGCCTCACAAACACCTGGAGATCTGAAAGACCTTTTCAGTGAAAGGTCAGTGTTGCTAAGAGCAAAATGACTCAGCAGGTATTTGGGACAAAGAGAGGGGACCTACCACGTACTCACACATAATACTTACAAACGAGTGCAAGCAATCCCCAAAGTTCATAATAATTACATGCTATCGACATGTGTGTCCACAGCATGAAAGAGTGAAGGGCCAGTGTGTCTTCCGTTCTCAGAACTGTTGCTTAAAGGCCCCGCTGTTACTGGATAAGAAAACTCAGATCTACATGCCAGGAAAACTCATTCATAACGCCTGGCTGTTCCAAGAGATCCATCAACTTCAAGTCTCTAAGGCCAGAACTCCTGCTGGCTGCCTCTGTATATCACCTTGTTAAATTCTGGGCCTTTCAGATGGAAAAGTTCAAACAAATAAAATCCTTGCAAACATGATGAACAGGGAAATCACTGGGGATTCGGTTTCTTTGTTATCAGTCTGTCAAGGGCTAAACCTGTACCAGAGGAGAGAAAGGGGCCACAGAGGTGTCTTCAGCAACACATTCCCTGTAGCCTTGCTTCTGTGTTCCCTTTCTTCCACAGTCACCATTTAATTGCTCGTGGCTTGCACAACATGGAGGAAATTTCCTATCACAGGACAGTCTGGGTCTAGTGGTACACATTGCCGTCCCAGGTACTTGGGAGGCTGAAGTGGGATTCTATTGTGGGATTATACCAGCCTGGGCAACTAATTCAGGTGTGGTCTCAAAATAAAAATGGAAGGGAAATGGCTAGGGATGTAGCTCAGTGGTAAAGTGCTTAACCCAGCGTAGGCGAAGCTGTAGGTTTAACTTTCAGTACCAGCAGCACCAACACCACCATCAGCACCAGCAGCAGCAACACCGCCAGCACCACCACCAAGGAAATGGAGGGAGGAAGGGAAGGAAAAGAGGAAGAAAATATATCTATAGTACATTTTTGTTAATTTTTTTAATACCCCCTTTCCCTTTGGTTTTTTAGAATATTGCCCTCAATTCCCCCCCCCTTTTTTTTCCATTTTGCTAGTTATCTGATGTGAGACTACAGGACAGTATCATTAAAGTTCCAATGAAATGTTGTCAATAAATATCATTTTATCGACAAAAAAAAAAAAAAAAAAATTCCCAATCTCTTAACAGGAAAATATAACTAGAACTGCTCCTGGAGACTGACTAGCAGCATTCGCAAGACCTACACAGGCTCAAACCACACAAAATCTCAGCACGTGGAAGTGGACACCAACCTCATCCCTAACCAAGAAGCTATTTCAATTAACACCCACTGAGAATGGGGAAGTCCGTTTTCTCCAATGGAGTGTCACTGCGTACATCACATCAACCACACACCAAGGCAGGCCCTGTGCCCAGGAGCAGCCGGCCCAAATAAAACGAACTACGAACTCTATGGTTTTCTTTTTTTTTTTTTTTTTTTTAATATTTTTTATCCTTTTTAATTTATCTGTTTTAATTTTCGTTTTTCCTTTTATTTCTAGAATGAGAAAGAACGCAGGGTAGGTAGGAAGGTGGGGAAGAAAAGAAAAATTAGTAAGCACTTTTATTGAAGGCAGGGAGCCAATTGCCTAACACGTTTAAGAGCTTTAAACCCCGCAGGTTCAACGAGAAAAGAAAATGAGCCTCAGAAAAGAAGAGGCTCAGGGATTTATAACGAGACCAGCCATAAATACTTCACTCAGACCAAAACCTGGAGATTGCTTCCTTAACTGTTCCTGCCACGTTCCCGTATCTAAAAAAAAAAAAAAACAAGAACGCACCCCAAAGGCCACAGACTGAATAGCTTCCTCACGGGTAACCATGAAGCTTATGGAAATCTGCCATGTGTGAACTCACAGCGACTTGAGAGGCAGGTAGAGAGCTGGTGGACCCCAAGATCAGCACTGATATTTCTGCATGTCACTGAGCCCCACTTCCACGAGAGTCATCTGAGAGAAATCGACATTGCTAAAAAGGGATCTCAGGCTTGTCACTGAGATGTCACTGTCGTGTTCCCAACTTCCTATAGCTATGCACTGCCCATGCATCGAGGAGAAGACCTGGGCCTCACAGCCTCCAAGAAGGGCATCTCTTAGGCAACTGTGATTATTATTATTATTAATCATTGCTTCTGCCTATGTTGTCTTAATGACAGGATCTGACTGAAAGAGTTAAAGCTTTCTGTGCGCTGAAAATGTGCTCATCAACTATTTGGAGGCAGCATGACTCACGTACATCCGTTATTGTTTTTGTACCAAAACCCCAGGGATTTTTTCCCCCCATAATATGAAATGCAAGCAGATCCTCCATGCCAATCTACCTCATCAGCACTTTAAATTGCTTATTTTCTCCCAGAAAAGTCTGAGGCTGCACTGTGATCAAGAGGGAAAATCCTGAGCCACCGGAAAGAGTCCTGTGTTCAATAGATTTACGACTGCACCTTTATTGAAACATTCCAGGATCTGAAACATATTTTTGTTTACATGTGGCGTCAGCAAAATATTTTTGTTTCAACGCATATAAAGTCCAATTCTGAAGTTTTCCCTCGGGACCCTTAAGAGGAAAGGAATGAAAAGTATAATGGAGGAAAGCAAAACCCAAGAAAATAAGAATATTTTCAGTCAGAATGTAGGAAAGTAAACAGGTCTGTGTGTAATAAGAAAGGAGAGTGAAAAAAGCCTCTTTGGAAGGACATTTTTGTGGCGGGGTTAGAAAAGTAACATGTGCTATATTCGTCATAGGGCTCATTGACCTGCCATGTCACCGTTGAGCCATATTTGCTGGTGTAAATGAACACAAGGAGATAGGTTACTTTGAAGACAATTATCCAGGAAGAGAAATACATCTCAGTTCATCTGTCTCCTCCTTCTCATCCCATGTCCCTTGAACATACTTGAGTCACTAGAGTTTGTATACCAGCCATGTTTATTTGGGTTTCCATAACATTTGCAAACCTTCATGTTCACATTCTTATGTATGTCCTCCTTAAGTTGTTACCGCCAGTCCATCATTTACTGTATACAAAGACGGCATCCCACAGTTAAACAAATAATATCTGTAACCAGAGGCCACGATGAGGCTGTGTGCTACAGAGCAACAGACAGTGGGAAGAAAAGCAAGACCTTCTTGCATCTATGCACACCACAGAAGGGTGATTCTCAGCATCATGACACCACCATGCCGTGTGAGCTGGCCAACACATCGGGTCTGGTTGGAAGAAACCTAGGCCATCAGATATAAGAACATCCTAAAACGGTCTTACCCTAGGATAAACAGAGTCTCCAAGTAAAAGGCTCATGTATGTATCAATGCGTATAGTCAGTAGGAATTTTAAAATGAAATATTCTGATACATCGAAATTAGTTTTTTTTTAAAGTTAAAAACTATCATAAATTGCGCTGTACTTGTAAATGAATATAGTGCAACTTCACTAGAACTTCAACTAGAACTGACAAACTGACATGTACACACCTATCAACTCAGACATCGCTAGCAGCTAATTAGGGGCTTATGTACTTCTTTCCAACACCATTCCTATCTCTTTTGTCTCCCAATCACCCCTGCCTCAATTTTGCAGTATTTATATTACATTCTTGCTTTTGTTTTGTGGCTTTACTACCATGGTGTGCATTCCCAAATAATACATTTTAAAAGTATTGCCTATTAAAAAACAAACTTCATATAATAATAAATGCAATCCATGATTGGTGACTTTCACACAACAACATGCCTTAGGGTTTATAGGAATCCGTGTAGTTTATAAAGAACAATGGGACCTGAGCATGCTTTCCAAACCTCTCTTGAGATGGTGCTTTGGACGGAATAGATAACTATGATCTCATTCAACTGGTGTCACTTTCTTTAATTAAAAAAAAAAATCCTTAAATGGCTTATGATATTCAGGAGAAAATAAAATGAATAAAAACCTATATTTATATTCTTATGGAGCTGTTATTTTTCTCAGGCTTCTTTTGAAAAGAAAGAATGTGTATCATTAAATTCAGGTTTGGGAGGGCCATTCCATAACAGTTTCCTGAGATAAACTGAAATCTATTCATGTTCTCACAGAAAGGATTGAATTTGTTCCATCCTCTATCTTACTATATCCAAACAATACACTTGTTCAGGCAAAAACATCCACCTTTTAATTTATAGAGTTTACAAAGGTCAGTATGAGAACCACAAAGATGGCTCCATGGTTAGGAGCATCGCTGCTCTTGTGGAAGACCTGAGTTCAGTTCTTAGCACCCATTTCCGGTAGCTTGCCCTGAAACACCAGAAGTATTTAAAACACAAAATGAAAAAAAGGTAGGTGTGGGAGTCTGAATGTAATTGGTCCCCATAAGCTCATGGGGAGTGGCACTATTAGGAGGTGTGCCTTTGTTGAAGTGGGTGTGGCCTTGTTGGAGGAAGTGTGTCACTGAGGGGTCAGGCTTTGAGATCTCCTATGCTCAAGCTGCACCTAGTTCAGACCACTTCCTGTTGCCTGCCGGTCAAGATGTAGGATTCTCAGCTCCTCCTCTGGCACCATGTCTGCCTGCATGGCACCGTGTCACACGGTGATGATAATGGACTAAACCTCTGAAAATGTGAGCCACCCCAATTAAATGTTTTTCCTTTATAAAAGTTACCAAGGTCATGTGTCTCTTCACAGCAATAGAAATCCTAACTAACAGTAGGAACATAAGAGAGGGATGATGATAGAAAAGATCTCTAAGACTGATTAGTTGGTCTGTGAGCTAACTTTGGTTGAAATAAATTACAAAGAGAAAGGGAAATAATTAAGTAGACAAGAAGCTAATTAAAAGGAAATTAGCCAAACTCACTTTCCACTTTAACATTCAACCAAAATAAATGTAGCTAGTAATACCAACTACTACCTGTGTTTCCATAAACATTAGCTTGTCTTAAGTCCCAACCTAGGATTCTCTAATAATCATCATGAATAATGACTACAAATATCATAAACATTGAATGTGTGGATTATGAAAACATGACAATATTCTTTGACTTTTAAAAATTGCAATCAAAAGTAACCCTGGGGGGGGGCTGCTGGAGAGATGGCTCAGTGGTTAAGAGCATTGGCTGCTCTTCCAGAGGACCTGGGCTCAATTCCCACCATCCACATGGCAGCTCACAACTGTCTGAAACTCCAGTTCCAGGGGATCTGATACCTTCACACCAATATACCTAAAATAAAGTTAAACAAAAAAAATTTAAGTAACCCTGGAGAGAGGGGCAGAATCAGACTTGGGATGTTCTCTGGCTGTCATACCCATCAAAGGAAATCTTGCTTTGATGTACATGGTGCATGGACAATAAGGCTAAGTGTAAACAAGTTTTAAAGTCAAATATGAGAAAATAACTAAGATCCAGGTGCCTATGACTGCCAATACCATATTTGTCACCCGCCCCCCCCCCCCCGTCGTGTCTCTCTCTCTGTCTCAGAGAAGACTAGACATGACACACAACTGACCAACCCCTGCTGAATGAAGGCTGTAGGGAGATTCTATGAGCTGACGTGGCTGCAACCGCATCTGACCACAGGTGTATCAATAAGCAAATTCTTTCCAAACATGTATTTCCATATTCCTATGTAAAAGACACAAAGTCATCTTGAATGAGTCTTAGAGTGACCTAAAAACTTCAGGCATTCTCCCAGACTTGAAGAATTCATGCGATGCAATACACAGGTCCATAATTTTATATGGTTTTGCTTGCAATTATCACGTGCGTAAACACTTGACAAAAGAAACAAAGGAATTGGGGGAAAAATAAACCAAAGCCCAAAGACAAGTTGTCCTTAAATGGGGATTCTAAGCCTGTGAGTAATTAAAGGGAATCCCTGCAAAGGAAAGTGGTCCTGCAGACAGGGAGGAAATGGTGCTCAGCAGGCGGAGGCTGCCATGTCCTTACAAACCCTGTGTCAGCATCCTCTCTAGACAGACAGGCGGTGCTTAATGTGGGGGAATTTATGGATAGTGGATTTTCATAACAGACCTTTTATGATCTCTCCCTCCCTGAAAAGTGCCCTCCAGAGCGTTTCTGCTTCCACCCCCAGTTTTAACTGGAGAAAGATTTACTATTCCTTTCCTCCTTCACAAGTGGTCGTTTCCATTCGGGTTGCACAGCCTCCCATCTTCATTCCCTTCGTGTCCCTCAGCTCTTCTCTGGGACCAGTCGGTCCTCACACACGGCTGTCATTCTAACAGCGTATTGGAGTGGCTCCTATTCCCTGACTCCAGAGCTTGCCACACAAAGCCATGTAGGATCCACTGGCTCGTGTCTACCCTCCAAATGCTAGTCTTTAGGAGGTTTGTTTACAAGTGAAGGTAAACCTTGAGGGGAGACAGGAAATGGAAAATGAAGGGCCACATCCTGGACACTTGGCCTGACGGAAAGGACATGTATCTTTGCAGGGGACTTGGCAGCCACTGGATCTAGCCTCCCTGCTGTTGGGAAAGGAAGTCAAGAATTCTTTTCTGCTCCTGGTGGTTATGGCTCTGTCAGGGGAAACATACTTAAGACAGTGCCTGCTCAAGATAGAGATGAGCTGACACTCATTTCTGCTTGGTGAAAAAACAAATCGAAGATAGCCAGTTTTCATGCTTGAAGATGCCCTTTAAGTAAAGGCCCAAATGTTCTTTTAAACGGAAGAGCTACCCTTCTAAATGAAGCACCATGTTTGTGTGCATTGATTAGATTAGAAGCAGTGACAGCTGAAGGGCCAGAGAAACCCTAGGCTTCTGAGAGGGTAATATGGGCCTTACAGATATTCTTATATGGCACTTAAAATATCTTGAAGAGTCTTTGTCTGGACTCGTAGCTCCATATACCAAGAGATGGCAAGCCAGGAAGGCTTATGCTGTTTTCTGACTAGACACGAAAGCAACCACTGCCATAGCAATGGAGATAACAGACTGTTAAACTGTTATGTGGGCTGATTACAAATGACCACTTGCAGCATCAGCATCAGCATCAGCATATGGGTTTCTAATCTTGTGTACATTCCTCCCTCTAGCCAAACCACTGGCCACCTGGACCCTGACTCAGAAGGAGGGCGGTTCAGTAAAGCTAAGAGAGCAGAGCAATGAACCGTGGGGAGGATGGGGTAGGTAGACCCTAACTCTAACCCTAACCCTAACCCCTAACCCTGTCTGAGGCACAGGCAGCGGATATGGCAGATATCAAGGTGGAGTTTTGGCTTGTGGCTTGGGATGCTGAGACTGACTGCCTATGCATGACAGCAGGTGGCTAGAATAAACCCACCCTGAAGAAGGCACTAACGGAACAGTTGCTCTGTTCAAGCCATGGAGGGACAAAGCAAGGAGGAACCAACGGCTTAGAATGGAGTCACAAACTGGTAGGCGAGCCGAGAAACGTGCTAGGATGTAATGGAAGTTCAGATGCGGTAAATATTAAAGGAGACATATGCAGTGGCTGAAAGCTTAGTGGATGGATAATATAGTTTTAACTGTGGGATGGATCGGAGAAGGCTTCATGGAGACAGTGGCACTTGAGCCGGATCTAGGATTGGGGGGTCTGCAAGGAGGGAGGAGACCCTTCCTTCATTCAGAGAGCACAAATGGAAGGTTGTAATGTCAGGAAATGTGGACACGGGAAAGCAAGCAACCCCGTGTGGCCAGGGCTCTCACCGGGCATGAAGGGCATTAGCGCAGCTCTGGCCGGGTATGGTACCAACCCAAGCATGGCTTGCAGCAAGAGAAAGAGCAGACCAGCCATTCTGCAGATCTTGAGAATGGCTCCCTCTAAAGGGCCCGGCCCTGTGCAAATGTGGCCTAAACGGATGGCAGCGTACACAGAGGAGGATTGGCTAGTTCTGACTCCACTCCAGGTGTTTCAACTCATTCTGCAGCTTTCCTCAGGAAATAAAAGGAATAGTGCCAGCTACGCAATATCAAGGGCTCCATAAATCTCAGCAGCAAGAGGAGCCTTCAGCTCAACAAATCCCTGGGTCATTCAGAACGGTAGTTTGTGGCAGACTTCTCAAGAGCAATAAGCTAGGCCTTCAGTTCTTTGTGAATGGAACTGCTATTCTCTTTCTTAGCGCTGCTCCCCCACAGCCTAGCTCCCACCCTACTCACCCACACAGCAGACATTCATTTCACGGCTCAGACTCCCATCAGAGTCTGTGTTAAGGCGTTAAAAGCTTAGGGGCATAGATGGATTCAACTGGATGGAATTGGGGAGGTTATTTTAAAGTATGCACCACTTTGTAGATGGTGGCCTTGAGGGGGTCAGTGGCTCGCGCTAGCAATTACGGCAGGGACCCAGGTCTTCCTGGTGTCTTCCTAGGCTAGGGACTTCCTCAAGCTGTTCTGCCAATTAACAAAGGCCTTCAATCATGGAAGCCAGGGACTGACAAACGATGGCCTGCAGGTCAGATCCAGTCCATGCATTTTTTTCTCTAAGTTATTGTATGGGAAACTAACAATTATCATCTTATCTATGGTCTATGTGGGACTTCAGTTTCAGAGCTCAGTTTAAAGGGCAGAAGTTGCTATCACCCAAATTTGAAAGTAAATACTGTGTTGCCCAAACATGGTTATTTGCAGGCTGGGCATTTATCTATATTAGAGGCTTTAAAACAATTTTTTTTTGTAGTATGTTCCTATCAAAAATTAAACAGAGCTAGGTGTTGTGGTGTACATCTTTATTCCCAGCATTCAGGAAGCAGAGGCAGGTGGACCTCCATGAGCCTTGTCTACATAGCAAATTCTAGGCCAGTCAGGGCTACATAGTGAGACTTAGTCCCCAAAAGAAACAAACATAACAACTCCAAAAAAAAAAAGGTACCATACTAATTAGCTCTTTTGATTTATATATATTCAGTTATTGATGAATTAAACACATATGGTACTAGTAAAATATTTATAATATTATAAAACACACAAAAATGAACACATTTATTAAAGTGAGTAGTGATAGGTCAATGTTCACAAAATTTCTATTACGTTTTATGGTTTTGTTTTGTCACACTGTGACTAGTTATTTGAAGGTCCGGCTAACACGAGGTTCAATTTACTCTCATATTCATTCAAGTTTCAGCGACAGTTGCAGCTTAGTTTTAATCATTATTACTATTTCCTTTAGATTTTTAAAATTTTACATGTATGAGTGTTTGGTTGCATTTATATTTGAGTACCATGTGCATATCTGGTGCCAGAGGAGGTCAGAACAGGGTCTCAGATACCCTGGAACTGCAGCCATGGTTGTTGTGAGCCACCACGGGGTGCTAGGATTGAAGCCAGGTCTTCTCTGCAAGAGCAACTGCTCTTAAGGGCTGAGCTGTCTCTCCAGCCTATGAAAAACGTGTGTGTACAACTGGAAGAAATAGACGCTTGGTATGTTGAAGCAGAGCATCAACACCCTAAGTCTCCTCATTATTCATGTGTGTCTGTACGAACTCCACCATTTCCCCTGTCGAAGACATGCAATCCTGCTTGCTCCATCATCCACTAAGAACCATGAACTCATACATTTGGAGTTTGTGAACTGAGCGCTGGGGAACTGGCTTCCAGTAGAGATTATGAACTCTAGGGAAAAGCTGTTACATCTCCACGTGGCCTGCTGACCCGAGTGGCTGGGGGCTGGGGAAATGATCCTCCCAGCTCATTCCCAGAGCCTGCTTTAGCTCCCTGGGCATATCCTTCCTTGTATTTCGAGCAAATTCCCTTCTGCCTGTAGCCTCTTCACAAACATTTATGAGTACAATTTATAAGCCTCTAACAAATGCTTTTTAACTGGATAAACCGTACTGCATGTAAACCCTCTGACCCCCCTGAGAAGAAAGGGCCATGTGTGTGTACTATGTGCTGCATATCCTAACCCCCATTCTTCCCTCTGTGGATGGAGCCCATGCTCTTCCCTAAGGACCGCATTAACTCCATCCTCTATTCCCTTCCCCTACTGCTTCTACTTCAATGTCTCATCTTCTCCCCATCTACCAGCTCGAGAGCCATCATCCCTCAGGTTAGGCTTAGATGAAGCCTTCATCTTGCAAACTGGCTGAGGAGAAGCCTTTGCCCCCTGTGAAGTCACGGAGATTGTTCCAGACCTGCATCACACATTGCTTTATTTGCATTTAAGCATCCCTCTCTTACGTTGCCTGTTGTGCACGGTGTGAAGATGTGTTTGCTATGGTTGGTGTAATAGAAGCTGTGGAAGGCCGATAGCTAGGCAGGAGGTGTAGGCAGGACTTCTAGCTCAGTGTCAGTGGCACACAGGGGTGCAGCTTTTTTAAGAGGCCCTGCTACCAAGTACTTGAATGGGGTTTATGAACAGAAGGAAGTGACTACTCCACAGTGGAAGACTAGGTAGAAACACCTACTAAAGCATGGACCCAGAAACTTCCCAGAGCTGGGGCGGTAAATGGAGCTCCTGCCGGTACTGCTGGTATGAGGCTAGGCTCTCAGGAAATGGAGGAGGGCAGAGACAGCCACCAAAGTTGTGTGTCGGTAGCCTAGTCATTTAAGGCTTGGCTTCTGTGGCCAGAGAACACTGTAGATGTACAGAAAGCCAGGTCCAATCAGAGAAAACCTCTAGAAAGATATGGTATGTTTTAAAGGATGTTTAGGTTAAAAAAAATGGATATAGACAGTCATAAAAACAAGTTTAAAAATAATGAAGTTAAGTCTTTAAAGAGAGAGTAAATGAATATGAAAGGAAAAAGCCACATAAAGATGGGAAATACACAGGATGTCTGGATCCGGTATGGTGCTTTGCTGACTTTGAATTTTTTAAATACTAATGCACAAAAGAACAATATCTGCTGAGAGACATTAGATTATGGAAACTGCTAAATTCAACCAACATATATGTTAAGAATATTTTAACTTCAAAATGAAAGTCATACAATATGTTATGTTGGGGAGGAGGTTATGCTTTTCTTTTTTCTACAGGAAACAAAAAGTTATGGTTTCTTCAAAATTAATGAAGACCAGATTTAATTTGGGGAGACCTCCTGAAAATCTACAGACATGAAAAAAAGAAACCAAGAAAGACTACAGGACAGGTGATGAATATGCTGATCCCTCTACTATGGAAACAGCTCTGGGACTAGATGAGACATGATAAATCTGTTTGGCTACAGAGTCCTCATGCCTTATTATTACATGCCCTCCTTACATATGGCAGGGATAGAGGTTTGGTTATACAGTCTGACCAAATTTGTAAAGTTATCAGATGTCTTTTAACCTGCTCAAACACAAAACAAAATATCATCTTTAGCTGACTTGTACACACCACAATTCCATACTTATGTTAATGCAGATATGTATGTTACCTTTAAATTTTTGTGTTTTCAGAACAAAAGGACCAGACACTAACAAAGACATGGCAAACAGCTCAGGTGATCCAGACTCAGAAGGTCTCTTTTGCAGTTACTTCAAAAATCTACATCCAAAACAACTTTAAATTGTACAGCTGAGATGGTTCAGCTTCACAGACTATTCCAGCCAAAAGTTCAGATCAGCTCTACACCTTCCCATAACACAGAGACTAAACAACAACAAAAATATAGCTAGTCCTCCCAGGATTTGATTAATATCTCAATTTTCTCAGGGTCCCCTAAAGATGTCATCACCCCCAGACAACAGGAAGCAGTCTAGAGACCTACATTCCCTAGAGGTGGGGTTGGTGGTCTCTGGTCATTCAGTGGGTTATGGATGTTTGTCATCATCTAGTGGAACTGTTACAAGTTGTTATTGATCATGGTCAGGGAGAAAACCAAGCAAAGGAAATTAGATTCAGGGATCTCTTTCTGAAAAAAAAAAAAAAAAAAAAAAAAAAAGGGATATGAGAATGATAGAATAAAAGGGTATATTATTGGATTCTACTTTAGACTAAAAACCTACTATTAATCTCAAATATTTTACATTGGTATGGATTTTTGAATATTGATACAAATTGAAGGTTATTTTTGTTAGAACCTACTCTATGTTCTATACTCTTGTTTAAGGTTTTGTACCTATGCAGTTCATTTCAAAATGTAATGTATAATTAAGAAATACAGGTTAGTAGTTGGTCACCCATAATAATCAAACTTGTCATGTTAGATATGTTTTCAAGGTTAAACAGAGAGATATTTTAGATGACAGGTGATCTTCAAACACTTCAGAGACCTACAGAATATGACATTTAAGATGATAAATAACCTAAGGCTTTTCATGACGGTGAGACATGTCTACTCCTGGCAGCACTAATCTACTTTAAAAAAGGATTATGGACACCAAAGAACCTCCATATGGAGTTTGCTTTCATTTGTGGCAAATTTAGCCATCAGGCAAAAAAAAAAAACTGTCCTTGCTTCTACTGCTGACAGTACGCTGTTCAAATCAAACCAGCAGGGCACAGAAGAAAGTGACTGCCAAATTTTATGAAGACAAGGTAGGACAGTCCTTCAAAAATTCCTGCTTCACAGAAAAGTCTATCAGACATACTAGGCCTGTAGGCTTAAAGCGGATGTCCCAACATTGCAGAGGAAACTTGGCTGACTGTCCAGGAAGATAACTGTTTCTGTCATTTTTATAGTTTTGGAAGTTGCCTGCTCTGTACTTCCTGTTTACTCAGGTAATAGGTCCTTCTCAGCACTTTGATGGGATTAAAGACTAGATAGTTACAGTTTTCCTTGTTACTATATTAAAAAAAACCTACAAAAGAGGTGTAAACTATATAAGGTAGACAGACATAAAAGCTCAAGTTGTTTACCTAAGAATATGTCTGAAGGTCCAAGAAGATACTTTTAGGATAGTAATAGAAGTTATGATAGAGAATGGTGTAGGTATAAAACTCTGGACTCATGGAGCTGAGATAGAGCGATTTCTTCAAATTTGCCGAACAAAAATGGGCTGGACATTGTGAATAGATTTCTTACTTGACAATTTTCTTACTGTATATAATTTTACTGTATTAGAGTTACAACCTTTCCTTTTCATGTGGACAGAAGGGGGAGATGTTGTGGGATATTTGTACACTATGTGAAGGTGTATTTGCTGTGATTGGTGTGATAGAAAGCTGAAAAGACAATAGCTAAGCAGGGGGCAGAGGCAGGAATTCTGGGCATGGAGAGGACTCTGGGAAGAAGAGAGGCAGGGAGTTGCCAACCAGGTGTCGACGGGCAATACAGAGAAAGGTAACGCCACATGGCGGAGCATCGATGAACATAAACGGGTTAATTTTAGTTATAAGAGCTAGTGGGACAACCTTAAGCTAAGGCCAAGGTTTTATAACTAATAATAAGTCTCTGTGTCATTATTTGAGGCTGGTAAGGGAAAAGAAAGTCCATCTACAGTTGTCACACATGTTTCTTGAAAGCCAGAATGAACATCTATGTTTAGACTCCCCACCCCGCCCAAGGTGCTTTTGCACATCACAGTCATTCGTTCATTAAGAATGCCTAAGTGCATTAAAGAAAAGCATAGCACCTTAAAACAAAGAACAACGGCACCCATGGAAGCAACTAAAGTGTCCCGGGATGTGAGGGAATTCACTGAGGGGGGAAAGATCTTTCAGGTCTCAATGTCATGACTATGAGTTGACAGAGCAGAACCATATTAAACCAAAACAGAGTGACAACATCAGCTTCAAAAGCCAGGCTTGATGGTGAAGGGACATCAACAACAAACACAAGATCAGGACCCACCCCCACACGTCACATTTCTCTCAGACTCTCCTCTCTAGACGTTGAAAGAGGAACTCATCACAATTCTTTCGTACCATTCCCTCTAAATCTTGAAAGCAATCACTGGCCACAATTTTCTTTCCAGTGTTTGCTTGGGTAAGCGGCAGGCACATTTTGCAGACTGGCCTAGAAATCAAATGTTTTAATGGATTTACCACAAATATGTTTGTCACATTTGTGCTTCTTTCTTTGCAGGGATCATTATCCAAATGCCCTCAAAGGTCAGAACTAGAAAAGGGTCAACAACACCCCCCCCAAACAAAACAAAGCACAACAACAAACCACAACAAAAGAGCAGGTGGTGGTGGACAGAAGAGGTGGACAGAAGAGGTATCTGACTTGAGTCTAGTCAATAGAGACCAAGGCAAACTGGGTCAACTGTTGTTTTCTACTCAACTGTGGACTCGGGTCCACTTCAGGGCTTATCTCCCTGTGTGTTTGTGTATGAGTGTGTATGTGCCGCCCACCTGTCGCTCTTATTGTCAAGTCATGGGTCATGGCTTGAGCAGTATTTTATTTTCTTGATGCTTTGGGCCACGTTCTTCCTCTCCATGGAAGAGGGAGATGTCACACAATCATCTTCCCTTGCTGATTTCTAATATTCTCTACACTCTCTTTTTCTTCTCACTAGCAAACCTGGCATTGGTTTTGGCTTTTTGTGATGCCTTAGAAAGCAAAATGAGTTCATGGTGAGCAGTGTGCTTGACTTAGCCAATCCTTTACAAATATTTCATGAGACCTAGCCAAAACTTAGAACACCCAGTGGATGTTCTAAGAAACACAAAGATGGCCAGTTCCAGTGTGTCATGGGCTGTTTTATAATTTCGACATTTAATTTCAGGGCTGTGCTTTTAACTTAGTATAATCTACTTTGCAGGTTTAATTTGGGATGCATCTGTGTGGGGCCAAGGATTTTGTTCAGTTCCAGATATTTTAACTATTTGTCTGGCCAACCTAAATATTAAAAGAACAGTTCAGACTGGCTATTAAGAGTCTCAGAACACTCTACTGACTATATGTAGTATCCTTCAACCCAGGCATTGGTAGATATAACTCCAAAGTAAGACTGTATCATGGGCTTGTACTTGTAACAGTTATTTTGGAGGAAAGTATATGCAATTGTCCTTTATGTAGTTGTTCCCTCTAATCTGCGGGGATGGGGGTCTAAGGCCTTCTCCTGATGGTTGATACTATATATAGTATATATTATGTACACATATGACATATAGTATATATAGTGCATATATGTACATAAGTTCATCTATATGTACTTACGATAAAATTTAATTTATATACTAGGTACAAGTAAGAGATAAAGCACCATAATCAACAACGAAACACCACTAGAATGATATATTAATCAATGCCATCTAAAATGTATAAACTGCCTAGAATTTTCAATTTAATATTTTTAGAGCAAAGTTGACCAGGCATAATTAGTAATCAGTGTAGTGAAGCCCCCAAGCCGTCAGGGTACCTCCTGACACCTCATTTTTGTGTCACTTCACATAGAACCTTTCACTTGATGGTGTCATCATTTTCTTAACAGTTATGACAAAATATCCCGGAAGCAGCCCCTTATGGGAAGAAAGATTTACTTTGGCTCACAGTTTGAACAGTCACAGTGAGGGCTGGAGAGATGGCTCAGGGCTTTCGCAGAGGACCCGGGTTCAGTTCCCAGAACCCGCATTGCTCTAAATTCAGTTCCAGGGTATGCGATATCCTCTTCTGCCCCTTGTAGACACTATACACACGTCATACAACGCAGATAAGCAGACATATGCACACGCATACATTTTTTAAAGTAATAAATTAGTTTTTAAAAATAATCATTCCTCTTAAAAGAAAGAAAGAGAAAAGGAAGAGGTCCAGTTCATCATGGTGGGAAGGTCGTAGCAGAGTTAATAGCAAGGGGAGAGCAGCTGGGTCTTGTCACAAGTCACCAACTAAGCAGAGAGAGAACACAGGAAGGAGGTAGGATCAGGCAGTGGCTCTCACTGTCTTCCTCACCAGCAACCCACTTCCTCCAGCTGCCCAAGACACAACTGTTGGCCGGAGAAGAAGTGTTCAAAGCGCTGCAGGTGGCACTTCACATTTAAGCCATGACACACTCCTCTGTGACACTCTCTGCCAACCATTTGCTTTATAAGTTCCTTCGCATAGTGTTCCGTAACAGTTTGCTTCCTCTGCTTTCTCTGGCTTGCCACACTTTCCCGGGGTAAAGTTACCATACCTTACCCTGCTTGTCTACATATGCTGATGACTGCCCAACCTATAATCCCAGATTTCCAAATGGCCTGACTTCCTTGAGAATGGACCATTCCGCCTGGAGAGGGAAATGTTACTTCAGATACCTGACTCATCCATGAATTTCCAGAGTTTTCACTCTTTCCCATATGGTATTGTATTCTCGCAGCCTATTATTTTCGAACATAATTTTGTTAAAAATCCCTTGGTGGTACCATTTCATATTTTCTAGATGCAGCAATTTTACAGTTTCACGATGTGAAGTTGGCTTAGTATTAGAGAAAAATCAGAGCAGCATTTATTAATCATATTGGCTCTCAAGAGATATATAACTTACAGGACGCAGAGAAAACGTGAAAAGTATAACTGTATTACTACAGCTTTGAAATGCATTCATCATTTTCAACTGTTGGCAGAAAGTTTTACTCCTCCTGGGTGTGGAAAATAGTATTTAAACAATGCCCATGTGTCTAGAAGCTGATTTTGGTTTCAACTACAAGTCTCTATTGTTGAGTTTAAAACAAATGGACTTGAACTTACTGGCCCAAGAAGAAACCTGTTTAACTCGTTCCATGTACATACTGTATTTTCTTTAAAGGTTTCAAAATGTCAGAAAGAGTCTGGCCCTTGACGGAAGCAGATGACAAAGTAGATGGTGCATTTGGGGACTTGGATCTCAAGGTCACCAATATTAGGGATACAGTTGAATCACCTGGGGCAGCTCTTAAGAGTCCCTGATACGGGTTGTACCCCAGCCCAGTTCATGCAGAGCTGCTGATCTGGCATAAGGACGTTCCAAAACTGCTTAAGGGATTCCAGTCTGCATGCGGGTTGAAAAACACCAATTCTTATGGAGTGCTAGAGGGCCAGAGTGCCAGAGTGCCAGAGTGCCAGAGTGCCAGAGGAAGGGTTTGGAGCAGATGCAACTAAGATAGAAGGCTCACTCAGAGAATGGAACCGAACGTGGACACAGGCAGCCACTCCAGTGATCAGAGGGGACACAAATGACCCACTTTTCTTTATAAGCCTAATGGCAGGCTTCTTGTTTCCTTCATTCCATTTTAAATTGGGTTACATCAATATTTAAAAACAACTGTAGGTGTTGCTATCACTGCATGGATAGATTCTTAGGATCTAAAAACATTGGTTGGACAAACCAAATAGCAGACCTCTTGTTCTTTCCATAACCAAATCTGACATCATTATCATCTATTCTGATGACCCGCCCATCTTTTTTTCCAATCACTGACAAATTGTGTCAGGATGGTATTCTCCGAGCTCAGCTGAAGAGCTGCAGAAAGCCAAGCCTTAAAGTTTGTTTTACAGCAATTTGAACTGTCAAAAGAAGAAACCAAGTCAGGAGCGAGCCAAACCAACAGAGATACCTGCCAAACCACACCTTATCCTCCTTGATCAGCAAAAAAATACCATCCACCGCCTGACTTCCCTTACCTCACCCTCAGGAGCTCGCACATTCCCTTATTAGGACACGGGCAGGGCAGAGGCTGCTCCTGTCTGAGGGCCCAGGATTGGCTTCCACAACATATGCAGCTCATAAGAAGGAAGCCAGGGTAATAGGCACAGAGGAGGGGGAGGGTGGCTGGAAACATTAACTCCTCATTTTGTGGAGGACAATCCATTTTGCTAAGGCCACAATTATGGCTTTGGAAAACAAAACTTTCTTTAAAGGCCAAACCAAAATTAAAACACAATTCTGATTTTTTTTTTAAGTTAAAAAAAAAATACATTCTTAGGAAGGGTGTTTTTAAAACTTAGAAATGCAATCAGAACTGTGATCTGAAGGGTGCTGGGGAGACATTTGTGAGCGTCCAGTCCTTGCTGTCTGTAAGGGGTGGGCTTGGGAGATCTGCACACTCTTGGTCTGTCTTAGTCCTAAGCCAGAGCATACGCACCTAGAGACACCATTCCTATTCACTTCCCCTCTCTCCCTTCTCCCCTTACACACACACACACACACACACCTGAAGTAGAACACAAGCCCTGTCTCTTCTTCCTGACAGTTTGTCACCTGCTGACAGCATTACCTTCTCTTGGCCCTGACCCTAGCCTTGGCTTACATGCTCTTCCTGGTCTCACAGCGAAGCACTGTTCACGCCAGGCTTTTCTCCTACACAGTATTAACACAACTGAGTGCTGCTTCCAAGTCAGAATGAGACATCGCCTTGTTAAGATCTGTCAGCAGGGCTGCCCGCTTAAGCCCATCCTGTTTGGTGGCTAAACTGTTTTTTGGAGCCAATTCCTGAATTCAGGGACATCCAAGCCGTCACGGAGCACAACAATTTTGCAAAGCACTTTCATCACATACGGGATGGAATCCAGTCTTCATAATGTCACTGAGATGGATGCTCTTACCATGTCTACTTCATAACTGAGAAGACAGACAGGCTTTGAAGGGCCAAGGGACTTAGACCCAGAGCTAGGCTTCAGCACCATTTTGAGTGTTGCTGATCAGTGCTCTCTTTTGTGTCCAAGATGTTAAAAATCTTGGTTCTGCTCAACTGAGGAATCTGGAAGCCTACCAGAGAGAACCAAAATTCTCACATTCACCAAGCCCCCCCCCACTTTTAAAAGGGTCCAGAGCCCGTTTTAAACTGGAGGGAAGCCCAGGAGTCACCTTAACACACATCCCCCAGAACAGGTTGCTGCTACTGATTATAACAACTGATTCTGCTAAATTTTACACCTTGTTAAAGTTAAAGGTTATCATTTCCCAGGCTAAAAAAGCCAAATATAACAGCCATTATCCATGCAAAAACCAAAGATAGAAAAGAATGAATAAGACCTATCAAAGTGAATCATCGAACAATGGTTTTTAAAAGGCTGAGGAAATGGGATTAACTGGGATAAGTACCATTTGTGTGGGAGTTGTTAGGCTAGGCTAGGCACATCACGTCTGGTTCTTGCAGCAAGACCAAGCGGACTTGACTGCTCATATTGTATAGTCTAGGCAAGTGATCCTGCAAGGGCAGACAATCACAGGGCCAGAGCTACGCACACAGCGTGCTAGCTGGCATCCAGGGGACCTCAGTGTGTAGGCTGCTTGCACTATGACACTACTTACTCATTTCTTTGCAGGAGTCCCTTCTCTAACAATGACAGCAGAGGATTTAGAAGATCTGGGCAAATTCAAAGTTAAGAGGAGAATTCACTTTAATTGACACAACAAAAGTTTTGTGGAACTAGAGGAGCTCTAGTACAGCGAGGGTCCAGGTCTCCCACTCGGGGAAAGGGGCACACGCCTATGATCACTTTTTAGGACCCTCAGGGCAGTGTATTGTCTCCCCGGGTTGGTAATTTTAGATTGAATCTAGGAAGAGCAAAGGTTCTGGATCCATTATTCTCCCATCTGATCCAGCCCTGCCCCTCCTAGAGAAGAAGCTTGCTCATCAGCCAGGAAGTGATGTTATGATGTACAATTACTGCCAGGGTTACCACGCAAAGGCCAGAGGCCAGAGCTGTGGAAACACACAGGGACCAGCATTCACCCAGCACAAAGCTGTAACACACAGGGCAGGCACCAGCAGCCAGACTTTCCCCACTCCCAGGCTGGGGAGAGAGAGACGGGCAAGAGACGTAGCCTCTCTGCCCTTATTGTCCTCATCTGTAAAAGAAGGGTAATCTTCATTACCACGCAGGGTTGTTAATCAAATGAACTAGTATTTTTCAAAGTCCTTGAACAGTGCTGGCATATAGAGAGTGCTACATGAGTATTAGCGATTCTTATGTTACCATCATCATCATCAAACGGCTCTGTGGTTACAGGGTTTCCAGGTCATGCTGTTGCTTCCCAAAGAGAAAAGAAGGGTTGTCCAGGAAGGGTTTTCAAATTTTATTCTTATTTTATTCGTTTATGCGTGAATGGATGTATGTACTGATACTCACATCCGTGTGTGTGCACAAAGAACAGAGGGGGGAGAGCACAGTGTCTTCACATCTTGCTCTGCCTCTCTCCATCTTTCTTCCTTCAGTGCTGGGGTTATAGGCTCAAGTGGACACACCTGGATTTTCATCTGGGTGTTGGCCATTTGAACTCAGGGCCTTGTGTTTGCACAGCGAACGCTTACCTTCTGAGCCATCTCATCAGAGCCCCCATGAAGGATTTTACCAACTCAAGGACCTCAGACTCCTTTGAAATGATAACATCAATATCAGAGGAATGGGAAAACCACAGTTTCCACACAGAATACATGTAAGGGCATGGATCTTACCTGCTGTGTGTATGCTTAGGTTCCCCATCAAGATTTCCTGCTCTGTTTTTTGTTTTGTTTTGTTGTTGTGGAAGGAAGATAGGAGAAACTGTGGGGGTTTTGTTTTTGTTTTAATCTATTAAATAGAATGCCTTGCATTTCTCCTTTTCTCTACCTCCCCCCTCAATCCATGCCACTTCTCATTAACGTGTAGACAGGAATTTAACAACAGAGAGCTTTGCCTTCCCATGTCCAAAAAGGGAAGAGGCAAATCCCTTCCTCTGAGCCTCTTTGAGGCTGGCTCAGTACCAGGCCTCATGAAGGGGTGATGGGTCAGGGTTCCAAGCAGGGTGCTTGGTCCTAACTCCCTGGAATGATTTTAGACAGTGGGCTGCCAGGGAAAGCTCCGACTACTGCCCCAACATCCTCCAACCAACTGACATTTTAAATGGACTCCATAATTACTCCACTTACAGCAGAAGAATTAAGCTATGAAATGTCATGTTAAAATTTTACAATCTTCCAGTGTTTGTCATGCATTGTGACCTCCAAAAAACCTGATGTTGACAACCTGACTACCAGTACCTTGGAATGTGACCTTATTTGGAAATTAGGCCTTAAGACAAAGCCATTAGGGTGGGTTCTAATCCAGTAGGAAATCTGGACAGGGAGTAAACTGTGGGAAGAGATGTGAAGAGAACTCCACCAAAGGCAGAGGATTGGAGCGAAGCTTGTACAGGCCAAGGAATGCCAGAGACTGCTAACAGAATGACAGAACCTGGGAGGCCGCCCTCCATTGCAGCCAACTGGGCCTTGTAACTTACTTACTTTAAACATTTACATTTTGAAAGCAGTTTCGGGTTTCAGGAAAACTCACAAGGTAGAACTTTCCCAGTCCCTCCTGTCCCCCCCCCCCAGACTCTCCATTTCTCTACCCCACCAGAGACAGTCCCCACCAGAAGGACATTGTCACAACTGATGGGCCAGGGGCGGATTCACTCTTTTCATAAACCTGAAACTAGGTCTTGAGTGTGTAGCATCTTTTCCTGAGCATCTCCCTTTCCCTTAATGCTTGGGGTTGAATATGTTTTCTTAATAAATTCCAACTTGGCTTCAAAACCAAAACAAGCGATGAGCCTGAGTGGACAGGCGCAGCAGGACCGTTCTGTCCCTAGTTCACATTAGGCTTCGGTCTTGGCTCTGTACATTCTGTGAATTCGAACAACGTGTCATCACACTCACAGTGTGTGCCCTGGCTAGAGTCCTCTTGTGCACTGCTCACTTGGCCCTCTTAAATCTCTTGCTCTTCCCTTCTCCCCCCCAGTCTTTGTCAATCACCAGTGTCTATACTGTCGCCATTAGCCTTGACTTTAGCAGAGTGAAGTATGGTTGAGCTCACATGTTGCTTTTTTAGACCAGTTTCTTTTTTCCTCCTTTTGTAATGTAGCAAATTTCTGACATTTCTTTTTTCTGTGACTTAACAGCCTGTTTCTTTTCAGTGCGAATAATATGTCTCTATCTGGCTGTATCATCCACTCACTCACTGAGGGACACTTGCCCACTAAGCCGTGGAAGGGCCACTCACCTAGCATTTTAAGCCATTCAGTGGGAGGTGCTTTGTTAGGGCAGCCCCCCAGGAAACCAACCCGGAGCTCAGATGAAGGATGGAGCAGCTCTGCTCTGTCAGTGGACATTTGTAACGTGTTTAGGAGAATGGTTAATGACATTTTTTTTTTTTTTTTTTTTTTTTGGTACTCAGTCTACCTGATTCTTAAGTGGGTCTTTTCATAGGCTCACTTTCCAATTCTGCTGTGTTCCTGTCGTCTTCCCAAACATGGGCATACTGAGCGGTTTAACCTGTAGTTCTAGCCCTTAGCCTTCCAGGCCTCCCAGCAGAAGTTAGGTAACACTGGGATGGGGTTTTCTCCACGATCTCTTCCAAACTCCCCAATCCCGAGACCCAGGCTCCTCATATTTCACAGATCAAAGTGCATATTTAAATGAGGCCAGACATTTAAAACATGTGCAGGAAAGTGGGTAGAGCATGAGCTCACACAGACCTAAGCACTATCTGGGTCTGCACTGCTCTTTGCCTTGAAGTTAACAGAGGCGACAGATACTTCCTGAGTGTCCTTCATTCCAAGAGAAAAGCCCCTTCCTGTGTTTAGGTCTAGGAACTTTGACAGTTAGAAAATATTCACTTTTCAAGAAGCTCTCTGACAGCCCCTTCCAGGGTGCACAAGGTTTGCCCATTTTGTGGAGACATTAACAAACTTCAAAAGTATGGCCAGGCCTGTTGAGTGTCACGCCATTCTAGGAGGTTCACACACTCTCTGATGAGCTGAACTGCATTCCCTGCAGGGGTATGTTTATACCCTAACCGGAAGCATCTCCCCTGACTTGGATGGAAAGTCTTTACAGATGTAATGAGATGGAGATGAGGCCATCACAGTGGCATTCAACCCAGTACAACTGCTATCCTTCGAATACAAACATGCACAGAGGGAGGGCTGTGTGAGAGATAGCAAGAGTGGCTTGTGAAACTCTCTGAACCATGACTCCACAAGCCAGGGAACATCTAGGGCCATCAGAAGCTGGGAGAGGCCAGGACAGACCCTTCCCTAAAGGTCTCTAGAGAGAGTCCCCAGTGACAGGGCGATTTTAGACTTCCAACCTCCAAACAATTTCTAATTGTCCTTTGCTCTGGCAGCCCTGGCAAGCTATTCACCTCATCAGAGCTGGCCCTGCCTTTGTGGTCATGCAGCAGTCCAATTCTTCCACTCATCTCTGCACCGACTCCCGCAAATGGCTCTCAATGTAAGCCACCTACCCCTCCTGCCTTTTGAACTCCTAGTAAACACCAGGAGCTGAGCTAACTATAGCCATTTCCCTCTTTTTGTAGATGAATGTAGTAAGAAACTCACACTGCTAAGAAACAGCCGGGATTGGGACCCAAGAGTTCCGGGATGTTGAAGTTAGGATTTTTAACTAACCTGGCAACGGTACTTGAGAACTGGTGGCATTCTACAGCAAACACATCCTACATCTTACCATATTCTCCTTCCCAGAGTATCCCGTTTAGGACAAACAAGAAAAATAGAGACTCTTTTTTGTTGTTGTTGTTGTTGTTTTTTTTAACCTAAAATGTCAGTTTTTAACAAATCTACTTGAAGACTAGACATGCCCTGAGGATGGCAGTGGGAATCTCCTTTCTAGTAGTAAGTAAGTGAACAAAGCAAGTAAAATCAGAGACAAGGAACTCCGACTTTCTGAAAAATAGTATAATGGGCACAGGCCAACCCCAGACTGAACTCTGTTGCATTTGCTCCATCCTCACTCTGGGGTCTCTGAGGAGGGGACTGCTCAGAGGGGAAAGGGTGGTGTGGTGAAACACCAGGCTGATTCAAACTTCCACCGGGGCTCATGTGGGCTGGAGACTGAACAGTTCCTTTAACTTTTGCTGGCCTGTAAGGCAGGGAATACACGTTATTTTCCACAGGTGGGGAAGTCAGGCCACAGCGCAATTAACAGCCTATTTGCTGTTGTTAGTTTTCTTGTGCCTGTGACCAAGACACCCTAGGGGACACCTTCAGGGAAGAATTGTGCCTTTTGGCTGACACAGGATTCTGTGCATGGTGGCTTAGGACAAAACATCATGGCGGTGAGAGCCTCATGGTGGACAGGAAGCAGAGAGCAACAGGAAACCACCAGGACAAGACACCCATCCCCCAAATCTCCCCTTACCCCACCCTCTGTGCAGTAACTTTCTCCATTTAGGCTCCTCATTCTCCGGTCCCCACAACCCTTCAAAACAGCAATCACCAGCTGGCACTGGGTGCGACAAACGGTGTGCGGAAGAGACATTTCATAACTATCATAGACTCACTGCTTAATGGTATTCATTTTAGTCTCTTCCCCTGGAAACTCCACAGGAGGTTGTGGAATATTACTTTAACTGCATAGAGATGTGTTACATTTGTTTATGCTGCAATAGTTTAATTATGTAAAGACGTGTTGCTGTTTTGCCTTGCCTACCTAAGGCACCCGATTGGGCTAGTAACAAGCTGACTGGCCAATAGCTAGAGAGCAGAGGGACAGGTGGGCAGAGAAAATGAATAGGAAGAGGACTCTAGGCTGGGAAGGGAAAGAGTGAGGGAAAGAGAGAGGAAGACACCCTGGGCCAGCCACACAGGCAGCCACCACCAGCCTGGAGGCAGAAAAGTAGGAGACACAGAATGAAAGAAAGGTAAAAAGCCCCAAGGCAGCTAGGCAGTGGTGGCGCACACCTTTAGTCCCAACACTCGGGAGACAGAGGCAGGCAGATCTCTGTGAGTTTGAGGCCAGCTTGGTCTACAGAGCAAGTTCCAGGACAGGCACCAAAGCAACACAGAGAAACCCTGCCTTGAAAACAAAAACAAAACAAAACAAAAATGCTCCAAGGCAAAGCGTAGTTGAAGAGAAACATGCTAAAATAAGTTATAAGAGCTGGCAGGAGCATTTATAATTAACAATAAGTCACCTGCTACAACAGGATGGTGATGAACTGCCTTTGGTAGAGTTCACTGCTCTTTGAGAACAGTGTTCCACTTCCTAAAGTGCAAAAGCGGCCAGTGCATCTTAGGGAAGAAGACATAGTTCCTACGTGGTTGTTATCTTCTGCCTCCAACTCCCAAAGTGAAAGACTGCAGTGTGGAGCATGAAGTTCTAGAAAAGATGACGGAAGGCATGCTACTCAACAGCCATGGGTTACAAGCTTGGTCCCAGTCTGTAGTACTAGGTGGGAGGTGGTGGTACTCCTATTAACAGGTGGGACCTACTTGGAGGAAGTCAGCAGGAGAATGTCTACATCCTGGTCCTTTTATGTCTTTCTGCTTCCCAGCAATGAAGACGGTCTCTCCCACCATGCACTTGTGCTATGATGTATTGCACCACCAACAGGCCCAAAGTCACAAGGCCAAATGATCATGGACTAACACCTCTGAACCCATGTACCAAAACAAACCTTTGCATACTTAAAGTTCATTAGCTCAGGTATTTTCTTTTTGGAAAGTAAATGAAAAGCTCAAGAGCTCAATCAGCAAGCAATGGGAAGGTGGATCAAAGGCAGAATGAAATTGAGCAGGCAAGAGGTAGCTCATGACAGGGAAAGTCCAGAGTGACTCCAGCTAACGGACTCAGCATGCATGTTTAAAGACACATTCATTTTAATCAGCATCTATACAAGATAGGTCTAGAATAAATTAGAAAGGAAATGTGAAAGACCAATAACAACAACAAAAAAAAATTACTGTATTTTATCTACAAGTTTATTGTTTTAAACTCCCCCTACCAGACAGTTTTGTTTAACATTAGTTTCCTTTAATAAAAGGTGGCCTTAAACACAGTGGAAATTAATGTTGATCAACCTTGTGGGGTACATAACATCAGGCAAAGTGTGCCTTGGCTCAGAACTCACAACCCGTCGACCACCTAGTTACTGCTTTGATTTTACAACCAGTAAAAGTATTTACAGGCAGAGGGGTGAGGTGACCTAGCCTCGGAGCTAGTTGCAACATTGCAACCGAATGCCACTCTGAGATGTTTACTTACAAAGCCGCATCATGATGCGGCCAGTTTTAGAAATCTTGCCGAACTCTATTGAGAACACGTGGTCTCCCTAAGTGTTCCTCTGATAATAAATTTCCATTGGGAAAGCAAGGTTATTGAATAACAACTTGACTAGTTTCGTACTAAATGCTTTTCTGTATGCTTCCGCGGGTACTGTGATGTTGGATGTCCCTGTTCACCCTTGAGTTATGCACAGCAGGTGACAGCATCTCCTTTTTAGTAAGTAGCCACAGCAAGTTGAAGAGACTTTTTGGAGATCATGGTGCCAATTACAGGAGTTAGTCCAGAATTGAGGGCCTCTGCTTCCCATCCAAAAATCCCTTTCCTCCTACCTTCAGGCTGACGCCTGGGCCCTACAGCCCAGGGTGGACAGAGGTTAACAAGTCTCTATGAATGCAGGGATCAGAACAAAGATGCTCATTCAGTATGTTCCATGAGGCACCCTTCAGTGTGTGTGATCTGTTAGCAACTTATGAAGGCCCTCTAGTGGGTCAGGACCAACATTTCAATGTGAAATATAGCATAGGAACTATCAAAGGATATTATTATAACTGAAAGAGTTAACACTATTGACACATTTATATTTTACAGAGCGAGCTAATATAATATGTCCATTCATATATATGGCCATTAAGGAAAGTGAATTTCTTTCTAGAGGTCCTGAGAAGAGAAACCTGAGACCTCGGTGTAGATAATGCTGACTAAGGACCTGTGCTTCTCTGACTGAAGCCACATCCCCAAGTGGACGTGTGTGTGTGTGTGTGTGTGTGTGTGTGTGTGTGTGTGTGTGTGTGTGTGTTTATTCTGGATAGTAGATGTAGGGGGATGGCTAAACAAATACTTATGAAGTGTTTGGGAGGTTATGAGATGACATAAGCTAGGGGACATAGCTTGTGCTTTGTTCTTTTTAATGTTCTTAGTGCCCGATACAACAAGACTGACTAGTGTAGGAAACTCTCAGTGAATATTTGTTGAATGAACAGATGGAAGTTAGGGAGGGTTACAGATTTTAAAAGGCTCCTCTTAAAAATTCAATTAGGGTTGGAAATAAATCTGGCCAGTGCTACATTTATAGGAAGGCCTTTCCAAAACTTTCATTTGTAAATTGTGTTTTGGAGCGCCAAACACCAATTCCACATGGTAGCTGGGATCTCAGGCCAGACAGTCCGAAGCCACCTTTTCAGTCGGAGTATATGTGGGCAGAGAAGCGTAGCTCCACGCCGGTGGGAAACACATCCTCACCACCCAGTTAGGAAGTTAACTAGCTTCCAGTGGGAGCTGAGTTCTGCACCTGCATCCCCTTTGTCCTGCTGGACCAGCCTCTGCAGAACCACTCTTGATGGGTGAGGAGGGATGAGGTCACCAGCATAAAAGTGAGGGCTTATCCTCCAACCAAGGTGGGGAAAGGAGTGAGAAAGAACTACACTAGCCGTGTCCACTGTGGCAACCAGGCGCCTACACTGTGAACTGGCCATTCCCAGAGGAGACACATGCGGAGAATCAAGAGTGCCTCCGCAATGGCTTGCAGGAACCCCACAACCCCATTCCAGCAACAGCTGACTGGGTGATGAAGACCGGCAAAGCAAAATTACCCACCTTACACCCTTCTTTCCCAAGCTTTATAAATAGTGCCATTTTGCTCTGCGCCACACAAGAGGCCCAGAAAACTCAACCTCTTAAAACCCGTCTTTGGGGCTGGAGAGATGGCTCAGCTGGCAAAAGTGCCTGCGATACAAGCCAGAGGATACAAGCCTAGCACCCACAGAAGGCTAGATGTGGTGACTCGCTTCTAAAATCCGGGCGCTCCTATGTCAAGATGAGACGCAGCTAGAGACAGAATAGGCTGGGAGTTTACAGGCCCAGCTAGCCTGGAGTGTACAGAGCACTGGAAACAAGAGAGACCTGTGTCAGCAAGGTGGAAGGGAAAACTGACTCCCAAAGGTTGTCCTCTGACCTCCATGTACACAAACACCTGTACTTACACACACACACACCAAATGAAAGTTTTTAAAGCTAAGATACATATATATCTTATAATGCATATTATATTTATCATGATATATGTTATATGTGATATGATGCACACACACATATGTATTAACATCCAATTTGTAACACAGAGCAACAACCACAGATTGTACACGCCCTTTCTTTGTAAAAGGAAAAGGCCACTATTATTGGACTGCTAACTTTCACTCCGGTAACCCTAACCTGTGGTTGCCTGACAGCCTGGGCTACTGTAGAGCAGACTGGGACACGGAAGCGAGCTCACCGCCAGCTACTAGAAAAGGCAACAATAGTAATCCAGAGTGGTGGAAGGCACATTTTGGGATGGGCATCACTGTTTCACAGCATGTCTAAGAATGGTGCTGATGACGACAGAGCTCAGAAATTGGAAATTATTTTAAATGCCCCATAATGTTGTTTATAAGAGAGTAAAGAGATAGTTTCCACGGTGTTGGAAAATCAAAAGTGTTATATGTTTATAAGAGACTAAAAAAATAATTTCTGTTATCATTAGGAAAGCCACACTACTGGAAAAAATCAAAGTGTTGTATGTTTATCAGAGAGTAAAGCTATAGTTTCGGTTATTATTAGGAAAGCCACACTATTGGAAAATCAAAATGTTATATTCCCAGGACACACTGGGTGGAATAGGCATTCCAATACTTTTTATGTCTCTATTTAATTTTTAACGTGTATAGTTGCTAGGCCTGTAAGAGGTCTGTGCACTATGGGTGTGCCTAATGCTCATGAGGAGAGAGCACTTCGAATCCCCTGGAACTGGAGATACAGATTGCAGTGAGCTGCCAGGTGAATGCGGGAATCAAACCTGGGTCCTCCGGGAAAGCAGCCAGTGCTTTTAATCACCCAGCCAGCTCTCTAGACCCCCAGGACTATTGACAATGGCATTTCTTGGTAAAAATTTGTCCTGTCTTTCTTAAAAAAGTCATTCATTTACAACTCACTGCAATGTTTTCAAATTATTTCCCCCAGACAGCAGTAGGGTGAACTGCACAATTTCCCTGGTTCTGTAGTGTCCACATTTGTCACACAAAAACCAGACTTTGATCTTTCATTCTGAAAGTCAATAAGAAATACAACTATTATTGAACTAAATTAAATATTTCTGGGAAACCCTAACTCTCGACCCAAGTAAATTTTATGAACTTTGGGAACAGGATAAAAAGCAGCAAAGGAAATGCACAGATAAAACACACAGAATCTGTCACTAGGTTTCACTGAGACAAGTTAAACACAGCTCAGAATCTGAAGAACTGGCCAGCCATTCACACCTGCTCCAGAAAATGCCATGGCCCTTGCGTAGTTCTTGGTGTTCAGGAATTTTAATGCACCCCTTAAAAACAAACGGTGCTAATCTTGCACCGTAGGTGATGAAACTGAGATAAATTACCTGATGGAGATGTGCAGGAATTTCTAGTTTATTTGGTTGAGCACCTGCTTTAGCATTTAGTCTAATAATTCTTACAAAGCAAAATGCCCAGAGGCCTTGTGTACACTCAAACGATGGAAACAAAACGTTGAGAATTACAGTGAGTTGGATGAAAACTTAATACATTTATTTATGAACCCTTTTCTGTGTGCACATATGTGTGTGTGTGTGTGTGTGTGTGTGTGTGTGTGTGTGAACCAGTATCAGCACCATCCTAGATGCTGAAGAATCAGAACAGTTCCTACCATCAAATGCATTACAGACATATTGTCCACTACCTTTGATACCAGGTTAATAACAGAAGGATGCACACAGGTTATTAGAGTACAGAGAAATCAGGGATGCCTAAGGACGAAGAGGGCAAACATGTGACAAGAACGGGCAGCCCGTAAATGCTGGTTTGGGAGGCAACAAGCAATCTACTTGGGAGGGCGGGCTGGAGCAGGAACACTCACAATGGGCAGGAGGACTTTGCTGTATTTAAGGAAAGGGGGCTCTAGCAGCCTCACTGCTGAAGATGGGCTGGGATGGGCACTGGATGGGCAGGGACCAAGGCCCCGGACCAGATGGGCAGAAATCTCCATCATCCAGGTGCAAGCAAGGCCAGGCAGTCAGGAAGTGACAGAGTAGAAGAGGGAGGTACATGGAGAGAGTGAATTGCTCACACCACAGGCATGCTGAGGGGGTGAGAGCCAGGCCCAGGTGTGAAAGGGAGAGTGATGGAGAGGGAGGAGGAACAGGCCTTTCCACAACATTCCAGGCTCTGCTGCAGACCAGCTGTGGGAATGGACCTCCCTGTGCCTTCATTCCATCATCTGAGATCAGGCATCAGGAAGATGGGCGGTTCCTGAGCCTTTCTGGGGAGCCCTAGGATTCCAAGAAGCTTTGGAAGAGAGGGCTGGAGCTGGGGCGGAGGCAGGGAGGAGAATGGGTAGAGATGCCCAATGGGCTGTGATGGGGCAGTGTAATGGGGATTCGGGATTTAGAGCAAACTCACTTTGCCAGAACACTGTTGTTACATAATATGACTCTTTAAAAGATTGTTATTATTTTTAAATTTAACAAGCGCTGAACTGTACAGACAACCTCCAGGTCCCCCTGAGCTCTCCCATCTAAATGGCCAGCTCACAAAAACTAGTTAACCAAGAAACCTGTGAATGGTGTGGGTGTGGGGGGCTTGCGTTCTAAGACCCACCGAGCTCTTCTATTTATTTCATCCACTGTTGCATAAATGCTGGGCAACTGCAACAGTGACCCTGCCCTGAACGGAGGCCAAAACTCAGCAATGGCGAAAACTGATCGAAAGGCCATTCGGGCGCTTACTCTTCCACACTCCCTTTTCCTAAGACCCAGTGGGCTTTCCCAACTTCACAGACACCCGTGTGAGGAGGGCCTTTGGGATGGAGGTGCTGCTTCCCCTGTGGACGGCTTCAGTAAGCCGAGTCATCCCCCTGGGCTCCATGTCTGTAGAAAGACAGCATCACCCCAAGGATCCCAGAGGCCCCTCCTGGCTTTCACATTCCAGGATTTCATAATCCTCAAGCCTCAGAGCCCCCTGTTATCCAAACCATCCCCTGATCAATAGCATATGTTCTGGGCCTTGCCCTGGCCCAGTCAGATGGTCAGCGTGCTGAGGGCTCTGGGCTGTTTACTTTAGGGATTGGGCAACCCCGGCTTAGTGAAATCTCTGAGTTCTGCAAACGATGACTCTGAGGCAGAGGGCTCAGGTCTAAATTAACAGCAGATCTCCAGCAGCACAATGCCCGGTGGCCTGTATTTGGAAGAGAGAGACCCAGGTCCTAGGTGAAACCCTGCGAAGGCACCATGAAAACGAAGAAAACCGGAAAGCGGGTCCTCCAAACCCACTCCCGCAGTTGAAATTGCCAAGTTTTTACACACCTCCCGCCTTCCTCTCCCTCCCCCCCACAACCTCAGTCTCTCTTTCCCCCACTCCCACAATTTTTTTAAAATTCTTTTGTTGGAGAGGAAAATAAAGTAAAAGAAAGGAAGAAAAGGGACGTGGGACAAACAGGGCAGAACTCACTGAGACAGTGCGGCCAGGCAGCGCCTTCCCTGGGACCCCGATCCGCTAAGCATGTCCGCAGCTGGTCTGAGCACGAGTGGCTGAGGTAGAAGACCTGGCCTGGAGGTCACAGCATGGGCTGGGCCAGAGCACAGGCCATGTTATCTGTGGCCCGAACGCCTGTGCAGGATGCTCCTGTCTTCCCTTTGTGTTAACACTTGGGTCTGTCCCTGTGACGAAAGTCTGGGCTTGTCCTGGGCCAAATCTACTCCTCCCCACCCTTCCCCTCCACACGGGATCATCTGAGAGCCGATTGTTATTTTTTACTGTAATCTCTCTAATAGGAGCCCATCAAATTTAGACCTGGAGGATGCGGAGTGCTTGGAGAGTTGCAGACTCTAAAATTGCTGGCCTGTAGGGGCCAGGATGACTGGGAGCTTTCTTAGTGAAGACTGTGTATGCTTAAAACTTAGAAATAAATAACTAATCTGTGGGAGTTAGCAAGTCAAAGGGGGAGAACCTGCTGCTATGGGCAGCCTTTGGAAAACAGTGGGTCCTGCTATTATGACATGTACTCACTCACAGCCCAGTTCTGACAAGATGAACAAAAATCAGCCCACCAAAAAGTTCATCCAGCGCTGTTCTCAGGCCCTCGTTCTGAGCTCTGTTCTCAATTAGCATTGGTGTAGGTGGCTTCCAAAGCAAACAGTTCCCACTGAGAAATCAAATCTGAGAAACCCCCCTGGTCCCTTTTATCCAGGAAAAGATGCATGACAGGAAAATGAAGCCACACACAAAGGAGGAAAAGCCAGGGTCTTGCTCAGTGATGGGCTGGACCTTCCAGGGTGTCCTGTGTTTGCTCTCTCCAGAGAGAGGAGGGCAGTAGTCCGCCTGGGAGCGTGCCAGAACAGCAGGCCCTTCGGTGGCACTCCGATGGTGACCTCATCACCAAGCCTGGCAGAGGCGGCTGGTCACTGACAGCTTGGAAAGCCGCCAAATCCCAGCCCCTGAGGAGGGGGTGGTGTTGACTGCTTTCTGGAGAGGACACCCTCATCTCGGCTTGCAGCATGCATACATTTTCTCATCCCTGATAATAGTGAAGACACTGGGTTTAACAACTCAGGGCCCTGTCGCACAGGGTTCATTTACTCTTTGGGGAAATAGCAGAAGCAGTCGCCCTTGAGGGGCTTTGCACAGAATGAAAGAGATCTCTGATGGACAGTTTCATGCCCCCCCCACAAGCACATTGGCAAACAGAGCTTTTAAAAACCCACTCAGGGCTAGAGAACGGAGCTACCTAACTTCCCTCATGTTCAACTCACAGTAGTTTTAATTCAACTAAGCTAAATCTTTTTCTCTTTCCAACTAGCCAGTCAATGCTTTCCTGCTTAACCCTTATGTTGTCATCAATGCCACAGTAAACGTCAAAGTTAATTACTTCTATCCGTGTATTTTGTTGACTATATGTATTATCAGTCAACATATTAACTAAAGGGCAGAAGAAGACACTCTACAAACTGAGATGTGTCTACCCTTATACAAGATGACTGGCATTCTAGGCTTGTCACATTCTTTCTCCAGAGCTGGGATGCAAATGCTTATTGAGGCATTCTGCTGCTCTCTTTCCTACCAAATTTTGATCATCTTGTGTTGCTTATAGAATTCAGTGACTTGCTGTCACAGGCAAAACAGATTCCCCCCTCCACAGCTGTCCACACCCCACTCCCTAATCTCCAGAACTTGACAATAGGTTATCTTTCGTGTTTGCATCTTACAAAGTTAGTTCACAGATTCAAGGGTGGGTGTGGAAAAGTGGAGAGTTACTTTGGTATGCTCACTCTAATCACATAGGGCTTAGAAACAGAGAGGGCTTCCTGCCTGAGTTCACAGGGAGTATGGACTATGGGAGAAGGGAGCCAGGATGCTGGCTTTGGAGGAAGGAGGGCAAAAACCCAGGAATGTGATAGCCTCTGGGCATGTGCAGGGGCAGGAAATGGATTCTCCCTTGCAGCCTCCAGAAAGAATGCTATGAGCCAACACCTAGGTTTAGCCTAGTGGGATCTGTGTCAGATGTCTATAGGCCTGAGGCTAAAGGGTCTGCAGTGCTTAAAGCCAACACACCTGTAGCTATTTGTCACAGCAGAGATACAGAAAACGAGTCTATTTGCATAGAAAAATCATTTAATCTTGAATAAACCTTACCTCCCATCCCTACACACTCCAGTTCTGAGGAGTGGCAAGTATAGTTTTGACACATCCAGAACAGGCTTATAAAATGCAGTAGCCTACAGATTAAAAAAAAAATGTGATTTTTACAAGCTAATAGTCTTTGTCTCTGTCTCTCTGTCTGTCTCTCTTGCTTCACCATTAATGGGGGTTGGGAAGCTAGAATGTAGACATTCTTTTGCTCACGTATCAACATTCATGTGTTAAAGGTCTGCTAAGGAACAAGTGTAGAAGGAACATCAGCCCAATTATTCATGCAGTTGTAGAGATGGGATGGGAAGCCATGCGAATAGTCTCAAGCTGGCTTCCTGCTTTTAACGCGGAGGGCGAATCCACCTGTTGTCGTAAGTACCCAGTGGTGAAACGTGTTCATGTCACATCATGCTACATATCATGATATGGGAATAGTGAAGAGAAAATGGAGTCTTGAACCTGGATAAAACACCAGCAAGGAACAAAAGGAACACAGAGGTCAATGATGGGTAAACAAAAGGCAGAAAGACAAGGCAGAAACTCAAAGCAGGGATGGCGTGGTCATCAGAAAGCCAGTGGCTAGGGTGGCGGGGCTAAGATTTGGAATAAGATGATGGGGTGGGCACATGTTCTGTCCAGGCATATGTGCTTTGGCAGTCAGCAGAGAGAGAGGGGCCCAGCCTACAGAACTGGTAAAGCTGAGAGCTGACCCAATGACCATCCACTTCAACCATCAACTCTGCCAGTCGTCAACATTCAGCAAGACAGTAGGCATCCCACATAAGATGACATGTCAGGACTCCAACTAGAGCAAACTAATCTTCAGATTGTTCATAGCCCCTTTCATTTCTGCACATTCTATTTAATATTTCATCAAAGAGACTCTGGGCTGGGAAGGTTTGATGGAGGTCAGCGTGGTCGAAAGGAACAGCTCCCACCACATGGTGGTCCTTTATTAATAAAATATGATTTAAAAAAATAACTTTACTTCATGGAGGTAGGAGCCTGGGCCACATGATCTGTTCCAGACTTCCTAGTCTGCAATGGTTGTTTAAGAACAGCTTCGACATTGAAGCATTCCCTAGGGAAAAGAGGTATGTGGGAATGCTGTATCCATTGCCTTAATGCACATAACACACACACACACACACACACACACACACACGTGTACACACACATGCATGTGCATGTCATCTCGTGAATACAGTTGCACCCCCACACATCAGGGTATTTATACATACACATACATACACAAGTATGCACACAGATCTGCTCAGTTTGTATAGAAATCTTGGATAGTTTTAGAACTCAGGAGGACTAAGAAGAACTCAGGGCCTCTTTGGTGCCTCCAAAGGTTGTTTATATCATAGGGCCTGAGGTCCAGCTTTTGATCTAGAGGCTATGGGCTTGGTGTGGGGGAGGGTCTGTGATAATGGAGACTCCTCTACAAGTGGCTCTTTGGGAGAGGAAAGCAAGGAGGATCACCGAGGGCAACAGGATGGTTCACAATAGTCCAGCATGGCAGCCACGAGCTTGTGTGAACCATCCATCACAGACTCCCGAGAACAGAGGGACTTCGTAAGACAGATGTCTTGCATAAGCAAGAGGTGCTAAGAGTCATATTATTTAAAATGACTCTATTCAGTCTATGAACAGACTTTATTCAGTCTATGAGCTGACTACTTAATCTATGAGCAGACACTATCGAGGAGACAAGAATAGCAACTGTAATAACTCTACCTTTTAATTCACATTGTGTTCTGGTTAGACAAGCTGAGTTAAAGCTACTGTGACAACCAGGCACAGTGTGGGTAATGTAACTTCAGAGACTTGTTTCCAGAATGTAGTGCCCTTGGAGGCGCCTCAGACAACACCTTCATCCTTCCCGCCCAGCTGTAGCTCTTCTCCCAGATCTGGTGGCTTCCTGTGACTTTTCCCAAGGTTAAGCTCTTTCTCCTCTTGGGTAACTTTCTCTTGTCCCACCCCATAGGGTCACCAAGAGCACCACCAGAGTGTAGAGCTAGAGGTTGAAACAGGATAATTTCCTGGCCACACCCCCATAATCACAGAGGCACTCCTTCTAGAAGCACGCTTCTCAGCCACCTCTTCTCCAAGTTCTAGCTATCTGTCCTTGAAGAGCCAGCATCTGGCTCGCTCCTCTGTGAAGTCTCCCTGGGTTGGACTTTATTTCTTTGTAATTGGTCACTTCCATAGGAGAGAGCTGGAGGCTTGGGACCATTCCTTTTGCATGTATTTGGGAAATACTTACATGGCAACATATGAAGCAGCCCTTCATGTTAACTCACTTCAAGGCTCCTAGTTTCCATTCAAGCTCTTTTGCACCTATTACTTAAGTTTTCTTACTTGCTTTGGTTTGTGGTTGTCTTAAATATGGAGGTTTTAGCCAGCTACATTATTTTCTATATAGTTGAAATTTTATTTAAATTTTCCTTGCAGGTATATTTTACAAGCTAAGCATAGTTTCCCTTCAATTCTCCCTCCCCCTTTCCCATTCTTTCCTGCTTTGAGAGAAAAGTTCTGTCTTAGAAGGAAAACTGGTTTGGACAGATGGCTCAGTGGATACACGTGCCTGTCACCTGACAACCTGAGTTCCATCCCTGGGATCCATGCAATGGAAGGAGACAACCAAGTCTCATGAACTATTCTCTAACCTCAACACATGGTATGCATGAACATGAAATGCACCCATTAAATTAAAAAGTGCCTGTAGCATCCCCCCGCCAATTTGAAACCCATCTTTCAAAAACAGTGCTTGGAAATGGTAGGGCCTAAACTAGACTCTCCAATGAATGGTTGTTACAAAGCCCTGGCCCTAGTCCTGGTCCAGGTGAAAATCCTCCTCCTCCTCCTCCTCATCATCATCATGACTTAGCCATCTACTTTTGTGTGATCTAGGAAAGGAGAGTACATAGGTCTTTCATACACAGGAAACTGATTCTAAGTCACAGTGGTGTATTGAGGATTATAGATTTATTGTACATAGATGGAACTAAATGGCAAAATAATTCATAAGCTAATCAGAGGGATGCTAAGAATATATTATAATGTGGGGGAAAGGATCGTGTCTTTGAAGAAGCCACAGCATTATTGGTGTAGACTACTTTTATTCAAAGTACTTAGATATTCCCACAACCACAAGTGCTTTTTCTGGTGGCCAGTTTATACATCTGGATATTAAATTTACATGTGACTTTTATAGCCTCTGATCAAATCCAGATTTTTTTCCACTGACAATATGTAAGGTCTTGAAAAACACCGATTTCTTTTTATGGAAATCAGACCTGGATTGAAGTGTATTTGTTTCTAGAGAAATAGTCTACTGTGTGTGTTTTGAATACTATGGTTGCTGTGGTTATTATTCATCCACTATGAATGACATTTAGTTTAATTGTGTGTGTTGTTGTATGTGTTAGGTGTTGTCCTGTTTTATAATATAATACCATATGGTCAACATATGATTATGACACCTTTAGAAACAAATGTGTACCTATATGCAACTTTGCTTACTTATTCACCTTCTCCACATACTTTTTCTTACCGAATAACTCCCTGATTTCAGAGACATACCCTAACAGTTTCCTGCCCCTGCTACAGTGTAGAATGGTATCGCATATACAACAGATAGACAATAAGTATTTGACACTTGCTCCCTAGGATGAAGAGGAACAAAAATAGTCACTACATCAAGAAGGCCACAGGCTGGCATTTTATGGAACCTAGAAGCTCTGCTGCTTCAGGAACTGAATCTTAGGAGTTCCAGAGTGCACAGATCTCAGGGAGGATGGCTGATGGCAGTTGAGAGAGATGGCCACATGGATCGCATTGCCAATAATGAAGATAGAAGAAATGGTCTGGCTCTTTAAACCTGCAGAGCTCATTTGCTGGCCACACCAGCTCCTGTTTCCCAGCCTGCAATGCCAGGAAGCTGCAGAAAGACTTCTTCAATACAGAATCAGAACAGGGACAAACATGCACCCAAAGAATACATCGCCCCATGCAAAGGGAGACACAAGCCTCTCACAGTGAGTGATGCCTTCTGATGTTACTAGAATGAGTCAGCCCTGGGATTCAAAGTCTCTCACATCCATTATCCTGGCCTGCCCAGTGTCAGCCCTGGCTTTGAGCTTGGCAGGTCTTTCTTTTTTTTACCCCCTCTTTTGTTAGATTTGCCAAATTATAATGGGAGTCTACTGGCTCCAGGCTGGGCTATTAGTGTTGCTTGAGCCTTACATGTTGGATTAATCAAAAACTCTCCTTTGCAGAATTTCCAGGTGCCTTTCTTGGGGCACCCCACAGCATGAGATTAGAAATGGACTAGAAAAAGAAAGGTTCTTGATGTTAGGATACAATTTTCCTTGGAATTACTCAACAATAAAATCAAACTCTTATTTATTATTAAAGCAGGAGAAGCAAATGAGTTTTCTTTGTACATTTATTTGTTTACTTTTACAGGCTACATTTTAAGTTTAGGTGGTGTGTGTGTGTGTGTGTGTGTGTGTGTGTGTGTGTGTGTGTGTGTGTGTGTGTCCATGGACTGTGATGCCTCTGGCAGCCAGAAGAGGGCGATGGATCCCTGAACCTAGAGTTAAACACAGTTATCAGCTGCCTCCTATGGCTGCTGGGAACACAACTAGGGTCCTCTGTAAGAGCAGCTAGCACTCTTAACTGCTGAGCCATCTCTCCAGACCCTTTTCATTCATTTATAGAATAGGACTGGGCAGGTGCTTTTGTTTCATTTTGCTAGATGCAGGCAGGGTGGGGTGGGGGTGGGCATTTGATACACAAAGTCACTCTTTTTCTTCCTGTTTATAAGCCAGAGCTCACACAGAAAGCTTTTTAATTTAAAGAAAATAAAAGGGATAATACCTTTTTTAAAGGCATGCCCTAACTTTAGATGTGAGAGCCAATGACATGTGAACAGAGCTTTCTAAAATTTGGTTCAAAGTAGAGAGGGCTGAAGTAACCCGAGATTCTCCTGGGCATTGCAGAATCCCCATCCTTCCTAGGACAACCTCCAAATTATCTTTCCTTCTGACTCTTTCCCAGCAGACCCAAGAATCAAAAATGAAATTAAAAATTAACAGACACAATTATGAGGCTTTCAGGCCCACAATGCTTAATGTTCCAGCTCATTAACTTTAATTACAGATTTGGTGTTAACTAATTAAACCAGGTCTGCTTTTGTAATGAAGAAACTCAGTTTAGACATGCTCCTCCCCCTTAGTACAAGCAGAACTATTTATGAAAACAAGAAAAAAAAAAAGTTCCTTACTAAAAGTGAAATTGGAACAACTTGATTTTTTTTTTTTTTTAAGTTTTAGTTCTAGTGCATTGCTTTTTCCTCTTGTTCTTTTTTGGTCCGTCATAATTTCCCAACACTAGAAAACAATGTACCACTCACAGTCTAAACCACAGAGCCGACCGGCTGTTAGACGTTCTCTGTTTCAGAGAGAGTTCATAAATACCGGTGTGAGGTCATTCATCTACTGCTTCTTCCCATCCTCCTGGGATTTGCTGAAACACTCTCTACTGCTACCTGCCGCATGCTCCCTTGGTCTTTCATTAGAGAAAGCTTTGATTACACAGTTTGCTCACAGTTGGACTCCTGAGGCTTGGGTCTGAACCCTGCAATTTGATGATTACCTGAGTTTACAATGCAGATACCAATTGCAAATAATACTCAGGGCTTTAGGTGCTAGAGCCAGACAAGGAAACAGACTCTTCTTTTATTCTTACCATTTTGCTCCCACAATGCAACTAACTGAGTGCGAATGGTCAAAATTATAAGATACGAAAGTCCAACAATAATCCGAGGAATCAGTGCTGCCCATTTCCTCATAGATCCAGAAGGAAAGATGGGGGGATTCCATTCCAGTGGCTGGAAGACTCCTCTGGTAGTGGCAGAAAGAACTTCAGGAAAGACCCTGCTGGATACTCCTCTGAGAATACTCTGAAGGTTGCTAACATGTCTGCCTCCTTAAGAAACTTAGTGTTCTTCCTGGACACAGATACAAATACAATCTGAATTTGTTCAGGGCCGTGTGCTAGCCTTGGAGGAGTTGTAGTTTGTGATCTAGGGTCCATTTCCTATTTGGTCCATGGATAAACATGAACACTGAATGAAGAAAATGAGACACGACTGCTCCCAGGTATGGATGAGGAACAGGCTTATTGTAGATGTGAGGGAGAGCGTGGCCAGGGGCATCTGGAAGGGTCCAGATTGAACTGGGCCATGGCGGTGTGTGTGTGTGTGTGTGTGTGTGTGTGTGTGTGTGTGTGTGTTAAGAGCAGAAGAGAAAAAGGAAGGCGTCAAGAGACCAAAAGGAACAAACTGGCTGGGTTATGAGGGAAGTGGGGGAAGGGAAGCTCAGTAGGAACTTCCTCTCTCCCTCCCTTCCCTCCCTCCCCCTCCCTCACCCTCTGTCTCCCTCCCTCCCTCCCTTCCCTCCCTCCCTCCCCTCCCTCCCTTCCTTCCTTGTTTCCTTCTCTTCCTCTTTCCCTCCCTCCCTTCCTTTTTTTTTGGTTTTGTTTTTGTTTGTTTCTCTGTGTAACAACAGCCTGGCTGTCTTGGAACTCACACTGTAGACCAGGCTAGCCTGAAACTCACAGAGATCCACCTGCCTCTGCCGGGGATTAAGGGCGTGCACCAGCACAGCTTGTTCTGAGTTTCTTTGACAACACAAATTGTCAGCAATAATTCGCATGCCTTAAAAGTGTTACATGAGACCCAAGGGGAGAGTAGTCCCTCTGTGTCTGGACCTTCGAGGTGACCGAGAGTTCCCAGTTATGACTGGGCAGGAGATTAGGTTTGGGCAAGTACAAGCCCTCTTCACTGCTGCTCAGAAGCAAAGCCAGACAAGTAACAGTGAATAGCAACATTACGTCCCTCTCTGTTTCAAGTCTTTTAATTTGTTCCTCCATTCCAAACTTCAGGGAAGGGAAGATAAACATGGCTTTTGGGTCCTAAACTCTTGGAGAAGTAACAAGCTGGGTGTGGGGGAGGGGGTGACATTTGATAGCTGTTTCTCTACTCCCAACCTGGAATGCCTGAGGGCCATTGAGATGGATAAGGAAGCAGGCTGAGACTACCAGTTTGCTTGAAAGGCAGTACATGACCAGAACACGGTCTGCGGCTCTCCACACAGTTAGACAGACAGGAATCTGATGGCCATGAGTCATCAGGGCTCTTCAGCATGACGCATATCTGCCTGTATCACCTTTTACCCTTAAAACAAAGCAAAACACCAACACAACTAAAAGACCTCTCACCAAAAAAGGTTGCAAAAAAAAAAAAAAAAAAATTACCACATATTGTAATTAACTAGACCTAAAATTAAATAATTTAGTGAACAGTTATAGTGGCCATTCAGAATGGAATGCATGGCTTTTTATATTGAATTTCATACTTCCTTTATCAAATACACTTTTTTATACATACACTTAGCTACTACTGAAAATGAAAAAATCTATGAGAAGAGAAAAAGAAAGGAAAGATTATCTTTGTACCATCTTTCGTAACTCATACCCATTGCCTGTATCCAGTCCTTACTCACCCCCAATATTTAGACTTTCTTGTTGCCTTTTCTTCATGTTACTTTGCACACATGTGTGATTTGTTTACATGTGAACATGTATTACTGGCTAGATGCCACACATGAGGGAGAACCTGCATTTCCCTCCCCCCCCCACACACCCTGGGATTGTGTGACCTCTATAATATAAACATTCTAATTCCATCCATTCTCCTATAAGTTTTGTGATTATGGTTTTCTTTAGAGTGGATAGTATTACTATATATATATATATATATATATATATATATATATACATATATATACATATATATATGTATGTATGTATATAAAATTTTTTATTATCCATTCGTCTGTTGATAGACAATTAGGTTTGTTCTAATTCTTTTCTGTATGAAGGAAATAAAGTAGCAATAAACACAGGTGTGCAACTATGCCTACTGAAGAGTATGAAGTTCTTTGGGTGTAAGACCTGGGTAGAAAGAGCTGGGTCATATGGTACCATTACACTTGAAGTGGTATTTTTTTCACCCGAAAAAATATTAACTGTCTAAATGAGAAAGCTCAGATCTTCTAAAGTTATATCCACTCTCTTTCCTGTCATCCTTGACCTAAAGGTTTTATATGTATATATATATATAGTGTGTGTGTGTGTGTGTATAATATCAACACATTTTAGTTATGTGTATGCCCACATGTCAGTTTGGGACTATGTGCAAATAGGTGGGTGCAGGTACTTACAGAGGCCAGAGGAAGGCATCAGATCCCTTGGAGCTGGAGTTATGCATCGTAACTAAAAGTTCTTTTCTTCAGTCAGAGTTGGAGGACGTGAGTCCTGTGCTTTAGGATAAGAGCTATACACAGCTGCTAGTTGCTCTTTGGTTTGTTCTTTCCTAAGTCTGTATCCAACCATTTGGGCCTTCAGCCCTTTCTTAGAGATTGCAGGCCAGAGTGTGTTCATTTCTGACACAATGACCAGTAGAACACCAGAATCAGTCCTTATCAGTAATCCCGAAACAGTTCTCATGAGAAACCGGCCCCTTAGACCAATCAGTTGAGCTCTCCCATAGAGCTGTAACAATGCCATTGCTATCTAGATGCCCATGATGTGAGGTGCTTAAGAGCTAAAAGATTTGGGAATTTCCACCCTGCTGCAGTCTTTAATTTTACAACATCTCCATTTTGTTCAGTTCAGGAGCCACTGAGCAGCTGTGGCGATGACAGTCTCCAAGTAACCAGGATATACCATGCAGATACTGGCTCAGAGAAAATACACTTAATTGGTATGGTTACCTTTTGTGGTAAGCCAGGAGGGTTGAAGGCTATTCAAAGCTTATGCCAACTCTGTCTATATCACCATTAAAAAAGAAGAAAGGGAAAAGAAAAGAAAGAAAAAAGCTGAGTCCCCTCAATAGTAGTCATTTTCTTATTCAGCAAGGAGAGAGAGAGAAAGAGAAAACATTACATCTCCCCACACCGGGCCCCCACTTAAAAAAAAAATTAAAGATTTACACAACAGCTTTGATTATAGAAACAGAGCAACTGTTCAAGGAAGGAGTGGGCAGAGGTTCACTAGCGTTGCCAATAGTGCCTTGGGAAAGGTGCGGTGTAATTAGACCTGATGATGCCCCTGGTCTTGGAACCAGCATGATGACCTCTCATCTTATGCTGCTTGTGTGCTCACCCACTTCCTGCTCAGTTATTTTCCTTATTAGTCTCTTCTGTTCCCCTGGAAGACCTGCCAAGGAGCAAGGTTTTCTGTGGGAGTCTAGCATGCAGTTGACTGACTGTGGTTATTCCAAGCAGGAACGCCAGAGCGTCCATCTCTAGAAAGGAAGACCTCTTTTATTACCCATTTGCAGATTCCACTCTGACTTCTCAGAGGCTGCATCTGCAGAGCCCCAAGATATATGCAAAATCCCCAGGGCACCCATCGAAAGATCAGAAGTACGTACTGAGCGATCTCCTAGAATCTACTAGTTGGATTCCTAAGTGGCACAGGAAGATGGGAAGATGTGTGACATGGGACAACCCATGTTACCCACGATGGAAAATATGAACACCAGAAAAATGTCCTATTCTAAATAACGAGGGTTTAAAATATACTCTCTGGAGGCTCTCCTGAATGCATCAGGCTGCTGTTCTATTTATAGTGGCTGGTGTGTACTTTACCAAGATTTTTATTCCAACAAAGGAGCTGTATGTAAGGTAGGGAGGTATTGAGATGGAAACTGGACTCCGGTATTTTAAACTTAGTTATTCAGTACTAACCTTAAATGTAATATCAGAGACCTCACTAATCTAGACTAGCTGGAAGAAGATGCCAGTTTAAATGACAAGGTTTAATGGAAATACTGCCTTGAAGAATATGCAAGTATATCTGGTAACTTCCACCAGACTACAGAAGCATCAGGTGTGTGTTGAAGGAAATGATCTGAGGGAAATAGACTTCTGACCAGGAAGGTAGCTTTTCAATAAAAGTGAATGCATTTAGAGTTATTTTGCAACACGCACAAGGATGTGTTCTCCCACATTTAGAAACAACGCTTTAGAACATAGCTTACATATTTCACGTGTTAATCAAATCCTTTATTTACATAGTTCCAAGTTACACTTTCCTACAGTCCTGCTATAAATAATTAAGAACCAAGGCCCGAGGTATCTGAATGAATGCAGAGTTAGGACAAGCTAAATCACACCTCTAAGACAGCCCAAGACCACTGCTCATGGTTCATCCAGCCAGAGCAGGGATCTGGTATTACTCACACATTATGCTCATGGCTCTTCACCTTCTTCCCAGATGAATGGGAACCCACTTACACAGCCGCATCCTCCCAGCTCAGAGGATTTCAGGCCCCACGGGTCTGCTTGCAGCACTGTTCTGGACTTCAGAGACGATAAGGTCAAGAACCTCCCTAGAACACTCCCAAGCAACTGAGTGAGAGTTCCCCTGATGAACATTCTAGAATGTTCGACAGCCATTTCTGCCTGCTAATCCCACCTGGCCAAATGACAGTCACAAATGGAGATCTCTCAGATGTACTTGCCGGTGAGAAAATTCAAAGTGATAGGCATGTTGTAAAAACTTGATAGCCAAAAAGGGGGGGGGGTGGGTAACGAAAAGAAAACCCACAAGAGAAAAGAAAAGGAAAAAGAACCTGACGGTCTTCATTACTTTTCTTTCTTTCTTTTTTTCTTTTTCTTTTTCTTTTTTTTTTTTTTTTTTTTTGGCTGTTGTCTCTCCTCCTTAGCACCTTTCCCTGAGAGTCTAGAGGCAATCTTTTGAATGTGTCACAACAAGGCTCTCTCAAAGCCATCACTAAAAGTCAAGTGACCTCATTCAGAATGTTGCTTTGACTTAATGGATTATTCAGGCCCCTGGTTACCCACCTGAGTAGAACAGTCGAAGGAAGGCACTGGAGAGGAGCCTTTAGGGGATTCAGCGGCATTGCAAATGTGCTAACTCTGAAGTGAAGAGATGAGGTCAAAGGGATGTGTATTCTGATGGGTTAGAACCCCTCTACCTGTATCATATCCTATTATTCTGTATATGTCAACTTCATTGAAATAGGTAAAAAAAAAAAAAAATTACTGGGAATAAAATGATTCAAAACTAGTTTGTAAAAATCAGACATATAACTTTCATTATTAGTTATATATATATGTATATATATATATATTTGCTGCTGAGAAGCTTATAATTGTTGCTTTGATCATATTGAAGCCACAAATTATATAATGTAAAAAAGCATATCATGATTTTGTAAGGCAAAAAATTATTTGAAACACATAGAGAGAATACATGAGAATAAACATAGAGATTCATTTATTGGAGATAAAGCATTAATGTGTTAGGGTACCACACTATCGCTTCTGTTACTTTAACTTCAAATCATTGAAAGTATAAATACTCTTAACAGAAAGGTACATTTTCTTTCATATATATGGTTCTCTGACTGCTGTCAAACAGGCTAAAAGAGACTTGAACCAAGTAGCAATTAGACACTAGCTAACAGCTAACATAGGGACAGTGCTTGGTTTAGTAATGTCCCAGAAGGCAGCTGTCAATTGGCTGAGTTTCTTGGAAGATACTCATTTAGTCTATGGAGAAGACAGTAACAGCAAATACTGACTGTGTACTCTATGTCAGCTGCATTGTTATATCCATGACGCATTGGCAGAAGACTATTAGGAAGCTGTTTTCCAGGTGATGACATGGGTGTGCTTAAACTTGGTAACCTTGCAAGGATTTGAACCTAAGTCCATGCGATTATATTCCTGCTGTCTGGATGGCCTCTGTTTCTGTCCTGCACCACCTCTGCCCTCCTCCAAAGACAGTAACAACAGAGGTGAAAGGTGAATTTACTGGCGAGGAATCCAACTAGCCCTTACCTTTTACATATTTAGAGAAATGAGCCCCTTGGTGGGTTTGATTGTTACTGTGAAACTGCTAAGGATAGAGCACTCTGACAACTTAGTTCTACAATGAGGGATTGTTTAAAGAAATCATGCCAAGCAACTGACTTTAAAATTGGTGAAGAGAGAGCTCCAACTGCAAACTCTGTTTCTTTTACCTTGCCTTGACTCAAGCTTGATTGCCAGTTTCTAGCAGCTGGCTGCTCCCATTTGGCCTATCTGCTTACCTTAACAAAATTATGTATTTGTGTGTGTGTGTGTGTGTGTGTGTGTGTGTGTGTGTGTGTGTGTGTGTGTGGTGTCTGCTTGTCTATATGAACACCACATGTCTGCAATTCCTGTGGTGGCCAGGAGAGGGCATCAGAGCCCCTGGAACTGGAGTTATGGGTGGCTGTGAGCCACATGATGTGCATGCTGGGAATGGAATCAAGTGCTCTTAACCATTGAGACTTTTATCCCGCACCTATCTTACCTTACTCTTATTTTTTTCACTCATTATGATATGAACTAACATAATTTTATTTAGAAATTTCCATGACTTGTTTTTAAATGTAAAAAAAAAACTATGTGAAATAAATTAGTGTAAACTCTTCCCCAATGTATGCCCTATTTTCCTTAGCAACAGCCTCTCACAGACAGAAAGATCAAGGTGCCAGTTTAGACAGGCAAGATACAGAAGAGTGTAGTCTCCTAAAACTCAAGTTTCTCCACACGTAAAATGAAGTTTCTCTAGATCGTAGATTCTTGGCTTGAGTTGACAGGACCAGGTCTATGGACAGTACCAGGAAAAGTAAGCTGCTTTGACTTGTGAGTACAGATGTGCATTTCTCTTGGAGCAAGGTTTGTCAGAGTCTCCAAATCATCTGTGGTCCCCTAATGAAATTGTAACATCCCACTGTAGCTCATGGTCCACAAGGCCAAGATGGCTTGATGCTTGTGTAAGTGATGTGACTGATGGAGTCTCTGTTCTGAGCACAATCAAATCGAGAAAAAGTGATGTTCTAAGACCGCCAACAGCCGTGGTTAGCTCAGGGGAAGCAAGCTCACCTCTTCTGTTTCCGTTTTCTGTGACGTGGTAATCACACACAGGAGTTTTTTTTTTTGTGGGGGGGGGCAAGGAAGACAATGACTGTGTCTATAGAGGTAAGCGGTTTATCTGAGGGATGGTGAGAAACAGCTCATTAGCCTGTCAGCATCTAAGTGTCCTGAATGATACATTTCTGCACCCTGTGAAGTTATTTGGCAGTGATGGAGCGGTGATGGACCTTTAGCTATGATAACCAGTCAAAACATGAAAACACCTACTGCCACATTTGTTACAAAGGAAGGTTCTAAACTTGGGGTTGGGCAGCAGAACTGCATCCCTTGATAATTGAGGGGGAAACTTATTTGAACTTTCAGACTCCGAGAACACTACCCGGAGTCTGGGGTTGCTTTGACAATCAATGGAGACAATGTATCTGAGGTCTGTGATCCAGAACTGGGCAAGTGGCTGATTGGAAACAAATAACAGTTTCCTTTTTCCGAAACTTAAATGAAGTTTTTGGCTGGTGCTATTTCCATTAAAGAACAATTTTTTGCTGAGCTGAATTTGTAAAGTGGCTTTCTGAGCAATGTGATGGATATCATATTGAAAATAGAGTGTATGGTGAATGCACTTGAAAATTAACCACAACTACAACACATGGTTTTGAAATCCTTGAATAGCAAGAGTAGATGTACACAGCCAAAAGACTTAGTTTTTCCCACCCTCACAGACACATCTTAGTAGACATCAGGACCATGGGCATCAAGACCACGGACATCAAGACCACGGAAGGAAAGAAGTTTTCTGTGAGGGTACAGTTAGCAAAGTCACAAAATTCAAATTCCTATCAATAAATAAATAAATAAAATAAACAAACAAACCAAAAAAAAACCATGACTTTGGATCAGAGCATCAATATAATTTTGATAATATTGAACATCCATGATCCATTGTGCTCATTTCTCAACAATGATAAGCTTGTCGTGGCTGTGAGATTTCATGATCCCCACTTACTGTTAAAGACGGAAGAGTGAGGGACATTGGCATAGTGTTTCAAGATAAACAGCAGTAGCTATCAGGTCTGTTGGACTTCACTGCCTGAACAACTAAACTCCACACCAGTCTGCCTTTCCCCAGATAACCCAGGCTTGGTTCCTTATCAACATCATATATGTTGTGATGAAACTGTGATGAACTGTGATGAAAAATTCACTAGTGTTTAAAGGATTTTAGACTAGATTATATGCCAGATGTTTTTTTTCAGATGAGAATAAAGTTATGGACCAACATGTCAGGCTCTTAAGAATTTCGATTCCTTTATTCCGAGAGTTCTGGTGTTGTGACGCAACTGAACACGAGTCGCTTAGGCAGAGCCTTGCTTTCTGATGCTGCTCTGAGCTACACATGGGGGTACTCTCAGGACCAGAGGAATTACTAGGTCAGCATCAACTGGTTTAGACAAGTCACTTTACTTAGGAGTTGACAGGGGGTAGATATCATCAACCTGCAAAAAGGGGAAGGGAATGCATATGAACTTCATTTGTTTGTGGCTAAACACAAATAAAGTGCCTGGCAAAAGTCCTGTAGGAGAAGACGGTTTATTCTGGCTCATAGTTTGGGGGAGCTCAAGCCACCATGGTGGGAAAGGTGTGGCAGCAGAACCAGACCCTGTCTGTGGTAGTGGGGTGTGAGGCTGCCTGCTTGTCTTACAGGGTCAGGAGGCAGAGAGATGTGGACCAGGTCTGTAATTTTCAAACCCTGCCCCATCATGCCTCTATTTCTGCCAGCTATGTCCAGAAAGGTTCTACAACATTTGCAAACAGCTCCGACAGCCAGAGACTAAGAAGAGTTCAGATGCCAAGCCCGAAGGGGGAGAGTTCACACTCAAACCACAACAACTGGAAATTATCTCATTTCCCTACACTCAGGTCGGACTGAAACTAAACAATTTTAAATGTGCATAAAAAGGAGACTGGAGACGTGGCTCAACGGTTAAGATGGCTCAACTTCCTGCTCTTTCAGAGTATCCATTTTCTTCCCAGAAACCTAGCTGGGTGGCTCACACCCTCTTGTAACTCCAGCTCTGGGGAATTCAACACCCTTTTCTGACCTCTGAGGACACTGTTATCCCTCAAGGCAGATGTGTGTCATACACACATGGACACATAAATCATAAAACGTATGCATAAAATTCTACAGAAATAGCTTTTAATCTAATTACTAAAAGAACTTTAATTTAAAATATAGAAACAAAATTTGATACCAAAGGCTAGCCTTTTTATTTTCTCCCCTTTTTTCTGGAATAATCAGTCTTCTAAGAGAACATTTTTGGGCAAATGTAGCTATGTTAATGATTTATACAGTTTCAAAAAGAATGTTTTGCTTAACTTCCTAGTGGAAAATAATTTTATGTTCAGACATTTTAAAAGACTTGTACTTGAGACTCAAGGTCATGATCTAAGCATTCTGAATAAGTGTTTTTATATGTACTTGTCTGTAGTTTAATTGTCGATTGGCCTTGCTATTAAATCATGGGGGGGGGTGGATGTCAATGATATGTTCTAGAAGGGGATTTTTGTGGATCAAATGGAATTTTTAAAAATTGCTTGTTTTTCTAGAGCAGTAAAAATATTTACTTTCAAATGTCTAATCACCGAGGTATTTCAGAAGCCCATAAAAATGTATGAATGATGAAAACAGCTAGCGTGTTTTCTTTCCCTTTATTTGTGTCTCTGGGCCTCGGAATTTGATAACAATTCCACAATGGAAGCCTTTCTTGTGATGGGAAGAGGAGCTGGCGCTGGGTGTGGGAAACATGTGGCGGGAATGTAGTGAGTTCATGACTTGAAAAGTGAGGGCACCACTCTGTGCTTAGTGGAAAGGAGGCCTGCCTACCTGGCATGGACCAAGTGGGACCGTCTCCACACAGACACAAACATCACCGCAGCTTGTTCCCGGGAGGCACAACAAAGCTCAGAGCCCTGTCCTCTAAACGGGAAAGATCAGCTCTGTTTGAACTCATGCTACATCTCCCGTCCGATAGAACCTTGCTACCCATTGCACCCACTCAGAGTTATTACAAAATAGCAAACACATTATGGCTCTCTAGTTCAGGGTTCTTGCATTTGTCTGAGATGCATAAAATAAAATAGCAATTATAGCTTTAATTGTGTGTGTGTGTGTGTGTGTGTGTTTCAGAGAATCAAATGAACTAATAATGATTACTAGTGACGTCTGTTGCTGTAAAATGGCAAGCACTGTGTTAATGCTTTCATATATCATGTCTTCTCATAATATAGCAAATCTGTGAGGCGGACACTTTCATTGTCCTCATTTTACACAGGGGCAAGCAGAAAATTTGAAAGATCGCTCATCTTAATAGTGGGCAGCCAATACGGGACAGGCCTAGGATTGACAGCACAGGTCCCAAAGCCAAAGCCCGTGACTGTAACTGCCAAGCTTTACCATCCTTGACCATGATGCCTCTTGGTGTTCTTTCGTTTACATAGAGCATACATATTTATGTATATGCCTGTATCTGTATCTCCCTATGCCCTTCAGCTATGTCTACTGATGTGTTATTACTGGTCCATATTCACCGGCTACATTTTAAAGGCCAGAAGCCTCTCTATACGTGAGCAGGAAAGAGTTGGCTCTGAAAATGGATAGATCCTTCCCTGATGTATGCATCCCTCAGCGATACAAATGCCTGCGCAACCACAGTCAGCACAGAGAGTCCAGGAGGAAGAGGAGGGTGACGCCAGAGCAGGTGGTCCCAGGTTTGTGATGGTGAGCATGCATGGGCCTGCAGAACACACGAGAAAGCCGGAGGTGCCGGCCGAGTGGGGGTATGAAGTAAAACCCAGAAAAAGTAGAAGAAGCAGAGCTGGGTAATTGTTCTATTCCCATGAGGCTATCGAAGAACAAAAGCAGCAAAGGTAAATTTTCATTTCTTTACTCACGCCTTTGCTCAAACAGGCAATCGAACTTAAAATGTGTACAAATAAGGTCTTGATGGGAGGATGTCCTTCCCTATGCTGTGACTATGTGTTTCTCTTTATTGGTTGATGAGTAAAGCTGTTTCGGATAATGGACAGGCAGGATGTAGCCAGGCAGGAAGTATAGGTAGGGATACCAGACTAGGAGAATGGCAGGGAGAGGAAAGGCAGAGATGCCATGTAGCTAATGGGAAGATAGGACGCCTGAGCATTCTCCGGTAAGCCAAGACCACATAGAGGTACATAGATTAATAGAAATGGGTTAATAATTGAGAGCGCTAGCCAATAAGAAGCCTGAACCATCCGCCAAACAGTTTATAATTAATATAAACCTCTGTGCGTTTATTTGGGACTGAATGGCTGTGGGACTGAGCCAGAGAGAAACCTCTAACTACAATGTCTTTTGTTGGAAGAAATACATTAAGAATTTTCTCTAATAATGCACACGTTCCCTTCTGCCAATGAAATGTCTTTCTTCTGCTTTTTGCTTCAGAGCTCTCTACTACACCTGAGCTTAATGACTCCTGGCACACTACCTCTACAGGTGACAGCTGCTCTCTACAGTTCTGTATAGGACCTTGCATTTTGTGGTCTCTGTATAGGTATACCTGCATTTATTATAATATTCATCTATCTATCTATCTATCATCTATCCATCTGTCTGTCTGTCTGTCCATCTATCTAACTATCTTGCGGTACTGAGTCTTGAACCTAGAGCCTCAAGTATGCCAGTCAAGTATTCTACCCAGGCTTCTTTTTAGTTTTATTTTGAAACAGGATCTTACTAAGTTGCCCATACTGGCCTTGAACTCACAATGCTCCTGCTTCAGCATTCCAGGTAGCTCGGAGGATTACAGGCCTACACATTGGGTGAGGTATCTCCTCTCCTTTTTAGCAAATGTAAAGGCATCACCGCTAAGAGTGAGAGTAAGGAAGCCAAGTGAAGGGCAAGGACCTCCAGCAAACACGCTTCATAGAGTCACAGGTTCGACAAAGTGAAGAGTGCTTCGGATGAACTCAGGGTAGAGTTACTGGAAGGCGATTAGATCACGGGTGTGTGTATGGCAGAGTTTCTAGGCAGCCATGGGACAGGGACAGAACTTCAGTCCAGGAGCAGGGAAGACAACAAGGTATAAAATGCGCAGCTAGCTGTTAATGTATTTGTTTTATTTTATTTATGTGTGTACATCTGTGTGCATATGTCTGTGTGAGGGTATGTGCATGTATGTGTGTGGGTACCACAGAAGCCAGAAGAGGGCGTCAGATCCCTTGGAGCTGGAGCTGCGGGCTTTTTTTTCTGCTTGACATAGGTGCTGGAAACTCCAGTCTTTATAAGCGAACAGCAAGTGCTTAGGCATCCCTCCCTCTAGCCTGCTGCTGGCTTGTAAAATGATCATTTAAAACTCTTCTCCTGAGGAATAACATGCCTGGGAGTCTGGATTGGTTTAATTTGTTGTGGTTGTGACATTCAATGAGAATACAAGTTTTTAATTATTTTTCGCTGAAAATCAGAATTCTATCTTCTAACCAAAGTCAGTAATATCAAACTAAAACGAGATATTTTATTTGGAAAGTCTTAGCAGGTAAGGAAAGCTAGTAGATCCTCTTTGTTCTGTGATATTACTTTCCCTACAGGGGTTCAGGGGTTCAGTACCCAAAGGCCATGTGCTATTTTTAGTGAACAAACCAGTATGAGGGTACATATTATGTTTGGGGTGACAAGAACACAGTTTTCTGATCACCACTTAGTTTTATACAGGTTGAAAAGCATGCCCCATGCTCTTCCTAATTCTATGCTCCGCCATTCCATTTTCCCCTCGGTACCCCCAAACAGAGCTTGAACAGAAGAGAGGCCTGATACAACTGTGTTGGGAATGGAAGAGTGCATCGGTAGCCCTGACCCTTGGAACCACTCTATGTTAGGCTAATTTATTCTACTGCCATTCAAAATATGGGAGGAATCCCTTTTGTTCCCCATATCCAATGGAAAGTCAAATCTTACCCAGCCTGGTCCTAGGTGAATCTTGCATGACCTTAGAATTACTTTTTTTTTTTCAGCGTACAGTTCTGTATTGTTTGATTTCAAATCAAATGCAAACAGCAGACAATACCAAAAGCCAAAGGAGATGAACTCCAACTCCCCTGAAGAAACACCCATTGCTGTGGCGAGAGGAAGCCACGGTCTAGAGCTAAAGGAAGAGAGACTTGCCCAGGGTCTCATATGTCCTTTGTCCTCAGATCTGAACTGTGATTTTACATAGCCCTTGATTCCTGGTTTGGCCATCTGTTTCCTGAACACACCCTGCACTTTGCCCATGAGAGCTGGCTGGACCATAAACCTAACTTTCACTACTGATATAAATGACCAGATTTTTACCAAATGCTGAAGGGATTTACCTAATGCCAGCATAGCAGAGCTAAGTAGTACACCTTGAAACATGAACAGGTAAATTCAGTACAAACACGAGGCCACGGTTAAGCACAGCAGAAATGCTGGCTAAACAACTTCTGGATAATTTGTATGTATTTGTTCTAGGTTATTAAGGAGTCTCATTAAGTTTTAGCGCGTTAGGCTTTTTACAGCTGACATCAACAAGGTAAACCCTTGTTCATACAACATCACCGCCACCATCCCGCAAACAATGAGTCAAGAGGCTGTGTGGTCAACCCTTAGGTAGAATTCCGGCAGTGAGGGCAACGAGAGAACTGGGCTTATTCACTCTAAGTCACAGTTTGGCTCAAGCCATTGCCACTGTCTCGTCTCCCATCTCTGTTCAGACTTCAGCTTGGTTGGTTCTTAGCAGACATGTGTTGGGCAAAGAGAGAGCCCAAGAGAACCGAAGGCCAGCTAGCAATGCGTTCGATGGTGAGAGGTGTGCTCTTCCTGTCTGGACAGTGTCCACGCACCTCTAATGTCCACTCAGCTTCAAGTCTAACCTTGGGCTTCCTCCACCTCTCTGCCGGCTTGCTTCCTGTGATGGTTTCCATTATGCCCTAAGACCTCTCACTCTTTAATATCGGCTTTTGGTGGTTATGACGTCGGCTTTTTTTTTTTTTTTTTTTTTTTTTTTTTTACTGCCACAATAGTGGGTTTGCCCCACTGGGCCTTTCTGATAAGATTTTCTCTTCCTTTCTAAATAAAAAATACAAGTTTCCTATCTTCACACACCTGGAGAAAATCCCCATGCTGGTGTGGTGTCTATCTGAAATTCAACACTGTTCGCATGACCACCAAGAACGGAGTCCTCTCGACTTTCCCCACAGGGACAAGGCAGGGACTTTATTTGGTGGTGCCTGATTAAAAGGTGTTGGGAATGGATGAATGCATCCATAGCTCTGACCCTTGGAACCACTCCATTTCAGGCTAATTTATTCTACTGTATTCAAAGTCCAGGACTTAGGGTCTTCGGACTTGCTCTGAGTTTCCCCCTCTCCTGACAGGCTTGCCCTGACTTGGGCTCTCGTGACCAAACGCTTGCTACCAGCTCTATGGGTATCGGCATCCCTGTATCTCCATCCTCTGTCCCTAACTTTCGCTGCCACACTCTCCTCCCATACGGTTTCCCTTGTTAAAGTCCTAAGGTGCCCACGACCTTTCTCTCAAGCTCTCCGCGGCCTCCCTGCAGCAGACCCTTCCCCCTTGAGCTCTGTGTGTCTCATTTTCTCCCCTAACCAGCCTCCTCTGCCCTGCCTCTTTTTTTCTACTGATAAACTGCATTTCTCCTGGCAATCTTAAATTCACAGGAAAGTTAAGTGGGGATGACAGAGTTCCCACATTCTCTTTGTCCACTCCCCATGCAAAGCCTCTGCCGTTATCTATATCCCACACTCATCACAGAGGATGACGCGGCTACATTCATAAGTCATGTCACCTCCATTTCACCGTTTGCATTAAGTTCAAGCACAGCATCATGCGTCTGCCATCACAGCACCTCACAGATGGTTCTGCTGCTCTGAAATGCCATGTTTCACCTAGCATCCCTCCCTCCAGCTCCCGGCAACCACTGGTCCTTTTGCTATTTCCTTAGTTTTGTGTGTCTTAAATTTTTACTTACTCGCTGTTATTTATGAGTTTGGATAGATACATCCATCTTGTATGGTAGACACGTTCTCACCATCTCCCCTTCCTCTCTCTCTCTCTCTCTCTCTCTCTCTCTCTCTCTCTCTCTCTCTCATGCTCCCTCTCCTGATCTGGGTAGCTTCCATTTTACTCATATTTGCTTCCTCCACAGGTTACCATTTGCCACCAAAACTCCTCTGTGACTACGTTCATCTCAAGATGCTGGCGGCCTTCCTTCTCGTGGCATCAATACTTAGTTCCAGTCATGTAGCTGTTGGTTATTACTGAACTAGTGATGATGGTTAAGGATATCATTAATAATAATAATAATAATAATAACAGCTATTAGCTGTGCATGCTATGTGTCAGCTACAGGCCATTTATAAAGGTCAATATTCCTCACAATAACCACAGAAGTGTAGATATTATGCTGATTTTATATAGGACGACTGTGCCTTAGAGGTTACTTGCTCAGAGCCACGTGGCCACGTGGCAGAGCCACGATGTGCGTCCTAGTCCACAGTGCAATGAGTACATGCATAGACATCCCATGAAGAGCCAGGTTCATCCAAGGCCAGAGCATGAGACCAGCGCACTTTCGTTACAGGGTTAGTTTTTCGGTTTTATACTACAAGGTCGTGAGGGGGTCACATGCACTGGCCTTGCTTTGCATCTGTGCACTGGGATAACCGGCACGCAAAACCATGGAACGGTTTTCTCCCTGTGAATACTTGGCCTGCTCTCTGTAAACACCCAATCTAGGTGGCATTCAGATGCCTCTGTCCTTTGGTCTGAGGCCTGAATGTTAAGATGCACATTTCCAGTGTGCACGCCTCATGTCAATGCTGCATTTTTCCAACCCACCCTCTAAGATATCACCTCAAAGCTGTACTATTATAACAGCTTCCAATTGCACCCTCCCCAATAACTCAGGGCATCAGTATTAACCTTCCTGATGCAGATGACCAGGTGTGGATGCTTTTCTAATAATAATAAAACTCGAAATAGGACTCATGTGGGGCTTGCTAAACTGCTTCCAATAATCAATATTCAGATTTTCTTCCATTTTAATATTATTCGTGGTTTTAAGCTTTTTACCATTACAAACTCTACAACATGGTAAAGATGCAATTATTTGATTCTTCTCCAATCTCCCATTTTCTTGAAAATTGTTCATTTTCTCTTTTTTTTGGTATGTGTGCAAAATTTAGATTCTTAACAGAAAACTATTTTACATCCGTAACTAGTTTTCCAAATTGTTCAATGTGCAGTATGGCCACATTTGGCGGGTTAGAGGGAAAAGCCATCATGACTGGAAATCAACATTGCTGATAATGTGAGCGTCTGTCAACCTGGACCCTTACCTCTCTGCTTCCAGGCGCATCTCCTCCCTCTTTTGCCTCCTGAGTTCTCTGCGACGTTCAAAGTCATCCATAGCGAGGTTGCAGGTTTAGGGAGCCCAGATAAAACCGGGATCTAAAAGAAGAGAGACGGAGGCAGAGTCAGGATCACCGATGAGGCCTGAGCCCCGGCATAGCCCTTCCCATTTTCACCCCTTCATCTTTTATTTTAATGAAAATACCTTAGAATACTGACAAGGCGGCCAGTGGTCGAGTCTCACTCTTAAGCTATTGAAGATAACTACGAGCCCAGAATTACATTTTGAAAGTAAGAAGGACTCGCAGGAGACAGAACTATTGATACACTGATTTAAATGGTCTCATCTCCTGTCATTTGCTGAACCCCGGACAACACTTACACAAAAACAAACAAAGAGGAAAGCAGGAGGGGGATTAAAAAAGGAAAAGGAAACCGGCAAGAAGAGAAATTTGTAGAGAGTAGGCAAAGTATAAGAGAAATCAAGCAATGCTACATGCTGGCATTATTTGCATATTCTCCAAGTGTTAACATTGGGACTTTTTTTTTTTTTTTTTTTTTTTTTTTTTTAAAGAAGTCTGCAAAAGTCATAGGAGGAAAAAAAAAAAAAAAACCTTCAGGAAGCAGCAGTTTAGAAGGCAGCTAAGTTGTGATCAAGTTATCTTTGGAGCTCAAAAATCTTCGGCGCTCTCCAGATGTAATCCGACCATTTTACCCCTTCCTACCTCCTCAGAGATGGTTTTGATTCTGGGAAGAATTTCTGGCTCTTCGATACGGAGCCTGCTTCCCCCACTCGTGTCTCTGTGCGATGCAGTCAAATGTTCCAGAACTCTCCCAGAGCCCCCAAACCCAAAATGACTCCCAGGAAAGGGGAAGCAGGCTCCTGTCCGCACTTTGTTTACAGAGCTGTCTGTGGTGGTGGTTCATTAAACTAGCCTGGAATCTGGCATTTAAGGCCTGCTGGAAGAGTGTTTCCTGTGTGAGGCGGGAGGCTCCATTTCCTCTGAATTCCTAGGCGCTAGCTCGGGCTGCACTGAGATCACAAAATATTTTCCAGCGCCTTCTATGTAGATGAGATGAGCCACTTGTCCTGTGCAAGAAGATTGGGGAGGGAAAACCCAGGGCCATCACAGGATGACAGCTTTGTTTGAAAACGAGTTCAGAAAGAAAAAACAAAAACAAAAGCAAAACTCTGAAATAAACTGGCATAGAAGTTTTTACCCTCACCACTTGCATGGTTCATACAAACAAAAGTCAAATCTCAGCCAACAAAAACAAAACCATGCAGTGTTTGGATTTTTGTTCTCACTTTCTGCATCCTCCAAAGCATTAATGTTTAGAAACTTGACTTTGAGCTTTTATTGAAAGTTTTAAAATCTCAGTTGTTTTGTTTTACCCCCAATACCTTCTAGTCATGAAGGGAACAGGGTTTCTTTTTGCCTTTTGCCAACCAACCAGAAAGATGTTTCTCAGAATAGACGTGGTGGAGTGTGCTTGTAGTCATAGGACTTGGGAGAGTGAGGTAAAAGGATTGTGAGTTCAAATCCAGCTTGGGCTAAAGAGTAGGAACCTGTCTTGGACAGAAAAACAAGAAGCTCTCTTCCCACCAAGCCCCCTACAATCTTATACATTTTCTCATCCGAACGCTCTATAATTGTTAGAATGAAAAACAAAAGTGATCTGAGGGCCTCTGTGAGCCCACCTTCTCTCCTGCCTGCTGCCCTGACCACCTGGAGGCACCTGAAAGAGTAAGGCCGGAAGATTCCACTTTCTTCCTCTACTCTTGAGTGTTCGGTTGTGTAAAACCACCTCTTGAGTGACTGTAGCAGACAGGACTGGGAGAAGAGGGTGCTCTAAGCAAACTGTTCCTGCTCTGCAGAGTTTCTGTAGCCACGAGAGACCCTCCGAGGTGGCTGCTGCTCCTGCTATCAAACCTAAGCAGGCACCTGCTGGGCGGCAGAGCCAGCGCTGTATGCCTTATCTCAGAAATGTCAAAGAGCAATGCACAGGGTGCCCTGGGTGCTGAGAAGACCAGAAAGGCACTGACTTGCGGAGACAGCAGCAGAGGTGAACAACCCACGTGGCTACTGTGGCTCCAGAAAGTTCTTTCTCCAATTCTGCCCTCCTACTCCCCACCTTTTATTGCTAACTTCAATGCCATTTTTCTTTCCTAACCATAGAGAAGCTACTTACGGCTTGGGTATAGGCTGGGTATGGAAGAAGGGACCATAAAAGCATGTTCTTTCTATGCAACTCTGTGGACCAGTGAGTGCCTTTGTGTGCTATGCCCTGTGAATATCCGATGGAAAGCAAAAACACATCTGTGTACCATGTGATATGACTCTTGGTTGCTGTGTGTGCATGCATGTTTATGTGTGTGTGCTTATCTTTGTGTGTGCATTTGCATGTATGTGTGCTTGTTGTATGGCAGAGAGGTACCCTTGTAAACAATGGCTCTTGGCTGGTCTTAAAGCAGGATACCCCCACATCACACTATTTCTGTGTAGAGGTCATGTCAGGGTAGAATTTTAAGTGATTCCCCCCCTTCTTTGGGGAGCAGCAGCACACATGCCCTGTTTCCTCCCCGGCTCCCGGCAAGTGCAGAATGCTTTCCATTAAAATTGGTTAGGAAGTAACTCACAACAAGCAGAGTGATGAAATGCTCAGGCAGAGAGAGTTTAACAACTACAAGCTCTTGGGTGTCATAAGAGAGAAGGCAAGCTAAAGGAGGTTTCCATGGATGGAGCGGAAGTCCTGACAGACTTCAGGGAAATCTAAGGAGGTGCAGGCATTACCGCATGCCATTCAAAATCCAACCACAATGGCACTCCTTTAGTTAACAAGTAGCCCTTGTCAAGACACGTGTGCTTACCCAGGGCGGTATTTGTCTTTCCTATATGGTTTCTCACACTGGGCTTTTAAAGGCTGGCGGCTCCGTGATTAAGGAGCAAGTGTGCACTCAGGTTTCAGAAAGTGTGAACACAATGCCTGTTCCTTGGCTAAAGGTTCTGCAGAGCTCACAGTCCAGGTGAGAGGAAGGATAGGACGCGAGCCTGCACCTCAGGGTCTCCTGAACCCCTCTTCCCTCCCTGTCTGTACTTCTAAAGGACGTGGGGAGATAGTTGTATATTCCTCTTCTCCTTAGCTATGGCTGGCCTGGAACTCATAGGAATCCTCCTTCCTCTGCCTGATTTTGTTTCTTCTCCACCTCCCTCCCTAGAAAGGGGATCAGAGTATATCCATATCAAGTAAATCTATTTGATTCTTTTCCTAAAAAGAAGGAAAAAAGAGCCCAATTTGTGATCAGTATCATTTACACAAGAAATGAATGTTTTTTTCATAGGGTGTGCACTTGCATGTGTGTGCACATGTGTGTATGTGTGCATATGTGCATACAAACGTGTGTGTGTGTGTGCATGTGTGCATGTGTACTGATGTCTGGTCTTTTTTGAAAAAGCAAAAGACATTTTCTCATTAACGATGAGACATTTTGGAATTGTTATACAGCAAAACAAACATTTCTCAGTGTTTTCAGATTCCTGCCATGTTATTCTTTGAGATTCAGAGACAATCAACTATTATTTCCAGTTTTCAAAAAATTAAGGCATTTTCAACATTTGACCATCTTCATATCCCATCATTTGAATATCTAAAATTCTCCTCTAAAGAATAAAGTACACATGTCTGGTGTGGTGGGAGGCAGAGGCAGGCAGATCTCTGTGAGTTTGAAGCCAGCCAGGTCTATAGAGTGAGTTCCAGGACAGCCAAGGCTGTTATATGGAGAAATCCTGTCTTGAAAAACCAAAACAAGAGAAAGAAAGAGAGACAGACAGACAGACAGACAGACAGACACACACACACAGAGAGACACACACACAGACAGACAGACACAGACAGACACACACACAGACACACAGAGAGAGAGAGAGAGAGAGAGAGAGAGAGAGAGAGAGAGAGAGAGAGAGAGAGAGAATGGAGGAAGTCTAGGATGTGGGGGACATTGTCTCAACTGTCTTAGAATGTGTTAAGAATAAAATTTGTTGCTTCAGGGACACTGACGGGGCTAAAGGCACCCGCCCCAAGGATCTATCCTATATGATATGGTAGGCCACTTTTTTAAGTTTTTTAAACCTTTGATCAATACATTTTGTTTCTCAGAGCATAGAATAAATAGAAAAGGGAATAGAATTTCTTTGCACACCTTCCCCTTTCTCCTTGCTTACATGTTCTTCTACATTTAGGTTGAATTGTACCCAAGAAGCATGAGAGAAAGATACACACACACACACACATACATACACACACACACACACACACACACACACACGGGGAGGGGGGTTCAGGGTCCATAAAAATGGCTTTGCTTCATCTTGGCTTAAGGTCAGAGAGTTCAAAACTATCCTTACTCTTCCAAGGTTAAAGTCATGAGACTTAAAGGTCTAAGGCATGTAACAAGAGACTTGGTCTAAGGCGCTGTTGCTAAATGTTTGGATAATTAAGATAGAAAGTTGATTTGTTCTTTGTATCTTGATAAAGAAATCTCTTGCCTTTTTGGTTTGGGTATATTAGAATGTTGAAGAATAAACTTGGGGCATTCAGTATTCACTGGATTGTCCTCCTGACCCTATTCTGTGTCTCTATCTTTTCCTTAGTATCTTTACTTGCTATTTCTCAATCCACACTCCCTCTCTCAGGTAAGAACCAGGCAAATTGGCTGGATCTTACTGAAGCCCCACAAACATGGGCTGCTACAGAGAGAGAGAGAGAGGCAGACAGACAGAGACAGATATACATTAAAGTTCTAGTCTCCAATATCTCAAAATGTGTCCTTATTTGAAATAGAGTCTTTGCAGATGTAGTTAAGGAAAGGGGATTAAGACAGATCCTATTCTAATACAAGGGTTTCCGTATTTTTTTTTTAAGAAAATTTGGTGCAAAGGGGAACATACATACAGAGGGAAGATAATTTGAAGACACAGAGAGAATGCCACGAGAAGATGAAGACTAAGGAATAACACGAATCCGTCCTTAGCGGCTTCAGAGAAAACATGGTCTTGTCTACCACTTGACTTGAGACTTCAAACCTCCCACACCATGTTTTTTTTTTTTTTTTTTTTTTTTTTTTTGTTACAGCAGCCTTAGGAAACTAACACGCTCTGTTTCTAATGATAGTATATGTGTTACAGTTGGCAACCTGATGTTAATGTTACTCAACTCCATAGAGGACACTCTGCGATTTTATGACAATACATGCTGTCATGCGTGACAATGCATGTTTTCATGTGTTCACCGTTACAACACTATCCTCCTGGCCCATGTTTCATCCGTCTCCTTCTTGCTCACACTAACGCGGATCTGTGATCTTTTTCTTCCTCTGTAGCTTTGGCTTTCCTAGAATGTCATATTTTCAGAATCACTGTGTGTATTACCTCTTCAGAATGGCTTCTTTCAGGAGCAATAAGATTTTACATTTCTTCCGTGTCTCATTTAGCTCAGACCCCCAGATCTTACTGTGTAGCCCAACCTGGCCTGAATGGACCTCTTTGTCTTAACCCTCCAAGTGCTGGGACTACGGGCATACACCATTATGCTCAACTTCTTCCAAATCTTTCCATAACTAGATAGCTCTGCTATGTTAAAAAAAAAAAGTCAATTTATGAGGTAGCTCATATAACCTCCCCATCATATAGATTGTTAAAGTATGCACTCAATCATTATACTGTTCTAGGGCTAATTCGGTAGTTGTTTTCATTTGAGAGAATGATTAGGAGTTCCTGTGAACAGTTCTGAGATGACGTTTGTCAGAGTCCGGTTTAATTCTTGGGCTGTAGAGCTGAGATCAGAATGACCTTTAAAGCTCCCTTACCTTCAGCCTTACATGCTCTTAAACCAGGGAGTTAACAGTCACAAAAGATCTCTTATTAGTGCTCTGTGTAGGTTATTATGGGATAGTATGATATTTGATACCATGGTGGTATATCTTAAAGTGTCATAGCTTTGCTATTTTGAAGTTTCTTCTCTGATACCTTCTCTATTGTGTATCTTCTCTGTCTAACTTGCTATGCCCTCATCTTAGTGTAAGGATCTCTCTACCACTGCCAAGAATTCTGGTCTTCCAACACTTGTGACTGTCATTAGATAAGCTCTTTTTAAGCTAGTTTTTTTTTTTTTTTTTTTTTAAGACTTGTTTTATTTTTAACTATTTGTATGAGTGGTTGTCTGTGTGTGAGTATATGCTATGCAGTTGAGTGCAAGTACTGGAAAAGGCCAGAAGGGATCGGATCAGAATTACAGACATTTGCAAGCATCCAGGGTGGGTGCTGGGAAACAAACTTAGGTCTTCAGCAAGAGCAGCAGGTGCTCTAACCCTTAAACTAGTTTTGCATCCAATGAACGTACTTATATAAACAATATCCAATAAACAATTTCTATGACACTACTGTGGTGACCTCGAAATTAGAGCACTAGAATGCAGCAATAATTTGAAGAAGTGTGTGCCTTCTCGGATGCTGTATTTCTTTACATTTGCCTCAGTTTCATATTTCTTCAAGCTTCTGTCGGCTCTAGCTGCTATGATTTAATGGAAGTTTGGTTTCTCATAACTATGACATTAAGAGGTGATGAGACCTAGAGGGGGCCCTTAGTAGTCCCTGAGACCCTGAAGTTGGGAAAAACTAAGGTAATTCTCAAAGGAGCCAGGCCGTTCGCTCACCTGAGCAGCTGTAAGAGTATGATTGGTGTCTTCCTGCTCTCTGACTTCCTGCCTTACCATGGGAAGATCTCTTCCTACCGGTACTCTGGCCATTGCGATGCCATCCACCATGATGTATTCACAAGAATGACTGAGCAGAAGCTACTTCCTTCTTTATAAACATTCAGCCCCAGGCATTTTGTTATAGCAGAAGAAGGTCCACTATCTACTTCCACCTTGGGTCATGGCCATCACTGACTTTTGTTCTCAGAACTCAGGGCCTTATGGGAGAAAGTCAGGGGTATATTTTGTCTATTCCAAAGATTTATTTTAATATCAGCTGTGCCATTGCTGCAACTCAGTAATGCTTTTCTCCATCAGATAGATATTGGGTGATTTCTAGGTACAATACATCCCGATAGATTCTCCATCAGTGTTCTACAAAGTTATCTGTACTTACTTCAGTTATATAACTGTCGCCTTTATGAACCTCTGTCCAACAATGTCCCAAACTTAGACTTATTAGGAGACTTGATAAACAAAAACAAAAAGCAACAGCTCTTTTGATTTTTCATTCTCTGTGAGATAGTTGGGCCAGATGACATTCAAAGACTCAACCTACTCCACAGAAGGCTGCGGCTTTACTGCTAATCTCCTCTCTAGTAAAGATGAAGGGCTAAGCATGGCATACCCATATTTCCTCTAAGTATAAATGGTTTAAATATGAAGTGGATTCTTTTTAAAAATCTTATGACTTAGAAATCACTAATTTTTCTTTCAAGCTGATAGTGTCATGACATCCGAGATTAATATGTATGTATATGTATATACGCACATACACACATGTGTTTTTCAGTTTTCTCCTACTGTGTTTTCCTTTATTCTATCCCATCCACCTGGAATGAGCACACTCCCTTTCTTCACTATTCAGATTCTATCCAGGCATTAATTCCCAACTCAATTTCATCTCTTCCATGACGCGCAAATGAAGACCCCCCCCCAAAATAACATTCCCCCATCTTTGGATCCATACCTTGTTTTGAAAATTGATAATTTCATCGTTGATACAGCTCACCAGTTTTTTTTTTCCTTTAAGTAGCATTCAGTGCTTTATTGGTATTTTACTTTTCATGTGTTTTCATCGCTGAGGCCACTTAAGAATAGACATAGTCCCATAAGAACAGTTTTCATGATTGGGCCATAGCAGGCCCTCAGGAATTGCACCTTGTTTGAGTCAATGCATTTTTATACTAGATTTCATTATTTTGAGTATAGGAACTATACTCAACCCATCTCTCTGCACTTTATTAACTGTAGTGTTTGCAAAGTAAATCAAAGGCCTTGGTAGTAGGTTACATATGAATCTCAGAAGTTCTGTAAACACACGTTTGCAGTAGTTCCACAGAAAATCTGCAGTGCTTCCTTCATAATTTAGAAAGTGAACTTTTGTTCTTAAAAAAAAAATCAATTTATCAATTTGCTTTGCTCTTTTCTAAACCAAGTAACTCTTTGGGGACTTAAAAATCAAATAGACAAATGAGTTGTAATTAACAGTTTGGACTTAACTTTAACTCAATCTTTACCGTGTTGTTCCAAAAATTTGAGCTACTTGAAAAATAGAGTCATCACCAGAGCACATTTCTCAAGACCTGCAAAAATTAAAAGGGTCAGGCCAAGGTGCCTTGCCTTCCCACTTTGTTTCTTCCCTCTAACCACTGGGATTCAGGGTACAAAGCCCTCTAACAGAGGCTTAACAGGCTATGGCCTGGTTTTCCCTCTCTCTTGACATTCAGTCTACTCAAAGTACCTTTTCTACATTTGCATTTCTCCATCTGTGAATCAGGAAACATGTTGGCTATCACATTACTCATGGCAATGTTTCTGGGACCTTTCTTTGACCTTCTGGAAGCTGGCCAGTGTGGAATTATGTAATGATGCTGTTTGTATCTCTCCCTTGCAAAGACAACATGGTTAATGGCTGTAAGTGACATTTTTCCGTGTCAGCATGAACACTGCCACCTTCATTTGCATGCTATGTTTCTCAAAACTCTGAAATTATTATTATTTGATCTGCCCACGTACGAAGAGGAAATTCATGCCCATTTCAAGAAACGACATGGAGAAATAGGTAACTTTGGCATTAGCTTCTGAACCATAGCACATGAGTAGGAAACCAGGATTGATATTGAACTAATCCCTAGACCAACCTGAAAGGTGCTTAGAATGATGAGGAGAAGGGAAAACACAGAAAACCATATGATTTAAGTTAATATGCATATTTGCCAAAAATAATAAAGGTCTGAATGTACGCTCTGAATGTGTATGTCAATAACAAAATCATAGACACAATTACTAGACATAATTCAGATATCAGGAGCTGGCACCAATAGAATTATCAAAGGATTCTTACAGATTAGGTGCCTTCAGCTGAGAGAGTGAAATACTCCTGAGATCTTGGAAAGGGTAGGGTAGGCGTGGGCTGTGATTTGAAAGTGAAGTATCCCCATAGGCTCATGTATCTGAATGCCCCTCCCTAGCTGCTTCAGCTGTTTTAGGAAGCTGTCGGCCCTTAATGGGGCGGGGCCTTGCTGGAGGTGGGTCTTGAGGTTTGATAGGCAGCTCCATTGCAGTCTACTCCGTTTCCTGGCTGTGATCAGTCACCTGCTTCTTCATGATTTCCTTATGAAGCTGGATGATTCTCTCCTTAAACTGAGCCAAAACAAACTTTTCTTTCTGTACGATGCGTTTGTCATAACAATAGAAAAATAACCAATATGAAGTGAGGTCATTTGTGAAAAGTTAAAGTCTAAAAGATGAGACAGGATTTCTCTGTGTAGCTTTGTAGAGCAGTCTGACCTCAAATACTGGGATTAAAGGCATGTGTCACCACCACCCCGCTAAAGTCTAAAAGATTTTTAACCGTACAAGTCTGTGTTGTCCAGTCAGTTAATTTAAATATAAATAAACTAAAATTCATTGAAATTAAAATAAAGTCCCTCTGCTTCCCTAGTCCCATTCCAGTTGCTCAGAAATCACATATGTTTAGAGGCTGCATAAAAATTCAGAAAATGAAGCCAGGCATAGTGACACCCACTTTAATCCTAGTCCTTGGAAGGCAGAGGCAGGTGCATCTCTGTGAGTGTGAGGCCAGCATGCTCTACACAGTAAGTTCATACAGCCAGGGCTACATAGTGAGACTCTGTCTTCAAACAAACAAATCAGAAAATGGGGTTGAGAGATACCTTATCCCATGAGCACTTGAGATTAAAAAAAAAAAAAAAAAAAAAAAAAAAAAAAAGGTCAGTGGTCAATCACATATAATCCCAGTGCTTAGGAGGCAGGGACTGTCAGATTCTTGAGGCTTTGGCCAGCCAGCTTAGCCTGATCAGTGGGAACTGGACCCCAACAAGAGGCTCTGCCTCAGAAACACCACAGTAGAAGGCTCCAGAAATTTGACACCCAGGTTGTCTCTGGCATCCGTGTAAACACATGGACCCACACATGCACACACAATAACACATATGCACACATATGGAAGAATTAACAAAATGTGAGGTGTGAGTAGAACCTCACCTAGAAGCAGGAAGTATTCTCTAGGTTTTCCTGTCGTTACCTGTCTGTAGTCCCGTGGGCATCTTTTGGGTGGGTCAGTGTTGTTTGATAAGGCACTCACAACAGAGAAAGTGAAATGATGGGCAAACTCGAAAGAGGCTAGGGTGTTTCCTGAATAAAGGTAGCTCTTCACACTGAGTCCCAGGGTCCCAGAGCGGGTTATTAGGAGACCAGCAGGCTCTGAGCACCCGTACATCGTACGTGATCATTTTACTCACTGACTTCACGTGCGTCTCCTTTTTGTGCCTGGTTTGTTCCACAATACTACCAGTCTGGTGACCAAATATCAGATTCACAGCCAGGTTGAGAGAATGGAGAGGGCAGGACGTAGAGTCATTTTCGCTATCAGCAATAACTTCAAGGTGTCACCTAGAGGCATTTTGTTTAGGGCAATGCTTTTGTGAGGGACTGATAGTTTATTAGTCACACGTTAATTGTTCCTTAGTACATGTTTCAACTTGCGTTTGTCTCGATCATCAAATGCACCTCTGCAATTTATGAACCCACTTAGAAATTGTGTGGGGAAATTTATAATCTATAATAAAGAGTGCTGAAACCAAACTGTTGAACACAACAGTTACATAAGTCAAGCATATAAACTGACAGATAAAACGAATTAGAGCATGTTTTCTTCTTTCCACATGAGCCCCTCAAACAGCAGGTCCAACTACTTTGTTAGTGGGGAATATCTAGACTTTCCTTTGTAAAAGAAATGGCTCACATTGGGGACTTGCTAAAAGCCAACACACTTATTGACTTGAGTCCAGAACTGATCCAGTAATAAATTCCTACCATGCACTTTGTGTAGCGCTTACCTGTGATTTACTGGGCATATGTCTGTCCTCTCTGCTGACGGTGAATTCCTTCAGGTGAATACTTTCCTTACCCTTCAAAGTTCTTAGCCAATTACTTTTCTTATACTAAGCATTCACTTCGTGCTCATTAGACTGCAATTGATTACAGAGCATTGCTTATCCACTGAAACTGACTGGCACACAGAGAAACAGCACAGGCGTTATCTAAAGGCCTCAACTCCAACATAACTCCTAGGGATCTTGGGGTTGGTATTTTTCCTCTGTAGAGGAATAATCTTGTGCCAGACAGAAGAGCATTCTAGTTTAGGGAAGGAGGGTGTAGACAGACATTCGTATCAGAGGAAAGAGGATACAAAGAAAAAGAAGACATCCACGAGGAAAGCTTCAAATTTCCATAGCCTTTGGAAATGCCACTCCTCCATCATAATTAGAAAACACTGACATTGAGAGCTCATTTAAATGCTTCCATCGCTTGCTCTGGAAAAAAAAAAAAAAAGCATAGCCTGATTTTGTTCTCTAACCATGCTCAGTAATTAGAAACAGAAGGCATAGTTCTGAATGTTTGCTTATAAGCCTTCCATTCCCAGGCCAGGCTTCACAACCCAGAGGCCACACAGGATTTACCAGTGGTCACAGAACTTTTATCTTCACGGGTTCACTGGAAGAATGCGAGGTTGCCATGGGCATTCCCAGGGGCAGAGAGAGAGAGAGAGAGAGAGAGATCCTGGGTACCACCTAGACTTTAAAATACAGGGAAGGAGTGCTCTTGGCTTCCCTGTTTCCTCCCAGGCTGAAGCTGCTCTGTGCTCTGGCAAGTCATCTACAGGATGGCAAGATCCACAGTCAACCCAGGACAGTCAAAAGCCTGTCTCTGTGACACCCAGCTTGAAGCAGCATCCAGATTTGTTTCTGAGCACAAGAAAGTTCTTTGCTCATGACTGATTGTTACTTTTTCTATCCTCTTGCTAGAAAGCCTATGCTTTGCAAAATGTAGGGGCAGAACCCAACCTAAGAAGCCACAGGCAGCAGGTTGGTTTGGCTTCTGACAAAATCCACAAAGGAAAGAGGAAAAGGGTACGTGTAATTAAGGACTTTGATTTGACAGGACCTCATCTGTCAAATTAAAACATGTGGCCACCTCTTGCTAAAGGATCTTGAAGAAAAAAAAAAAAAACAAAAAAACAAAAAAACAAAAAAACCCCAACTTTTTAAAAAGATCATTTCTTGTTTTATCTACATGACCTAAACCTTTTGGGGATCTCATCTGAATTTTTCAATTATGCACACTTAAACAAAAGCTGTCCACACTATGTAGAAAGATGACTAAGCAATTTTGTATCAAGTAATCAAAGAGAGTCCTGCCAATTTTAGAATAATTAAATTTCAGCAGCTTCATATAAACAGTTCCAAGAACTACATGTGGCTTAGCAAAGTATAGATTACAAGTAGTCAGCCCTGTGGCCAGCTGGCAGTCAGCTTCAACTATTAAAATAGGATTGGTCAGAATTCGGAGTATTATTTTTCTTTTCTGCCCCCTAGTATTTTTCCTGCATCCACTTTCTTTAGGAATGTTTTCAAATATACAAATAACAACAATAATAACAAAACTATTGTGAAATTTCACCTCTTGTAAACAAACCAGCATTTCTCTTGGGAAGTGTCAGGACTCACAAACCATTCCAATGTCAACTCTGTCTACATACGCAGCAGAAACGAAACGTCGGGAATGAGCTCACCCTGTCCCCAGTCAAGGTTAAGTGTGGCCACTGAACAAGTGGATGTGGACATAGAACCATGCGCCTGTCAGTTGCCGAAATATCTTACTGATTGCCTTTTTCCAGGTAGGCTGGTCAGCCAGGATTTCTTGATAATAAGGATAATGTTTCGTAGATCCAATTCTGAAGCTGGGGCTGAAGAGATGGCTCAGAGGTAAGAGCACTGGTTGCTCTCGTAGAGGACCCTTGTTCGGTTCCATAGCCCACAGGGTGGCTAACAACAGCCTGTGACACTAGTTTCAGGGGATCCCATGACCTCTTCTGGCTTCCTCTTGCACTGAACACACACGGTGCACGTACATACGTACATGCAGGCAAAACACTCACAAGTATAATAAATAATGCTCTTAGGTAGTCTGAAACTACTGCTATCTTACATTAATTATAGCCTGTATGGCAGATACAGCCTGACAAGTTCAAGTTAAGAAAATACAGGTAGGTTTGACTAACTCTTCCCACCAGGATTTTTAGTAGGCGTTTGCAAGGGAAGGAATGTATGGTTAAATGAATATGAATGTGCCATCATAAAAAAGTCCTTATATGTTCAGTTGCATTATAAGTTCCATTGTCTTCCTCATTGTGTTTGAACCAAGCTATAATCAAGAGTGGTTGAGGGTCTATAATTGTCACCACAGGGACAGTGTCAGCAAAAAGCAGTCAATAAACATTTATGAAGTGTCAGCCGTGTACCGGACACTTCATACGGTGTGCTGGTTATTTTTTTTTTCAACTACACAAGCTAGCACCATCTAGGAAGAGAGAACCACAGTGTAGAAAATGCCTCCATGAGATTAGCCTTAGTCAAGTCTCTGGGGCATTGTCTCAACAAGTTATTGATGTGCGAGTGTCCAGCCCTGTGTGGGCAGTGCCAGCCCTGGGCAGGTGGTCCTTGGAGGCAGCTGAAAGTATGCCTGGGGGCAAGGTGGTGAGCATCTCTCCATAGTTTCTGCTTTACTTCCCGTCTCCAGGTTCCTGCCTGGAGTTCCCTGCCCAGACTTCCCTTAACCACAGACCATGACCTGAGACCGTGTAAGCCAAATGAACCTTCCACTCCCAGGCTGCTTTGGTCATGGCGTTTCATGTCAGCTATCCAACACAAGCTATGGCGTGGACATAAGGTGTGAATCTAGTTACCCCACCATCCCCCACCATGCTCACAGTTGATGGAGGAAACAGGCAACGATCAAAAACAAAAACTGAGTTAAGTAAAACACAACCTCCTATGAGCGTGAGCTATGGGAAGGGTCTAATGGTTTCTTCGGTGTCAGAGTGAATTACGGGTGCTAACTGCATTTCAGACATGGGTGATACTTATCCACACATAGGATGGCGCTCATAAAGGAACAGAAACACTTGAGTTGGCATTTATTCACCAAATATAAATTGACACCTGTTACATGCCAGATACGATGCTCTAAGTGCAGGCAGATAGACACAAATCCTTTCCATTCCTCTCTTCTAAAGAACTGGCTGTGGTGGGCACAGTCAATGTCCTTCTGGCAGTTAAAAGCATGTTCCTCACCCACCAGCAAGAAGAAATTCGCTGATTGAAACAATGCTGGCCTGCCGTGCTTTAAAACGCCGCCTCCCAATTCCAGCAAAAGAACAACTTGTGAGAAACATATTCCTGTGGCAGGGTATCTCACAAGCCGCTCTTCCACTTTGAACACTACAAACCGACCTTTTATTTGTTGACACACAGGCCCTGAACATCCATGAAAACAAGATGTTCCCTTGCTGTTTTTTGAGTTAAACGGATTTAAGTCAGGTTCTCGGTCAAATTTTAAAAACAGATGTTACGTACTCAAAAAAAAAAAAAAAAAAAAAAAAAAAAAAAGTTTACACTGACCGTAGCAAGAAGAGGCTGCCTCACTTCAACTTGGCCATGCTTTGGTAACAGGAGGAGTGAGTGATCAAAACAGGCCTTAAAGTTGGAAGCAGGGGTAACTTGAGGTTCACTGCTGTCTCCATTTAGCAAAGCCTTAAAGCCTTATAGGTCAGGGGAGCTGCTGGGCACCTAGGATTCCTAGAGCATGCCTATCACTGAGAGGGCTCGTGACTGGGAGGTGTAGGTGTCTGAGGGGGCTGCTGAGAAAGGATAACCTCCCTCCCATGGGCCACCAGACTGTAGACAGCAGCCTTCACATGGCTGCTCCTCATGCTCTGCCTATTCACAGATAAACACAGCTCTCAGCCAGGCCAAACTCATGAGACTTGGAACAATGTATCCTCATTTCATGCTCTGGGCCTTGCTTTTGCTCTCCTGTGTCCTGAAGCGCCAACTGATCCCCACCCTTGCCCCCCACTCCTACCCTAGACCCCCTGATCTCATATTTTTTACCTCTATAATCTGGCTCAACTCTTATCATTAACACAGAACACCCCTTCCCCCCCCCCCCCATACAGCCCTGCTGGCATGGAACTCACTGTATAGACCAGGAACTTGTAGCCATCTTCGGCCTCTGCCTCCCAAGTGCTAGTATTATAGGCATGAACCAGCACACCTGTCACGCTCACTCAACGGCTGTATCACAGCTGCCAATGTTGCTCTTAATATTCAGTACTAGATAGCTTGGCTATTCAAGTATTTCCTAACTTCTCTTTGCCTTGATCGTATTTGAAGCTATTTAATGTTAGGCTTCAACATCCCCTCTTACTCTTCAGTATTTTTTGTGATTATAGACGCATGGAAATATTTGCTAAATTGAATCTATCGAAGAACACCAAATAACACACCCCTTTGCTTCCTCACAAGTATGTATCCCACTCATCCAGTTCCCCTCTGCTTCTGGTAGCTTCTGGGATAGACACAGCGGTGGGCCAGTTCCTTGGAACTCTGCCGTGAGAGCATCAGGGAAAGCACCTCATCACGCACTTCTCAGTCAGCTCAGCTCATCCAAGGAGTATCATGTGACCATTCACTTATACCAGGCATGACAAAACAAATGCTTTTAAAGAAGTAAATATTTTAGAAGTGGTGTCTTTTGGAGAAATAGAAAACATATGCATCCCAAGAGCATTCCGGTTCAAAATGTAAACAAACAAAACAACAACCACCAAAATGAAAACCAACCAACTAAGCAAACAAAAACCATACTGTGCAAGGAAGTGCATTCTCAGGGCACCATGGGCTTCCGGGTGCTTGCTTTGTGACCTGTTATGCAGTTATTCACTTATGACTAATCATAAGCCAGTCCCACCTCTATAAGCAGCTACAAGCAGACTCATAATGAGCTTAATATGATCCCATGCGAGCTTAACTTAGGCCAAAAGAATTGATTTAGCTAACAGATGAAGTTTATAAATGCCATCGTTGGATCCTTATAACAATCTTTATTGTCCTCGTTTCTTATACAGAGACATGAAAACTCAGAGAAAGTGAGTTAGTCACGACAGGTCACACAGCCAGTTAATAGTAGACCTGGGGTTAATAATCAGGTAACTTGCTCTCACCGTGTCTATTTTCAATTGTACTTCTCGGCTACACAAAACCTGCAAATGGATGAAACAAGGGACACTGGGCGAGGACTCAGTGATGAAATGGTCATGTGATGAGCTGGAAGGGTTTATATGCACCCACAAAGTCTTCCCAGGAGCCGTTTCCTGTCAGAGGGTTTGGCTTGCTTGCTGTTATGGTAACTTCATACTCGATGTTTATTAATGAGGTAAAAATGAATCTCTTGTTTGTGTTCATTGGTGCTTTGGAAAACTGGTTTGTTATTTCACTTAAGTGGGGGGCACTTGAGAAAACAAGCTGAATGCATTCTAAATGCTTAAAAAAACAAACCACCTCACTTCACACTTTGGCCATGTCTTTGCTTTGCTCACTTAATTAGCTTTCGACATGCTCTAAGTCATTCATCTGTGTCCATTTCTGGGGAGATGTAGGGTTTGTGGGTTACTTTGGATACCTCATTTAAAAGACAGGACATGCTATTAAGTGGAAGAAATTGGACCCGAAGTTGCGGCAGGGCCCTATCTGGACGAGAGGCCCCACCCAGCGCCTTCACAAGCGTCTGCTTCTGCTCCCTCGCCTCTGATTTTCATGAACAATCCATTCAAGTGCCATGGCAGCCTTCCTCTGCTTTTTTATTCCAGTTCACTAGAAACGATCTTCTTCTTTCCTCTAAATGCCATTCCAAAACCAGAGTATGGAAACAAATAATGCGGGGACATCTAGATGTCACCTTAAAATGCGACTTCAGAGGAAGAAAGACAGACACCATGGTACATTGCAATGGTTTGCCTAGAACCACACGATGGTGGATGGGGGAGACTGGTGTGACCTTCTCCAGGTGAGGCCAGTGAAAACTGTAAAGAGCAGCAGACACCACAATTTACAACAGTAAGCACTTTGCCGGACTGGCCAAGTTCTCCTTTGCATTGAGTTTTTAAAAGGGTTCATTTCATAGGAACGGAGCTGGAATTGCTAGCCCAGACTTAAAATAGCACTTGGGCTGGAGGTGACCCTATTCAACATATGTCTGTAGGAAGATGAGTGCTGAGGGAAGTTGCAGCTAATGGCAACCACAACCTTCCTCACCACCCCCAACTTATAATCACATCTTTCATTTGCAGACTACTGGCCATTTATCTGAGAGAGGCAGTTTAAAAGGTCCCCAGCGTCTCCCTTTGTGACAAACGTCTTTAGATAAATTCTCCTTGGTTCCCACCATGCTGATAAAGCCGCTGTAACCTGACAATGTGTTCACTTCACCTGGTCTACCAGGCATCGGAGCTTCAATAAGATCGTGCATGAGTTGTTTGACCTCATGATGGGCAGGTGGAGCTGGAGCTGTGGTACCCAGCATCGCTACAGCATCAGGTTGCATATTGCTAGCCTGGGAACAGATCCAAATGCCAAACTCCAAACTCGAAACCCAGTTCCTAATCAATGCACACGGCTTTTGCACCCTTGTAAAATCAAGAGATCCTGAATGCAGCCGTTGTAAGTCAGGGACCACCTGCAATTATGAATTTTGAAAAACCTGTCATGAAATCAAGTTAAAAATCATGGTTATAAATACTTATGGGGGAATGTCTTTGGCGATCTTGAAGAAGATGCTCTTAGACTGGTTCCTTCCTTAAAGCTGGTGCCTGGGCATCTGTTCCCATTCTGCGCTCTCTGGGCTTGAGGAACTTGCTTTCCTCCAGTCTTTGGATGCCCCCATCCATAATATATCACTTTTAGTTATTAAATAACAGGGCTCGATGTTAATGTTGGCCTTCTCCATCCTTTAAGAAAGTGTTTTCAGCCAAAGATATTAAACCCCTCTTTTCCCCTGTCAGCGGAGCAGCCAACATCCTGAGGTCACAGCTCATTTGTACAGCACTGGCGTGAACACTCAGACTCTATCTGTCTCCAGCCCTTAAAGGCTGGTGTTAGAATGAGTGATGGACTCTTTGTTTAGAATTAGGAAAGGGGGGATCTTCCCCCAAGTAATAACTTTAGCCTAAAATATCCGCTTCAAGGAATGCAACTCTGCCCTTTCCTCTCAGAAAACTCGATTGGAATCGAGATTTAATTTGGCATTGTTGGGCCTGGGGCAGAGAAAATAGTAGGAAGGAAACTGTCTCAACCCACTGACCCTCCCCATCCAAGTCCAGCATTTGTTCTCTTACTGGAGGGTTGTGGTGCTGACTCAGGACACAGGTAAAGAGAGTTTAGGAGTCCATGTGGTCCGATCTTACAATTTTGGAACTCCAGGTGAGACTTCCGATAGTTGTGTTTCAGACATAAATAGGCCAATCATTCCTTTCTCTTTGCTGAGTGTTCACCAGGCACTTGGGAACTGTAGACGGGGCTGCTGGCACCATCATCTGCCTGTCCCCTGCTGCTCATGCTTGCCCTACCCATAAACCCTAGCATTCTCTTCCATTAGAAGCAGTCCGGGGCAAGGGTGTGAGCTCTCATGGAAGTTCCTCCAAAGGCCAAGTGTAATTTCTTGGCAAGGGAAACACCATCATGGGATAAGCTAGGATTTCTTCATATTCTCCTAACCAACGAGAAGGTGGGAAGACCCTGAGAACCTGTGTTCCTGTGTCTCCTCAGTCTCTAGCCAAATATGGCGGCACCCACCCTCACTCTGAACTTGCCTTGTGTCTCATGACAAAGACCAGGAACAGACTCCTGTAGGGAGACTCCTGGGTAGACATGGGTTCCAGGCCTTCCTTCACAAGCTTCATTCTACACGCAGAAATTCATAAGCAAACACCATATTTTACATTTAAATCACACACACACACACACACACACACACACACACACACACACACACAGTGAAAAAAACAGATTCCTAAATTTCTCTTTCCATCTGGAGCCTCAACTGTTTCGTAACGTATTGGCCCATGGTGGTTATAAAGTCTCCCATTCATGATGCTCTGAAACAAGAGCAAAGGCTTCTGGGTGCTTACAACTCAAAGCACGCCTTTCGCATGTTCACAGGAAAATGGTATTTTCCTTCAAGCCTGAAGGTGCCTGGACTTAATGAAACACAGTTGCAAGGCACCTATGCTGGCCGCCGGCCATCGTTCACCGCAACACCCGCAGCACAGCTCTTTCCTTCAAAACTTCCTATTTCATAGAAGTAGAAATCTGTGTAAAGTTCCAGAATCAAGCGGCATTTTCCCGTACCTCCATAATGATGGGCTTCTCCTTCCTGGCTACTTTAGAATCATAAAGACGGAAGTGTGAGAGCGCTGGAAGACAGCCCGCATTGCAGAGGGCGGGGTATCCAGAGATAGACCTCTGACAGTCTTTTCTGCCAACACACACACACACACACACACACACACACACACACACACACACACACGGGGTTCTGCTAAAAGAGAAACAAGGGCACGAGGAAGAAAGAAGGAAACAAGAGGAACAGCAAGCCCTCCCTCCCTCCCCCTCCCTTCCCCCTCTCTCCCCCTCCCCCCACCCCTTCCTTTGCTTTCCTATCCTATCTCAGAAAGGCCCTCTTCCTGCAGGTAGACTTGGGGTGGTTTATATAGGAAACACCACCCGTCCCCCAATCACATGTATTTGGGACTTGGTCCCTGATTGGAGGTGTTGTTTGGGGAGGTTATGGACCCATTAGGATGTGGGCCTTGCTGGAGGAGGTGCATCCCTGGGCGCGGGTTAGAGCCAGATTCCATGCCCATCTCACTCTGTTTCCTGTTTACCTTTGCAGGCTCAGCCTCCTGCTCCCACCTCTGGCTGCCAGGCTGCCCTGCATGATGGACTCTTAGCCCTCTGGAGCTGAAGTAAACACATTGGCCTTCAAGCTGCTTTTGGTCGTGGTGTTTTACCACAGCAACAGAAAAGTAATCGATATGCGTGTTGAACGAGCAGGTCGTGTATTGCTCCTCAGATCCCTAGCCTATTCACGACAGGAGCTTATGGACTCCAGGTGGCAGAGTCACCCTCTTTAGTGCCTCAAGGTAATAGTCACAGGGGGTAACGAGTTCATTACTGAAGAGAGGGAAATAAGGCAGAAAGTCATAACAAAACAGGAAAACATTCCTCCAGAGCTTGATAGGTTCTACCTGGCTCACCAAATGTTAACTAAACAGCAAGGGCTGCAGCAGGCAGTCCTTTACAGGCAAGAATTTAGCAAGTCGGGCAGAAAGGTTCTATCACTACTGTAAGCAGAGCCCAGAGAAACAAAGTCTACTCACCGGGAAGCAGTCAAGATGTCTACTTCTGGGTCTTTGAACACCAACCCCTGTGTGTTGGACTGGATGATCTTGAAATCTTGTTACTGATAATCTGGAATGAAAAGAAAGATTGGAAGATAATTAGGTAGGATAACCTATAGTTATTGTAGAGTACTATTCATTCTTGTACGTTTACTTATTTATTTTGTGAGTGTGTGGGCACACATGTGCGACAGGGTCTGAGTAGAGGTCAGGGGACAACTTGGACTCTCTTCTCTCCCTCTACAGTGCGGATTCTGGGGATTGAATGTGAGTCATCAGTCTTGGTGGCAAGTGATTTTACCCCACTGGGCCATCTCACCAGCTCTAGCGCCTCTATATTTAAAACATTTATTCTCTCTTGGGTACCATTGTTAGTTGGACACCGAGGAGGTAACACAGGTCTGGTATAGAAAAAGTTATTGTGATTCTGGAGATAACCGGGCAGGTAAAAGGGTTTGTTGTGCAAACCTGACCACCTGAGTGTGTGTGGATCCCCAGAACCCAAGTAAAGTCCAAGGGTCTGTAATCCCAGGGGAGACAGGAGTTGGGGACACGAGAATCTCTAGAAGCTGTCTGTCCAGCTAGCCTGATGAGGAAATCCTGGCCAAAGATGGTAGAAAGGTGAGGATCAATGGGAAAGTTGTCCACTGACTTGTACAAGTACATCATATAGACATGAATAAGACACACACACACACACACACACACACACACACACACATACACTATTATTGTCATTATCATTTTAAAGAAAATACATGTAGTAATTATAGAATCAAACTCTGAATTACTCTAAATGACGAGGCAGAGGAGGATGTATGGCTGTACCTCTGCTCTGAAAATAGGAAAATGCGGAAGAAAATGGTATGTGTAGGTAGGCGGGAAGCCCCTTCTTTGTGGTCTAGTGTAATATGTGTGAGCTAACCTGTGAGTGAGAGGAATTAAAAGAGAAGTCTGCCTTCTAGGCTCACATTGCATGTCTAAAAATGAGAAGGGGAAGTGTCTTCTACTCTGTTTCTGGGCGATCACTGTCGGTGGGAACCATCCCTCGACTTATCACTTCTAGCTACAGCGGATCGTGCCATGTGCAGACATTCCGGCTGACCTTCCTCCGAAACACTTGCCAAGCTCTCTGCAGGCCAAGCCAAGTCTAGACCAGACGTAGTTAAGGAAGGAAAAGGCTAAGGTAATGGAAGGTGAGGAAGCAGGGTAGCTAGACACACGTCGAATGAGCCTCTTTCTTCCCCGGTCCCTAGCAAGCTGCTGGCAAACAGCCAGGCACTACTATTTCTCCTTGGAGTTAACCATCAACCCAGGCATGGGGAGAAATGGGTTTTACATGAAAACATTCCCGATGGGGGAACCAAGGTGTGATGGAAGCAAAGGAGAGATTGTTTCCTTCCCGTCAGATTTCGAGCACTCTTAAAATAGTGATTTTCCTGGGACCTTAAGAAGCAACTAAGTGAACCATTTGGTGGCACAGGAAACAGCACTTAGCACTTTTCCTGGTACAAGTTAGGTAAAAATCACAACAGGGCTTTCTTTAATCAGATGTGACTTTTCCTTCATTAAGAATGAACTTAGATATGATTTTCAAAATGGATGCCAAGAAAGAGTTTCAGATAATGACTTCCTGTAACCAGGGGTTAAAAAAAAATTGATGATGCTTTGGCCAGTACGAAGAACCAGTTGAAGAATTAATTGAACTTGTTGGCTTCCACAGATGAATTAGGGCCCCTTAACGCCAACGCTACTACTTCTATCAAACACCTAGGATGTAAGACTCATCCACATTCTTCAGTCCCCCTGGGATTCGGGGAGGGTCACTCAGAAGGGGTCTTCAAAGGTGTTATCTTTGCTGGTAAACACAAGGGTATGGGTGGCTGGTGACTTTATCCCACCCACAAGAGGGTTCTGGTTAGCGCCCAGTACTTTGTGTTGTAGATGAAGTTGGGAGACACTTGTACACATTGGGAACAAGGAGAGTGTTCTGTGTGGTTTTACCTGCATGCTATGCGGTCTTCTCCTCTAGATACTAAGGTGGAACACTATTTAATGACACACAGAGGAGTGAGAGCTCCAGGACACAAGGCTTGACATGGGAAAGGAATGGGGAGCAACTATTTCAGCCTCAGTTGGCAGGGAGCCGAGCGCCTTGGGGAGATGGGTATTAAAATAAAATATTTAAAAATAGGTCTGTGGAGTTTAGTCAAAGCGAGCCAGTGGCAACAAAACATTAATACTTGTCTCTTCCTCACATTTCTAGTTGAGTATGGAAGTGAGAAGCCTGTCCGAATGGAGGGAACACACAATTTCAGGGTGTCTAGGCCATTTAAGTAAACTCGGATGAGTAGACTGATACTGAACAAGCCAGTTAACCACTTCCAGCCTCGCAGGTCCTCAGCCCAATATGAAGCAGTTGAAGTATATATTTAAGAGAGCTTCAACTTAGATGGTTTATATATAACCATCTGATCATTTAAGGGAAAGAGATGTGTTTCATACTTCAGCAGGTATGCAAGACCCTATAGTTGTAGATAAAATGCCAACTGCATTCTCTTTTCCCTGACTATCTAGTCCTATCCTATCCCTATCATTTCCCTTTTTTGTTGTTTTGGTTTTTTTGTTTGTTTGTTTTTGCTTTTTGAGACGGTTTCTCTGTGGCTTTGGAGTCTGTCCTGGAACTGGCTCTTATAGACCAGGCTGGCCTTGAACTCACAGAGATCTGCAAGCCTCTGCCTCCCCAGTGCTGGGATTAAAGGCATGCACCACCACTTCCCGGCACCATCCTCATCATTTCTAAGCAGGGTGTGTGTGTGTGTGTGTGTGTGTGTGTGTGTGTTATCTGAGACAGAGTTTCTCTGTGTAGTCCTGGCTGTCCTGGAACTCACTTGTATGTAGATCAGTCTGGCCTCAAACACCCAGAGATCCACCTGCCCCTGCCTCCTGAGTGCTGGGATTAAAGCAAGATGAGTACATTTTATATCTCCATGAGGAAAAAAAAAAAAAAAAAAAAAAAAAAAACATTCCACATAATAATGTTGAGAGCTTACTGAGTGCTCGCTATGCGCAAGGAACTTGGTGTATGCTATCTTGTTTAATGTTTGCCATCTCAAAGTAAAGAAACAGATTCAAGTTCATTGTTGTTCAGTTAATGAATGATAGAGTTGAACTGAAACCCATGCCTTGCTCCAAAGCTTTCTCCCTGACTGAACACCTGGCATTATCATAGCTTCCAAGGCTTTGCTAAGATCAGTTAGTTACAAGAACTGCCATGAAGCAAGCCTTTAACGAGTTTGTTGAGTGTACATAGACCAACCGAGGTATCTAGAGATTAGCATGGAGCCGTCTAATGGTACCATTGTAAACAACTGAAAAAATTGGAAGAAATATAAGACGATCTGCCGTACAGCATCAGAAATCTGCTGCAATAACTGGAGCGTCAAGGCTCAACATCCTAGAGATGAGGGAGGGAGCAGCAATATGACCCCCACTCAGAAGTTTCTACCAAGACAGTGTGGTCCTCAAACCACCAAAGACAAGATGATATAAGAGAATTAGAAACACACAAGAGATGGCAGTATATGCCTGTAATCTTAGCACTGGGGAGGCTGAGGCCTGCCTGGTCTATAATACTAAGTTCGAGGTCAGCCTGACCAATGTGGTGAGAGTCTGTTTCATAACAACAAAACAACACAAATAGAAACAAGGAGCATGTTTGTGAGGAGCTGCCCCACAGAGGTGGATGGCAAAAACCTGGAGTTCGCAAAGAGAATTCCATCCTGGACTCTTGTGTATTTCAATCGTGGTAGTTATTAACGACTATAAAAAATAATTCAGAGCTCCACAGTGAAAAATATCCATTTTACTGTGTGGTTAACTATACGCTGAGAAAACAAAGAAGAGAGGAAGAAGGAGAGGAGGAGAAGAAAGTCCCTTGGGACCGATTGGAATGCTCACCCACAGAGATGAGGCAAAGTAGAAGTGCTATCCAGACTTATGCCAGGTGGACCTCCTGAAGGCTGTTATCTCAGTCCAAGTCTACCGCAACAAGCTTTTCCAACTCTCAAACTAACCAAAAATAAGAAAACCCCATACTGGGAAGGAACTAACATCAGCCAGCACTCCAATGGGGGTTAGCTTTTAGTTGTTGTTGTCTGGAGCAGATTTTTGTTGCTTAGTTTAAAATTTCAAGTGTATGGGTGTTTTTGCCTGCTGTTATGTCTGGGTACCATGTGTATGTCTGCCAGGCTCTTCATCTCTGAGCCATCTTTCCAGTGCCCCCGTGGTTAGTTTTGATCATTGATTTGACACAATGTAGAATGACCTGTGAAGGAAGCCTCAATAAAGAATTGTGCAGATTAAATGGCCTACCCTCATGCCTATCTTAATGGGGTTTATCGAGGTTGAAAGACCCATGATGAACTCGGTCAGGACGATGTCATGGGCTGGGCCTTGAGCTAAACGAAAAGGAGACAGTGAACTGAGCATAGTCACGCGTGGTTCATTTATTGCTTTCTGCTCCTGACTGTGGATACAATGACACTAACTACCATGTTGATTTCCTTGCCACGATGGACTGCATCCCAGAATTGTGAGGCAAATAATCCCTTCCTCCCTTTAATTATGGAGTTTTATCACAGCAATGGGAAAAGCAATCCCAATTTGATGTCTATTTGGAGAGCAACAACATTAACAACCATTAACTCTGATCTCTATCATGAAGCCACTCCCTCCAGCATTTCTAGATTCATTGTTGAACTACATGTGAAACGATAACTGTTATTTTGGGGGTGGGTGGTGAGAAGAATGGGAAATACCTTCATATAAGAATTGTGTAACTGGGACATAAAAATACTACTATGCCTCCTCCTATCGCTGATCCTGTTTAGACAGTCTTTCCTGAGCGCATGGCTGAAGAACATTCTTTTCTTTCTCCTCTATGGGACACAGGGGATCAGCCACTATTTTCACGAGCTTGATGGATTTGGAGCTAGGTTTTGTGCCATCCAGGAGAGAGAGGGATCTAGCTTCCTTCTATATGTAGTTTTCCCATTTGCCCATCCCTGTTTGTTAGAGATACTGTCTTTCCAACAATGTGTGTTTTTTGTCTCTTAGTCAAAAGTCAGGTGGATGTAGGCATGTGCACTTATATCTGGGCCCTCAATTTTATTTCAGTGGCCAATGTGTATGTCTAAATGCTTGTACCATGCTGATTTATTATGGTAACTCTACCATGTGGCTTGAACCAACTCCTAGTGATTTATTGCCACACCCATAGATTAGTGTATTGCTCAACCCTCACCAGAGAAGCTGTTATAGGAGATGGTGTTAACACAGACACTGACGGCTGGTCTACATGCAGAGGATGAGGGACTGCTAAGTGCTTATCCCAATCTTGGACATCTTCTCCTTCTCCTAAGGTGCGGGAATGTTATGGCTCTTCCTTCCTCTGGAGGAAGAAAGATTGTAAGAGCAAGAATGTGTGGATGGCTATAAGGGAACCTTATTTCAGCATGCAGCAGGACAGTTGCATACATTCACATAAACTCACAGTGGTTGTGACAGCATGCACAAGACCTGCACAAGATCAGGCCAGGCAAAATCCTAGCACCGAGTGGAGTGGAGAGCTGTTAGCAATTGATGGCTGCTGGAAGAGGGGGTTTTCCTGAAGGACGCATCCCCTTAGAGCAGTGGTTCTCAGCCTTCATGATGCTGGGATCCTTTACTACAGTTCCTTACGTTGTGATGACCTCCAACCATAAAATTATCATGATCCACAGGTTCAGAAACACTGCCTTAGAGGCTATCCTAGTCCCAGTAGTTGGCCTTCAACACCGTCACACACAGGCAGCACTGAGCAGACTCAGTGGGAAACAAATACCTCATGATGCTGTGGCTTATGGTAATGAAGAGATGTGGGAAGAATTGGAACAGAGGGGAGGGGGACTTGATCAAAACACACTTAATTACTCCTCAAGCAACTAAAAGGAGATACCCAGCCAGCAAGATGGCTCAGTGGATAAAGGCACTGGCTGCCAAGCCTGACCACCTGAGTTTAATCCCTGGATCCACGTGGTAGAAAGAGAGGATCAACTCCCACAAGTTGTCACAGTTCCCCTCAAACGAATAAATGTAAAAATATGCAAAAATAATAACGCCAATATGTATGAAGGAAAAAATACTACATCAAGATTAAGAACCACAGAGACAAACAGAAGTCCATGCACATACTTTCAAAAATATCTGGCAAATAGCTGGGCCTGGTGGTGCACACCTTTAATCCCAGCAATCAGGAAGCAGAGGTGGGCAGATCTCTGTGGGTCTGAGGCCAGCGTGTTCTACATAGCAAGTTCTGGGACAGCCAGAGCTACATAGTGAGAATCTTTCTCAAAAACTTCATATATATCAAAGAACATGAATCCAGAATACATAAAGAATTTCTGAAAATTGATAAGAAATAAGTAGTCCAGTAGGAAAATGGATAAACTTCCGATTGGTGCTTCACAAAAGAGGATATTAGAATGGACAGCAAGCACCTAAAGAACCATGCAGCCCTGTTTTAAAAGGAAGTGTGCTAAGATCATTTGCCTTTAGAATAGAAAAGGATAAAACTGAAGACCAGCCCTCAGTGTTGGTGAGCAATTGGAACCTCCATTCAGTGCCGTGACTTAGGAGAAATGTTTGGCAGTATTTGCCAAAGACAGAAACCTGGCGCATATGTATGTATGTATGTATGTATGTATGTATGTGTAATGTGTATGTGTGTATGTAATCACATAGTATGTATGTAGGTATGTATTTATGTATTATATATGTATGTAGTATGTATGTATGTATGTTCATCAGACACCATGAACTAGAATCTTCATAGCATCACTTTTCATCAAAGCCATAGTGAAAATCGCCTTCATGTCAACCACGAAGCAGAGGAAACATGTCAGGCAAAGACCGAAATACAATATGGCACCGAGAATGATCTCAGCAGGACTCAGGCTCTCTGATCTGAGAGATGTGAAGTTGGACAAGACACCCCAAAGCACCATAGCCTGTGAATGTACATTCAAATGTGAACCCTGGGCACTGGAGACCAGAATATGACAATGGGGTAAGCAGTGATGGCGGGGGAGACATGGCTTTCCCAGGGCATCAAGGGCACTCCTGGGTGCCAGTGTTACTGCAGAGGCTGACGGCACAGGTATATCTCCTCTGTGAATATCCACCACACCATACAGGTATGCGTTGTGTGGTTTTCTCATAGTATATGTCAATTTAAGGTCCTTTGTATTGCATATGCCTAGTCCATAAGGAAACCTCAACCTGCAAGGAGGATAAACAGGGAATCTGTGAACTCAGAGCATACGGAGTCACCCAGGTCCCATGTCCTCAGCCTTCTATTATAGCAGCAGGGAAGTAATAAAGTAAAGGACAAAGCAATGCCCCCGAAGAAAGGCTGGGATCAATTTGGTCAGTTATTTCTAAATGAAAAGTCAACACCGGCTTGATTACCACTGACTTGGTGGCCTTTCCATATCTGTATTTTTGGCTTACCATCCATTACTGGCTATCTTTGCAACTGGCCCATACCAAGCCAATTCAAGTACAGGACTGCTTCTCATCTTGGGATGCTCTCAAACGCTTCCCAGACACTGCTCAGTGTCTACCAGTGTCTCCTCCTCATAGTCACCAATATTTCCCAAACCAGTTTCCAGCAGCCCACAGGGTGTCAAAACCTCAAATAAGGTGTCCTCTGTGCTTTTAAGAGTGTACCTGTGTGCTTAGCTTTAGCTTGTGTATTTTGAGTAAACTCCATCTGTTATAGACTTGTAGCTCATCATATGTTTGCAATTCAATTTTTAGTTATCTGTCTTGTTATGTGTGTGTTTGTGTGTATGAGCTTGTGTGTATCACTTGCATGCAGGAGCCTGTGGAGGTTGCAAGAGAGTGTTGGGTCCCCTGGAATGGAGTGACAGGGGTTTGTGAGATGCCATGTGCATGCTGAGAAACAAACTTGGGTCCTCAGTCAAGGGCTCTTAACCACTGGGCCATCTCTCCAGCCTCTCAGCACAGGTTTCTACGCCTGAATGGGAATCTTCTGCTTCTCATGGAACACATTTTTAGTGTTTTACATACATAAGAGTGTTTGTATAGATGAGTAGAAAAGAGGCTTAGGTGTATTAACAGGATAATTAATATAGGAAACTTAACTACCAAGCAAGTCAATGCACTGGGAAATCGTGGAAGCTGTTTTCATAAAGGAAAACAGTTATTTAATAAAAATGAGAATTCTCATGGCCCTTTGCATCGAGTAGATTCTTCAAAGTGTTCAGCTGGAATGTGCATAGGTGTTTCCCTGGAAAGCCTCATGGGATTGTGGGAGAATGAAGGCTGTAGGGTCATATAGACAGAATTTAACAAAGCTGTGCTTTTAGGGAAGTTCTGTTTGCATATCGGCTACTTCAGTTATCAAATTATTACTGAAAGCGGTAACAACCACCTTGAGTATTTCCTCCCCTCAGTCTCTGCAGAATTTTGTTAATGCCTCAATGGAAGAAACGACCACAGAGTATACTATACCACTGTTCTCCTCTCCCTCCCTCCCCTCCCCTCCCTTCCCCTCTCAGGTAGGGGTGTGTGTGTGTGTGTGTGTGTGTGTGTGTGTTCATGTGTCTTTACACATAGATATGTTGGGGGTGCTAGAAGTCAGTCAATGTCAGATGCCAATACCTTATTATTTGGAGATAGGGTGTGTCACTGAACCCAGAGCGCAGCAACTCAGATAGACTGGTTGGCCAGCCAGCACTGGGATGCTCTTATCTTTACCTCTATAGGCATCTCCTTAGCACCTGGCTTTTTCCAAGACTGCTAGAGATTAGGACTCAGGTCTTTATGCTTGCATGACACTTTACCCATGAGCCATATCCCCAGCCCCAGGTACCAGCTTCTTGATGGCAAGGTATCTAGCACATTGCCTGGCCTATAGCACACACTTCACCAAAGTCTGTTGGGTACATGAGTGAGTGAATAGACAAGATGATGTGGGAAGAACGTAGCGTGGAGTTTAGCACACTATGAGCCCCCCCCCCCTGTGAGCATCAGCTTCCTTCTGTTCATTCTTCATTGTTACTGTGCATCTGGAAAACAGAACGGCCCCCACCCCATCCCACCCCTGGCCTATTTCTATGTCATCAAGTGACTGGGATACGGGCTAAGGAAACTTGGCCAAGTTCTTAAAATTTCAAGGAAGGCAAAGGACGGAGCTCAGATTTAGACTTTCTGGGGAGCCTATTGGTAAAGTATGAAGATAGTGGAAGTGTTTCCTTTCTGGAACAAAATAAGATGACCTAGCAACGCAGAGAAAGGGCTTTGATGTCTTACATCGAGGCTCTTTGCCCCGCCCCTTTCTGTTTTTCCACTGCCTGGGAATAGCTCATGTTGCTCTCCGTTCAGCCAAGATCTTTCCATTTTTAACAGAGGAATGAGGGGGATTTTTCTAGGCAAGACGATTTCTGATTGGAGAAGCAGGGAGAATGTATCCAGAGCAGGGTGAATGAAGGTCAGATGTTTCTTTTTCAAGCCCTGTGAAGAGTTCTCTGCCTGCTGGAAGCAAACAGGGTAGGAAGGATCGTTTATGCAATGATGAAATTTCTAGATTTCTCATGGGAAAGTGGCTGATGTCAGTGCTTGATAAGTTTCTTGTGGGTACAAACAGGCGAGATACAGAGTCACTGTTTACCTGAGGCTGGCATTTAGCATAACCACTGAACATGCTGCGGGACGAAATGTGGATGCTGTGGAGGGCTGTGGAGACACCGTGGTGGGGAGTTCCCCAATTTTCCTCTTATTTTTAAAATATACTTTATATTTACTTTTACATATTATGTTTTTATATTTCCCCATATACACACTATATTAATATCCAATAATAATAATAATAATAATAATAATAATAATAATAATAAATGTATTCCATATTAAAAGGACTGGAGAGATGGTTCAGCAGTTAAGAAAGCTTGATGATCTTCCAAAGGACCTGGGTTCCCACCACTTAAGTGGATGGCTCGCCACCACCTGTTACTCCTACTCTAAGGGATCCAATGCCCTCTTCTGGCCTGCATGGGCACCTGAACACATGTCACACACACACACACACTACAAATACAAAACATCAAGTTGGTATAATCCTGCTTGCTCCTTTGTCCAGACTCCTCTGTGGGGTTTCCTAAATTAACAGAGCAGGGTTCAGAAGAACCACGAAGCTGAGAAAATACAGAGCCCTCCCTCATTCTTTTTCTAGTAATAGTTTTGACTTACAAGTTAAATTTTCTGATGACAGAACTAGATATTGTGATTTCCTCTACGTCCGGTTGCTTAAAGCAAGCCAAATGCTAAGCCAAATAGCACCCAGACTAGAATAATCTTGTTCCTCTTCAACCAGAGAGTAGGTGCTTCCCGTCTTTGCCATCCACTACAGAGCTGTGCACTAAGGTGTGCTAGGCTAAGCACAACTCACAGACATAAGCAATCCGGTCTGCTCCAAGTCTCCAGGCTTAGGTCAGAAGCTAGTGTCACCTTGTCCTATAAGATGAAGTCACCAGCATGGAGCCCTGAGAAAGTCTGTAAGCAGATGTCACAATCTGAAACAGTGCTGTTTGCATTTACAGTTTGAAGAGTACCTAGGGGAGGCTGCAACCCCACAGATGAGGTACATGACCTTTGCACTAGAGAACTGGTTACCACTGCACTCGCTGCTCATTCCCGTCTGTCACCCAGATCTGCCATTTGCTCTCATCCCGGAAGCTGCAGACATCATCAACCACAGTAAAATAACAAGGCACACGGGGCCATTTTGTGCACAGGGCCCTGGGAACGGCCAGTGGAATTCCTCTGACAGGTCTCCTTTTGACTTTTCCCATAGACCTTGTTCCTGCGCTGAAATGTCTGGAATGCTTGGTGGGGATGAAGCAGATGATCACTAGGCAATTATGCTTCTGCGACATATGAGAACAACCCTTTGTGGACTGATTTCCAAGCAACGCTCGGGCCATCACAAAAAAAAAAAAAACCCAAAACAAACAAACAAACAAACAAACAAACAAACAAACGAGTTCAGCGTGTAAGAACAACATAGCTATAATAAACAGAACCTTTGGGCCCCTTGTTTCTTCATTATGTTTTCTATTTCTATGATAAAAATACCACGACCAAAGGAAAGTTGGAAGGGAAGGGTTTATTTCATCTCAGAGATTATAGCCTGTCGTCCATGGAAGTTGGGGAACTGTTGCAGGACCAAGGATGAACCCTGCTTACTGGCTTGTCCTCCATGGCTTATTCAGCCTGCCTTTTTACAGCACCCAGGACCACCAGCCCAGGAGCGGCACTGCCCACAGGGACCTGGGTTCTCCTCCCATATGTATAATCAGTCAAGAAAATGCACCACAGGCCAGGTCATTTCTCAACTGAGGCTCCCTCTTCCCAAATGACTCCAGCTTGTGTCAAGTTGACATAAAACCAGCCAGCACACCCTTTCTCAAGGGATTTTAATGGCAGCCCCAGAGGTCAGCAAGACAAATATTACGAGAAGCATTTTATGACGGGGTCTAAGAAGGTCAACAGAGACTAAGTGGTTTGCCTAAGTCTTCTCAGCCGGCAGTGGGAAGAACGGCATTATAAATCTGTGTCCAGACCCCCCCCTTGTGTGTGCGAGGGGTGAGTGGAGTGGAATGGGGGTGGGGTGTGGGTGTACATGTGTGGAGGTCAGAGGTTGATATTGCACCTTGTTTTGAGACAGGATCTGTCACCTCACTTGGAGCTCATTGATTTGGATAGCCTGGCTGGCCAGCAAGCTCTAAGATTCACTTGTCTCTTCACCTGGCATGTTTCATGTCTGTTTGTTTGTTTTGGAAGGATTCGAGCATCCAAACTCAGGTTCTCTCACACACTTATATGGCAAACACTTTACCAACTGAGCCATCCCTCCAGGGCCTTAATCTGTCCCTTTTTATAGCTTGCCATTCTGCCTAACTATTTGTCAACCAAGTTCATTTAGCAACAGCTGGCTGCCTGACTTTTGGGACAGGTGGCAACCTCTGTTTCCAGTCATTGGGTCAGTTTACTCCTTGATTCCTAACCATTATCACCATCTAAATGTTTTCAAAATAACTGAGAATTAGATTCTCTGTGGTTCCTGAAGCTTGGCCTGCCTTTCCTGCAATCACCCGGCAGGGGAGTGAACCAGGCTGTGGATACTATGCACCTGCCCCAGGCTTGAGGCACTTGAATACCAAGACAGGTCTCCAGTGAGGCATCTGCCCTGTGAAGTCCCCAGCAGAAGTTGCTTGTAACGCGTGCCATCAGAAATCCGAGGTTCCATGTGATCGAGTTTTAAGACAGTTGGAAAGACTTGAAGTTACCCTACAAACTTGACCCTCACTCTAAAAGAGCTTTTTTTTTTTTTTTTTTTTTTTTGCTGTTGCGTGGAGGAAAATCGCCTGACTGTGGTCTTGTACATGAAGATTGATCCTTGCACTGGAATAAACATTTTAATAAGACTATTCCTATCTTATGAGACAGTCACGTTTTGCTTGGGCTGCATTTCCTGTCCCTGAATGGAACTTGATAAAGACAGCAGGGGTGGAGAGAGATGAGCTCCCTGCTCTCCCATAGCTAACATCGACTTTCATTGGGGAAAATGGGTACTAACATACTTACATCACATTCGTTTCTGTATTCCACATAGCCATGCAGGTGTCAAGTGAAGTCTCCAGATTTGTATCCTTGTCTTCCTACAACCAGAACGAAGCCAACTCTAGTGTCCAGCCAACTCTCACTGAAGGCTGGTACTGATCTTTTTATTGGCAATTCCACTAACTAATGGATAAAATGTGGACAGTACCCAAGCTTAATCTCTCCCAGTCCCAACGTAAAACCAGACAGCAAGGTCTTTCTTAATTTTTGTGGTCTTTCAAAATTTATTATTATTATTATTAGTAGTAGTATTGCTGAGAGATGGCGCAGCAGTTACAAATATGTACTACTTTTGCAGAAGACCCAAATTCTGTTCCTAGCACGCCCATGAGATGACTCACAACTGCCTATAATCCCACTTTTGAGGACTCAAGTGCCCTCTTCTGGCCTGTGTGGGAACTGCACACACATACACAAACCCACAGACTACAGAGGTAATTTATAAAATAAAACCTAAAGGTGTGTCCATGTGTGAGTGTGAGCATGCCTGTGCTGTGGCACAAGTGTGGATACCAGAGTACAGCCATCAGGGGCTGGTCCTCACCTTCCTATGCTTCCATGGATTGAATTCTGTTCATCCGGTGTCTGTGGCAAGCTAAATTTTTACATGTTGAGCCATCTTGTTGACCCCAAAAATATGTTTTTAGCCAGGTGAAAATGACATGCAGATATAGATGAGTCAATGAAATCCATTTCTATGTTAATATCTAAATACACACCTCATAGTATCTCCATAGCATAGTGTTATGGTTTCCTTTTCCTTTGCCAACAAAACACCAACAGGCATTCCATAGATTCAACATTTAGACCTGAGTTGATTAAGTTAAATGCAGAAGGTCAAATAACTAATAAAAAGCATTTTGCAATGGGCCTCATGGCAGAAACAGACTTAGCTTGAAGAGAACTAAATATTTATGACAGCTTGGATAGAACTGGTGTATGAAACTGAAGGCAGGTCTCACACACCACAAGGTAAACTTTTAAACGTTCTTTCAGAGATAAGATCATGATTTTTACATATTTAAACCATCATGTGATTGTGATAAATTACTGGGGAATAAAAGGGCTCTGAATAGCTTAAGAAAACTAAGCTCACACAGAAATTCTTTCCCAGAACCTTGAGTAGAGCTATGGGTGTTTGGTGTAGAGTGTGGGGTGAGTAAGAAGGAGGAAACATTAGTTCTCTCCAGATTTAAGTGACTGGGGGGTGCAAAGGCACTTTGGTTACTCTAGAGTATTTTATCTTTCTCTCTGTTTTTTTGTACTTCCATGTCCTAACATGTCTCAAAAGAAAAAAAAAATTACAGAGCTGCAAATCAAAGCTGTCCTCCCAATGCTTTGGGCTGTTTGCTCCCAGAGCAGGGAAATCCGGGGAGGCAGGGATTTGATCATAACCTCCATGCGTGACTAATCACATCTGTGTGCAGCTTTCTATCTCCAGGCGACTCACAGAGCAGTCAATAGTTCTCTCTTTTTAAGACAGTGTCTCATGTAGCAAAGGTTAGCCTTGGAAGTTTGGACTATGTATCTGAGGATGGCCTTGAGTCCAAGACCCTTCGATTCCACCTTCTGAGTGCTGGGATTATAGGTGTATACCGTCACCCTAGGTTTATATCCAAGACTTCATGCATGATAGATAAGCACTCACTAATTGGGCTGCAAGCCCAGCCCAGGGATTAGTTCTTGGAGACTCCCTTCTATTTCACTACTGAAGACATTGCAATCATCAGACCTGCACAGTCTCTCTATCTCTGAATACTTATAAGGGGTATGTTTTATTGTAGAAAATATATAAATAGGCATCTCATCATAGAAAACTCACAACATGAAGGCATATGTATGGGGGGCAACTCTACTTAAAATCAAGTTTTACATGTTCTGTATTGAGCTCCTTTTCCTAGGTAATCCCATTAGCATGCTTAAGTCACTCTTGCTTCGTGTCATCTTTCCTAGACACGGGGAATGGCAAAGGCTAGCCTATTGTAGTAGTAGTTTAGCATTTCTTTATACATAATTTTTATTACTAAATCTCTATTCCTTTTGGGGTGGTTAAACCCGGCACAGTGTCCTACCAGCAATTCTTTTGAGCCACTAATTGATTACGTTTTCTTTCTGTAAATCCTTCGTATTTCCAAATAGCCAACTGGATAGGGTTGGAGTATTAATTGTGATGTCACCAAAACCTTTGTCTTTGGGCTAAAGCAAATAATAGCAGAACAAAATGCCAAAGGCTTGTGGTACCATCACATTCACTATGTCAAGAGGGCGTAGGAGAGCAATGGGGGAAGTAAGGTGCCTTTAAAAACTTGACTTTTAAAAACCTTCAATTTTTTCTAGCTTACTAGGTTTGTTCCAGAATTTTTCTTTCATTGGTTATACGTACATCTATTCCTGTACTCTCATGTTAGATATCATGTTTGCATACACGTATGGCGCAAAGTATGATAATCTGCTACACACAGTATATAATCAGGTACCAAGCTCCTCTAGCTCCTGAAATATCAACCCTTTCCATTGTTGGAGTCTTTGCTGTCTCTAGTTACTTTGAAATATACCCAAGCTTGTTGCAGACAATAGTTACTATCCTATGCTATAGAAAGCTGCAGCCAACAGCCTCGGTTCTTAAAACTGAGATGATGGTAAAAATGTAGCAGACTAAGTGATTACAGCCCAGGGCCTGGCTTGCAGAAACGCCCAGAAGAGAGGTCAGAGATGCAGTGGCTCAGAGAATCAAAGCAGAGTGCTTTGAAAGTCTCTTAGGAAAGTGTCAAAGAGCAGGACAACAACAACCAACAAGCAAACAAAAGAATGTGTCCATGGCAGTTTTAAACCAAAAGACATTGATCACTCCTTTTGTTTGTTGTTTTTGTAGACAGCGTTTCTCTGTGTAGCCCTGGCTGTCCTAGCTGGCCTCCAACTCACAGAGATCTGCCTGCCTCTGCCTCCCACCTGCTCTTTATATGTCTGCTTCTTCTCTGCAATTCATAGATCCGCATTGCGGCCCCCTCTTCTCTCAGCAAAGTAGACTATAACTGAACGTGGTGGTCCCACGTTCATCTCATCTCAGCTAATGGCGTTGAATGACATTCATCTGGCTGCTCAGGCTCTGGACGTGGGAGCCTTTCCAGACACTCCCTTTTTTCCTCACCATTCTGTGCGCACCGTGCCTCCTATAGTGAATTACTGAAGTCGCATGAATCTCCTTTTAGGACATTAGCTAGAAATGGTCCATTTATCTTCATCACCATCGCTGCCACTCTAGTCCAAGCCACCATCTTCCCATGTTAGCCGCTCCAGGAGCCTCCAGGTTTCTGACCATCTGTAAACAATTACCTTTTTAAAAAGCATGCACCCAGGCACACCACCTGCCCTTCTGAAGACATCTCACTAGCTTCTCAGTGCATACGGACTTCAAATGTGGCCCTTCCCATGACTTATGACCTGCAAGGTTAGGGGTTACCTAGCTCTGCCCACCTACCTATCTGCTTCCTCAGGTGCTGCTCAGCTCCCTCAATATCTTGCCTCTTTCAGGTCACACATTTTGGGGCACGTTGTCCTTTAAGATGGAAACCATCTCCCCAACACTGCCTGATAAGAATCACATGTATCTTATTGAAAACTGAGGTTTCTCTGTCTAGCCCTGTCCCATAACCGCTTCTAAAGAATCACTCAGAGGCTTATATTAGTTGTTAATGCTCAACCAATAGCTCAGACTTATTACTAGCTAACTCTTACGTTTAAATTAACCCATATTTCTTTCTATGTTTTGCCATGTGACTCAAGGCTTTAAAACCTCATTTACCACATGCCCTGCTTGTTCACCAGCTGGCTGGTATCTCTCTCAACTCCATCCCTCTTCATCTGAGGCCTCGGTTTGATTGTTCTGCCTAACCCTATCCTGCCTGGCTATTGGTCAAACAGCTTTTATTATTAGCCAATAAGAGGAATACATAGTCACAGAATACAGAAAGATCATTCCACAGCATCTTATTTGTATACTTCTTAACCTTTAGGTCCACAAAATCCACAAATTTGCTAGCAACCTTTGAATAGGAAATGTAATACCCAGAAAGCACAAACTTTTATGTTCAAGCACTGTCACAAAACCAGTGATGAAGGTTTGAGAATCCTATACATGTATCACCAGAATATAATAGACTAAATACTGTTGCCTTAGACATAAAGATTCTTAAGGTTGAATCTCCATGTTATTCTCCATTATAGGAGTCTTTACCACTTTTCTTCATGAATAATCAAAAATTACAATGATGTTGATGTTTGCTATTGTTTCTCTCATTCTTGTGTCAAACATATCCCACAGAAGGAACTTAAAAGAGAAGGGATGTATTTTGGCTCGTGGTTTGATGTGACATGTCCCAGCAAGGCAGGGAAAGGCTAGTGTGGCATCTTGGCCCTGGTGGAGAGCTTGCAGCTGTTACTTCTTACATCTTGAGCAAATCAGGGAGCAGAAAGACCAGAATGATGGCTGGGCTAATAACCCTCAAGGGTGCTCTAGTGATCTATATAACTAGTTAGGTCTTCTGTCCCAAAGCCTGCACCCTCCCAGTGGTTTAGACACATAAGCCTGTAGGGGACATTCCAAACCATAAAAGTACGTATGAATTTGATAGGATGCCTCTGGTTTACTTATTACAGATTCTTCACTGATCTGCAGATGCCTGCCCCATAACTATTCATAGTAGTCATTCAAAAATGCACATATATGGAATGAATGAATGACTGTTGTCATCTCATTTCTAAAGACTTTCTGATAAAGCAGTGGGAGACTTCATGGGTTGATCATCTATGTGCAAACAAGATACTCATTAAGATCCTGGCACTCACTAAGTAGTCAACACATGGTGTGGATGGATGAATATTTATTAGCTGTCAAAGCAGAATGTGGGAAGTCTCAAAGGCAGCTAGGGAGAAAGGCTGAAAGCTATTTTCTCTGCTGTTACAACTTGCAGCTTGGACAGGATGGGATGGGAGGCATGTCAACATGCTTTCACTGAAATTGTTGAAATCATACTTTATTTCTTTTGATTCTCTGAAGGACCCAACGAGAGATGGCGTATCAGCGCCTTTGAGCGCCGATGAAGTTAGCTGCAGGGTCCTGGATGTCTTACAATGTCAGGCTTGTTTTCTAGCCCTGACCCTAGGTGATAAGAGAATTTTGAGCTTACTGGGTGTGCTCTTGTTCTGATCTCCTCTCCTCTATCTGTACTAGGCTTGGCTGAGCTTCTAATACATTGTTTCATCCATAGGAGACGAATATATCCATATTTCTCCATGCCTCTCATTAAAAAAAAAAAAAACAAAAACCAAAAAACCGGACATCATTCTCGGCTGCTACATCTAATTCTTTTCACATCAGAGAGTTTTCATTTCCAGCCACATTTCAAAATCTGCTCTGAGCCACATTTGTCTCCATTCCTTTTTAACCAGTTAAAAAAAAAAAAAAAAAAAAAAAAAAAAAAAAAAAGCTCTTAAAAAAAAAAAAAAGTCAGAAGTGCTACGCAGCATACATCAGCCACGATGTTGGCTTATGTCCATATAACCTAATATGGCTAAGAAAATGTTTGCCTGGGACAGAGCAAGGATTGCCAAACTTAACAGCTTTTGAGCAAGAAAAGCGCCACACAGCCCTCTGTTTAGATGTGATGTGACTTCAGCTTACAGGAAGCACCTCTCCCTGCACGCCAGTGGAGGCATAATGGCTTCTCCTACACTGTAACAAAAACCAGACACCTGCCCCCATGCCCACTCATGGGCAAGAGGGATAAATAAAAGCTTTCCAGAAAGCTCTCGGTGAGAGTCTAAGGAACATGTTGCCCTTCTTGGGTTATAAACACCGAGTGACTGGAGGATACCCAGCTCGCTTAGGTGGGAGGGTCGTCTGAGTTTATGTAAAAATCAAATAGCTTTGAGCAGTAGGGACCAAAAGGAAGTCACACACTCATTCAGTGCCTTAGCCAATCTCGGCCTAAGCTATCACCTCCCACTGGCCTGGCTCATTAGTATCTCTACTTGATATCCTGATCCTTCTTACCTCCATGCTCTGGGGAATTTGAAACCTCAATGTGCCCTGAAATAGCACCATGGTTACAACCGAGCATCCCCAATCAGGAGGAGTCTCTCTGGGCTGCATTGGTCAGAAGCTGTGGCCTCCTTTCGAATGTTGTTTGTGTCTTTCCTGAGTATTCTTCCACAAAGGCCATTGTCGTGCATGGTCATCTGGCTAGGCATGGTGGGATCGTGAGGGCCAGAGAGTTCTAAGTCTGAATTCCAGATCTGCCACTGGAGAGGCTAAAAGCGGGAGAGAGCTACCTGGCATGGCTATGGTGAGAATTAAGTGAGGTTAACAGCCAGTGTGGCGCCTGGCAGGAAAAGGCTCAGCCATGCCAGGGATGCCATTTTCTGTTTCCACCCTCTTCCCAGCTCAAAGTCATTCTGCACAGTGACGCCATATTGATTTTCAAGATGAAATATGCACAGTAAACACACTGACCTCAATTGAGCTTGGTTGTAAGGATGCATGGCTCCAGCCACCCCACAAAATCACCTTGTAAAGAAGTAAGGTAGGGAGCTGAAGTAACTCATTTTAAGCTGTGATCCAGTCTGGGCTGCATTGCTCTGTCCCTTGATCACCCCACGCCATCCATCAAAGTCTGTCAACAGCGGTGGTGGCTTTGTGGGGAGGAAGGAAAAAGTGCTTTTCTAAACTTAGGATAAAACTGAGACTTTGAGGACAGTGACAGAAATTTGGAACAGGAGGTGACAGGAAGACGTGAGGCTTAGAAATACTAAGGGTCAGGCCCTGCCGCTGCCGCCATTTTTATTTGCATCTGAAATGGAAGAGCCGTCCAGGAAGAATGTGAGCATTTCCAGGCTGGATGTTTTTTAACATTATCATAGGAAAAAATATCTGCTACTTGGGTGGATTAGAGAACAGTTGCAATGAATGCAAAGAACGTGGGTTACATGACCTGCTAACTAGACAAGCGACCTTGGCCAAGTCACAAACTCTTGGGGTCGCCTCAGCCTCTTCAGATGCTAAGGGCTTCGGAGTGGGTCACAACCTCAGCTATTTTTGATTGGTGGGGGACAGAGGGAAACCTCCAAAGGAAGACTGGGGCACAGCGAGCTAAAATCCAGGTGCCGATTGGAGGAGTGAGGCTGTTTCAGATCCAGGAAGAGCAAATTCAAGTGGAGAAGGGTGACAGAGTTCAGGTGAGCTGTACTCAGGAAATGCCCGGGGTCAGGGCTGGGAGGAGCAGGGGACTGGCTCTGTCCTTGGATGTCTCTTTTGCGCTCTTTAGAGCAGATAATAGGGACTGGACGTCTGAGAATACAGAATGCAATGGCGCTCACTCGGAAGCGAGGAGTTAAGTGTGGAGATGCTTGAAACCTGAGTCAGGATGGTAACAGTGAAGATGGCGGAGGAAGCGGAGCGTGTGCCGGACCTAGGTGTGTGCGTCCATTTCTCCCCAGCATATCTTAGCCTCCTCAGCTCATTCAGTTGAGAGAACTCCTCTCTTGGTTACAGCACCCTGACCTCTTACCTATGTGTAAGCACTGAGTTATTAATGACCAGTAAATCACTTCAGAAATTTATCTATAGGAAGGGCCAAGGCAATTTTTTATTTTGACTATAAAATGACCTTGGTTTTTGGTGTGGTCAGTAGCCTGTACATTCATTGCATAACCAAATACAATTTTATAAATTGTGCACATGAACAGTCAGCCCTGAATAACTTCAGTGAAAAGGAAGCCTTCATATTTTTCTGAAACAGTATATAAACCTGTAAACAGGAATGTCAAATTATGAAAATACCTTTACACAGAGGGAAAATATGAGCTCTCCTGGCCCTCTTTAATTCTTTGTAGCCACTTAAAGCCCCCTAACTTTAAGTGACAGAGCAGGGGGGTTACTGGGGGCAAAGTAAATGGGAAAAGGGAAACCGGCCTCTGGGGACAGGCACAGCAGAAAAGAAGAGAGAGGCAGAGGGAGAAGGGAGGGAGGGAGAGAGAAAGAGACAGAGAAGCAGAGAGAGAGAGAGAGAGCAGGGGCAGGGTGGGGTGGGGTGGGAGGTGGTGCTCTTAGTGGCTGCAGCTGAGGACATATCCTGTCAGAACCCCAAGGGCAGGCCAGTGCAGATGCCTGAATAGTAGTAACACAGCCACCATAGTCACTTAGAATAAACACTCAGAGGGAATAAAACCACACTGAAGCTTCTAGCAAACCTAATAATTGCAGCAGATTTGCTTCAACATAAGCACAGAATGTCTCCAGAACAACGGTAATTTCTAGAATGAGAGAGCTGGAACTCAAGTTGGGAGCTCCCTGAAATGTTGCAGTCTGTCCACTTTCTCTCTTGAACTTGACTCCTGAATACCCACTCCCCTCCCCCCTCCCCCCCAACTTCCCTTAAACGCCAGTGCTTTGAAGTGATTGTTGCAGGTCAAACAACAGAGGAACACGTTTCACATTTCGGGTATTGAACACTCGGGATACGTTCCTTTAAATGCAGTTCTGGGAGAATCTAGAGGTAATGGGGGTTGGAGGGGGATGGTCATAGGAAGTTGGAAGGGGAGGGGCTTTAAAACCTCAGGGACAAGCACCAATTCTAGCCATAGCTTCTCCTTTATCTTGACTTCAGTTATGACCCAAGGAAACATACCTCTCATGTTTTCATGGAGGAGTTACCACTACAATGGAAAGGGGAAGAAACAAAGACTTGACACTAGAAATTGAGTTATCCTAGGCCAAGCAAGCCTAAGTCACAGTATCTCCTACTTAATGCCCAACAGGTCACAGGGTGCGTTTTGCTTTGTTTTGTTTTCCCCTCCCTTTGTGTATGAAGAAATTGAACTGGCAGAAGTTAAGAAACTTGCGAAGCATCAGATGAACATTAGGGTTAGGCCTAGAATTTAAATTTCAGTCTTCTCTTGGTTATATAATTCCATCCATTGTTTGAATAGAAACAAATGTCTTTTTTTTAAAACCTGTCCAAAAAAACAAAAACAAAAACAAACAAACAAAAAAAACCCAACAACAACAACACCAAAAAAAAAAAAAAAAAAAAAAAAAAAAAAAAACACCCTAGTTTATGCTTAAAAAAAAAAAAAGGTTTGATTGAAAAATCCTTTGTTTCAGCGGTCTTGTGTAGACCTGAACTTAATAAATGGCCACTGTTCAGTCCCCTAGCTGGAAAAGTACAGAAGAACCCAGAGGCAAGTCAACAGCAAATTGCCACTCCAAACAAATTGCCGTCTGTGAGCTCTCAAACTTGAATTACTCTTCCAGGATTAAGGTTTGAGACTGTGAAAAATTAAAAATGCTGCCTAACCTAGGAAACAGCATATGAATCAGAAATATCATTAGGAAGCTTAACTGCATCCCTAATCTTCCACTTTCTTGACATTTAAACTGTTTTGCTATCTTTAATGGACCAAATTCCTCTTCTGGCAATGTTCTGGAGATTCTATTTTTGTAGTAATTAAAAAAGAAATCACATGGCATGTTCTTTATATTTGGTTTATGTAGGAGTTAAGACCACTTCAAACATACTTTTCTTTCCTAGTCAGATGGCTATTTAATACCATGTCATTCGCTGATTGAAATAAAATAAGTTAATCTGCAAAAAAAGAAATATATGAACACCCAAAAAGGATTGAAATGTATCTTTGAGAAATGATTTTTTTTCAAAGTCAGACATCAAAGGCCGCCTATTGAAGAAAGTTTATTTTGAGAAGCTTTAGTCAAAACAGTTTGGAAACTATGAAATGAGTCATTTTTTCTTAAAGAAATGTGACTTTGTCTAGTCCCGTTGCATTTGGGGTTTGGTAGAGGACATCTTTATTCCACAGGGTTTTAAAAGCATGTTTAAGATTCCATAGGTTTAGTATAACATCACTAATGGTTTTTAATGAGATCCAGGCATCGGTAAGAGGACAAAGGGAACAGCACAAAAACTGAATTCTACCCCACCAGGCACCATGTAAAATGTGGGAAAGCCTCACGCTTTATCTGTGGCTTTGGCCATCTGGACTAAAAGGGGGAAAGTTTGGAGCCAGTCAACCAGACATGTGTACAAAACGACACCCAGTGTCGGGATCAGACATCCAAATGGCTGGACTTCTGACGGTGCCTGCGCATCTGCTACCCTTTGGTGAAAATGAACCAGGAAGGCATGTCAGTATCTGGACATTTTAGTGGTCCCATCAAGCTCTTAAGGCTTCAATTGTTGCTTGGTTTCCTGTTTGTAGACACCTATCTGGGGATGATGTCTATGCCTCCATCAGAGGACAATGCTAAACTATCATTTGCTCAAGCTTCTGGCAACTCTGACATTTGAAGGACAGTAGACAAGGGGATAGTTGGAGTGGGCAGAGTAATGTATGGAGAAGTAAGTTTTCTACAGATTCACCCATCCATTTTATTGCAAGGCAGTCCCACAAGTGTTGAGTTCAGAGCGTCCATGGATAGAGTACTATAGTCAGCAGAGACAGAAGCAGGGAAACAAAGGACAATCAAGGCATAATTTCCTTCAATAAAACTTCCCATCTATATCAGGAACAGTCAAACAGGCAACCATCATAGAACATGGATAGTGAAGCATGGGAAACACAAATGCCTACCCACGTCTCTTCAAGTGAAGTAGGACCAATTGTTCTGGGACTTGGAGTAGGGAAATTTGAAAAGGAAGCAGTAAAATGAGATGTCTTAGAAACCTGGAATATTTTTATAAGGAAGTCTCAACATCTTTATTATATGGAGCATAGTTCTTGCTAAATTAAAAGTGTTGACCAGAGACCAGCAATGTTTCCAACAAGAATCAGCGAATGCCACACAGTAAGTTTGGTCTGCATTGTTCAACTGATACCTTAAGCTATAGCCTATAATTCCCATTTGACCTACAGGAGAATTTAGTGTGCTACAATTTTACAAGAATTAGTTGTTAAAATAACCACCCATTTCTTCGATATAAATATGTGGACACACCTAAAGAATATGAAGACTATTTATAAAATTACTTATGTCCATGTTCATAAGTAATTTTTGTTAATAATTGGCGAATGAAATCCTATATAGAACATATGGTTAGATCAAAATGGTTTAATGGGGAACTGTTAGTTACAATTATTTAACAAAGAACTTAGATGCTACAAAACTTAAAATAGATGTTTCTTTACAAGAAAATTTTAAGTTAAAATTAAGAAAAAATTAAGAGGTTTTTGCTGATGTGTTACTTGCAGACATTGTCTTTAGATATTATCTGGATTTCTTCCATAAAGCACAGGAAAATGAGGTGCATTTCCCACCTGCTATTCCTGCCTTCCTTACTTACGACTCATCTTACTAATATTTTACATTGTCAAAAAATATGCTACAGCATTTACATTCATAAACAGAAGTTGCTTAAGTTTTATATTTAAGTCAATTAATTATAAAACTATTCTAAATTTAGTGGAAAACAACCACATCCTAGCCACACACACACACACAAAAGAGTAAATAGTTTGCATTTTATCTCTCCCCTTCCACTGGTTATTGTGGGTCCTCATCTCTGCTTATTTTATTTTTTTCCCCTGAAGAGCACAGCCCAGTACCCACATGAATATATTAATTAGCCTTCTTCCAAAATTCTGAAAATGGTGAAACTATGAATGTGTATTTTGGATTTGGCACTCCCTGAACCCTTTCCCCAACCATTGGTATGGCCTGCTCCCAACCCCAGGCATAATCTTTGGCTGGTGTTTCAAACCAACACAGAACCTTTTCTCAACTGGGCAACTCTGGGCTCCTTGTGCTTACGAGAGGATCTCATTGTAAATGAGATGTCTGCAGGTGCAATGGGGGCTTCGGTGCATCTCAGCCTTCGTAGTGGATCAAAAGCAGGGAAGGTAGGAGAGCTTTCTCCTTGAACTATTAAATTTCTGTAAACACGGCATCTGGATGTGCTCACCCGCATCTCAATGCTCATGTTCCTACCATGTTCCTACCAGCAGTTAAGAGTGGAGGCACTTTTTATCTGGTCTGGGAGATTAAATACATTATATGTACTTTTATGAATGACACATTTCTCCTGGATGTCATTGCTCCCCTTCTTCCCCTCCTGCCCCCCCTCTCTCTGTTTTATGTATGTGGTGTATGCATGTGAATGTGTGGTTGCTTGTGCAGGGGACACTAGGCATCTTCCTCAACTGCCTTCCACCATATTCCTTCAAGACAGGACCCTTCACTGACCCAGAAGCTCTCCACATTGGCTAGGCTGTCTCCACTGGCTGGCCAGTGAGCTACCAGGATCTACTTATCTCTGCCCCATGTGCCACTGGGGTTACAGGCGCCCTCAGCCTTGCTGGACTTTTTACTGCAGCCTTCATGTGTGCACAGCAAGCGCTCTTGTCCACGAAGTGGACATCTCTCTAGCCTCTGCTCCTGTTCTGGCAAGGTGGAACTGGTTTCCCACATAAACAAATATGTTTGGTAGCAAATGGATCTAAAGACAACCCTAAACACAGACTCTAAGCCCTTACATATGCAGTAGCAAGTGTATTACATCAGACACTGCAGCTGAAGGCAGGGTGCATAGACCACCCAGAGCAGCGTGGATGGATTGAAACTCGCATGCAATTTGAATATGCCTTGAAAGTGCTGATCACCATCTGTGTAGACATGAACTCAAGATTCCCTCTGAGTTTTCATGAAAATCATTATGAACAGGAGGGTGAAATACACCTGACAAGCTTTCAAGACATGCCTGATTTTCATTAGATCTGCCGTTCCAGCTGGGGGGATGGGGGTGGGGCAGGCATCCAGGCTAAAGTGCATTTACAGGATTCTCTTAATCCTTTCCGGAAGCCCAGAGGTTTTATGTGTAGCCATCTTAGACTACAACAGCACTCCTCATAATGCCAAGTTTCACGGCATTGGCGGAGGTGATTTCATGACTGGGTTGAGTGTGCAAAAGCTCTAAGGCACCGTGCAATCGTCCGGGTGTTCCGGACATTGTGGAAATGGGTGTCCAGTTGGCTCTGTGACAATGGCTCAGCATTTGCTGTGAACCTCACACAACACTAAGCAAAGATGAAACAGCAAACTTGAGAGACAATGCCCCACACCTATCAGCTTTCCATTCTGATAAAGATATAAAAAGATCAATAATGATGCCATCTAGTAGCCTTCTCGGGGAAAGTACCAGGTCTCACTGGATCACAGGGGAAGGGATCGCATCGAAGTGTACTGTAAGGTTTCCCGAGGAGAAGGATTGAAGCTGAGGCTTCAAAGTTGACAACGGGAAGTCGATAGGATAGAGTGGGAAATTCTGGCTTCCCACGGTGTCACTCATGGGGACATATAGTGTGCTTTCCAATGTTCATTCTCTGTCTCTCACTTCACCTTGCTGGGGTCAGGGCAGACTCCTAGTCATTGGGGCCTTTTGCCTTATACAAAATCAGAAGACCATACAGGGAAATTGAGGACCTTGATGTCCATTTTGAAGGGAGCCAGTGAGAACTTTCCACAGTGAAGGAATATGGTTGAAATCTCTACCACACACTGGAACCCATCTTCCTGTTCTCCCCTCCTAACAGTTTCCATTACAAACAAACAAACTGTTGGCATGTGGATGTCCGCCACCGTTGACTGCTTGGTTTCCATGTAGAGAATATGTCACAGACATTGAGTCCACATCACCTCCAGCTGCCTCTTGGACACAGCTGCAACCTGACCTGTTTCTGTGGTGACCCATAACCCTGGCACAATGGTGGGTTGCTGAGCTACACTTCCCAGCACATAGTGATAATTGTGAGATTTTTTTTTTTTTTTTTACTGAGCAGAGAAATATGACCTATTGAATTCAGTCTAAAAATAATTTTTTCCTCTGAAAAAGAAAATCTAATTACCTTGTTCTCAAAAAAAAAAAAAAAAATTGGCTTCTTATGGGGAGGGAGATGTGGGGCACCCTTTGAAGTAGACCATGCATTCCAGAATATCGCTGGCAGTCTAGGGCCTGCTTCTGATTACATAATTGACACAGACCTCCCCCAAATAAACACCGAACCCTTCAAAAACAGAGACGCACAGGAATAAAGTGCCTCTTTGCTTTGAGGAGAAGGTTTTCTGAAAGGGTCCATTATCAGAAATCAGTCCCCTCCTCCTTTGGTCGGCAAGCGTCGAGATTTACAAAGCAGAAAGTGTGTCTCTAGTTGGAGCTCTAGTTGAAACTTAGTCTTAAATCGGTTCTAGATACGAACTAGCAGAGTTCATGTTATCTTGAAGGGAACGGCTTCCACACTTATGGTGTTCATTTTAGCCCTCAAAACCAAGTTTGCTGCTAAGGGGAGGTAAATCTTGATAAGTAAAATATTATATCTTCCTCATAATAATAATGATTTTGTCTTTGTAGTCAGAACATTGTGAGAAAAAATAATAATAGAACAAGGTATGTGTGTGTGTTGTGTGTTTGTCTTGCCTCTTGGTTTAAGGAACATGATCCATGGATGTGTAATTCAAAAGAATGAGCTAAGAAGACAGAGGGGAAGGCTTCGTTCTGGCTTCATCATAGATGAGCGGATACCTATTCGGGTCGAAGATGAGTATCAAAAACCACAATTTGAGAATTCCACACCTGTGGCTGTTCAGACCCCTCTCATAGAGGAAAACAAAAACCCATATGTTCTGTCCCTTCAGTACAGAATGGACATGGAGTTCCTGCTAAGTTTCCAACACTTCGTGTCAACAGACCTCTGCCCTCATAGAGAAGACGGTTTCACCACACCCCAGCTCCTGTGTTTGGCTTTGCTCTGTGTGTTACGGGTCTAGATTCAAGAGGATAATTTTATTTGCCTCTGCAAAGTGTGCAGAATAAGCAATAAATAAGCAGGTATTTTCCCACCGAAGGGGTAGTTCTCGTGAGAGGCTATGGTGTCTGAGTAAGCTACAGTTATGTAAGATGTGGTCACTGGGGAAAACGTGCAACTTCCGGTTAATCCACAATTTTTTCAAAATAAGACATCAAAATAAAAAAAAAATTAAGTGTCAGTGACAAAGAACAAATAAAGAAAAAGAAAATCATTTTTTAACTCGCTCAAGAAGGTGAATGCCTACATAGTGACATAAAGAGACTGCAAGGCTTTACATGTGGCCTTATAGAAGCCTTCCAGCAAACATGTCTACCTTGTATTTCCCCCAAAATACTCACAACGACACTGACTCTGCTTAGGAACATTAGAGGTGATGTGTATCCACACACACACACACACACACACACACACACACACACACACACACACGAGAGAGAGAGAGAGAGAGAGAGAGAGAGAGAGTTTTTCTTCTCCCTCCTTCCTTCCTCCACTCTCTCTGATTTTTGAGATCAGGTCTCTCTATGTATAGCTCTAGGCTAGAGTCAAAGTTGTAATCCTCCTGTCTCAGCCTTGAAGGTGCTGGGATTACAGGTGGTTACCAACATACTTGTCCCAAAATGAAAGCAAACTAAAAGCAGTATCAATTTTCCAATACACATGAATAGTGCTTTGTTGGTTTGATTCTAAGATCTTTGTAACCAAACAATTTTATTGGGTGCAGTGTATCTTTAGTCCCTAACCCTACTCTTAAAAAGCAAAGGGCATATGTCTCTTATAAAGTCAAACAGAAAAACCCTTGGCACCAGAGAAGTTCAAGGGAATCTCAGTTCACTAGTTGATCTTTTCCCAAAGGAGAATATTCACTTACTAAAGCCATGGAATTGTCAGGGAGATGGTACTAGCACTGATATTACTGGAAATACCTTCAGTGTCTGTCTGAAGGCTTTGGTTATATGACTACTACACAGTTCAAAGTACCCAAACTTCCTGAATTTCTGCTCATTCCATGGAAGACTACAGAAACCCCTGGATACCCAGTCAAAGCAGCAGTGTAAACATAAAATTTCCAAAAATAAAACAACCAGTGATAGCTAACACTGGATGATAGAGAAGGACCAAGAAGATTGACTCCGGTACACGTGATCTAACAGTGAGCTCTTCCAAGGGTAGCTTTTAAATGGTCAGCTTAATGTAATTAGTCAAGTTCCCACCTTTTCCAGCAGGTGAAAATAGGTAAGGGGAAAATCTAAGAGTTCTAGAAATGTCGTCCTGTGAGGGGTTGTTAGCTGACAAAGCAGGGGACTTCGAGGCTGTCACCAAGCAATACTCCCTGTTTCTTACCTTCCTACAGTACCTGCCGGAAACACATCTGTTGATGGGGAAACACCCCACCGTGTAACCAGACACTGAGTAAACTTAACTTTCTATACAATTTGGTTTTAAGTTTATAGCACACACAGGAAGGCACGCTTCCATTAAAAATTAATTTTAGAGCTGAAGAATAGTTCCCACCACAAGACGATTATGTAACCAAACAAAATTGGAGGGGAGGCTGAGGGAAAACAGAATAGCAATGAACGAAACAAATGTCAAGGGGTGGTAAGTTCAGAACCAAATGTCCCCAGCTAAAACAACTGTCATGGTAAAGGAAAGATTCTTGGTAATTAACATCTTACAAAAGGAACATATGTCAGTTTTTAAAAATTAATAGAGTTAGGGGCTGGAGAGACGGCTCAGTGGTTTGCAGCACTTGCTACTCTAAGCACCCAAGTAGTGGTCCACAACCATTTGTAATTCCTCCTAGGGGATCTGGCGCCCTCATCTGAGCTCTAAAGGTACTGCACACACATGGTGCACATACATACGTGCTAGCAAGACACTCAAGTACATAAAATAAAAATAAACCTTAGTAAAATAAATAATAAGTCAATAAATTAATACGACAATAAATAATAAATAAAAATTAATAAACCATCTATTGGAAGACACGTTTAAATGTTTAATTTGATAATAAGTTCTTTTGAAATACCATTGAATTGTGGTAAATATTCTGCTTGTATTTTCATTGTCTACAATTACATTAGTTGAAACATCAGACTAGACTTACAGAAACAATCCTTTAACCTAGCAGGTTTCAACCTGTGTGGGTTTACAACCCCTTTAGGTCAAACATCCTTTCAGGGCAGAGAAGGGCTCACCTAAAACCATCAGAAAACACAGATGTTTACATTACATTTCATGACAGTAGCAAAATTATACTTATGAAGTAGCAACAAAAATATTTTTTTTAATTGGGGGTCACCACAACATGAGGAACTCTGTTAAAGAGTCACAGCATTAAAAAGGTTGAGAACCATTGCTCTAATGCTCAAGAGCCTAGGAAATGGTGACCTATGCTTCCAAACCAAGTAGAGGGGTATAATACTGCTGACCCAGTAGGATCTGTGATTATGTAGCGGTTTATTCTAGAAACCTTGTTGGTGGTTATAAACGGAATATAACACCAAATGCTCAGTATTGAGACTTCAGAAAGGTGAGTGTTATCATCATAATATGTATACATAAATACCTAGGATGTATACAGACAAAGCTATGCTTAGTAAAATATTCATAAGGCAAACATGGTGTGTGCTAAAATCCCAATGAGAATGTTTCTTGCCTAGAAACAGTGTCAGTTATGTTAGCACTAGGAAAGAAAGAGAAGTTCCACTTGAGGACATCTGAAGAGGCAATGTGATGTTATCTTTTTTGCACAATAAAGCCTGTTGTGTGTGTGTGGGGGGGATGTCAGAGAATGGAGTTTGCCACTAGCTAACCATAGAGGGCTTGAGGTCTGTACAGACAGGAAGTGACGTAGCTGGGCACAAACAGGATATAAGCAGGGAGAAACAGGAAATCGCTCTCTTCTCTGCTGAGACGCTTGGGGGGGGGGCAAGGTGTGCTGTGGCTTGCTCCTTCTCTCTGATCTCTTAGTGTTTCCCTCTATATCTGACTGTGGCTTTTTATTACCTGGACCAATTAAGAACTCCTTTTACAAGGCAGTGTACGTAATTTGCTCCCATTTCATCCTTTCTTGTTTGCTCTCTCTCACATACATAGAAGCAGACTGATGCTTGCTTCGCAGACACTATGCACAGTCTAAATACCAACCAAACTATGTGAGTTAGGGTCTGACCCCTTCATTCACAGAGGCCAGCAAAAGCTCCAGCCCAAAGGCTAAGGAATCTATGTGTTACATGCCTAGACATGGTGTGGATATAACTAAGGGGCATCGATTTGCTCCAAGTACGATTGGCAAGCCATACTCACCACATGTCATGATCATTTCTTCCTTTGGGGAAAAAAAAAAGCAATGAAAAGTAAGGCCAAAATAAAACGGAAGGTGAAGTACAGAGGCCTCGAGCAAACAGAGAAACTGCAAAGAGTAAAGACTTAAGGTTTGGGAGCCTGTCATCGGCTCCAGTTCCTCTGCTTAGCTCCAGATGTGACTGCCTGGCCAATTGTAATTCCCATGGCTGCCATCTGCCATTCTCCATGGGGACATTTCCAGATCTAGGCTACCAAGATACCACGCCCTTGACCCTCCAAAAAAATTAACCTTTCTTGAAGTAGCCTGGGTCAGGCTTTGCATTATAATAATAATAATAAAAAAAAAACACCAACACATTCTTACAGCACTGTTGGCATTTAAAACAAATGCCTCAGTCCAAATATTTCTATGTTTACCTCATTTTCAAGGTCTAGCTAAAACTCCATCATCTCCAATAAGTCCTACAGCTTGCACTTAAGGTCTCCTGTCTTCTCTCACTTAATGACATGTCTTCTTTTTATTGTTTTATGCATGAACATTTATTTCCACTCAGATTCAAACACTCAGTCACTGGCTTTTCTCTGCTTTATAATCTCGTAGGCCATTGCAACATGACCAAATAACAACAACAACAATAATAATGTTATTATTATTAATAAAATAAATAAAAATAAAAGGTTGATGAAGACAATAAAAAAATTCTTAAAAGACCAGTGTTCAACATATAAAACTTGAACCTTTTATAAATCTCAGGCATCAGCCATATCAAATTCCTAAGTTTGACTGGCCATCTTATTTGTTCAAAAGATCTCAAGGTGAAGGTCATTGGAATACTATTCTCTTACAAGATGCTACCTCTAACTAAATGTACCTAGGGTTGACAATGACGATGGCAGTGTTTGTCTGGGGTGGAGGGGAAGAAGCAGGAAATACTTTTGATCACCAATAGGCTCCCTGGGTGATAGTTCACCAGAGCTTGCTCTAAAAACACCAGTGGGAGGCAAAGCTTGCATACAAACTCTAGTCTCTTAAAGTTGGGTGGGAAGTGAGATGTCCAAGCTCTGAAGTCAGAAAAACAGAAGACAAAGGGTTGGGCAAGGCGGTTGGTAGGAGTCAAGAGTTGAGAAAGACCAGGTGGAGTGACTTACACCTATAATCTTACCACTTGGGATGTAGAGGGAGGAGAGTCAGGAATGCAAGGCATCCCTGACTATAGAGCAAGTTCAAGGACACCCTGGAATACAGGAGACCCTGTCTTAAGGAAAGAGGGAAGGGGAGGGGGGAGGGGAGGAGAGAAAGGAGGAGGAAAGAAAAGTGTGAGGTGCAATAGAGGAGTCTGTTGAGAAGAGGCTGGAATGGGAGCAGAAGTTGCTTCTTGTGTCCCTTGTTCATTCACCACCACCACCCCCCAGTGTTTAGGGGGTTTTCATTCACTAAACCTTGATTAATCCATTCACTCATTCCTGTTGGCATATCCAAAGACTAGAAGAATGCCGGGATGAGAGGCATAGACCTGAGCAAAGTGAACTTCAACCTGTGTTAGGACCGGCAAACAAGGGCAAGGCGGTCTGGGGTGAGTGATTACAGTGGAATGAGGGGCCCTTTCAGTAAACAGCTCATTCACAGGCTTAAACTCAGGGGAGGGAAACCAAGCACCAACAGCCCTGTGCTCTGGAGAGAAAGTTCTTATTTCCCCCTTCCTCTGCAACTGTGCAAGCTTCACCAGTACTGTTGTATGGGTGGAGAGGCCATCAGGACTCCCTACATCAGCGGTTCTCAACCTCCCTGATGCTGTGACCCTTTAATACAGTCCCTCACATTTCGGTGACCCCAACCATAAAATTATTTTCGTTGCTGCTTCATAACTGTTATTTTGCTGTAAATCTCTATCATGTAGATGGTCTTAAATGACCTCCCCCCACACCCATGGGGTCATGACCTACAGGTTAAAAAACCACTGGTTCACATGGCACTCTGGGTCTTTCGGGACTCCAAAGAGTGCCACATCACTTTGCAGTAACTATTCACCCCATCTAATAGGCTCAGCATGGCCTTCTTGGTTGCCCTAGGAAGCAGCAGCCATCGGTCAAGGCCTGTACTTCCAACTCTTGCTTGGCTGTTCCCTTCATACTTTGTACTTCCCCTCAGAATCTCCTGGCATCATAGTCTTTGCATCTGAGCTGTCTTCGTGCTGGAGGAAGCACCTCCTCGTTCTCCAGCTGCTCTTTTCATCTGTCACTCCTCCCTAGCAAGACTGTTCACTGTTCCTTCGTGCTTCACACATGTACCCATCCCAGAACTGCTTTCCTTCATCTTATAGGGGAGGGTCTTTGCTACTGCTTGCACCTCTTGCGAGATTATTTCTGCCATAATTGCAGAGAATGCAATATTCCTATGTGTGATCCTCCCAGCTTCTTTGCTCCTTGAGCTCTATGATGTTATCTTCCAACAGGCCTTAGCCACCCACCTCCTTTCCCAACTGACATCCCATGATTCACCACTATGAATGCAATGTTCTGTGTAGCAACAGGCCGGCAGCTGAACTCAGCTGGGATAAAGCAAACACGTACATTGACTGCTGTTACTTAAACTTCATTCTACTGATGTTAGGATTACCTGGCATTTTGGTCCTGGTATCCAAATCCAGACTCCCTGTGTTCTCTTAAAACTCCCCCAACATCCAGCTCCTTTTCTTCCCAGACAACAATTTTTTTTTCCCCACTGAATCCTGACAGTTCACCTTCCTGAAATAAGGCCTACTTTGTTCTCTCTCCTCTTAAGTTCCGGGCTTCCTCTCACAACCCAAGGCCATTGCTCTTGCAATCATCACCTCTCCTTAATATTGTGAATTCATTGTTCTCTACTGGATCATACCCATCATTGTACGGGCACGCCAAAGTCGGATTCCTCTTAAATTAAGGAAAGAGAAGATCTTCATGAGGGGCCGAGACTTCTGACCATTTTTACAAGCCTCCATCCTTTCAACGGAAGATCTCAGAGGATTGTCTCCACTCACTCTCTCCATTTCTTCTCTGCCTACCACCTACCTCTTAATGCCATGCTAGGCAGACTTTTCTTCAATAGCTCAAGATCATCCCTATTCTGCATGGTCAAACGCTGATCAATCAATTCTCATCTTTTGTCTTCCCAGTCTATTAGTTTGTTATACAATTTAATTCCTCCTTTGGGTAGTTTGTTTTCACCATGGCTTTTAGCATATCACACTCTCTTGAGTCTCTTCCTACAGTGGCCATTCTTGGTTTCGTTTGCTAGTTGCTAGTCTCTATGCTGATGTTCAAATGTGGAGGACCTTAAAAATGACTCCCAAACAGGGCTCCATCACAACCATTGCTGAGAGCCCATCTTATCTCTTGGCATCAAGTAGCATTTAGATAGTGATGACGCCTAAATATGTATCTTTATCAGAACTTCTCCCCAAAATGCCTTTTTAATAAATCAAATCAGATGTCTTAATGCCATGTCAAATATAGTGTTTAAACTAGCCAACCATCGTCCTTCCTTCTATATTTTCCTTGAGTTTAGTTAATTGAAACATTATTGTTCCATCCTATTAGACCAAGAACCTCAAGCTCATTTTTGAAACTTCCCAGTGGTGTGCTGGTAAATTATGCAATGGACAGTAAGCTCTAAGTTCTGGTGAAAGAGGAGGAAGATCAGCTTTCCACATGTAAACACTCCCACTGTGGTTCATTTCTAGTTGTAAACATGGGGCCCGCCAGGGGTCTTAGGGAACAACAGCACATATACAATCAACTGAGTCTCAGCTTGCACTGTACTTGTACATGCTGTCAGTCCACATCCAGGAAAATTCATTATGAGAGCTGGTGCTGCATTCTTCTTCCTTTGTGGAAAATAAAACAATGCCGTTTGACCACACGGAACCAGATTGCTGGAGATAATCCTAAGGACCGGAAGAGCAATGATGCCACAGTGCATATCAGAAACAGCCCCATGGCGTTCTTGGTCACAGTTTGGGCTCAGAAAAAAATAGCTAGTTTCAAATATTTGCTCAGTGCTTAAAAGTTTTCCCAAAGCTCTAAACCCAGGAGGAAGATAGAGTGTTCCCAGGCCAGACTAAAACCTTTTAACCTTAAGTCTCTTAAACATAAATATGTTGCCAAGATGCCGAGTGCATATTTAAATCATCCACTTCCTGTTTCAGTGCTATCTCTCTGTTTTGGAGAGGGACCAAAAATGCTTCATTCCTTCTGGCCCTGCTTTCTTCATTTAAAAAGGATTTATACTGCAGGGGTTTTGACTTCAAGAAGAAGGAGAGAGAGAGAGAGAGAAAAAAAAGGCACATATTTTGGATGTCAGATTCCAAATGTTTTGATCCTTTCAAACAAAAACACACATCTCTGTTGCCAGTGGGTAAGAGAAATCGGGTCTAGAACATATCCCAAAGACTTCCAGCACGATGAGCAAGGAGAGGAAACTGGCCCACCCACCCTAGCCTGTCAGGAAACATCCAGAACAGTGTATCTGAGTAGATTCTCACTTGACCCCTTGGAAATTGTTCTGTTTAAATGCAATTTACAGTTATCTAGGTCTTTGTTTTGAGACAGGGGTTTCTCTGTGGCTTGGGAGGCTGTCTTGGAACTTGCTCTTGTAGACCAGGCTGGTCTCTAATTCACAGAGATCAGTCTTCCTCTGCCGTCCCAGTGCTGGGATTAAAGGCATGCACCACCAGTTATCTAGGTATTTCTAATGTGCTGGAGTTAGCAGTCTGCTCATCTTTAAATGGGATAAAAACATGAGAACCAGCTAGGTGAAGTTTTCAGGTAAATTAGTAAGGAAAATAGAAGGTTCTGAATGATGCTTACTGGGCAGAAAGAGTTCTCTGGAAGTCCTACGCAGGATGAGCATTGAAGAGGAGTGAGTGAGCCTTGACAGTTTAGACCAGGGATTCTTATACAGTTTCTATTTGTGACCCCTTTCCACTCAAGAAATTTTACACAGCCCTTGGTATATAGTTATATAAAATAGCTATATAGATCAAACATTCATGGATAATAAACTATAAAGAAATGTATTTTAAATTGAGACTGATTTGGGCCATACATGTAATTTTACTTTTGATTAACCATCAAAGACAATTTGCCTATGAATGAGTAGGATAGGTTTGTTAAATTTTACATAAAGAAATAAATCATGGCTGAGTATTTGCTGATGCAAGACATAAAGTATCTTCAATATTTCCCAGAGTTGACCAATACCCTCATTTTATAAATGTCAGTGTTGTGAATGCCACTTCATACCAATACACAAAACAAAATGGTATTAGTATGTCAAGGAAGATTTCAAAAATTGTTGGAAACTGTGTCCTAATTTCAAGCCAAAACCCATCCGACAATTTTTATGAAAATTAAGATAGACACTTAATATAATCCAAAGACATACTAAAATTTCATTCCCCCATGCTGAGGGATGGTGGCAGGAAAATACAAAAAGGTTGTGTTTTCTTTAACTGAGCCATTATGCTTTACTGTATATAAAAACACCACAATTCACCGCACAGCCCAGTCCGGAGGCTGAGGTGTTTCAGGCCGAGTTCACTGTTACAGCACTATGTGAAGACCGTGTGAAGTACACACACCGTGCTTAGAGTCAAGGCTGTGGAGAAGGCGTGTGATGCTACACTGCTTCATGTTGCCAGAAATAGCTTGGATTCTTTACATGCCTTGTTTTGAATTAATTTTTTTGTTATTACATGTTCAGAAACCTTTTATGGTTGCCAGTGATCCCATGCGGAGTCGGATCCCACAGTTTAAGAAGCTACACTCAGAGAATCACCAGTATCCATCTTTGTAGTTTGGGGAAACCCCAGCTGATTCTGATTGCTCTCCTGGGCCCTTCTCCCTGTCTGTATTCCCAGGGAGGCTGGGCGCCACACAAGAGTCAGGGAACATTCTCAACATCAACCCACTGAATCGGCTTGCATTAGGCACTGTTGAGCACTTTGTGTCCCATATTGTACTTGACACGGGAATTGAAAGTGGTCATACACAAATATCAGTAAAAAAATAAATGTTCTGGTTTCTGTTGAGGCAGAGAGAAGAGAGCAGTAAATCCTGTCAGGAGTAAAAGCAGCAGCAAGGTGTAGTCTATGAGTAAATTAATAAATAGGTTTTGGTTTTTTTCAATCGGTAGAGGGTGAGTAGAAAGCATCCAAGACCAAGGAGACCTTAGCTGGCAGTTCCTGTTGATTGATGTGTGCCTGGGGAAACCTGTGGGCAACCTGGGTGGTGAGTCATTCTTCCACAGCCTGGGAGTTGCCAAGAGGCTCGCCCATGCGCCCATGCATTCCTGTGCTGTCAGCTAAAGGCAATGGGGAGGCAGGAAGCTCAGGCAGAGGTTACAAGAAAGCTTCAGGCTTCACGGAACTCTCCGTGCATCCCCTTAGTATAACAAACACCTGAAACAATCAAGTTATAAAAAGTTCACTTTGTATACTGAACGCCTTTAATCCCAGCACTTGGGAGGCAGAGGCAGGCGGATCTCTGAGTTCAAAACTTGTGTGGTCTAAAAGTCAATTCTAGGACAGAGAGAAGCCCTGTCTCAAAAAAAAAAAAAAAAAAAAAAAGCTACAGTTCATTTGGGCTCACAGTTCCCACACCCCATTTGTCCCATTGCTTTTGGTCCGCGATGGTGTAACAGGGCCAGAGTATAGAGCGGAACAAAACCACTCATGGCCTGGCCGGGATGTGAAGACAGAAAAGGGCTTGCTTTCCACCAGCTCCTTCAAGGGCACACATACCACCCATGACCGGAAGACCCCCAAAGCAGCTCCGCCACCCTCAAGGAGCACTATACGACTACGAGCTTTGGGGGACACTGGCATGCATCTTGTGGGTATGAGAAAAGATGCCGTCAGCCACTAGGGGGGTAGCACTCACGGAGACCGTGGTTTGGTTGTCTCACTGAGCCGTCCTGAGGAGCTTTCTCAAAGAGCAGTTGCTGTCCTGGGGCACTGGAAACACGGACTATCACAGCCCATATTCTTGTAAACAAATCACGCTACAATTACAATCAAGTAGAAAAGCAGGAACTAGATCCCCCACCAGGCCCAATCTGACAGTTCAAAGGCGTGTCAGATACCGGGAGAATTCAGGAAACACTGATTAAGACAGCTGAGAGTAACTTTCTCCAACCATTTGGCTTACTTCATATGGACAGGATTTGAGTCGAGACCCTGGAAAGACAGGATTGGACCAATTGAGCTGATTGGACAGTCAGTCCCTAGCAGTTTAGTCATAATATATTCGCCTCTGGTGAGCATTTATGATGCTAACATTTATTCTACCTTAGAGAATAATATTAATCAATTTAAATACCTTTATAAAAATTCAATATCTACTAAGTGTTTTGGTGACCTTCCTATTGCTGTAAACCATCCAAGATTCCTTTTATAAGTTTATAGTCTCTGGTTTTCTAAACACTGTCCAAAGAAGGAGGGGGAAAAAAAAAACTAAACTCAAGGGTGTTCTTGTGGAATTTGGCTCCTACATCCCATTTCTGTCTGTATAGTTTAATTTTTTTCTAACAATGAGAGTAAGTTCACACCTCTGCAACACAAAGCTCCGCATTGGCTCAGGGCCTTCGGGGCTTGGGGGTAGAGCTGTCCAAGCATTGCTATCTAAGAGGCTCCAAAGTTGATCTCAGGGAATTTTAATCTTATTTTCTTTGTTTTCCAATGAGACTGCCCTAAACTTTTCTTTTCATGCTAGAAAATAAAAATTGACAGACATGACCAAAACTGACATGTCAAAATATAGACAATGAACATGCATTTTGTTCTAGATGGAATTCTCCTAGGAAAGACATTAAGTTGAAGGTAACTCAGCTTGAAATGGAAAAAAAAAAAAAAAAAAAAAAAGAAAGAAAGAAAGAGAAAGAAAAGAAAACATAAGGAATTAAAGCTTCTTATTGAGCCTCAGCTGGCCCAGGGCTAAGTTACTTGTTTTATTCCAGTTAATCTTGTTCTCCCCCTGCATTCTACAGAGAGAGAAATCAAGCACAAAGGGTTCACTATCTGCCTGGGACCCCTGGGCCTCTCACACCACCTGAGTGTTCTCTGCCTGTCTGTCTGTCAGCCGCAGATGGTGAGACTGCTTCACTGTGGTATTCTGAAGCCACGAGGAAGAATGCTGTGATCAAGAGCCTAAGAGTAAGCTATGGGTATGTCCGCTACTGTCCGCTATTCGCGCATCCACTATTATAGTAAGTTGCCTCCCAGAAAATATATTTGTAACTTCACCTTGAAATTTGGGGATAGGAAGAAACAAAGTCCTCACAGATTTAGGTTTTAGCCTGTACTTTCTTTCCTCGGTAACTATAAATCTCCCCGCACTCACACACACTTTAAGTTACAGTATTTCTGGTTGTCCTCTTTCCTTGTAATTGTTCAATTCTCATTATAAAATCTTAAGCAACATTAATTTTTAAGATAGGGCTTCACTTCTGTAGCTTAGGCTTACCACAAACTCATAACCTGCCTCTCTGCCTCCCAAGTGCCAGCATTACAGAGGTGTGTCATTGGGCTCTACTTTTTAAAATCACTCTTCTTTTTCCTTTTTAAAATCACCTATATTCAGAGTTAGAATTAGTATTCTAACCAGGGTATTTTGAGGTTTATTTTTAAATACCTCAGTGTAGACAGTGTAATCTATGCCTGTGTGCAGAATAAGCTCTACTATAATCCTAGGGGTGGGGTGATTTAGTCGATGAACGACTCCACTCAGGAGTACACACTTTAGAAACAGTAGACTGGCATTATAAATACCACTGTCTGAATCCATATCCAAAAGTCTATCATTGGCCCAAAGGGCGCAGAAGCTTTTCACTCGGCAAATGGATGGGTATTGCATTTATGTGACTGCCTTGGCTAGAAAGCTTGGTTCAGACCTTCTCCTCCAGGTGTGTTTGGGGTGAGAGGATCTGATGAACTCATTATGGGGATGTGTTGTAGATGTGGGATTTGGCTTAAAGCTTGTGTCTGTTTAAGGAAAGACTGGCCTGGCTGGAACAGTGAGTTGACCCACCATCAGAATATGGTAACATTTGACAGCAGGGTGATCGTTTTGCACGAAGTACTTACCAGATGGCTTATAAGGACAGGAAAGGGAATTTACCACTGCTGGCTGTCTTTGTGCTTCCTTGCTAATAAATATTTGTTTATGCAGCGGAATTCAATCTCTGAGACCTGTTTCTGTTTTAGGTCATCAACTGGTACTGAGGTGAAGTGTGGGACATAAAGATTATTGGCATCCACAGTAAAGGAGCTTAAGAACTGTGTGGGGGCAAGTTAGCTTGGGTCATCCTTTAGCAGGCAATCTTAAGTCTAAAAGGGTCTTCTTCTTCTTCCTCAACCCTTCTACTTATCCACCCCTCTCTCCCAACCACTTCTCAACAAGTCCAGAGAAAGAGATGCAGAATGTGGGGAATGAGATTAGTGAATGAAAGAAATGTCAAAGTGAGAGTAGAAAGCAGAACAAAATAGAGTGAGATACTCATCAAAATAACAGAAAAAAAAAAATTTCCCTAAAGCCTGAAGTTGGATTGTTGTAGAACAAATAAGCCCACAAATTGTTCATCAGAATGAATATGAGTTTCAAGGATACTAGTGAAGAATAATAATAATAATAATAAAAAGAAAGAAAGAAAGGGAGGAGGACATGACTACTCCTAAAGGATGGAGAGGACTTTTATTGTAGAGATAAGGGAGAAAGCAGGCAGAGGAGACAGCTCAGGCTGAACATGGCTGGCAGACTAAACTGGACCATGAGGGGAGAGAATCAGCTGACCAAGAAAGGCAGCCTAGATCAAGAAACCAAGAGACCAGCATAGCCAAAGTGGGTGAGTTATGTAGGGACCAGGGAGGAAAGGGAAGTAGAAGGGAGGGAGGAGTTTAGGGTAAGGGGAGGAGTGATGAGTACTGGGAGGAGTCACAGGTACTTGAGACTAGTTCCAGGCTTGAGATCTAACAACTAGGTCATAGGTACTGTTATAAAGTTTTTGAAAGTTAAAAGGAAGGAAAGAAAAAAAAAATCAAGTACTCAGCAATCAAGATGGCATCAGACTAAGAGCAACACTGGAAGTGGAGGAAATGACGTAGCACAGGCAATAAATACCTTGAGGACGCTTAGGAGTAGCACTCACAGTCTAGAATTCTATACCCAGGCAAATAATTACTTAAGTATGTGATATAGATAAAGATGTACCCAGTACATACATAGCAAGCGCATTTACTAAAAAGCACTGACTCCTTGTCTGGAACCACAAAGTAACTAAAAGCAGGACAAAAACCTGGCAACCATGTCTTCATGTTGTGTCTGTGTCCTTTACTTTGGGTCCAGCCATTCCTGGACCATGCATGGAGGCATGCTGATCAATCACTCCAGGAGTGTCTGCCTATAAACTGTTGAGACTCATTTCATCCCCCCTGCCCTCAAGGTCAGAGTAACAGAAGACCCTCACCGCCAGCTTTTGTATCTCCTGTTCCAAACCCACAAAATGTCTCTCTATTCATCGTCCTAAACCTGCAGTCACCTTGGAATCCAAGAAGCAGCATTTCTCAGGCAGACCACCCAGGATGAAATCACTCCCAGGCAGAAGCAATCATCTCATGGCAACTGGATTGTCCCCTCAAGCAATAAGGACTTCTTCAAACCATCTTGCACAACCAGAGTTGAGATATCCTTTTTACCACCACACTGGCATGCTTTCTGTGGGATCCAGTGGCCACAGTTGGGACCCCCACAACTGGCCTAGAACTATGTTGCATTAAGACAACTAAGTACTAAAAAAAAAAAAAAAGTTCTCTTCACTGAACACTTATCCAGGAATCTTCCGGGTGATCTTCTCTATCAAGACAGAGTTTAAGGAGAGAGAGGGAGAGTGGGGACCAGGAAACGGAGGATTCAAATTTCCACCCACATGCAAAGGAAATTCCTCTCACTCTTAGAAAGGAAATTCCTAAGATGATTGAGAAGTGAAGACTTAGAGTGGCGGGCTGTGCAACAAAACCCAGACAATTTCAACAAGTTTTCAGAAAAGGAATATTTACACAGATAGTTATTGACAAATTTCTCTACATGTTTAACTGTAGTAGTAGTAATAATAATAACAACAACAACCATAAGATACCCATCAGGTACTCTTGGCAAATTTCACTAATAACAAAAACTAGTCTAGTAGGAAAAGTGTGGTGATTATGAAATCATGGAGAAAGTAAGAGGTAGTAATAAAAGCAACTAAAGTAATCAGATGTGGTCATCTAGGAGCAATATTCATTTGTCACGACAATGTTTGAAGGATAAGGAAGATGCTGTGCTGAAGGGAGATCGTGTATTAAAGTGCTAAATCCTTGTCTGTCTTGCAAACAAAGGTAGTGTGAGTAACATCTTACTCACAAAGACACAGTCCACCAAGAGACGGTGATTTCCCCATGAGACTAGACAACAGGCCGAAGGACAGCGGAAGTCAGAGCACACCTGTAGAGGAGGCGCCATTTTCATCTTCAACAGAAGAGCCTATGCAACTCAGAAAGAATGCAGCCAATTGTCCTGGAACACGTGGGTGAGCTAATGGAAAAATTTGGTTCAAGGGCTACCTGGTACTACGTACAAATACTAATCCTCTCCAGGATATAAACGTAAAATCTGGATGTGTACACACATCTCTCAAAGAGAAAAAGAAAAGACACTGGTCACATTTTAAAGAATGATGACTTGAGTTTCATGAAAATATAAAGCTTTGGTTCATCAAAAGACAGCATTGGAAAGTGGAAAGGCAAGTTACTGTCTTGAAGAAAATATGCATAATACATAATTTTGACTTATATCCGAAAGTATAAGGAGGTCTCTCAAAATAACAATCAAAATTAAGCCGGGCATGGTGGCATATACCCATAATTCTGGCACTGAAAAGCTGTGGTGAGAGGGTCTCTGGGAGTTGAAGGTCAGACATGGACTACATAGTAGGTTTGAGGTCAACCTGAGCTACATGGTGGAACCCAGTTTTCAAGAATGTTCCACTTAAAAATTGTGCAAATAACTCGATTAGAGCTTTCTTCATAAAATCAATCAGAACAAACCTTCACCTACTGTGGCATGTGTACCATGCACATATGTCATTCAAACACACACAATAGTATTAGTAACAATTTAAAATTGATAATTTGTCACCAGACAAATAAAACCACAGGAGAAAACCATGATTTAAATATAAGGGACTAAACACTCCAAATGTCATAAGAAATCATGAGGCTAATTTATTGCTTCTAAGAGGTAAAAATGGCATGAACTTATGTTGGTTGTTTCTAACTAAGTTAAATATATATATAATCTTAGGCACAAAGATTTCATTTCTAAGGTAAATAAAAATATGTTTGTATACACACACACACACACACACACACACCTCACATGAAGAAAAGTACTTTAAATGTTGTAGTATTTTTATTTACACTATCCCAGAGTAAAAACCATTAATGGGACAATGGAAAATAGATTATGCATATTATTTTTTCATTAGTTAAACAAGAATTACTTAGTATATACACAACAATGTGAATGAGTCATAAAATCGCTGTGTGAAGTAAACTATGCCAAAAGTCAATACATAATTTATATGAGTTTCAAGAATAGATATATTTAATTTATGGCAACAGCATTCTAAAGAGTAATGTAGAAAGAAATAGGGTAAACAATAAAGAGACTAGGAAATCCTAATAACCATTATCTTGTGTGTTTGAGTGCTGGGCCTAAGGTTAGGCATAAGTTTACCTTTGTCAAAAATTATCAGTTGTTCTCCAAAGTGAGTGTGTCATTCTTAATTTTTGCAAGGTAGACAATTGGGATTCCCCAATACAATATACATATAGTATATTTTAATTTTGAACATTTTCCCTGTAAAATTTTTATTTTACATAATGACACTTTAGTCAATGATGAACTATACATACAATTGTGCTTGAGATTATATCACTCAGTGACATCATGGCCATATTATTTCTTTAAATAGGTTCTAAGATGGTCACACAGTGACAAAATTGCCCAATATCACATTTCTTAGAACGTCTCCCAAGTGATACTTTCCCCCAAGTGGTACTTGATTGCTTTCAATCTGGAAAAAAAAAAAAAAAAAAAAAACTACAAGAGAGAAAACAAAAACTTTACTGGTAGAAAAGAGAGCAATGGCCAACTTCCCCTAAGTAATATTTATTAAAGAAAGAGAAATGTCTTCAGTTACAAGCAAAATATTTTATACCCAGACCAACTAATATTTACATGTACACAGTAAATAGAAAACAAAACATCCATTTTTATGAAGATCAAATAATTTACTGCTCCAAATTTAAGGAATTTCTAAAGAATAAATAAGAACTTGTATATAGGGGTTGTAGCTCAGTAGAGGCATATTTGCTCAGGAAGTGAAAAGCCTTGAATTTGGTACCCAGCTCTGGGATGGGGAATGGAGATTGTACCCAAAAAAGATCAGTGGTATTCTAGAAGTAAAGATAAGTCATTTACATCAATAAAACATGTATTGGTAGGTTATTGTAACTATGGGCTATTTTAAATAGACAGATTGATGGATGGGTGGGTAGACAGGCAGACAGACAGATAGCAACTAACCTCTTAGACTTAAAAACAAAGCAAGGACATTATTAAACAATGATCACTTGCACATGAATAGAACAGATTAAAAAGTAAAGTCTATGCTTTGTCATATTTGCTTGTTAAATTTTTAAACATGTGATACATATCCATCTGTCATTCTAGCACTCAGGAGCATGAGGCAGGCAGGAGGAACTAAAGTTTGAGGCAAGGATGGGATGTATCGCAAGTTCAAGCCCCACCTAGCCAAGAACTACTTGTTATGATCATGTCTCTAAATAAATAAACATTTAAAGAAAAATAGGAATGGAATGTTTATACACCCAAAGAGTTAAAGGAAGTAAATAAAAATAAGAAAAGGAGAAAAGAGGGGAATCAAAGAATATTCATGAAAAAGAAAAACTAAAATATTAGAAATAAAGCTACATTACTTTGTATCTGAATGTTTGAAAGTATTAGAAAAATAAAGAAACTTAAACTTAACAGGAATAGATTTACATAATAGTTAAACCTAATTGAAATAGTTTAAACAAATTGTAAATCCTCAAGTGAAAGTATTCATTTTTTTGTTTATTGTAAAAATCTAGTATTAAAAATAGCAAGCTTTAAAAAAAAACCCAACACATTTGTATTAACTGCTTTATTGATATACTATTTATTAACCAGCAACACCTTTTCTTTCAAATTTCTCTTTCTGGGTGTGATTGTAGAAAGGCTCTGCCATTTACCAAATGAATCATTTTTTGTTTTTGTTCTTTTTGTTTTCTTTTTAGAGCCGCAATTCTGCATCATATAAGAAACTTTTCTTCATTAATGTGCCTTAGAGTTATTGTGTTGTTTTTTGTTGTTGTTGGTTTTGATATGATTATTATTATCCTCAGTCCTCAATCCTGACCCTTTTCTATCAGATATCAAGAGACTTCAAAAATATTTACAAAGTAGTCCTTGTTTTTCTTAATGAAGAAAGATACATAAATGTGGCGTCTGCCAAATCACCAGCTTGTCCCCTCTGTACCCAAGCTGGAACAACCTTGTTTATCATGGTTGTGGTATTCTCTTTTATAAATACTGAGTGGTACATTTTTTCACATTAGACCCCAGGTGAATCAAGGTCTCTTTATATGCCGGAAGGCCAACCCGAATGGCACATGCTTGCTTTACCAACCTCTGTAAAGTCGGGTGGTAATTTATATTGATTACATAAGAAGAAACTCCATCCCTAGTACAACATGTTCTTTCAGGGGCAGAACCACACCTGTAGAAATGCTAACACACATCTGGTTCCATAAATCTGTCCTTTCTGATTCTCTGGGGAGATATTTTTATGTAAACTATGTAGCTCCATGTGGAACAGAAAAGACCAAAACAGATGTGCCAAACCCAGTAACCATTTCCACCCGAGCCCTGAGCTCCTATTTTCTTCCCTGACTTTGATGGCATCAGCTTCCTATTTGAGGGTTGACATAATGCCTTCTCTTAGGAAAGGGGTCTCTTACCAGCTTTACTAATGATGAACTAGTCATTTCAGTAACCTGTTATGGTTACTATTAGATTTTAAGAGACTTCTCTTAGTTAAGAATATTGTTTGACTTACTGATAAGTAGACACCCCCCCAGTTAAGTTTTTGATACAGAGACATAGTGTAGGTTCATCTTTATTCAGGTGTGTAAACACATTAGCTTGTATCTCTACACAATACAAATTCAGGTATAACAAATGAAGTAACCACTTTCCTGAAAGCAGATCCTTTGTATCCGAAATCTGAACCACACTTAGTCTTTCTTCCCCCAGAAGTGACCTGTTAGTGAAAGCGAACAGTAAAGGGGCAGCCTTAGTGAAAAGTACATCAGTGAGAGTCTGAGGAAGGGTAGAAATCCGGAAGAAAACAACTTTCCAGACAAGGGAGAGCGCTTCTAGTCTAAGCCCTCCCCAACGGTGGCTCACCCACCCGATGCCCTCAACTCGCTCAAAGGTGTAAATAGAACTCGATGGGTTATTTCTATTGTTGTTTGATGTTAATTCACCTTCCAAAAATAATTTGGAAGATCAGCGTATGGATGGCTAACACTGAAATACTTTCTAAAAAGCAGGCCCCTCTATAGCTTACTTGTTAGTACCAGGTACTTTTTCATGAAGCCCTGATTTCAAGGCGAGCGAACACGGTCTCCGTCCCCGCCTCTCACGCTACCACTCCTAGCGCATCCTTCTGTTAGCGGCAGGCATTTCACAGGTAACCATGGCATGTTGCCAAGGGTAAAGCTCAGCACACCTTCTTACGCCAATCGTCTGGTTTCCAGCTGTGGAGTGGTGAGGTCTTGGGGAGGAAGATGCTGGGGTCTGTATGTGGTACTGGGATGGCTAGCCCCAGTTACAGACAGAGTATTGGGGTCTAGAGTCAGGATGGAGCAGGCAGAGGAATCTGCTGCTGGGTTCAAGGTAACCTAAGACCAGAGGAAACCTAGGGCATGTCAGGTGGAAATTCCTCCCGAAAATGGCTTGTCCAGCAAACATCTGTTCAAGAAGTTGGTTGTCTTACATGATTTTCACTTGTGAAGTAGAGTTCCAGCAATAGATCCACAGTGTACATGTTAAAATTTTCCCATAAAAAGACATTGATCCAAGGGCATTGAAAAACAAAGTATACTGAATAAGAACTAAGAAGACCCATATAAAGCATGGAGTTTCATTAATAATACCATAATAATATAATTTCACTATTTGTTACAAATATAGCATACTAAAGCTAACAATGAATAGAATTTGGTGCAGGGTATGAGAATTCTATCTACCTAAAAGTATTTCAAAATAAAATTTTATTTAAAGAATCAAAACAAAAGGCCCACCCATATGATTGCTTATGCAAGCTTAACTCCAAGCACAGTTGCTGGCTCCCAACATATTTGTATTCCATTCTTTTAGAGTATTTTAAAACTTGAATGTATTCAGCTATCAGATATTAACATCACAGTGATTGCCAAGCATAAGACTATTCACATATGTGATCTCATATTTCAGAACTTCAAATGCAAACAAAAGACATATCAACAAATCCAAGTGCAACAAGGCTCTGAAGAGCTTACAGTTCACTGTGTACACTGGACTCATACAAAGCTTAAAAAGAGGACACACACGGACACTTACGCTAGGGAGTCAGCTTGAATCAGAGGCAACCTGCCTTAACCATCCCTAACCTGCCTTAACCATCCCTTCACGGTACTGGAGGTTTCAAGTGGTCTTCAAGGTTGATTGTCAATATCAATTGTTTTTTTTTTCCATATGTGTATGTGTTTGTGGTGTCCGTGTGCCTTTTCCCGTGTGTGTGTGTGTGTGTGTGTGTGTGTGTGTGTGTGTGTGTGTGTGTGTGTGTGCGCGCACGGGTGTTCAGGTGCCCATACACATGGTTCCAAGTGGCCATAGAATCTTGAAGTTGACATCTGGTGTCTTCCTTGCCCTTTCTTCACTGAACTGGAAGCCTTCTAATTCCCACTAGTCTGGCTAGCCAGTTTGTTCTGGGAGATCCCAGTCTCCCCATCCTGAGCGCGCAAATTCCTGGCAGAAGGCACAAGCCACAGCTGTCCAGCACGTATGTGGGATCTGGAGATCCAAACTCTGATCTTCATGCTTGCATGGCAAGTATGCACCTGCCGTTCACTGAGCTGTCTCTCCAGCCCAAACATGTTGACACTGATTTTTAAAGACAAGGGTAAAACCAGAACCCTAGTATTATATATACATTGAATCATGTACTTTGAATCAGCATATGGTAGGCTGGAGACACATGCAAATCGCGTGCCAACAAAAAAGAATTAAGTGTATGGAGGAAATAATCTAAGATGGGATCAGTAGTGACAGTACAACACTCTGTGTTTTCTTATTCTCTATACTAAGCATGCATTGCATCTTTTACAGATTTTCGAACCTGAGGTTGTGGCACCCCAGACAAAGGCGTCTACTGATGCTGTCACATGTGGGTGTGGGATGGCTGCTGGAAACCCCAGATCCAAACTTTCAGTCTAAACAGATTATTTGAGTTATTCGCACCCCTCAGCCATCTAACAAGAGTCTTCAGCTATCAAGGGCAAAAGGGAAGAAAACTGTCTGGGCTTGAAGACTTTTTCTATGGTCTTTGCTCTCTACCTTGGCATCACAGGGCAGAGTTAGGCCAGGGGCAGTTCATAGTCAGGCACAAAGAGGTCATCGGAGTCATACAGGTCACCAGCTGGAGTGAGGAGGAAGGACCCAGAGTCCTTACCCAATAGGCTACCACCTGGAACCTGAGCCCCTACAAAATGTGAGCCCAGGTATCAAAAGCTTGACCCTGACCAGGGACACCTTGAAAAGGAATTATCAGGGTGTAACCCACTCCCAGTGGAAAGAACAACTGCTGTATTTTTAACAGCGCACGTAAAAGCCAAAGTGTGGCTATGAAAGTTTAATGAAATGGAAAAAATAATAATAAAGCAACTGTCAAACTCCTGCACTCCTCGCTTCTTGTTTATACAAACACAGATGGGCCAGCAGCTCCAGGCCAGCTGATCCTAGCTACGCCATCAAATCTCACCATCTCCATAACTGCATACCTACCCTGAAGAGCGTGGGGAAGAGCTTTTCATCATCAAACTCTGTGGAAGGATATATGTAAACAAAAGAGTCAGCGGTCACAGGACTAAAGCAGAAGGCCCCCTGACGGGATGGACAGGGGACGTTTCCAATCTCTAAGTCTCAACGGGAGAAGAGATAGAAACCAGAATGGTGGGGGGGGCCAGGAAGGAGGGCAGGAGAGACAATTTTAGCAGGACCTATTTCCTTCTTCAATTATCTTATTTTACTGTTTGCCTCATTCATTAATTTTAAGGATGCTTGAAAAAAGAGAGGGAGGAAGAGAAGGAAAAGGAGGAGGGAAGTTACCAGGTCAAAATCCCCAAGTAAGTACGTCATGGATGACAATGGCTCCCTGTAGCTGGCATAGGTCTGGGACACTGAGAACATCAGACAGTGACAGACCAACTCTGAGTAATTTTCAAAGGGAGCATGCTCTTGTCTCCCCCCCCCCCGCCCCCGTAACTATGGCGGAGCTTAGAACGTCCCTGGGAAACCCAAAGTCTAACATCTATGTGGACAGCTGAAATGATTTCTCAGAACAAAACAGAAATTGCGCATGGCTAGGTCACAGGAACAGTAACATGCAGGTCTAGGAAGATGGTTCAGTGAGGAAACTGCTCTCTGTGTAAGCATGGGATTGAATCTGGATCCCCGTCCCTGTGTAATGAGTCAGGCATGGCACACTACACAGCCGAACCGTCAGCCCCGGGGAGCCAGAGATCTCCCCAGGCAGCCGGCTTAGTTGAATCAGGGAGCTCACATTTAGAAACTTAGGTGAATGTTTATTCTATATTTTTGCCTCAAAGTTTATTTCTACCTATGTTAAACCTACAGCAGTCATTGCTGGACCCTTGGCACACACAGTTTAAAAAGAATGAGTAATGAAGACCACTAAACCATAACGAAAGTGGTACTGTTAGCTTTGACTATAACTTATTTTTGATTTTTTTTTTTTTTTAGGCCACATATCTCTACCATTTTCAACTCTAGTGCACACATATGCAAACATATAGGAAAGTATGTCCTAGAAGGGCCAAGATACATATACATAATAACTGCACGTGAGAATTATAGGCACTCCAGTCCCTGGGCAGAGGTGCTGAGATGGTGGACAGACCAATTGGGGTTCATCTGAGACGCGGAACGACTTGAAGCATTGGTGTTCCACTCGGATGTGGCATGCATAGCATACCATGCCCTTGATTTTAAAAAGAGAAAGCTGAGACAGAATTACATGAAACAAACAAACACAAAAGGCTGTACCACAAAGTGGGGGTGTGGGAGCCAGTGAGGGGTCCAAAGACGGAGATCAGTGCACAGTTTCTTAGAATGGAAACTGGAAAGAGCGTGACTGAACATGCCTTCTTAACGAAAGGTACAGAAAGAGGGGGTGGTGGGTAGAGGACAGCGAGGTTGAGGGAGGAGAGAGACTAACCCGTGAAGAAGATGGCCATCCCTCCCAGTGTGTCCCGGGCACTCCCAGCCTATGGCTGCTATTCTGGGGAGGCTATTAATAGCTCTTCCTGTCCCTTCCCAAGAGTCCCTCAGTTTGGACAATAATTGGCACAGTCACCTCGCCGATAGCTCTGGTCCGAGGACTGATGAGCAGGACCGGAAGTGGGACACACGCCGAGAAGGAAGGGATGGGACACACCAACACAGAGAAGGAAGGGAAGCAGAGGCACAGTCCTGCAGGGAACAAACTGGAAATGGAGACTCAAGCTAAGCGCTCTGTCGGGACGGATGCAGATGAAGCCCGGAGGGCCAGTGAGAGCCAAGCAAGCGTGCGAGCATGGAAGCTTGAAGCTTGAATAGAGAAGACACACAAGAAACAAAGACCAATGATTCATAGCACAAATATGTGTAACTCCTAATATTTCCCCCTGTATTGACAGGACTGCTGGCCCAGATCAACCTTTGTAAAACTGACTGAAAATGGCCACTGGCTCCTTCTAGCCCTTAGAGGTCCACACAGCCCCAGTGGTGACTGTGTCCCCTAGGCTGCTCCCTCGGGGTAGCTCACCTCTCTCCCGGACCCGGCCTTGGCTCAGCCTTCCCACCAGCCCCTCCCCCACTCCCGATGGCTGCATACCAGACTGTCTGCACTGTGGTTTCCCAGCCTTCCACAGATAGGCCACAGCAAGCGAAGCTGTGCCTCGGTGCGTCATTTCTGAGACCTCTCTTGACTTTTCACTAGCTCAGAATTTCATATTGTGAAAGGCTGAAAGTAAATAGCACGGGCAAGTTCAAAAGGTCATGCGACTTCTAGCAGAGCTGTACTAGCAGAGCTGTACTGACCGACCGAGACCTAGAGAGAAGATTGAATCCAGTCAGCACAGAGGCTTCTGGAACTGGAGTTTCAGAAAATACGCCACGTGGGTTTCTACCCCGGTTTTGAACTGGGGCGTATTCTGGGTTGAATTCATCTGTTAGAGCCCTAACCGTCCCTCTCAAAATAGGGTCTTGCGGGTCCTTCACAGAGACTATTGGGTTAAAAAGAGGTCAAGAGCTTGGGCTAGCAATCAGTGAGGTAGCTTTCGAAGAAAGGTGGTGGGAACACAGGCCCACACAGAGACAGTGAGTGCCACAGGACAGCCACCTAGCTGTGAGGGAATAGCACAGTCTTCCTCAAAGCTCTAGAAGGAAGCAACAACCCGAGGATGCCCTGCCCTTGGCCTCCTAACCCCATAACTGACAAAACTGGCTTCTGTTTGTTGTGCTCTGTTAAGTTAGGGCTTAGAGGTGACTATCCAGGTGCAATGTGGCCAAGGATGCATGCTCGGAGTTGAATGGGCTGTTTAGTGCCCCGCCCCAACTTTCCCTGAGGAGACCATGTGTCATCTTAGAATTATCTGGAAGAGTGCGCCTTCCTTGCATCAAGATTCCACCGGTTAATCTTGAAGACACACTTCTAATTGTTTCTGCCTTAGTTTCTCCAATGAGATTGGTTACTGGGCTTGTAGTGTTAGGTACCGAGTGCGATTGATTACAAAGCTGATGCACGCAAATGCACTGAGTCAGGGGAAGATCGAAGTTAAGACTAGAGTGATTGATAGACACACTTCTGAGAGCAGCTGGCAAGGCAAGGGGACTCCAGTTCCTCATCTGGGCGGAGGCAGAACCCTCAGCCAGACATCCAGTTCTCACACAATCAGCTCTGCCTTTTTTGAAATTTAAAAAAATATTTTTTTCGTCTAAATTTGATACAGTGGAGCAATAAAAGAGCTGAAGTGTTTGTCCACGTCATTTAGTCCTTCAGTACCTAATTCCAAGATGCCTCCCCTTGGTCAGGCATAGAAGCCACTCGCTGACATCTTTGGGTTACCGAGAGAAGAAAGCACAGACTCGTTTCTGCAGCCTTCCTATTGTTTCTTCCTAGACGCTACTGGCCGAAATTCTTACCCTGTCTGCCTCTAAGCAGAGCTACTGAGGCATCAGTAGCGTAAGGGATGGTTTTTTTAGCTCTGCTTCCTTACATGTCAAGGAGTGGCAGTGTGCTTGTCTGGCTCACTGAACTGCAGTATGGCTCAATGACAAGTTCTAATGATTGGTTATGGAAACCTTGTGCCCTGGCTTCCATCACTATCCCAAGGGAACGCAGATCAGACAGCCATAGGCTTGGAGTCAGGGAGGGGCAGGGACTCCTGCTCTGCCATTCGCCATTTATGTCACTTTGGGCCAGCTTTTTGATTTACTTTGCTGTTCTTGGATGATAGTCTTCTGTTGAAAAAGTGCTGACACACATCAGGCATCCCAGCTGATTGAAACAGTTCATCTCTGCAGCCATCCTGAACCTTTAAGGGCCCAAGATACCCAGCAGCTCAGTGCTGGCCCTCTCTCCAGCTTGCTCTCAACTCAGCAGTTTTCCACTCTCTCTCTCTCTCTCTCTCTCTCTCTCTCTCTCTCTCTCTCTCTCTCTCTCTCTCTCTCACCCACCCCAGGCCATTTCACCTTCCTCCTCTCTCCCCTTGCCCTCCTCCCCCTCCCTCTTTTTTCCATTGTCCAATCCAGATCTTAAACACTGAAAAACCCGTCTGTCTGTCTGTCTGTCTATGTATATCTATATATCCTAGCCCTAGGAATAATAAAATCTTTAGACGTACTACATAAAGAATTCTTAGACTATATAAGGCAGCCTCAGATAAAGGTAACCAACTGTCCAGGTGATAACGACAGTGAAGGCCTGTCTTCTCAGAGCCGGGAGAGCTATGCTTCAGAGATAGCCCTTGTTAGACCATGCTCTTGACCACCTGAATCAAGGTGTCCTAGAACTTGTGTCTTCTGGTCTTTGTCTTCCTTCCTGCAAAGTCCCAATATTAAAGGAAGCACCATAGGAAAGTGTGTGACGAAGGGTGGGGCTGGTAAGGGAAGTCACATGCCTCTAGAGAGCCTCTACAAGCAGTCGTAGTAGATAACTTACAATGTGTAGTCAGTATTAGTATGTTCAAAGCAGTTTAGACTTAATACTTCTGAGCATTGGAGTGAAGGGGTGAATAGCCTGATTTGTAAGCAAGTGAAGGAATGGGCTAGAAATGGTAAGCTTGGGATTTAAACTCAGGTCTGTCTGACTCCAAAGTTTGTTCTCAAATAGGTCACACCTCAAGAGTCACCTGCAAAAATAGGGTCCTGTCTCCCGGATTTGTTTAAGCTAGACGACAGAGCACAGCTACTAAACCCATGGACTATGGAGACAGATTATCCGAGTTGGCATCCTGTTTCTTCCATAGTGGTGACCTTATATGGTACCTCATCCAGTCAGCACTGGGCCTCTTCCTTTGTAAAATTATTTGGTAAGAATACTCTTTACTTTTGCCTAATGAATATAATCTTCATTTTTACCCAACAAATAATCTCTGTAGATGGTTGGCACAGGCAACACACTATTCTCACCACGAAGCAACTGGCCCTCTCCTATGCAAAGACTAATTTTAACATTCCACACCCTGGGGTCAGTGGTGTGCCAGGAAATTATAAGCTGTTAAGGGGGGGGGGGGGGAGATAGTGTTAGTATGTGACAGTTTCTTTGCTGTGTGTACTTCAATCATGGCAAATTTCATGCCATCACTGAACAGGGAACTGGGAAGAGAAGCTTCATAGCATAACGTCATATGCATTTTCTCATATAGACTCAGTCGATATAGTTGATTTCAAGAGGACAGAAAGCCAAATGTAATGGACTGATTAGGAAGGGGTGCGTTTTGAGTGCTTGTTGCTTTTATTTCAATATTATATACAGAGTGACGAGTTTAGTGGCCAGTTTTAGAATACTGCTCATGTTGTACAACTAGCTCTCTAAATTCTTGAAAGTTTAGCTTTCGGATTTGGGAAGCTACTCTGAATTTAGGGTACATGGGACGAGAGGACAGTGACAGAGAGAGGGGATAGTGGTATACAGCTTTAGAGCCATTTGTTTTTTTAGCTTCTCTTCTACAAGTTCTGCCCCATGCATTCCCTGCAAGCACCTGCTCTTGTAAAGCAAGTAGCATTTGTGCAAAAACAGGACCAATCCTGGCCTTCTCTTCATTTTTTCCAATTGTTTATTTATTTATTATTTATTTGTGTGGGAAAGGGGTGCTTGCCATGGCACTCATGTGGATATCAGAGGATGACTTTCAAGAGTTGGTTTGTTCCACCATGTAGGTTCTGGGAATTGAACTCCGGTTGTCAGGCTTGGAGGCAAGCACCGTTACCTGCCATACCATCTCACAGGCCCAGTTCTGACACTCTCATTGGACCAGGCCAATCACAGGAGGCATTAAGCTGTAAAATCATTAGTGGATGTTGGATGTGTATTCCTTGCTCTGAATATGGTACATTCTTCTGAGCAATACAATATTCCTATCTCTGAGTACCAGAAACCCCTTGGGATGAACTTGCTGCCCCTACAACAGCAAACTTGTCCCTTGCTGCCCAATTGTTTCTGCAAGAGACTCCTAAGAGAGCATCTAAACCAGGGGTTGTGCCAGTCCTGGCTTTAGGGGGCCTGGAGATATGGGGTGCAGAATGAGTTTCCACAAAAGGGGAAGGAAGACATGAGAAAGATGGAGACAGAGAGAGAGAGGGAGAGAGAGAGAGAGAGAGAGAGAGAGAGAGAGAGAGAGAGAGAGAGAGAGAGCTAAAGTAACTGATCTTTAAAGTTGCTCAAAGACATAAATACTTACAAAGAAAACAAAATTTCTCGGAATTACCTCTCCCTGAAAGCCTAAATTCCACGTAGTAACAGTGGCTGGAATACGACGTGGAAACAGCCACCATGAGAAATTTTATGCTCGCCACATTTCCAGTGCTTTACAAAGGGAAACACTGGAAATCTCATCAGCAATCTCGACATTATAGGACTGATAGTTTTGTGTTTAGACAAAAAGAAAAAAAAAAAAAAAGGACAGGGAGAGACAGAGGGACTTCAGATAACTACTTGAACACTTCCAAAGAGGCATGGAAAGTGGGTTATTTGGGATACACAGCTGAAACTTTTAGGGGGAAAGTCATCTAAACAAAAATAGGTTTCTGAAGAATAATGAACTCCGTCATGTGCCATAAATTACTGTAAACACCAGTGACCAGAATTATTTCTGAGGCAGGATGTTTCGTCAGAGTCTGGAAGGAACTTTTACAAACTGCAGATGCCTGGACCCCACTCCAGCAAGACCTACTGAATTGGAACCTCCAGGGCTGAGTCCCAGAGACGCATTTTCAAAAGGCTCTGGAGTTCATTCTGGTTGTGCTGTTGCCTGAGAAGCACTGATACACATAGGATGGCTCTGTGACTTGCTACAGTGGAGTGTCCTCTTTTATCTGGAACGGCCCCAAACTTCAAAGCTGTGTGTTCCAGAATTATCTCTGTCATTAACAAAGGACATGGCCTTGGTCAACTCACTTGGATTGTTCCTGCATTCAACAAATATGTATTGGGATTCTGCTTTATGTCAGGCAACTGAGAACGTCTACTAATAAATGGCTATTGGCTGCTCTGTGCATCTTGTCTGCTAATAGAACAGGCAAACTTTACTCAAAGGCACCTACCAGTACATACATAACTTTACATGGTGTGTATCGCTAGACTTTGGTCTCTCATCCAGAAACTGAAAACTGGATTACTGATATTTATTTACCTTTCTGTGCTAGGGACCAAACTCAAGGCCTTCTGCTTTCCAAGAAAGAGACCTACTACAGAGCTACATCCACAAGTCCCATTCCTATACGTTTAAGAACATTTTTTTTTCTTCTTCAAACCCCTACATTTCTTGATGATCTTTCCTACGCACAACAATAGTACACATCACATGTCCAGTGTTTGGGAAAATACAAAAACAATCAGTGACTAGGAATTGAATTACTCCTTAATAATTTAGCATCTCATCATCATAATGTAACTATAATTAGAAAAATGTATTGGAGAGAGATACATTATTTACTCACTTCCTGTGTGTATGGATGTGTATATTTCTTTGCAACAATTTGTGGCCTTCCAGGGACTGGGCCCAGGGTTGGGAACCTATACATCTTATTGATGATGTGTGGAGCATGGCTCTTTAGCAGCCAAGGCTCTTTCTGTGATCTTTATCAATGGTAGTATCTTCACCTCTGAGGACTTGGACACAGCATAGGAAACCTTCTTAACAGTTGGGTAGACAAAGTATGCACTCCCTGGGTTAAATAAGATCCCAAAGTACTGGCAGCATGAATTTCTTCTCCCTCGAGGCAGGTGCTTTCTCCTGTCCCTGTACAAAGGCACTCCAGATACTGGAATGTGCTCATCCATTTCCTTGTGCATACCCACCTTCACATTTCCTAGCTGGTCCTTGTTTGCTTGGTTCACCCAATCTGGCCTTTGATGTTCATTCCTGACTGTATACTTGTTAATTCTTATTTGAGGAGGGGCTCAGAATAGAGCAGGTGCTCCCAGCGCGTCCGGAACTGGGAGAACTTGGAGCATCTGTTCCCCCTGATAGACGTCATCAGAGTGCTTAGTGAATGAGAGACAGAAGGACAAATATCACCTAGACCACAAAATCCCATTGTTTAAGAAGGCCCTCTGCAGGTGGGTGACAGTTGTGTAGTTTGGTCTGTTTGGGGACTTCCTCACAGCGGGATCAGGACCTGTCCCTGGCACTTAAGCTGGGTTTTGGGAACTTATTCCCCGTGCTGGGTTGCCTCGCCCAGCCTTGATGCAGGGGGAGGAGCTTGGTCCTGCCTCAACTTGATAGGTCATGCTTTGTTGACTCTCATGAAAGGCCTGCCCCTTCCTGAACTGAGATGGTGGAGGGGGTAGGGAGGGGTGACTGATAGATGGAAGGTGGCAGAAGCAACAGGAAGAAAGTAGGGAGAGGAAACTGTGGTTGGTATGTAAAATAAATGGAAGCATTTAATTAAAAAAATAAAGAAGAAAAGAGTACACTAGCTTAATGCATTTGGTTTACTAAAGAACTGTGACTTACACTGAGATAAATGAGGTTTTGTGTTGTATATGTGTGTAGCATTTGTGCAAGGGTATGGGGAGTCGTGAAGGTGTGCTCACGTGCACCCTTGCAAAGATCACAGGAGCATGCCAAGCGTTCTCTGTATTTCTCTGCTTTTTTTCTTTGAAGCAAGGTGTCTCACTGAATCTATAGCTAGAATGGCAGTCAGCAAACCCCAGGGATCCTCCCTGTCTCTGCCTGCCACAGTGCTGGGATGCAGGTACCCAGCCATGTCCAAGTGCTTGTACAGCAAGCACCCATACCCAGTAAGCCATCTCCCCAGACCCTTAGTTTTTCTTTATTAAAGCTGTCCGGGTGTTAATTTACTGACTTTGAAAGACGGCCTTCATTTAGGAAAGGAGCTGTATCATATCAGTAGTTTCTACAAACATACAAAGCCTTTTGCCAACAACAAGTCTCGTGGAGTTTTTCTAAAAAGGATGATGTTTTGTTTTCCAGTTACTAGTGGTGTCAGCTTCAAGTCAACCTCTTTTATGATTGACTTGCCATGCCATGTAATCATGGCCAGTAAGAACTATCTGATGCTGGCTTCGGTATTTGCTTACCCTCACACTCACATGGAAGATGCAAGTGCTAGCCATTGGGAGCTATTGGTTATTCCAGCTATTTGCCTCCTCACCCAACTTTATCTTCAATTGCAATTAGCCCTCCCAAGCTTTTCTTTACCCAAGGATGATCCCTGATTGGGGCAGAGTGGCTGCCAGACCCATTGAGTAACATACCGAGATATGCAGAGCCTTTGACCATCTGCTCTGCGAAGGGATCTGAACAAGTTGAATGTCCTCTTTCAGGCTCTGACCTGGTGCACACAAGGAATTGCCTGAAGCACATAAGGAATTTTCCAGGTGGTAGAGCAGCTGCCTAGAATAGCTGAGTTTACATTATGGGAACGTAGTGTTGAGAGCCACAGTTTCCTGCTGGCTTCCTTGGATCTTAACCCCTTCCCCTGTGGACTGCACCCTGTTTGGCTTCTGGATCCCCCGCCCCTTTATTATTCCATCTGTATTTTATAACCTCACCCCTTTTCTTGAGCTACTGAAGCTTAGTAATAGAAGAACCCACTGGTCCTTGATTTTGAGTCAAGCTGTTTCCCATACTTCACCATGGCTCTCAGGGCCTTGCGTTGCTGGGTGAGAGCCTGGTTTGGAAAAGTCTGTGAGATTTCTGGCTTTTACCATTTCTTCTAGACTCTCCCTGCTGTAAGTTATGACATAGCCATTCTGGCTGAGGCTGGCATTCTGGATTCCATCTCTGGAGCAACTGGCCCTTGACCCTGTTGTTACCCATCCTTGGTCCTGCCAGTCCTAGGCTCAGAGGTGAGGTCTATCTAGCTCCCCAGCCAAATGTTTCCAGGGACAAGAGAGGGAATGTCCCATGTGGGCTTAAAAGGAACTAATTATGTACTCCTACTCAAGATGTTCCTCTCCAAGTAAAAAAAACGATTTCCTGGTGGTCAAGTGCTTTCATCCGCATATTCACAACACAGTGCCAGAACCCTCAGGAAACCAGAAGCAGTCATTGAGCTATCATTATGGCTGTGCATGTGTAATAGGTGTGAACGTGTGTGTGTGTGTGTGTGTGTGTGTGTGTGTGTGTGAGAGAGAGAGGGAGAGAGAGAGAGAGAGAGAGAGAGAGAGAGAGAGAAACACACATAAAGATGAGCACTTGCTCAAATAATACCCAATTTCCTTAAAATACTTTTAAAATTCCAACTATTCCTCACAGCTCCTTAGCGACCCTCTTATTAATGTCTTGGTGCTTGTGAGTAGCTATTTCTTCATTTCTCTAACCCTGACATACTTCCTACTGAAAACAGCGTATTCCCTGGATCTGGGTCTCCTTTCCTTTGGAATGGAGGCAATATGAGGCACACTTCTCCTACAATCTGTATATTCACACTCATTTTTTCTCCACCAGATCTTAAAAAACAAGAAAGACACTCCAGAACTGGGTATGGATGCTCACATCTCCTACCCCAGCACTCTTATAGGAAGGTGAGGCAGGAGGTTTATTAGTTCCTAAACAGAGTAGATTAGCTAGCAAGAAAAACCCTCTGAAGTTACCTAAAACTTTTCTCTCTTGGCTTGAAGACAACTGTGTTCTACCCAAGTGTTTGATACTTGCTGTTACCTGGGTCCCATCCCACAGTCAAGTTCCTGTTGACTTCCAATTCTGGAAATGCAGGGGAGTTCATGTCAGGCTAGGAGATGGGGGAGATGGCCAGTTGACCATCCAAGGGGTAAGGGTGAGATGGTAGCACTGAGCTTTAGTTAAAGTTGGGAATACTAAACAGTGAAGCCAACATAGGCAAGAGTCACAGCTCCTAGAGAAATCTGGTCTCAATAAGGGCAGGAACTCCAGCCAGGTGCTGCTGGTTACCTCATTCTGCCTACAAGGCCCAGGCATGACAAGCTGGGATTAATTCCATCCTTTTTGGCTGGAGGCAGAGAAGCCACCTCATTTACTAGGGCCTGTCTGTTGTCAACACTTTGTCATTGGTCTGTTCACCTGGCTCCTCACATTTCCTGGTTCCTGGATATTGCTTTGCACCACAGATAGCCTACCTTGTTCTGCCTTCTATTATCCTTCTGCTCCTGGTCTTTGATTCTCAAAGCCAAATTTCAGACCACAGCGGGACAGACCAGTTTCTTAAGGCTCTAGGATCACGGTTCTCCAAGGTACCATGCAAAAGTTCTCAAATGGGAGAAAGGAGGTGAGGTCTTTAGGGAAACGGCATAGGTAATGGTGGCTGCCACCCAGAGCTATCATAAGAGCCAGAAGATTCACACTTAGCCTCTATAGGCCTCCAGAAAAAGGAGACAAAAATATCTCATCTCATTTGGACATCTTAACCCCTACAGGATGGAAGAGAGAAAGGCATGCTGATAGCCATGCCAGGTGAGGACAAAGAGTTGATTTCTTTCCTTAAAGGTCAGTGTTATTGGAGCAAAAGGACCAAAACTAGAATCAGGCCTTCATCTTGGAGCCTGAGTTAAGATGGACCTAAGAGTATCTCTTTAAATTAGGCAGCTCCTTGGGGCCTGTGAGTGTCTCCATTGGCTTTAACAAATGAAGGACCTTCCCTTAAGAAGCTAATGGTGCTGTTTTTGGGTATTCTGAGACTTACCCAGGGAACGCCTTCCTAACATTTGAAATCCCTTTTGGCAGCATCGTCCTAACCTCCTCTTCCACAGTCCTACCATGCTATTTGCATTCCGCTTTGTCAGCATTTTCCCCACCCCACCCCCCACCTCCCAACCATGGCCTCAGCCCACCACATTTCCAAGCCACATGACAGACAACCAGGCAGATGGAGAGCTGGGGAAACCCTTCTCATGTCCATCCCTAAGTCACTTCTTGTCTCCCTGAAGAATGACTTACCAGTAGTCGTGAGACTGGACACAACTGTATGTATTTTCTAAGAAAAGGCCTTGGAACAGAAAATATCCAAGCTAGGTTCTGGAACTTTCTATGACACACCTCCAAACCAACATATTCTACCTGCAGAGACTAGGAAAGTACTGGGACCAGTCAAAGGAACCAGTAAGAACAGGGAATAGCCCCATTGCGTGGAAATACATTCACATGTTTCCTTTAAACCTTTGAATCTGAAATGGAAACCTGTATCCCCTCTCTCTGATGCAAAAAGGGCATGCTTATGGCAATCTTTTGATTTGAATGTTTTAAACTGCACATCCTATTGATTTTCAAAAATGGAAACAACCCCACCCACATTTAACGTGTAAACTAGTCACGTCAAGTGCATTCTTCATATGTTCTAAGAGCTATTCTTTTCTGGGAATTTTTTTTCCCCCAGAAACTTTGCCTTTATGCTTTCCATTAAATGATTTTAATAGAATAAAAGTTTCCAGCCTGTGGTTTCATTGAGTTTTATTTACCTCCCTATTTGGGAAAATGTATCCCAGCTCATTCTCCACAGAAAGGATATGGCACCAAGAACTGTCTAAAGTTCACCCTGAACTACAATCCCCCACTCTGTATAAAGAACACATACAGTGTTATTTCAGAAAATGTGTTTTTGTCTTGATTGGATGTGGGGGGACCACAGGGGATGGGAGAAACCGGCCGTAGAGAAGCTGCACTTTGGGGAACCCCGGGGGACTCTGGTTTCAAAATGGAATTTATCCTCAAATCCAAGATTATAGATTCTTCTTTCAAACTGCATTCCCTACGTGGTTTAGTGAACACTTGAAAATTTTTTCTCTTCATGTTTTGATTGACATTAAAACCCCGTGAAAAGTTTGGAACTTGATGTCTCCCGGGGAAGGACAACAGTCAAATAGAGAGTTGGGCTGGACCCTTTCTCACTCTTACCCAGAGCTGTCCCAGAGAAAGAAGCTCATAGGGCATTCACTCTGTTCTCATATGTCACTTCCCAAGAAATTACCCCAATACTTATAAACACAAGGGCCACTTGGTGAGTCTCAAGTCCAAACCGTCATAGCATAAAATGGATGCAGTCATCTGGAGCCTCTAGTCCTTCATATGAGTATTATTCTTTAAATGATCAGACTCATTCTTCCTTTTGCATGGCCCCTTGTCTTCAGTGAGTTCTAGCCACACGTGTCTGGTTTTGCCTAACACTAAGGAGCTGCACTGTTTCTGTTTACAGCTCCTTATACACAGCCTTATTACCAGGAGTCTGTGAATACCAAGCACTTTGTCCTCTATTTTTCTGACCATGTATTGCCACAGTACTGAAACTCCCCCGCCCTTTACAACCAGCTCTTTCTAAAAGGAATTGCCGACTGATACCAACCTATGCAACTGTGTAAGATGCCCAAATACGCCTGTCTATAAGAGCCCCTCTTCTTTTTCTGGAACATTCTCCCCACTTATAACTTTCTTGACATACCTTCCAACTGAAATGAAGATTTCTCAAGAAATATTTTTGGTAGGAAGTTGACCGTGTTTTCTACATACACGCCCACTCATGCATGCATTCTCTTGCTGCTCGGTTTTATAGAAAACAGACTCGGTAGGCATCTTCTGCCTCAGCAGATGAGTGACCCTATAGCCCTGTCCTCTGTCGGTGGCGCTAGTGGGAGAGAACTCTAGTCATTTTTCTTTACATCTCTGAAAGCCTACTTCTAAAACCCTGGTAGCGAAGTAACGGAAATGTATTTAGCTAAGAAAAAAAGAAAGAAAGGAAGGAAGAAAGAAAGGAAGAAAGAAAGAAAAAGAGAGACCACTCTTTGTCTTAACAATCTAAAAAAAAATTTTTTTTGCTGTTACTTTTTAAGCGAAACCTGAAACCTATTTAAACTTCTGCTAGTAGAAGATGGAGAAGAAACTGAGGGATAGACCATCAGAGTTCACTCCTGGCACTAACCTGAGGATACCTGGTATACAATCCATGTACCCTCTTGAAAACAGAATCGCATCTTAGGCAAAGTCACACAAGCTCCCTGAACATGTCACTATGAGATCTTTTCTCTTGTCCCATTTCTAGAAACAAAACTTGAAGTTTCACCATATCGACCTTCTGGGAACATTCCCAGGTCAGGGAAGTCCAGGCTGTTTTTGGAAAATTTACCCGCTGTGTGTTGTCTGCCTCGAAAGATTTTGCATATCCATCAACTTTAGCCTGGAATGTTGCCTGAAACCTGCGGAGCGGCTCCGCTTCCCTGAAGGCGGAAAAAGAAAGACCCTGTGTCCTACCTCTCAGGCAGCGGCTTCTTCCACAGCTTAAAGAGACCGGACCGAGCAACACAGCAAGAGAGCGAGCAGGCAGGCAGGCCGCCGAAAGCACACTGCTCTATTCAATAAAACTGCAGACCGCCCTTCCTTGGCCCCTCCCAGAGGTCCATGCTAAGTGAACACATTTCCCTTATGTTTATAGTCAGCAGGCGGTGAGGTGCATTGTCCTGTAGTTTTTCTAACAGGCGGCCAATGACGACACCCCTGCCAAGGTGATGCTGTCTGCCTGTGCAGATGCCTGTCATTCCCTAGGCATGCTCGAGACATCACTCATCAGAAAAACCAAGTCCTAAAAAGCTTGAGACTGTGAGCAGGCTGCCAAAACCAGCCGGCTCCATGCCCTTTTTTGGTTATCCTAAGCAGGGCCTCCTGGAAGTGGATCCATTGTCAGGAACAATCATAAGAAACGTTAATCTTGGAGAAAGAGGCTGTCTTGCGAAACACAAATAGAGCTTTAAAAAGAAAGCACAGTTCATGAAACAAAAGTGGGCAGTTAGTTGTACTTATGGGGTTGGGGGTGGAGTGGGGGGGGCAGATGTTTTAGTTGAGGAGGCCTTAATAGTGAATTTCTTTTCAAAGTAGTTGCATTACAAAACGAATTTAAATCATTCTGCAAATTAAAAGACCTGAAGCAGATAAGACTCAGGTCTGCTGTCCAGGCTAAGTGCTAGCCAAGAACTTGTCTATGTTATGAAAACAACTGACAAAAAAATATAAATAAAATGCACCAGTCTTTTTAGTAGATAATGCTGGCCAGAATAAAGGCAGAGTGAGCAACTTGGCCAGATGGGGTCCTATGGTTTACATAGCTCTATTGGTTTCCCCCCATCAACTCCACCCATCTTCCTCTTGGTACTCAGTCTTGGCAGTGGGGAGATTGTACCAGAAATGAATGTGCCTGGGAAGACCAACATATGCCTTGGGGCAGGCAAAACACATATGCCCTCACAGGTGATACAGATGTTCTAGTTTTAGGAAGCCTGTGCTGGGGAAGAGTCAACATTTGAAGCCGCCGAGCTACAATGCAGGTCACTGGCCCACACATGCATCCAATTGTGGTCTTGTATTTTTTGGAATTCATTCAGTCAGTACTTAGTTTTTAAGAAATTGGAATACTTACTGTTTGTCAGGCCTGGGGCTAAGCACAAAATCCGTGTTTCCTTATTGGTATGTGTTTAGACCCTGTCTCATCATTGACCAAGAAGCTTTAAATATTTTCCCTGGCTAATTACAAGTCCAGAAGCTTAATCAACACACGCAGTCTTACTGCAAAGCCCTTAGAGAAGGGCTCCTCATGAAGATCTGACAGAGGAGCTGCCTCTATTTAGGAAGCAGCCCTTGCCCTTTGTGTCTCCTTGAGAGCACTTGGGAAGCAGATGGTCCACACTGGAGTGTTTCTTCTGCAACCCTTGGTTATTTACCAGTCGTCCAGAAGCATCTACGTGAACTCTCTGTGCTACTTCAGAAAGTGACATACCTCCTCTGCTCTGCTAGCTTTCTTCTGCTATTCAGCAAAGACTACTGGGCCCAGGGAGATGTGGGCTCCAAGCATTCCCAATCAGAACCCAGAGTGTACTTTCCCAGATACGCAAAATAAATAACTGGTTGGTGGGAATCATGCTGTCAATTTCAAGTTCACTGCAGCTCAGCCAGGCCATCAGTGAACATAATCACTTACAAAACTGTTCCTTTGGGAAAATCTTTTCTGATCCCAGATAAATAACTTCAAAATAAACTTCTTTTAGAATGTAGCCAGTTTTGCAGCTAGGGAAATTCTGTATCAGGCTGAAAAGAGAGAATAATACGTCTTAGTCTGGTAAAGGGCCGAACTTGGAGACACTAGCAGACAGGCATTGGGTTCTTTAAACATCTCAGTTACATTGATATGTCCTCTGCCCAGAGAGTTTCCTGCAAGTGTGATGTTAAGGCTGGATCATAGAGGGCTTCTTGAAACAGCTATTTTCCACTGCTGGTCTGCACAGACAACATCCTAAGCAACACACTCCCCACTTATGCCAGACATATACCTTGGGTGATCAGCAAAATTTTGTAGTTTATGAATTTCTTTTAAGTGCCTGCTTTCCAGAGGAAAGAGAAGCTGTACTACAAAAGAGAAAAAACATAACCAACAGGAAACATGGAAGGGATGCGCATTTTACATGGTTCGTAGAAGATAAGTAGCTGAATATTTTGGGTTTTGCTTTTTGGGAGAAAGAAGTATGCCTCCCGAGATAAGCCCTAGATATTCCATATGAGGAGTAGAGCACACAGAGAGCCTTGATGTTCATTCTATTTATCTGCTGTAGAGCTCCTGTAGAAGAACTAGCCCTAGATATTCCATATGAGGAGTAGAGCACACAGAGAGCCTTGATGTTCATTCTATTTATCTGCTGTAGAGCTCCTGTAGAAGAACTAGCCCTAGATATTCCATATGAGGAGTAGAGCACACAGAGAGCCTTGATGTTCATTCTATTTATCTGCTGTAGAGCTCCTGTAGTAGAACTATAAGTTGGAAGAATAATTCAACACATATCATGTAAATATTTGTAACAGAAAAAAATTTCTTTCTCTCAAAAAATGTTTAAAAGGAATGAAAAACAAAAACAAAACAAATAAATAAACAAACAAAAAACAAAACAAAAAACAAACAGAAAAACACATAAACCATGCTTGAATATTGCCTAATCTCTGCCATGGGAATCTCACTTTCATAGTATTTACTTTTTCCAAAGGTCATTTGTAAACAGTGCTTAAAATACTTTAAAATATATAAATATAGGATTTATGTAGGAAATTCCTGTGGAATATATTTCCACCTGGATCATCCCAGATAAAGAAGAGCTTGTTTATTACAGGACTTAGTCAACCACAATGGATGCAAAGAGACCTTTAAAAATATTTCCATGACGCCTTATATTTTTTCCTTTGGTCCCTAGAACTTGTTGCCATATTGATCAGTAGCTATATTTTGTTTGTGGCTTGACTTTGAAAAGTAAAGACAGGTCATTTTTTTTTAATTATTCAAAACAGAAATCCACTTCCTTTATTTCATGAACACTGGACATCATTCTAACTTTTAAGAAATCTACTTTATTGAACAGACAAAATGATTTATTATATTTGGCATCACAATTAGATCATAAAGTGTACACACATACATACCCACAAAAAGATAGAGTGAGAGTTTAGACTAACCACACTTAAGAAGTTAAAGTTTAAAAATCAGCAAATTTTATCTAATAGTATAAAAAAGAATCAGAGCAGAGATGGTCCAAAATCTGAAAATCTATTGATATAATACACACTTGCAGTTTAAATGCTTTCAAAAAAGAAAAAAAAAATCATCTCATAAGATAGAAGATAGTATTTGGTTAAAATGAATAATTATTTGAAGATAAATTCTTAGAAAACTAAGAAGAAGATCTTTAAAAACACATTGAGAGACTTAGCAGGAAGCGCGTTATGTTTCCCAAGGCCATTACAACTACGAAAAAGACAAGACTCACTATTGCCCCTTTTATGAAAGAGAAGACTGAGCCATTGGGGTAGAAATGTCTCTATTTGCTGTGATAACATTGTGTAGAAAATGGAAAAGGGTTCTAGTTTGTGTTCTGTTGCTTTGATAAAACATAAGCAAGACTGACTTGGAAAGAAGGTATATTTAGTTTGGAGTTTACAGGCCACCATACAAGGAAGCCAGGGCAGGATAGGGCAGGAACCTGGAGACAGGAAATGAAGTGGAGACCATGGAGAAACGCTGTTTACCTGCTTGCTCAGCTACCCTGGTCCTCCTGCCTAGGGATGGCGCCACCCAGAGTGGGCTGGCTCCATCTCCATCAACCATCAACCAAGAAAATGTCTACAACATGCCTTCAGGTCTACCTGATGGAGGCCATTCTTCTACTGGGGTTCCCTCTGCTTTCCAGGCATGTCAGATTGACAACCAGGATTAGTCACCACAAGATCTTCAGACTTATGGCAGTTGATAAAAAGCAGCAAAGTTCAGTGCACAAGGGTCTAGAGAACCTGCAACCAGCCACCTCTAATTTTTTTTTTAATGGGAAAATATGCTGTTTGTAATCATAACAAAAGGGTATGTTATGCTAAATTAATATTGTTTAATTAATTAATGTAGTTAAAAAGCTCCCAAACCTAATATAAGACTACCAAACACCCAAATAAAGCTGAGCACTCAGGAGGCAGAGGCAGGAGATCTTTGTGAGTTCAAGGCCAGCCTAATCTACATAGCAAGTTCCAGGCCAGCCAGGGCTACATAGTAAGACCTTGTCTCAAAAACAAAACAGAAACCAGTAAACAAACAAAAACAACAAATGGTAATGCACACCATTTTTACAAATGACAAACCTCAATGCTGTAATGATAGAAATGTAATCTATGTTAACTTTTGCCAGTTAAATTCCTAGACGATGTAGTTTGCAAAACATAACAAAATAATAGCAAATCTGTAAAGCAGAGACTTTAAGATCAGTAACGTGACTGTCACAGAGCAGTTTTTGTTAAAGTAAGTGCTACCAGCATAAAAGTAGACAAATTTAACGTATGAAAGTAGAAAACCCACAAGCAAACCCAAGGACATGTACAAGAAATAGTAATAGAGGTATTGAAATCAGATGAAAAATGACGTTCCTACAAATGTTAAGGTCACAAGTACGGAGAAAACAGTAAATTCAGATTCCAAATTCTTGCCCCACACTGTAATAAACTGGGTGAACAACAAAACTGAAAATGCTGATGAAAAATTATAGGTGAATATTTTTAATAGGATATGAAACATGATCAACAACACACATTGAAAATATTGATCTACTAGAGGACATGATTAGACATGGCAAACTGAATGAACAACACTTACTTTTTTCCCTTTCTTCTCTTGACTTGACCAAATGATAACAAGAAGCTAAAGATCAGAAACAAATCCTACAAGGCAATGGGCCCTGGAAAGGGACCAGTAGAGGTCCAGGTTCCAGGCAAATTTTGGAATATGGAAATGGACAGATGGTTGCTAATTGACTTAACAGCTGGGAAACTGAAACCTAGCCCTGTGGATCGGTAGGCTAATGAAAAGATGCCAATTCCAGCTGCAGGACCAGGTTTTTGAAGTCCTGGGAATCTCTGAAAGTGTGGAGTGGAGCAGACAAGATGTTTGGTTCACAATATCAGTGTAAAACCCAAAGGCCTTCTCTCCCCAGCCACAGCCAGGTGAACGTCCTGTCAGAAACAGCTAGCGAACAGGAAGTTAGTTTTGTTTATTCTTTGAAGATAAGTGACCATCCGGGGTAGCAGACAAGGCTCAGCACAGCGTGAACAAACATTCACTCCCAGCACCCTTGAAACATCACCCATATTCCTCCACCTACCCTCACCCTGCATGGTTTCCAGCACCCTACCAGCTAGGCTTGTCCTCTGGAGAGGAAAGCAATCCAGAAGATTCCATCCCAGGGAAAGCTGTGTGTCATGGGGATGGGGTATACCTAAAGGGCCAGACATTTCTGGAACTGACATTTCTGGCTCGTTGTTGGAGGCTTTCAGTGAGGTGGGTACAGAAACCTCTAACCAACTGCTTAAAAGCTCACATTTTAATGCGAGCGCCACATGAAGGGAAGGCTTTGTGCAGAAAACAAAACGCCATCAACATGGAAAGTCAGTTGGTGATGGCTCAGTGGGTCATGGCACCCACATTCCAGCCTTTAAACATCTCTACTCAGGCCTGAGACTCTTATATTATGAATACAGTGTTCTTACAGTACGCACAAAGATTTTGTTCTCTCCCTTTTTTTGACTCTCACATTCAGTTATATAGCCTATATATGGATCATGGTTCACCATGCAAGAAGCTAGATTTATAGCAAAATGAGATGACCATGGTTGACAACAATGAACTATTTCAAAATAGTCAGTAGTCAACACTTCGAATATTCCCAATTCAAAGATATGATAAATGCCTCATATGGCATATGTGCCAGTTACCATTATCTGGTCATCATACATTATGTATGTGTATGCTGAAATGTTATTCCGAGTCCAATAAAAACATACAATTATTATGTGTCCATTAACAATAAGAATATACTTTTAAAAAATAAAACCGAGATGATACATTTTCAAAGAATAAGGACCATCTTTTATAAGTAATTAAAAACTATTGTGTCAGAAATTTTTGAAAATCCAATTCAAGAATTAAAAAATAAAGTTTAGGAAAAAATCCTGTAGAAAAATGGAAGAAAAAAAGCAAGATGAGATAAAAAGAAGATGAAAGATAAAAATAAAGAAATAGGTAGGTGGAGAGATGCTCAGCGGCTCAGTGGGCTTGCTGGGTTTACTTCCCAGCACCCACACCAGAGGCTTGCAATCACCTGTAACCCCGGTCCCAGGAATCTAACTCCCTCCTCCGGTATCTGCAGGCAACATATATAGTAACATACATATATGCAACTCTACACATACACATACACATAAAATAAAAACTTTAAGTTAAAATTTCAATACCTAGGACACACACACACACACACACACACAACACACACACACACACACACACACACACATATATATATATATATATATATATATATATATATATAGAGAGAGAGAGAGAGAGAGAGAGAGAGAGAGAGAGAGAGAAAGGAAATAGTGACCATGACTTCCTAAAGCTAAAGGCTACACATTTCTGGATTCAGAAATCCCACTGAGCTGTGCAACGTATGGAGTCATTGCTGTGCTCTCAATATGTGCCCAAAAGTTCTGGCACTGGAAATTGAATTCCCCAGTTCCCGTGTTAGGGGAACTTGAAGGTGGGGACTCTGGGAAGTAACTAGGGTTAGATGAAGGTAAGGGCCTTAAGATGGTATTAGTGGCCTCTTGTGAGATGACACCCTTGAGTTAGCATGCCTACTCGGCCTCACTGTAAGATGTCTTCAGCTACATTATATGCAGCAAGAAGATGCTTACAGATACCATGATCTTAAGCTGACAGCCCCTAAGCCAGTGGTTCTCAGCCTTCCTAATGCTGCAACCCTTTAATACAGTTCCTCATGTTATGGTGACTCCAACCATAAAATTATTTTCATGGCTACTTCATAACTGTAATTTTGCTACTGTTATCAATCATATAATGCAATATTTGATATTTAACCCTGCGGGGTAATGACCCTTAGGTTGAGAAAACACTGTCTAAGCATTGTTCTAGTCTTAGTAAATTATTCTATCTCAGGCACTCTGATAAAGCAATGGTAAACAGTTTGAGACAAAAATATTTCATTCTGGAATAAACTGGTTCTTGAGGTCACACGCTCTATTAGAAGGGGGGAAACGTTACAGCGGAAGCTGGAAACCAAGAAACAAGACGTGGGTTAAGAATCAGACAGAGGATGCAAAGCCAGGAAAGGAGTGAGGTGGTGAGGATTGAAGGAATTCCAGGCAAGCACCGTCAAGCTGGGTGAGACAGCAGCCATCAAACACCAGGGCTCTGGGAGTGCATTTTAAGAAAAAGCCAAGGATGTAGACGAGTTGATGGCTGTTGGAGAAAGTCTTCATTGATGGGAGATGTCATTCTGTAAATATGTTTCTCTTATTGGTTAATGAATAAAGCACTGCTGGCCTATAGGGAAGCAAGATAGGCGGGACTAGGAGACAAGGAGGATTCTGGGGGATGTAATAGGGAGTGGAAATGTAGGATGCAAGAGGAATAAGAGGCCGGGACCCTCTCTCTCCAGTAAGATAAGACCACGTGGAAACACTTAGATGGATAGAAATGGGTTAATATTTAAGACAACACTAGCCAATAAGAAACGCTAGTAACAGGCCAACAGGATTATATCTAATACAGAGCCTCTGTGTGTTACTTGGGGCTGAAACAGCTGTGGGACCAGGCTGGTGGGAAAATACCTGTAACACTTCATGACACAAAAAAGGAAAATAAATGAATGAGATGACCGTAATTTCAGATACGACTGTTCTAGTTTACTTTCTGTTACTGTGCTAAAACCTTGACCAAAACCTCTCTGGAGGAGAGGGTTTCCAGTGGGTCACAAGTTAGAGTCCTGTCATCAAGTGAAGTTCCCCCCACCCCCTCGGGCAGGGACTCAAGCAGGGCACTGGAGGCAGGAACTGAAGCAGAGGCCATGTAGAAATGCTCACTGCCTTGTCCCTTGGTCTGCGCAGGCTGCTTTCTTAGACAACCCAGGACTGCCTATCCAGAGGTGGCAGCTGCTTGCAGTGGATAGACCCCTCCACATCAGTATCAATCGAGAAAACAACCTCCACAGATGTAACTGAAGGCTATTCTGACAGAAGCAATTGACCTCACCTTGTGTCAGGTCGACACAACAAAGCTAACCAAGGAAAGGACCAGACCTTTGTATAAGGAAGGGAGAGTTAACCATTGGCAGAACGGCTCAACACAAGGAAAGTTTACAGTCATAATTATTGATTTCACCAAAGGATGATGTAAAGAGGCTTGGAGGAAAGCAGGCAAGAACATGCCCACAGTTCAGTGGGTAGGAGTGCTAGAGTTTTGTTTGGTAATAAGTCAATAGATAGTCTACTATTGAGAGTTTGAAAACGCAATAAAGAATCAGGGTATTATTCAAGAATATGAAACTAAATCCATAAAACAATATCAAAATAGTTCATTTTTTACTTACTCAATGTACAAGTATTTGTTGAGTTTCTATCATACGCCAAGGCTTGTTCTAGAAGTTATGAACTAAATAACTCTGATGGTGAGGAACAGATGGCTAATCTGTAACAATAAAGCATCACTCAATGGTAAGTACTATAAAGACTAAAAAACATCAGACAGGTTAAAGGTCAAGGTATAAGTGGAAGTTTCCTCTTAAGAACTTTGAAAATAGAGGCACAAATAAAGCTAATGAAATGGCTGCGTGGTAAGACATCAGGATGCAGTTTTGTAACCAAGTGCCCACATACAAGCCAGGTATGACTGAGCATGTCTGTAATCCCAGCACTGACAGGTGGAGGCAGGAGGATTCTAAGAGTTCGCTGGTCAAACAGCCTAGCCAAAACTTGAACTTCAGCTGAGTGAGGGACTCTGTGTCAAGATAATAATGCAGAGATCAACAGAAGACAATGAATTGCTCTGATCTCTGTTTACACATAGCATGTGCGCACGTGCACACACACACACACACACAGAGAGAGAGAGAGAGAGAGAGAGAGAGAGAGAGCACGCACAAATAAGCAAAAAAACCAGCAGTGAGACTATCTAAGGTAAAGGGTCTCATATAAGGTAAAGGATCTCCCAACCAAGAAGGGCAGATGCATATTAAAATACACACTAAGTCCAGGTTACCAGGGAAGAGTGATAGCCCATGGCTGATCAAATTATGCAAAGCCTCTGAGTCCTGGAAAGGACTCTGGGTTTTGTTCTAAGGAAGATGGAAAGCCATTGGATGATTTTGAGCTCAAGGGGGAAAAATTACTTTTGCTGCCCTGTTTACAATGTGTGACAAGATTGGAGACGGGAGACAGGAGGAAGCTGTTATTTCCTCCAGTCCAAGAGGTACTGCTGTGAACTGGGTGTTAGAACTTGGGGCTGACAACTATGCATCAAGCAGGAGAATAGTATCTAAGATTTATAAAGAACTCCCAAATTTAAACACCCAAGCCCCTAAGTCATCCAATTGCTAGTTCATAAAGGAATGAAATACAAATGGCCAATACATATCTGGGTGGGGGGAAAGTATTGAATACCCTTGATCATCAGAGTAATACAAATTAAAACTGTTATTCCAGTCCACCCAGAAGGAACAGAGGCTGGAGAAAGTTCAGAGGATAAAGAACCTTTATTCACTACTGACTGGTGGGAATGTGTGGTGATATATTGTTTATGATATAATAAAGCCACTGGGGATCAAAATGCAAAGCTAGCCACAGCCACTGAGCCAAGCAATGGTGGCACACACCTTTAATCCCGGGACTCGGGAGACAAAGCAGATGGATCTCTGAGAGTTCAAGGCCGCCCAGGGTTACACAAGAGTGAATCAGTCTGAAAAGAGAAACAGCTCACACAAAGGAGATCCAGCACTTGGGATCACACATCTTTAATCCCAGCACTGGGGAGGTGGAGAGGAGGTGGAGGCAGGATTGATACAGCTGGGCAGAGAGGACCATAACGCGGGAGGAGACAGGAACTCAGGCATTGCAGTCAGAGACTCGGTGGAGAACTATGCAGTCTGCATTGTACTCTGAAGTTTTGTGGAGACAGGATCATCCAGTTCTCTCTGAGGTAGAGGTAAGAGCAAGTAGCTGGCTGCTTTGCTTCTCCGATCTTCAGCTTGAACCCCGATATCTGTCTCTGGGTTTTCATTGTTTGTGCTAAGGAATGTAAACTGCTTTAACCGCATGGAGGTCGGTGTGGTGGTTCCTCAAACTGAATGTAGAACCGCCACAGGGCCCAGCTATGTCCGTCATTCCTGGGGGTGAACATTCTAAAAACTCAATCAGCACACCAAAGAGATGCCTGAATACCTGAGTTTATTGCTTCAGTATTCGCAATAGCTAGGAAACGGAACCAGCCAAGATACCCATCACAGAAGAGTGCACAAGGAAAACCTATGCATCCACAAAGAATCCCGCCCCCCTTGGTAAAGGAGAATGAAAGTATGGCATTTGCAGAAAAATGGGCGGGGCTGGAGATCATCCTGTACTGGGCATGAACCACTGAGGTGGCATGCCTTCTCTCAGACGAGAAAGTTTTTTAAAGGTCTGACAGAGACTCTTAGGAGAAGACTCTCTGGATCATGGAGGTGGGCTCTAATCCAACAAGGATGCCTCCTTTATCTTTGTTCATCCCCTAGAGACAAAGCCAGTAAAACCTGGACTAGAGCTTGCTCTGCAACTCATACCGGTAGCCTTGAACTCACACCCTCCTGGGTGCAGCAATTACAGAGGCCCTTCATGTGTGATGCCAGGACCCTTACAAGAAAAGCACAGATAGAAGGAGATCGAAGAGGGATGAGTCAGTGGAGAAGGGTTGCTCAGCGACCATCTGTAAGTGAGACACCAGAAGCCAAGACAGAGGCACTGAATGGATTCTCCCTTAGGGCCCCCAGAAAAAGCCACAGCCCTACCCAAGCTTTGATTTTGGAGTCCTTCCCTTCAGAATGGAGGCTGGGGCGGTAGGGGTGTGGGTGTGGGAGGGTGGCGGTGGGGAGTGGGGGGGTGGGAAGAGAGAGTCAATGTCTGCTTTCTGAAGCCACCCAGTCTGTGTCAACTTGTGACAGCAGCTCGGGAAACTAAGATACCCCAGACAGCAGCTGCCCTTGAGTTCTGCTGCCCACCACAAGAAGATGAGACACATGGAAATGGGTTGGGTCTGAGAGCCTGCCAAGCCCCACAGAGAGCGCTGTGCCCAGGCTTCCTGGGAAAGGAGCAAGAAATAAACTACTCTAGCTGTAGGCCACCGAGGTTTTGGAGTCATTTCTTTCTTCAAAGAAATGGCTAATATTTATAAAGACTCAGTAAGAATTAAGTGAGAAAAGATATTTTGTTATACTAAGATAAAAACGTCTGTTCCCAAAAAGCCACCATATGTTAAGTAAAGAGACCAACTGAGAGGGAATAACTCAATATATAAAGACAAGAGGCTAGAAATATCTAGGATGTTCTGGGTATAGTAGCACATGCCTTTAATCCCAGCAGAGGCAAGCAGATCTCTGAGTCTGAGGTCAGACTGGTCTATAGAGCGAGTTTCAGGATAACCAGGGCTATACAGAGAAGTCCTGTCTTGAAAAGACAAGGCAAAGCAAAACAATTTAAAAAGAAATGCTTGGAATATCGAAGGATGTATGTCACTTGAAAGACACAGGGACAGGAGATGGAGGGGGGAAGGAGAGGTTGATAGAAGGGGAGAGGGGAGGGGAGAAGGGAGGGGAGAGGGGAGAGAACAGAAGAGAGGAGAGGTATGGGGAGGGGAGGGGAGGAAGCAGGGGAGGGGAGAGAATAAATAAGAGAGTGAGGCCAAAAAATAAAGGAGAGAGAAGGGAGGGATGGAGAGGGAGAGTTAGGAAGGAAACAAGGATAAAATTATCCTCATTAGCAGTCCACCCCTTAACCAGTCAGCCACCTGGCCCTGGCCCCCACAGTCCTCATGAGAAAGTGCAAAAGCATTCTACCTTGTCTGCAATCAGGAAAGTTCTGGATGAAACTCTCTCACATCCAGCAGGTGGATAAAGAAGTAAGTCTGAATCGAACGAGGCTAAATGACCTGGATGGTACAGAGCAATGCATTCTAACACATTTCAGACAAGGAAGTAAGCTGGTGCGTCCAGTTCATAGAGTGAGCTGGCAGTGGTGTCTCCTGACAACTGTCGTGTGCTTCTTCCATCAGGGAGGCCACTGTCAGTCCATCCCCTTGGGAAATTCTCACAGTCAGCAAAGGGAGCTCATCCAAGTGCTCTCTGCAGTCCTGAGAAGGATGCTTGAAATCCCAAGATCGCCCAGCACAGAGAGGTCGTGTGAATGTTACATATGAAGTAATAACACATAGCGGTTAAAATGCACCCACTATGTGTACTTGGATCTCAGATGCACACACGGCGTGGAAAACAACAGGACAGCCAGCGCAGATGAAGCAGTCCTTTTGTGTGGATTATGTATGGATGGGTGCTCCAGAGAACGGGAACCAAGTTCAAGATGGTGGCTGTTCTGTAAGGATGAATGACCGTACTGATCATGGAGTTAAGAAATCTGGGGCTAGGAAGATGGCTTAGTGGGCAAGTGCACTTGCTTAGCAGGCATGAAGACCTGAGTCTAAATCCCCAGCAGCCAGTAAAAAGTCAGACATGGCTACAGGCACCTGTAACCCTAACACTGGGAGGCAGAGACAGGTGGATGCTGAAAGCTCCCTGAAATAGTGGGATACAAGCTCTGTGAGAGACCCTGACTGGAGGCAGTAAGATAGAGTGTGATACAGGAGAACGTGTGCATGCACACACACGTGCACACACGCATACGCACATATGCACCCCACACACGCATGCGCACACATGCGCACACACATGCACACACACGTGCACACACATGCACACACACACACATGCACACACACATACGCACGTGCATGCACACACATGCACACAAACACGCACCATGTAGCTATCATCTATAAAAGAAAAGTAACTGTGACAAAACTACGACATTTATTAATCCTGTTATTAATCCTGTAGGTCATGAATGCATGTGCTTGCTGTATTATCTTTAACTTTGGGGGTTGTTTGCTTGTTTTTGTTTTGTTTGAACAAAAACTATTATCTAGACAAGGAATTCTCTCTACAGGGTACTAGTATCTGGTCACTTCCGTGGCGATGGGAAAGACCACTATCCTCTCTCCTCACACCAGAGGTAGAACAGACTCATCAGGAGCAGAACCTGACCAGCAGTAGTGGAGCTGTCCTGCCTGAAGTCCTCTACATGGCCACTGGCACATAGTAAGACTTTGACCTCACACAGTGAGAGACCTTCTTGGAGGACTGCTAAATGGCAGCCAGTAGCTTTATGAGGAAGGTAAGCGCAGCTGAAATGGGAGCTGTATAGGCTCATTCAAGCGGTCCAGTCTCTGGGGCAAGAAGGGCCCTGGGTTTTCTGGGCTAAGGATGAAGATCTGACAAAATAGAAAGAGTGTAAACAGAAAATGCCCCCTGCTATGGGGCACCTGGGACAAATGGTGCACCCCTACCTCCATCACAGCACTATCCAATTCCTTGGCCTCCCTGTGGGAAATTTCAGGATGCTCATGGCTGTCTATAGTCTCCACTCTCCCAGTCTACTCTTGGATTTATACAGCCCTCAGGAAGTACAGAAATGAGACATTGCTTTCCTGTGGGCATCTGAGGTGCCCTGCACTAAGCTGGATGTTCTCAGTTCGTTCATTCATTCATTCATTCATTCACCTATCTTTTCTACTGCCCAAGCACGTGCTAGCTACAAGGTGTAGTGTCAGGCTGTGTCCCTGCCTTTAATCACCTTACAAATATGTGTGCCTGCTTTTAAAGACTGCTTTGCTAATGGGGAACTTCTGACTTGTGTAAAATGGCATCGGGACCAGAAGTCTTGAGAGGCCTTTGCTCTAATGCGCATGTTTACCCAGCTGTGCACATTGTGTCTTCCTGCCCATGTTTAATGAAGGCTGCCTGAACCCCAACCAAGACCGCGTGGCAGAGCCTGGCTTCACCTTCCCACCAGAAAGACACATCCTTCACTCTTTTCAAGGGCAGGAAAGCCAATCTCATAATTGGCTCTGCATTGCAGGCATATTTGTAAGGGGCGCAAAGAAGCAAACATTTAAAATATTTGATCTATTTTGGGTGAGGTTCTGCAGCCTTGGCCTCACAGGCTGTCATCCGGGAGGAGAGGCAAGGAGGCAGTTAGTTCCCTTGGGGTGGGGGTGGAGGGGTGGGGACAGACTGCTTCCAAGATCTAAAAAACGAGAGAAAACATATTCTCCAAGAGATCAGAGTCGGGTAACTGGAGAAAGATGGCCTTGTGGACCAAACAGACTAAGGGAGTGGCATGCGTGTGTCTAACCACTGGTGGGGCTGTACAGGGAGGAGGATCATTTTACATCAGGCTGGGGAATGTGGAGAAATGATACCCCGTTGCAGCCTCAACACTTTCCCACATGCCACGCATCTTCGTCTTGCTTCAGACTCCCTGTTTCCCACTGGATTCTCCCTCTGCCTATACCCATGTCCAAAGCCAAAGGGGAAATGCTTCCTGCCTAGCTTTTGTTTGTTTTAGATTCACTCACTCTTCTTGGTGTCAAATTCCTCCACGTTATTTTATGCTGCACACCTGCCTCCCTATCCTTTGATCTCCTGTCTTGGTCCCTGGCCATTTTGTCTTCAGCCCCTTCTTTCTCTGGCGCTCTCTGCGTAGCTGACCTGTCCTATACCCCCCCCCCCAGGCCTCCCTGGTTCTCTCTACCACTGGTGTCTCCTGGCACTCGCTTTGGCACCCCCCCCCCAAATACAGGCACACCCCGGTGCCCACTCCTGATCTCTTCCTTAGTGCCAATGGTTTACTTCTCAGGGCTGGTGTAATGCGGCCAAATATCTATGAAGTCCACCGATTTGTACATGTGACAGTTATGAAGTGGAGTGACTTCTTCCTATGAAACTTTTCTCATCTCCTGACAGTGATGATAGTTGTGGTGCAGAAGATAACTAGATACCCACTTCTCAGCCCTTGGGCTAAGACCAGGTGTGATAGGACAGATATTTTGCATGTTGCCCTATTGTGGAATATTAATTTAGCTAGGCAGAGATGTGTTACATTTGCCTAGCTAAATTTGCTACATTTGTTTAATGATGTAAAGATGTGTGGCTTTGCCTGCCTAAGGCATCTGATTGGTCTAATAAACAGCTGAATGGCCAATAGCTAGGCAGTAGAGAGATAAGTGCGGGCTGGTGGGCAGAGACAATAAGCAGGAGGAGGAACCTAGGCTCTAGAGGAAAAAAATAGAAAGAGATGGGGGGGGGGGGACCCAACCAGGCAACCACCAGCCTGACACAGAGTAGGACATACAGAACTAAAGAAAGGTTAAAAAAAAACAAAAACAAAAAACACCAAGGCAAAAGGTAGATGAAGAGAAGCAGGTTAATTTAAGTTATAAGAGCTGGTGGGACAAGCATAAATAAGGCCAAGCATTCATAACTTATAGGTCTCTGTGTCATGGTTTGGGGGCTGGTTGGTGGCCAAGAGGAAAGCCTGTTACATTTCCCCTGCTTGTTTGCTCTCATCATGAATTCACATCTTTGCCCGAATCTCCGGTATCACCATTTTTACCAAGAGGATGAAGCCAGAGGACGGCAGAGCTTGGGCAGTCGATAGTATCCATTCTGCCTGCCTCTCTCGGGGTTCCCAGCACAGATTTTCTCCTTTCCACTTTGCTCTGCCCTCATCAAAGAATGTTCCTCCTGCCTCAGTGCCCCATGTCTTGGTGCTCTTGCCCCTTCATAATTATTTAAAGCCTCCCCAGCTGTCACCATCTGCCCCGGCACCCTCTTCAGCTCCCTCCAATTCCAGTGCTCAGCTCTTAATCCTTGAACTACCTATGACCCCAGAAATACCGTCAGCACCTTTACCATCTGCTGACTTAGAATTATTTGTTTTGATTCAAGGATGTCTCATCCATGTCTCTATATAGATTCATTAATAGCTTGCTAATTAATAGCTGATTGAATGATGCCTAATTAATACATATTTCTGAGTATTGTTAATTCTGTTCATTTCTGATGACATTGTGACTGACAAGATAGACAGAGAACTTTTTGAAACAGAGAACCATGTCATGGAATCACTTCTCATTTACCCATTTACATTTCTCTCCCTTTCTACCATTGTTTTGAGCGACAATTTAACAATGCAAAGAGTTGAGATTTTGACAGACTGTAGTAGAATTTAGCATTCAAGTCAGTGCTTTGAGTTTGGGTGCAGGCCAGGAACCCTGGAGTTTCATTGTCGATACCCTAATTAAGTGGTGCAGGTGGCTGGAGGAGGGGAACCAAAGATTTGGTCCTCCTCCTCGCTCATGAATGCCAGGCATACCTCAGACAGAACCATCCGTGTATGGACTCCTGGAGACGTATTGTCCTCAGAATCCTTCTCGAGTGTAGGAGAGGAATAACCATGATTATAATAGTCAAAATGATAGAAAACATGTAAGTGTGGCTAGGGTTTGATGTGGACACTTGATGGTCAGTTAACCAATAAAGTAGGAGTTGTATTGTGAGAGAGGAATCTAAGGTGATGGTCAGACACCTGCCCAATAGTGGCTCCCCTCCAGACACGCGGAAGTATATGAAACACGGTGACAGCCTTGACTCAGAGTCAAGGGGGTGGTGGATGTAGAGGGAGAGGCCCAGCAACCTGGGGTAACCGATGACCTTCCCCTCTTTGCGACACTTCTGTTTAATGAACTAGATCCCAAACTTGAAAATCCATTTTCCAGAAATGGAGAAGGGCTAATTTGCTCTAAAATGACCATATCTTCTTTGCTTGTCATTTCCATTAACCATTTTTCTAGTTATAGATCCTGCTTTTATGTATTATTTTCAACTGGTCTAGGTTCTATATGAATCTATCCTTAGGAGTCGTATGTCTAAGACAGTCTGTGGAGTGGAGAAGTCCTGGGAAAATTTCATTTAAGTTGTTGACTCGAAGTCTGTGACTCTCTCACAGACATGATGGTGCAGATTTACACACAGATACAGACATGGGTAAGGACAGAGACAGATGAATAAGTGTTAGTCTCCATATCTCAGTGTCTGACTAGCACAGGATGTAATGGAATGAGGGAATTTTAAAATAATTTTGCCTTCTTTATCTCCTCAGATTAGGCAATCCTTCTTACTTTGGGCGTTATTAGCTAGGGGCCTCCAAGCAAGTTTTCCAATCTAGCATTCTAATATTTTTCCCTTCCCTGGAAAATATGAAAGTAGAGATTGGCTAAATTCAAGAAGACTGGTCTCCACCTTCTTGGAAGCAGAGTCCTAAGCCTTGGCGCATGTATCTGGGGTCAGACACAAATGGGGATATTTGTAAGGCATGATAAGAAGGAGATCTGGGGCTACCCTCAAAACAAAGACAACCATCCCTATTCTTCATCCCTGCTGCCACACAAAGAGTTTGTTTTGCTGGGAGGGGCTTTGGAGTGGACTTTCTCAGTAGAATAAGAAAACTCAAGATTCAACTGTAGCCCAGTCAAACTCAATGGGACACATCCTGGATTTAGACCAAGGCTCAGTCTAATAGATAAACAATCTTTCTCTGGGCACTGGCCTTTCTGCGTATCTCTTCTGTTGGAAAGGTGCCTGAGGGCAGAGAGCCAGTTTCAACGTTCCTAGCTCCATGCTAAATACTGTGCCTTTAAGATAGCTGTAAACTACAATGATCTCTTTGCAAGTATTTAATATATATATATATATATATATATATATATATATATATATTCAGTATTTGTTTTACTAACTTATTTGTGCCCTTGAAATTGAGAAGCTGGGTCTTCTGCATTACTCTTACTTTTCTCTTACACGGTTCCATAAAGTTAGTAGGCAAATGATGTGATGAGAGACAAGGGCAGTCGAAGAACTTAACCCTAGGACACAGAAAATTCTAGAACATAGAAAGCATGCACATTACAAGTTAAACAACTTGAGTAAGTACTCTCTCCGAGTTTTAGTTTCCTCATTTGTAAGAAACCTTTAGAGCCATCTCACAGGGTTGACATGAAGGACAAACATTAATGAATGCAAACATACTTTGTTAGTAGGGATGCTCCGCTATGAGTGATGGCCATTGATAGAAAGTGAAAGATTCAAACCCAACTTACTTTCTGAGTTTTGCTATTTTGAACTCTAATAACTGCCAATCCCCTGTGTTTGGGACCTTGACCCTCAGAGGACTAGGGGACACTAGTTTCGCAGCCACAGAACTTTTTCTGATACTTGTCATTCCACAGAAATTGGTGAAATTCCACTGAGCACTGAGAGGAAAACACAAAGTTTTTCTTAACTATCAGAATAGACTATCTTTTGGAAGTGCTTGTCAGGGAATTTTGGGTGGAAAGAAATGAAAACAAAAATGTGTTTAGAACCAGCTTTAAATAGAATGTTCTAATGCTCTAAAGACCTCATCCTGGCTGATTGCATGCACTCCCCGCTCTGGCATGCTTTGTCTGACTTCCTGCCCTCTACCAGTCACTGTCAGAACCTGATGGTCCCACGACTTGTTTTCTCAGAGAACTGTACCAGACTACCCCGATGGATTGCTATGAGGTGCTGAAGCTCAGTCATGTTTGGTATTTTTCTCTGTCTACAAAAATCCTTGTTTTCTAGAATCTGTTGTTTTGTCTTATCACAAACCCTGATCTTACCTCACCCATTGTTGGCAACCATTCCCTTGCATGCAATTTCTATTTTGCATATTTCCTTTCAAGGTTTTGAGTATTGTCATGCATGCAAGCCTCTTAATTTATGCAAATGTACAGCTGTGTATCATTTTGATTCTTACGGTTCTCTCTAACTGCTATGCTTTTGTGATCCAAACAAACAAACAAAAAACAGCAGTAGAATTTGCCTTAATGTGATCCCCCAGTTCCAGGTTCAAACTCAAACAATTGGGGACATCTCAGGCTGAGTGAAAACTGTGGTTAAATATGTATGTGGGGAGGGCCTCTTACTATCTTTTACCTCTCCGTCTCTCCCGCTCTACTTGTAGCATTTTTCCTGTAATGCACTTGCTTGTTCATCCCAATTTTACCGTGTAACTTACTCTGTTTGCATCAACTTCAATCCCCTCCAACCCCCATCAATGCTTCTTCTGCAGCAGGAACCCAACAAAGTGCTGTAAACCCTCTAGTGGGGACTGTCCCCTGGCTGTCCATTACATTTACGATGAAATACTACAAGTTGCAGCTTGCCCTTCCCCCACTCAGACTTCATCTCTTTTGACTCCTGACCCCTTTCCTCTGGAGTAAGTACTGTGTTGCTCCGGCCTTTATGACTACTTTTACTCTGCTTAGAATGTTCTTTCCCTTTACTCAACTTCCTGGAATCTCCCTGCGCTTCCTCAGATCTCTGCTGAATACTATCATGTCAATGAGACCTTACTGCCTCCACCCATAAGAGAAAGAAAGAAAAAAAAAAAAAAATGAAGACACTGCTTCTCTTACCCTGAGTTAGCTTTTGCCCCTTTGCGCAGCATATATCTAATTGGATTGCTTGTTTATTGATTTCCCACTCCTCTTCATGAGAACAGAAGCTCCCTAAAGCCATGATCTCATTGTTATGTCCTCAGCACTGGCCCTTGGTGCACGTTTATGTGAATAGATGAATGAATAAATGATGGATTCATGCGTGAAGGTTATTCATCTAAAAAGAACTTCATCATCTGCCTCCTAGTCATCTTTACAGCACACCTTGGTCTTCCCGCAGGCCCACGCACATATTCAGCTTTCACTCCAAGCTCTGGCCACATGGAAGCTTTCTCTATGCTCCTCTGGTCCCCAGGTTTCCACGAATACAGTACTCTCTGCATTGAGCATTGGTCCTGCACCTCTGTGTCCTGCTGGCCCCTCGGGTCTTCCTCTGGGAAGCCTTCGTGACTGCCTCCATCAGCGCTAAGTACCCCTCCCCCCATGGCACTGTAAGCATCTAAAATCATTGTGTTTATTCCCCCCCAACTGCCTCTTTATTTATCAGCATCGATTCTGTACTTTGTGGCTCTGGGGAGACAGGAGAGGATCTGTCTTTTTTTAAACTGTCATTTCTGAAGTGCCTGGTACAGGGCCTCAGCCCCTACTGACATAGCTATAAGTTCTTGCTGTGCCGGAACTCAACTGACAGAACTAACTTGCTGAGTGGTTCTTAATGAATATGATGCCCAAGTACTTTGGGTGAATTACACATGGAGATCATATTGCACTAGTTAGAAAGAGCCATAGACTCTCCCCAGAGCTGTTTTTAGCATTCAGACATATCCGCACAGAGATAATTCCTAATCAGTCCCTCATGGGGATTTTTAAACAACGCTGGCTGTGGGGACTTTCCATGTGACGTCATTTTCATCAGTGTGAAGGGCAAGAGGAGAAGGATTGGATGAGCCTGCTGAGCTCAGCGACAGGGAGCCCACTGGTCTCCTGGGTTATTTTAAGTGTCTGTTCCCAGGAAGAGCATGACAAGCTCCCTGTGAACTCAGCTTTCTCCCATGTTAACATGAGAATTGCAACAAAGGCCATCCTTTGCCGAGTCCCATGGAGGAATAATAAATAAACGTGATAAGAAACTGCTTCACAAAATAAAACAGACTCCAGAGTCAAGAGCAGCCAGCTGGAATCCCGCATGCAGCTGGGAAATGCTTCCCACTGAACCCATTCCCATCATTCTAATGGGTGGCACCCTCCCAGCCCCGCATTCTTTAAAATGCACACATACATGCATGCATGCATGCGGGCGCACACAAGCGCGCACACACACACACGTATAACACCGGGAGTTGTCCCAAACATGACTTAGGAAGATAGTTACCGCTCACTATTCAAATTAGCCAGCACCACTCAGAAAGACCAGTATGTGGTATAGACCCGTGGATAGTTTCTGGGGGTAAATGTAGACTATGCCTGTTACACTGACTGAATAAAATCACTATGCCCAGTTATGTCCCAAGTTTGACTCAAGACATGAACCTAACCCTGTCATCAAGAAGACAGGCTCATACAGCCCAAAGAATTGTGCCTCATGAAAGCGAGCAAGCCATCACCCTGTGTGGCCATTCCAAAGTCAACTTTCAAAAAAAAAAAACAAGTCATGCAGAAGGCCTCTTGAACTCCCTTAAGACAAATTCTGATCAGAATAGAGGCCAGGAAAGTGCTCAAAAACTCAGAGATAATAATGTGAATTATCTCTGCGGGCTGTGGACAAAGGTCTTCAAAGACCACAGACCTGAGGGACGGAAGCCCTGAACAGCTGTCCACTGCAGAAAGCAGGACAAGGAGAGCCAGGTAGTTCTGCCCAACTAAGGAAATCTGCACAGAATGGAAATGGGGAGCAATGGGGAGCGGGAAGGACAGGCTGGTCACTGAAGTGACGACTGTGGAGGCTGGCCCTTCATGTCCTGTTCTTTTCTGGAAAGGAAGAAGAACAAAGGAAGGCCGGTTTTCACCAAATTGGAACATATGGAAAGCCAATCTGGAGAATAATAGGCTTCCTCTTGTTTTTATAACCAATAAGTTAACAATAAACAAATCATAAACTTAGTCTAAGTCTTAAGTTTAAATAAAGCCCAGGGAGAAGAATTAAATGGACTCAAAGCTTTCTGGCTCGGAAGGCCAAATCCATGTCAAGTTCTAAGACAATGTCTCGAAACAGTGCAAACAAAGCAGATACTCTGGATGAAGCAAATCACTGCAGAGTGTAGAATGAAGAAAGCAAAATGTGTTTCTGAAGCTCAGCCTTAGCGTACCTTATTTCAGATACTGAGTCCATCTGTTTAGACACTGTCTCCTGTCTGTCAGGCTACACCAAGGGCTGGCATTCTCACAGCACCTGGAAAAACTCATGTTTGTAATACCTTTGGACTATTGTTCCAAACAATCTGTTCACCCAAAGGTAAAAGCTACAGAAATTATATGTATGAACTCATTGGGGATGTGGTTACTTTAAGTAAAGGGTTTTTAGGTCAGGTATCCCATTTAGAAAGAAATAAAACAAGTTGGTCGTTTCCATGGACACCATGGTCTTGTGTTGTCCTCATCTTTTGCTCATTGCAGTTCAAGGTGGGAAGGGACGGTGGAGGAGCAGGAGGCAGCTGGTCCAGTCTGCTCTCAGCCAGGAAGCAGGGATGAATGTCCGGACTCAACTCCCTCACTCTGTGAGTGCAGTCTAGGATACCAGCTCATAGAATGGTGCCTCCCATAGTAAAGGTGGTCTTCCCACTTCAATGGGCCTAATTTAAATAATTCTTCACATACATGTGTGGAGGTTTGTTTCCTAGATCCTCTCAAGTTGATGATTGATATCAAGCATTATGTATTATAAGCACTCAGAGGTCAAGCCACGAGGATCTGGGCTGTCTAGCATGAAGAGAGTCATAGCCACTGCCATCGATACTCACGAAGAAGAGGCAAGGGAGGGGATGGTGAACGAGAACCTTCTTTCTTTCCCACCCCCTAATTCATATTGGGCAGCTCTCTCTAGAAGCTGGAAGCCAAGGAAGTCCTACACAACTTCCTGTGTACAGCAAGGGTGAAGAGCATACCTGGAACTGGAGTAATCTCTCATCATTATTGAGTATCTAAGGCAGCAAAACGAGGTAAAGGAAAGGCCCAGATTGTTCAAGCGCAGCGAAACACCCTATGTTTACTTGAGTTACTTGTGCTTAAGCTGGGTGGTGGGGTGACTCACAAGGCTCACAGTATGCTTACAGGAGCATCTTGGAAGCAGTCTCTACTATGGGGCTTTATACTAAAGGCAATGGGTTGTTGAGGCTGGCTGATTTTTCAGATGTAAGAATTCTGTGTAATCTATAATATGCGGCGTAACAGGACAGTCAGTTGTATACTCCGAATTGAAGTCGAGGCAGAGAAGATTTATATTTCAGTTTCAACCTCTTGCTGCACGGTAAGTGATAACCTTTGACGGATGTGACGCTAAGCAAACAAGTTCTCCAAGTATCATTTGAGCTGTAAGAGCAGAAAGCAGAGCTCCAAAATAGAAGCAACGATGCAGATGAAAACATTCTAATGGAGGAGGCTTAGATAAGGAGGGGATGAGCTCTATCCAGGCCATTGGTTTTCCATTCGGATAAAAATAATGTTGACATCACTGTTTCACATCATGCCCCTTTATTTGCCATGTGGACTAGACCAGTAAAGCATAAACAATAAAGCTATGAAAATGATCAGGAGAAATGTAGGGAAAGCTTTTATTACTTTGAGTAGGAACGGGCATTTGAAACAAGACTGAGGAGGAAACAGCACAAGGAAAGACTAGTAAATGTGATTACAATAAATGATTTCGTGGGCAGCCAGTGAGGTGGCTGAGCGGGTGAAGGTTCTTGCTGCCAAGGCTGATGGCCTGAGTTTGATCCCTAAGACCTACGTGGTGGAAGAGGGTGAAATCTAACTCTGACAAGCTGTCCTCTGACCTCAGCCAGTGCACGGCGACACACACACACACATAAAAACAAACAAACAAACAATACAAAACGAATTCTCCGTTATGGAGAATACCACAAGAAAGCTAAAAGACAAAATAGGGATAAACTATTTACAAATTCATCATAAAAGATGAACTATTCCTGTGGTTGTATACTGCCCGCCACCAGGGGGAGCGATTCAGGTAAACCAAAGTTTCTTTGACTAAAATCTATGCATATCAATAAAAGGAAAGGCTAAACAATCCACCCACTAGAAAAATGGACAAAGACTGTGAAAAGTAGATTCACTATAGTGGAAATCCAACTAGTAATAAGAAATTTCCAATCTCACCTGAAAATAATGAATGCAAATTGAAACAAGGAAGTATATTTTTTTTTTTATCACATCACTAGTAAAAGATATTTAAAAAATCACAAAAAGGAAATATTTTAGATTAAAATACTAATGTTTAGTAGGATCTGGTGAAATGATAGTCTCTCACATTCTGGAGTAAACGACAGTACCCATTTAAATAAAACAAGCATATACCATATTATCTACTAACGTGACTTTTGACCTTTCCTAAAGAAAAACTCTCATGCATACATACAAGCCATTCATTGCCAAATTGTTTGCTATCACATAAATTGAAGAGAGTTTAGCTTTTAGTTGGACATTTAGTTGGACATTTTAGTAGACTGGAGAACGGGGTCCATATGCAACGAAATGGAAGGTCTCCACTATGGGCTGCTAGATGGGAGTTTAATAAGGTATATGATAGGATACTTTTACATAAAGCATGCCTACATCTCTCACAACACACATACATGTGTATGTAAAACAGGGGGTACGAATGCCTTGGCAGAAGTAGCTCTTGGATCCAAAGGGTGTGTTTTAGTGTAAATTATTGAAAATGAGAATATATGCATGATTTCATTCTCTCTCTCTTTTTTCTTTTTCTGGTTTTGATAGAGTTTTTTTTTGGTTTGGTTTGTCTGGTTTTTGTTTGTTTTGTTTTTGAAACAGGGTCTCACTATATATGTCTAGCTCTAATTGTACTGGAATTCACTATGTTGACCAAGCTGGCTTTAAACTCACAGAGATTTGCCTGCCTCTGCCTCTTGGATGCCAGGATTAAAGGTGTGAGTCACTATACCTGGCTCATTTTTTTTCTATTTATACATCTATTTTGTGCTTTAACCTTAGACAGGATTCTATAAATGGTTATGAACAAGACAGGCCACGGTCCTGAAGTGCATAGTCAAAAAAGAAGATTGGCAACAGTTAAGTCACAGTAGCTCACACTAACATTTACAATACTGGCTAGCTTAACGTAAAGAAGCCTTAAGCCCAATGACCTTATCTCCTTCCCTTTACATGTACCTCTTCTCCACAACTCAATCCCTTACTCTCTTACCACCTATTCATTTTCTTTTTCCGTCTGCTGAAATCACTCAACCGATTATTCAAGACAGTTAGTCTCATTCAGACTTTCTCTGACAGGGAGGCTGCTGTTTCAATGGATAGACCAGGAACCTTGTCCCATCTCATGGACATCTGCCAATGCAAAGGGAAGAAAGTGAAGGCAGAGCCCAGCTGAGAGGGCCAAGGCAGAAGCTTGCCCCACATCGACACAGCTAAAGGAGTTTGCAAAGGCAGTGGGATGGATATCTGGAAGCCATCGGGTACAACAACGTGGACACACACTCAGACAGACAAAGTTGTGGAGTCTGAGCAGTCCAGGGGGGGAACAAGCACCCTAAAGTAAGCATGGGATTATAGGTTAACAGATATGGGACAATCCACAGTGAAGAGCTGATGCTGGGCTGCTAAAGAGGCTCAGTTGGTAAAATGCTTGTCATGCTAACACGATAATAGAGTTCAGTGCCCAGGACCCCCATATAAACGCTTGCTGTGCTGTGTGTGATTGTAATCCCAGCACTGGGGGAGCAATGCTGATCCTTAGAACATGTTGCCTCCATACAAGATGAAATCCCCTTCCTCAGAATAATTTTACTTCTCTACTTTAATAAATGAGATGATTTATCCAACCACCCCTAGAAGAACCAAGGTCTCCACTCTCTGTTTTCTCACAGGAGAGCTCTGGTTCAAGGTTCAGCAAGTCCTCACTATTTTGGTATGCTCAGTTCTGAGATGTGTCTTCTCAAGACACGCTCTGTCCCACCCTAAGTCCGGAGAGTTTTCAGCACAGCTCCAACATAACATTGCATCTCTCCGAACAGAATATACACAAGGCTGTAAAGTACACTTTTGATAATTGGTGCAAAGAATGGATTTATAGTCTGATCTGACATAAATCAGCCTCAGCATTTACGGGCAGAAATGTGAGTTGCGTAATTAGTCAGCAGCAACTGCACATTCTTGACACGTTTATCTTTGGGAGCCTGAACTCTGCACATGCATGGACACATAGGAAATTCCCCACTCGTGATACTTTTCTGCCTCTAAGAACTGAATTTATGAGGGTACCGCTGTACAGCATATAGTCTTCCTTTTCTAATTTGAATGGTTTGGGATAGCCCACACAAAGCCAAACCTTTGTACACTGAAGTAATCATTTATCCCCCCTAGTCTTGGGCTGTATAAACTATGGCAGACACAAAGAACACAAAGTAACTTGCTTGGAAATTATTTTATCTTTTTTTCCCCCTAATATATTTCTCTGTCCTAGTGCAGAAAGCTGACAGGCTCAACACTCCCTGTTTAACAGGTATGAAATAAGCATTCTGTTTTTAAGTTGCTGACCCAAGACAGATGACCAGGCTCTTGAGGGCTACCCCGTGAAGCCCTTTGGTCTGTTCCTGTTGATGCATCTGAGGCTGAAGGGTGCCAATTAACTTGCCCCCTGCTCTCTCCTGCAGGCATGTCTTGAGTTTAATATTCTACACGAATGATATTATCTGAAAAGAAGTGATCAAGGCATTAACAGACTCACCCTACAGATGACAGAACTAAAATGTCTCCAACAAAAGTAGAGACTTGGGAAGGAAAGGAAGAGTTGGGAGTTGACTATTCAGTCAAAGAGATGATTATGAGGAGCATAATTTAGAGGCTAAAGCCATGGTTTGAAAATATAAGCGACAGTAGACTCTTGGCCAGAAAAAGCCAGAGACTAGTTGATGAGATGGGAAAGCATTAAAGGGAGAAAAAGACCACCACTTCGACAAACTTATGAAAGTGGTCCCTGTGACAGCCAACAAATCTCAGTTATGACCATGAGTGGGAATATGGGAAGTTACCTGGGAATACGTACCCCAGTAATATTGGAAGAAAGATGGAAATAATACAGCCTCAAAATCTTTATACTAACAATAACTCTCTCACCTGGGGTTTGAACCCCCAGATCCTTGCACCTCCTAGACACATTCTAACTCTTAGACCCATTGTCGGCCCTGGAATATCTCTTTAATTTTAGGAACAGTACTGTCAAATGGGTACTATTGTTGTTTCTATTTCACAGATTCATAGAATGAGGCTGATAGACTTTTAACCACTTGCACCAGGACATATACGGCTGGTGAGAAGAAAGGCAGTCAAGTCCAGAGCTGGTGTTACCCCACAGTGTCTCCCTAACCTGGCAAGCATGCATGACAAAGCATGTGTTTTCCAAGAGATGATGGGCGGGAACTCTCAGCTGAAACAGAGGGATGGAAGAGCATGCCTTGTTCCCAAGTAACAGGCAACAGGCAAGGCTGGGTGGGCCTGTGCATCACGAAGTTTTTCTTGTGTGTAACCTGGCAATGGGAATACCACAGAGGATGGATAAGTTAGACCAGAGCACAAGGGACTTGTGTTTTGTTATAGACCACTTGGTCAGAAGGAGAAAATTAGTCACACTTTCCCAAGAGTTGACAAAAGTAGTGTAGAAGTAAGATGCGTGACTGACTACTCATAGATAGGAATCTCATGTGGTGAGAATCTTCAACTTGCTCAGAAGCTTGGAACACTGAATCTTGTCTTCAGAAGAAAGCAGAAGTAACCCTGTTTTTATCAGCTAGGGATGTGAAGTGTAAGGATAATCACACATGTGCCTTGAACTTTAGGAAGGCAGATTTTTCTTTAGTATTAGGGAACATAGGTATGATGTTCCCTTCTGAGAGAAAATGGCTTGGGTGCCGTATGAGCCGTAATCAGTGAAACACGCTTCTAACACAGAGAACCAGCTTTTCCAAGGACTTATGAGGAGATGCGGCAGTTTCTAAGCTGATAACTTTGACGTCCCGTCTCGGTGTCTGTTTTCCACTCTGCGGTGCTCTACTGGCCCCTACCCTAACAAGATACATTTTATTTTCTTCCGCTGGGGCCCTGTGACTCATCTTTGAAATCTAGGTAGAAGTACACACACCTCCCCGCCTTTTCTGACCATAAGGTGTACCACACCTAATCCTTTTGAATCAGATCTTGTGTGGCCAAGAGACGTGGTGATAGAGAGTGACATCAAGGAGTGGCCTATGGATGTGAGATGCACGAGGCACGAGAGGCCCTCTCCTGATACTGTCACATGTAAGGTAGGCCTTGGCACTTCCTAACAATTTCTGAAACGTCATACACCGATGCTTCCGTTGCCTCAGACGTCCTGGTTTCTATGAGTTGAATGGCTGGTTTCCCAGTTGTCTTGGGCCATTGTGATGATCACCCAATACTAAACCTGGTTCTAATTTCCTCTCTGTTGCTGTGGTGAAATTCCCTGACCAAAACAACCTGGAGAGGAAAGGATTTATTTCAGCTTATAATTCCACATTTCATTCATCACCAAAGGAAGTCAAGGCGGGAACTTAAAAGCAGGCCTGCTTGTTAGTTAGCCTTCTTCAGTAGTTCAGGACTATTATGCCAGGGTGGCTGGGACTCTCCTACGTTAATTAACAATCAAGATAACTCCCCGTAGACATACACAGGCCAAGCAGTTCTAGGCAATTCTTGACTGAGGCTTTTGTCTCCGGTGACAGATAAATCTAACCAGACAGCTTCACTTTTGTTCTTTTCCAAGCGAACTTGTCCATTTTCTTAATGTAAATAGATTGATAAATTTTTTTTAGTTATGATGTTCTGTTCCCCTACTAATTAATAATTCCATCTTTAAATCTCTTATTGCTTCTGGTATTTTACCATAAACAGATAAAGAGAAACCAGAGCACACCTTTGACACTGTCCTTAGAAATAGCCTCAGCTAAATATCCGGTCTTGCGGTTTATAAGTCCTATGTTCAACAAAACTCTATGATGACGACGCAAACAGCCCATTTCTCCATTACTTTCTCACAAAGACGGAGTCTCTTGTTCCCAGCATTCTCTTGTATAAGACCTCATAAGGATGGCTGTAACCATTTATATTTCTATCAAACTCTGTTCTAGACCAATGAGGCATTCTCTAAGAAGACTGAAGCTTGCCTAGAGCTCCTACCAACATCGATTGTCATCATACGACGATTTGGGCATGATATTTATTTATTTGTTTGTTTTAGTGTGATTATCCCAATGTTACTAGCTTCTATACCTTAGCATCCCAAGTATTTCAGGCATTTGTTAATTCAGTACTTTGACTTCTTAGTACCACGTTTCTTTTTTTAGTTCACTTGAGCTGCTACAACAAAATACCACAAGCAGTGAGGTTTATAAACAACAAAAATTTACATCTCATAATTCTGGAGTCTGGGATGACCAAGATCAAGGTGAATTTGGTGCTTGATGAAGATTCTTGCTGTGTGTGTCCTAATGTGGTAGGAATAGGGAGGGGTCACTTTCCAGCCTATGGAAATAAAGGCAGGATCCCACTCACGAGACTCAGTCCCATGACCTAACTGCTTCCCCAAGGTTTCACCTTTTAACACCATCCACCTTGGGGAACGGGATTTCAGCATATGAGTTCTAAGAGATCACAACCATTTAGACAGTAGCATACAGAAACATCAAATGACAGATATCGATGCTGTCCACATGAATACATGGATTGAACCCCAAGAGTACCACTTCCAGAGATTCCATCCCGATTAGATTCCTCCCACCCACAGCCCGTAGGCACGCTCCAGCCAACCCAAAGTAACCACAGCTTCTTGATCAAACCCCAAGAGCATAGTAGACAGCTGCTGCCATTGCTACAATGAAAGAGTTCTACAATTTCTACAGTCTTCCAAGTCTTAGACCCGGAGCAGGGGAAAAAAAAAAAGGAGTCATTTGCATATCGTGACCACAGGGTGCATCATAGTGACCAGCATATCTGTCCGTCTGTCCATCCATCTGTCTGTCCCCTGTCCACCCCTCTGTCTATCTATCTATTTATTTAACAAAAGCATTTGGAAATTTTATCAGAGAAGAATGTGAGGGTGAGAGCTGCATGGCAGAAGCCCCTTGGAATTCGAGTTAAAATGCACCCGTCCAGCAGATGTTTTGATTTCAAATGTTACCTTCTGTATAGATTAGTCTCAGCCCCCAAATCTCTCTGCTTTCAATTCTCCGGGAAGATACCTCTGAATTGAGTGCGAGGGAGGCATCCAGGGCTTGGTATTTTTCAACTAAACCCGGTAGTGGAATGCAGGCTTAACTCACCCCACCCAATTTCTCCCAACCCAGATTTTTTTTTTTTCTTTCCTTTTTGTCCAGCAAAGCTCCATTTGTTCCAAAAGAAGAGGGGAAAAAAAAGAAAGAAAAAGAAAATGTTTACTTAAACTATTAAACGCTAAACTACTCAATCAATTTTGACCAGACATAAAATGTTTGATTCCAAACTGTGACAGAGGGAAAAAGAGGTATTTGTTAGAGTAATTGATTGTAGTGGGTTTTTCTGTGTTAATTTTCTTGAGACAGGGTCTCACTCAGTTGCCCAGGCAGGTATGGAACTGGGAAACTTTCCAGCACTGGGATTCCAGTTGTGAGTGATTATGCCTAATTGCAAACATGGAGTTTTATATATATGTGTAAAACACAGGTTATAGGCTATCACTATAGAACTGGCTTCAGATTCATTTATTTTGTTGATGAAACATGAACTTGTTATGTCCCTACCAAGTACCAGGCTCTAAAAACAGCAAAGAGGTACAATCTAAAGCATATCAGGAAGCTTCATTCAAGGGCTTACAAATCGTCAGGAGAAATAAGATGCAAACAGGGATTGCTGTACTGGATGATTCTGTGACACAGATATCAAAAGAGGTATAAGGTTATTCGTAACAGCCAGAATCTGGAAGCAACCGAGATGCCCTCAGCTGAAGAATGGAGAAGATGGGGTACATTTACACAGTAATGGGGTACTACTACTCAGAGGGGAAAAAAACAAAACAAAACAAAAAACTGGAATGGTGAAAATTCCCAGGCAAATGGATGGAACTAGGATAAACCATCCTGAGTGAGGTAACCCAGACTCAAAAAAAGGAACACAGTATGTGCTCACTCATATATGTATTTTAGACATAGAGCAAAGGATCACCAGCCTGCAATCCACACTGCCAGAAAAGCTAGAAAACAACAAGGAGGACCCTAAGAGAGACATACGTGGTCTCCCACAGAAGGGGAAAGGGACAAGATCTCCTGAGCAAATTGGGAGCATGGGGGAGGGGAGAGGGAGTTAGGAGAAAGAGAAGGGGAGGAGAGGAGGACATGAGGGAGCAGGAAGATTGAGTCAGGGGAAGAATAGAGGAGAGCAAGAAAAGAGATGCCATAATAGAGGGGGCCATTATAGGTTTAAAGGGAAAACTGACACTAGGGAAATGTCCAGAGACCTACAAGGATGACCCAACTAACAATATGAGCAATAGTGGAGAGGCTACCTTAAATGCCCTTCCCTGATAATGAGGTTGACGACTACCTTGTATGCCATCCTAGAGGCTTCATCCAGTAGCTGATGGAAGCAGAAGCAGACACCCACAGCTAAACACTGAGCCGGACTCCTGGAATCCAGTTGCAGAGAGGGAGGAGTGATGAGCAAAGGGGTCAAGACCAGGCTGGAGAAACCCACAGAGACAGCTGACTTGAACAAGGGGAAGCTCATGGACCCCAGACTGATAGCTGGGAAACCAGCATAGGACTGACCCAGACCCCCTGAATGTGGGTGTCAGCTAGGAGGACTGGGCAGTCTGTGGGGCCTCTGGTAGTGGATCAGTATTTATCCCTAGTATACGAATGGACTTTGGGAGCCCATTCCACATAGAGGGACACTCCCTGAGCCTAGACACATAGGGGAGGGCCTGGGCCCTGCTCCAAATGATATGGCAGACTTTGAAGACTCCCCATGGAAGGCCCCACCCTCTCTGGGGAGCAGAAAGGGGGTTGGATGGGGTTTTGGGGGCAGGACGGGAGAAGGGGGTGTGGGAACTGGAATTGACATGTAAAACAAGCTTGTTTCAAATTTAAGTTAAAGGGGGGGAGTATAAGTCAGATCTTGCAGGAGTGCAGGCTCAGAGCTACTTCTCTTCTCCAGGAAAGTAGGCATTCCTAGAAGAGGTATTCCAACTGCCCTTATAAGAGCAAAGAGGGAAAAAAGGCCTCTAACACTCTCCAAAGCAGAGCAGGGACATGGGATGAGACCCTCCCTGGAAGGACTTGCAGGCAGTCTATCACAGTGCTTGGTAAAGGGTCTTGTTCTGTTTAAATGGCTTTGACTAGCTGTGGTCATTCCAGACTGATTCCAATAATGCCGATATACTCCAGTGCTCCTGTACTTTCAATAGGCTCTCTCTCTCTCTCTCTCTCTCTCTCTCTCTCTCTCTCTCTCTCTCTCTCTCTCTCTCTCTCACACACACACACACACACACACACACACTTGTGAAATTGCTCTCTCAAGCTCTCTCTACCCCTCTGTATTGCCTCCACCCCCAACACCAGGAGTATTGCCTGAGAAAAAAAGTATCCATCCTCCCAACCAAGTAAAGAGGCCGAGTTCCCAGTTTTCTGTTAAGCAAATCAGCATCACCTGCCTCACACTGCATCCACTAGGAAGCATCTGGAGGCAGACAGTAGTGGTGCATCCTGGGAATGAAGCCAAAAGATTTCACTCCTGAATGCCAACTTAAATAGTTTCTTGGCCGCTGTTCTTGTTCTAGAGAAGTAATAGTTCTGGGTAACACAACCATTGTCTGCTTCAATAACCATGTTTCTTCTGACTTTGAAGAGCAAGGAGATGCTGCTGGAGAAACTGTCCCACCAGCCAAGGGGCTGACTGTGTGCCTTTGTTCTAGCATCTTCTTTCCTGGACCTCCTCTTCAACCATGGCTGCTGGAGGGAAAACAGGGGGTTCCAGGTCCATCTAGACTTGAACACCAAACAATGGATCCAATTGATTTTTTCCCTTTCTGAATTTATCTGAAGACTGTAGTGACAGAATTGATCAACTGCCTTAAGAGCATATGCAAATACATTCCTTGTTTTTATGGAAGTTAACACGTCTGTACAGGGGACAAGTGGTCTCTGCCAAATCAGGTAAATCCTACATTCCAGAGAAACTGCACGTATAAAGCCATTCAGTGAGAGTGCAATTAGACTATAGCATGGCCACATATTAAGATGCAGGTGATGGGGCCTGGGGGGACAGGGGGGCAGATGGCGTCATTGGGAATGTGCTTGCTATTGAACATGAGGACCTGCGCTTAAATCCCCAGCACTCATATGAAAAGACAAGAGGGACTCATCTGCGGTCCCAGGGCTGGAAGATGGAGATAGGTGGACCCCTAGAGCTCAGTGGCCTGTCATCCTAGGCAACTGGTGAACATCGGGCTCAGGGAGACACTCTATCCAAAAGACAAGGGGTGGGGGGCAGTAGATTTCCATTGTTGACCTCTGACTTACAAACATACATGTGCACATACAAACATATACACATGTCATACACACACGCTACATGAGATACAGGTAGTTTAATGGCCTGTTTTAAAATTACAAGACAGGGTGAGATGGCTCACTGGGTAAAGGTGCTTGCTGCCAAGACTGATGATCTGAGTTCAATGCCCAGAACCCACATAGTAGAGGAAAGGAACCGACCCTGCGAGTTGTCCTCTGATCTCCACATGTGTTCCTAGTTGTACACAGTCCCTCCACACACACAAAATTAATGATTAATTAAATGTAACTCTTTTTTTCCCCCGAGACAGTTTCTCTGTATTGCTTTGGAGGCTGTCCTGGAACTCGCTCTGTAGACCAGGCTGGCCTCTAACTCACAGAGATCGGCCTGCCCCTGCCTCCCCAGTGTTGGGATTAAAGGCGTGCACCACCAACACCTGGCTGAATGTAACTGTTAAAATTTAAAATTATAGGCGGCCATGGTTTGGGACTAACTTTCTTGTATGTACACCAGGATAAAGACTTTTAAAGTGGAGTTCATTTGGGCTAAACTGAACTGTTAACCTAACCTTCCAAGGCATGGCAGTTTCAATTGCCATGATAATCAAGTTCTCTCCACCTAAATAAATCCTTACACAAAAAGCATAAGCACATGTTAGTTAAGCAATCAGTTACTTTTCTCTCCCCCTTTCCCATCCTTCCCTTGTCCACCAAGGAAAATCACTGGGAAGTCACTAGCAGCCTGCTTCCTGCCTTTTGTTTCTGCTACTTCTGGGGCTTCTTTAGGAAGCCTCCTTTGCTGGACAGATCAGGCAACTTAATCTCCCCTGTGGAATGAGATGTTGCCCAACTCTAGACTTGAAACTAAAGCCAATAAAATCTTTACACAATTGTAACGACGTACGACATCCTTTGACACTGTTAAAGCATGTCCTGCTGGTTCCCCAATAATGCTTTCCTAGCAGTGGCTGTGTGTTGCTTATTCATTGACAAAATGCTAGGCTGAGTCATTGCAGGGAGAAGTCATCTGTTTGGAAAGAAATGGCCAACAAATCAACAAGATCACTTTGTCAGAAGGGAGAGAAGTCAGTATTTTCCGAGTTCTCCCAGGAGGAAGTGAGCCCCTAGCCCCCCACCCCTCCACCCCCTCAGACTTGCCTGGAGTTGTCAAGAGCCATAAAGCCTCCATTTTGGAAACGGGATGCACTTGAAGTACTAATTTGACTAAATATTTATGTCTTGGTACTTATCAGACCTTCAGGGATTCTTTGTTTTTCATTTGTGTGCTTTTATTTCCTCTCTGATCTCCTCCTCCTCTGGCTGGAAGCAAAATCTCCTGCACTGGAAAGCTGAAGCCTGGCTCTATAGAGGAACCAGGCCACACCAGGGAGCTAAGCCCCGGGACCCTGCCTGCCGCACTCACTCACTCACACAGCTGTCTTTCCTAGAGTCTCCCCTTAGCAAGAGGAGTTCTCTCGCTAGCATGCTTGCCTAGTGCAGTCAAGAAGACCCTGATACCTAGCGTCTCATAAACCAAGTGTGGTGCCACACGCTTGTCACCGGAGCACTCAGGAGGTAGAGGCAGGGGGATCAGAAATTCAAGGTCATCTTCAGTTCCATAGTGAGTTCAAGGCCACTCCTTCTCAAAGCAAAACAAAAGAATCGAGAAATGTGGAAGTTTGTATGGTCTCCAAGGAGATAGAGGGACTCTTTTCTCTACTAAGCTTATTAAACCTTCTTTGGGAGATTTTTTTTTTATATTGACCTTTGTGTGTGAGTGAGAGAGAGACAGAGAGAGAGAGAGGAGAGAGAGACCTGACCAGTTAACAGCTAAGCAAAAAAAAAAAAAAAGTAAGCAAAATGGGCAGGACAGAGCTGCAGGGCTGCAGAGATGGAGGAACCCTACTCTGCCTGTCTCTCCACTGCTGACACTCATCAGGACATGCTCTGTCCACAGTTTTAACCTTTATTGGAAAAGTGTCAGTGACACACCCGCTCTGCCTTTCACAAGAGAAAGGGCCAGGGAAGTCACTTGGAACAGCCCATGCTGGCAACTAAGTAGAGATGGCAGCTGTTTGTAAGACAGGGAGAGAAATCCGTGTCTGCTCTGTCTCAAGCTGATTTCTGCTTCCAGGAGCCTGTAATGTCAACGTCTATACTTCTAATTATTCTTTAGGACATTTTTATTGCATTTATTTTGTGTGTGTGTGTGTGTGTGTGTGTGTGTGTGTGTGTGTGTGTGTGTGCACACATGCACCCGGCCACACATGTGTGTAGTTGTGTGGACACATGTATGCCACACATGCATGTAGAGGTCAGAGAACAATTTGAACGAGTTGGTTCTCTCTTGCTACCATGTTGGTCCTAGGGATTGAACTCAGGTCATCAGCATTGGTAGAAAATGCCTTCACCCACTCTGCCACCTTGCTGACTCTCTAAACTCTTTATCTCCCAGATCTGGGGCCTGGTAAACCACATCAGAGATCCTGGACAGGTCCAGGTTTGATTTGCTGGCAAGGCCCTCTTGTTCCCATGCTCACAGCACACCGGGATTCGAATGAATTCTGAGACATTCCACAGCTGGGGAAGCTGGGAGCCTAGAGTGCCTGGAGCCCACAGGGAGAAATGTCTCACCATGATCTCCCCCATACCAATTACATTTTCCCAAACATACAGAGCTTTTTCCAAGAGTGAGCTCATTATTTCTATATTTATCCCTTTTTTAGCAATGACCTTCTTTTGCGTGAATGTCATGTTGAATGGTTTCTCACAGCCTATCTTTCAGCTCTGAGAACACTGCAACAAGCACCAAAACCTCAGTGACTAATTACTCAAACACTAATTAAAGGCAGCAAGGGCAGATTACTTCAATTCTACCCCTTCAAGAAATGTGTACAATGGGTCTTGGACATATCACCTGTGTGTGTGGCCATGAGCATCAGTAGACATGAGCATCAGTAGACATGAGCATCAGTAGACATGAGCATCAGTAGACATGAGCATCAGTAGACATAAGCATCAGTAGACATGAGCATCAGTAGACATGAGCATCAGTAGACATGAGCATCAGTAGACATGAGCATCAGCAGACATTTCCATACATCGATGGTAGTGTTGGCACAGTGAAAAGTGTTTCCATTATTTATTTATTTTTTTAACCCATGGGAGGGAAACAACACTTTGCACCATGCTTGTGATCTTTGCATATTTCCTGGAACAAAACAGACATCAGATATTTACTGAATAAATATGTAAGTGGGTGAATAAATATAACATTTCTGGGTTTACTTCATCCTTTCCAATTTTGCTTTCCTGAGTTTACAAGGCAATCTGAAAGAGTACAGGACATCGGTTATTTTGTAAGTGTCAAATGCAAACGATGAAGAAGGATCAGCCTCTTCTCACTGATGTGACTGTGGGTATAGGTGTGCACGTGTGTCGAAACCGTGTGTGCAACTCTTCTCTTCCACAGCAGGCACTAATCAAATGCCCATACAACTCAGAAGGTAGCCTGCCTCTCTCTCTCTCTCTCTCTCTCTCTCTCTCTCTCTCTCTCTCTCTCTCTCTCTCTTCTATTACTTGGTTTCTATGGGCTACTCTTGTCTTCCATTAACATGATGGTGCATGAGCTGAGTGCTTGAGGTTGGAGAGTTCTGAACTTCATTGAACATGAATAGAGCATTTGGATAAAGACTGCTGATGGTAGAGCCCAATTTGCCTGAATCTGTGCCTGGCCTCATAATTTATTAAGACACTTCATCTTGTGGACTTCAGTTTATTCACAAAGTAGAGACCCTGTAGAACCCATCTCATGAAATGGCTGTGGAATGAAATAATACACACAAAACATTTAGAGAAGTCTCTTGTGCCTGGTAAAGATCCAATGAATGTAACCTTTAAGCATCAGATGCTGAAATTATTACCCGTTTGTTACTAGAGGGTGCTGTCTAGTATGGCAAAATGCTGGAGGAGTGCGACTCATACCGGAAGGTCACCAGCAGCATGCTTGGGACTGGAGTCAGAAGACATCTGTATTCATCATCCTCAACACCTCCACTATGTAATCTCTGGGTTGTCACCCTTCCAACATCATAGGATTTAAACAGAACATCCAGATTCCATCTGAAGGGTTCAAAGCCTAGTGTTTCTCATAACTATCACACTATGCTTCTGTTAACATCTTAAGTTTATGGAGCCCTATCACGTTGTTGGCTCAAATCAAGCTTTTTAGGTCAAATAAGACCCTGGGGGGCCTTTTTACATAAGTGGCTGCCAAGTTACATGCTCTTTATCCTGTGTCCTTATAATTCATTTTTTTGGATCTAAAACCAAGACTTTGCATTTATTCTTACTACATTTAATGCTGTTAGTTTTGGCCCAGCATATCTACGTGTCAAGATAATTTTAAGTCTTGATTCTGTCACCTATCTTATAGCTTCTTTAAAGCCATCCAGACTGTGTCACCACTGTGTTGGATCAGCCTGCCCACTACATCGTCAATGGAGAAGCTGTCAAAAGTTTTGATCAAAACGAGGCTGAAAGACTAGCCTAACAGTTCAGTTGACGAACCCTCTGCATTCCTAAATATATTCATTAATCCTTTGGATGAGACTTTCCACCCTAAGTGGTTCCTTGAATTCATTGTGTGACACCCTGCTTTTACTATTGTGCTAACAATACCTAGCTTAATCACTTACTGATGTCAAGATGTACTGGGTGTATGAGACTGTTGAAGGGCAGTGAATTTTGACTTTTTCTGAGGTTCTAGTATTTCTTTTAATATTGCAGAGGATATCAATTCTACATACAGATCATTGATAAGGAACTTAAGTGACATCATTTAACAAGGGACTTAAATATAGAATGAGGGGTAGATGGGGGGGAGAATAAAATGAGTTCTTTCTATGTTTTGGAGTTGTTTTGAGATAGTCTCACATAGCCCAGGCTACAAACTTTCTACAGAGCTGAGGCTGGCCTAGAACTCTTGATTTTTCTGCTTCTATCTCCCAAGATCTGATATTGCTATTATTAGGGATGCCACCATGCTCAGCTAAATTTATACCATTTGATCATTTGGTTGTCATTCTTTTTGTTTACTTATTCAGTTTAATTTGTTTGTTTGAGGCAGGGTTTCTCTGTGTAGCCCTGGCTGTCTAGAACTCACCGTGTAGACCACGCTGGCCTCAAACTCAGAGATCTGCCTGCTCCTGCCTCCTGAGTCCTGGAACTAAAGGCATGTGCCACCAATGCCCGGCTGATTGTGATTCTTACAGTCTCATTTTAGGATTTGACATGAAGGGTAAATTTGGCAGGCTATTTGTCTGTTTCAACAAAGAGCCTCCCCAATTTCTGAGTATGATAGAAGTGTGTTCCCTGTTCACACAAAAGTCACGTGAAATGTCCATAATTGACAGACTTCCTTCCATGTGTCTCTTGGCATATCTAAGTTTTTATATTGTGTGACAGTTTATGTACTATCAAAAAGAGAGCATGGATGGCAAGTTGGTGTGTATGTTTGGTGCGTATGTGTGTTTATGCATGTGGGTATGTCTGTGTGTTTCTTACATGTGAACATGTAAGATGGAGGCTAGAGATTGACAGTGGACGACCTGTAAGACAACGTCTCCACCACTTTGCTGTGAGACAGAGTTACTCGCTGACCAACTGACTAGACTGGCTAGCCAGCAAGCCCCAGGGACCCAGCGCTGAGATTACAGGTGTGTGTCATTGCAGCTAGCTCTTTTCCATATGTTCCAGGTATGTCCTCAATTGCTCATCCTTGCAGGCCAAGGACTTTAATGACTGAATCATTTCCTCAGCCCCGTGACTATCATTTTAACCATAGTTTTAGAGTGTGTTTTGGTGGTGTGCTGTGTTACCCTGATGGCAGCTTCACACATCTCATGCATATTTGTCTTGATTGCCTTGTTTCTTCGTGTGTTTGCTTTAATCTTGTACTGCTTTATTTATCAAGGCTCTAAAGAGAAAGGCTACGCTATACTACCGCCTCCACACACATTTTATACCCCAGGTCTAAAGTAAGCTATTGTCATTAAGTATGTGTCTGCTTTATTCACACCTAGAGTTCTGTTTGTATTTGTGTTACAATTTATGGACTGATCTTTTCAACACATTCTTTTATTTATTATAGATTATAGAAAACAGTCAAGCTCCTCAAACTATTCATGATAAATTTCTACCTCGTGTATATAAAGTCTATTACTTCAAATCTAGTGACAAATATCCCACCTATAATTAAATTTGAAAAGTAGTTACTGGAGCTGGGCATGGTGGTACATGCCTATAATACCACAATTGAAAGTTGGAGCAGAAGAATCAGAGTTCAAGATAATCTGGAATACATAAGACTGTCTCAAAATGAGTAAGCAAACAAATAGTGGTTATTGAGTGCCTGCTGAGATCAGAGCACGTGTTAAGATTTAGAGCAATGAAAGAATTGATATAATGCATTCTAAAATAGAAAACATTAGTTCTACAGCTGAGGATCCATCTGGCCCTTTTATATATGCTTAGTTGGTTAGTAAAGGAAACTTTTCACTCAAGTTAATAGAAAATATATTTATTTGGAGTCTGGGTATAGTCTACTTTAAATACAAGGACAGGGACTTTAGACTTTATTCTTCAGGTAGCATGGAGATCATTAAGAACTGCTAAACTAGCAAATTACAAGGTTAGAGTGGTATTTGAGAAAGACCCACCCAAGAGATGTTATCTTAGGTTATTTGAAAGAAGGTATTTCAGAGGACTACTGTAGAAGTCTTAACATGAAGTCATAAGATCCTAATCTAAGAGTGTGCAGATAAAACCTACAAAACACAGCCCCAAATCTATGAATTATGGTAGTATGACAGGCTGACATAACCTGAAAACTTTCCCATCAGGTATGGGATCCTGATTTCAGGATAAAATGTAAAAAGCAAAACAAAAAACTAAACTGAAATGACAAGAAAGAAAGGACACTCAAGGGAGACAGGATGAATGAAGTAAGGGAGCATGTGAGTAGATGCTTCATCTTCCCTTGGAATTGGAGCAGGTCTCATATCTTCACAATCCACAGGACATAAGATTTGGGCCTGCACAGATAAAGATATAAGTGAGATTCCTACTGAAAGCAAGAGCCTCATAGTCCTGAACTGTCAGGAAGTCCATGAATCAGAGAAGAAAAGGGCCACAATTAGCACAACAAGATGGTATGCAAACTCATCTGTGGGGGCTGGGAGGAGCATTTGGTGGGGACTCAAAATCTGGGCCTGGTCTTCATACAAATTCAATTTTAGAAACTACTCTACCAAAATAGCCTAGAAACTTTTAAGCCAAGAAATTAATGTAAAACCTGGTCCCTGGTTAATAATATTTTGGAATGTCTGGCAAAAGCAGTTATAAAAATACTTCAGAGAGACATCCTATGACCTAGAGAGACATTCTACAACCCAAACTACAAGGTAACATCGAAGGGACACTCCAACCCCACATGAGGTGAGATCACAATAAAAGACATTACAGATGTCGAAGGAAACAATCCATCAAGAGCCAGTAGATGTCACAGATAGCAGAATTCATCTACACCATTTCCTTCCTCATGAGAAGCTGAAGTAACAGAATAATCCTAAAGAGAGTACCAAGTAAACATGTTTAGAACAATTAAGGGTGTCACAAAAGTAAAGGGAAACACAGGGTACCATGACCAAAGGACAGATGTTTGAAAGAACCAAACAGAAAGTCTAGAAATAAAATGCCCAGTGGAAAATTCATCGGCTAGACTAAACAGACAAGTAGAGATAGCTGGAGAGGAATTACCAAATAAGAAGGCCTGTTAAAGCAACAGAGTGGAATTTAGTTCACAGAATAAGGAGGTGGAAAACGTACAAGTTAAAATAGAAAAGAAAGCAGGAGAAGATTGAAGTGAAGGAGATTGTAGATTGTAGTGAAGGAGAGAGCATGGAGAGTACAAGATGGGTTAGAAAAACTAGAGGCCAGAAATGTCTCATGTGATGAAGACAGCGATCCTTCATATCGAAGAAGCTATGGAACCCGAGGACCTGAAGACGTACCGAGGACCAACTTCTCTGTAAAGCACCAGTGAACGAAGTATGGCCAGTCTCAGGTTTGTGGGGATCGAAGGCCATGGTTACACTCATCTTGACATCACTGTGAGTCAGCTCAGATGCCATCAGCCAATGGCATCAATTAGCTTTTCATTAGGAGACAGGCAAAGGAAGTCATTTCCTTTACCTGGAAGAATATGTGGCTTCACTTTGGGGTATCTGTGACGTGAAATGAAAGGAGGGGCAATGTTTGCCTTCAGTCCTCTTTCGCAGTTAGACACCAGGAGAAAGAAGGCTTGCATTCCCACTTAACCTGGAAGGTTCCATGAGTCAGAAACCTTGGAGCCACAAGTCCCTGGAAAAGGATGCTTCCTTTACAGCAAGAGCTCATCTTGTCACCCTTTGCCATCCTTCATGAAGAGCTCTTATGCATTTTTTGATCAGTGTCTTGGTGGGAATTTTTTTCTTAGTTACGTATCCCTCAGCTGATGTCACCACAGAAACATGAGCTGCATCAATGCCCATGAGGTATTTCATATAGGATATTATTCAAGACTCCATCAGACCCCTTGTAGCAAGTACCCGGGTTAGGCTTACAGGAATCCCAGAAGTGCATGCCTTTCTCGGAGAAAAAAAAAAAAAAAGACCTAGGTTTTCATGCAGCACTATCTGGTTGGAGACTATTTTGTGTGAGTACCACCCTTGAAACCAGAGAAGCAGCCGCATCCTTGGGAATATTGCCATGACTTTGATGACAACACACCCATTTCAACCAGGAGTATTTTCTGGGGGGGCTCCTTTCTCTACTTCCCAGCACAGTCTCAACCCAGGTGGTACAAAGGATTATCATAGTTCCAAAGTCAACACTTAGAGAAATAGCACTAATGGGGGATGTCCTTCTGTGTATATGTTTCTCTTATTGGTTGATGAATAAAACACTGTTTGGCCAATAGAGGCAGGAAGGTAGGTGGGACTAGGGGATGAGGAGAATTCTGGGAAAGGTAGGCAGAGATTAACCTTGACGAGTCATCATGTAGTCACCCGAGGAGAAACAGGTCCAGACATTCTCTGGTAAGCCAAGACCACGTGGAAACACATGGATTTTTAAAAATGGGTTAATAATTAAGGCATAGCTAGCCAGTAAGATGCCCTTGCCATCGGCCACAGTTTTATAATTACTATAGCATCTCTGCGTGTTCATTTGGGGCTGAAGCGGTGGGACAAGAAACAATGGTAAACTGAGGCCCTGGAGCAGTATTTGGCAATTCCATAGCAACTGTACATCAATCTGCTTCACTAAGAACAAGATCCTTCCAGGGCTCCACACATGTGGAGGGTGAGGGCTGGAGGGGAGAGATTTAAAGGACTCCCTTAGGAATGTTGTGTGTTAGCCCGGTAAGTGTGCTTTGTGATACACACACACACTCACCAGATCACATGCACGTGTGGTCATTACCGCTCAAGTGTAAGTTTCAAGGTTTACTTAGTAGTACACCCATCTAAACTCAGTTATTCAAACACACAGAATGGTGTTTGTTAATGTGCAGTGAGTTTTTCCGTCCAGATCCCTCCAGTTACACCAACATGAATAAACTCTAAACTTGGAAGCACGTGCTACCCGAGGTGCTGTGTCAGTACCCAGGCACTTCAAAGGGAGACGCACGTGGGCCGCATCCACTTGACACCACACATCTTTGTGAAAACTGAAAACAGTCACCTCGACACACATCTCCAGATGGCTGGCATTAAACAAAGAGTCTTGGATGGTACGGTGTGGTGCATGCTGGAAAAATAAGACGGATGGGTTTCCTTGTGGGTATTGGAAAGAAAAAGAAAGAGGCAAAACTCTGGCGCGTTGACTATGATTTGAAGACCTGGCTTCTTACGGAAGTGTTGTTTTAACGTAACGATGGCCTTTGGCGCCTCTTCTCGCTCCCACCAATCTCCCTGTGCTCTGTAAGGTCCAGTAAAGTTTTCTTCATGTGACAGCATCAGGCATGGCAGTGCTCATACCAGCAACCTTTTAAAGTTTACTATAATGTCTTTCTAAAAATACCTTTGTGTAACATGTGTTTTGTATGCTTGCATACAATTTTGCATGTAACATATCAAATTTATAATACGTATCATATATTCCATCTTAGATAACAAAATTATAAGTTAAGTATGACAATTATGTTGTGTAATTATGATAATATTTAACTGACATCATTAAGCTTCTTTCCTCAGAATCAGGTTTATCAATAATAAAATCCACTATATGCTTCGCTTAGGAGAATAAAAGCCGTACAATGGCTTGACAAAATGTCTAGTGGGTAAGATGTGTTTGCACACAGTCCTGATGGTCTCAGTTTAATCCCTGGATCCCACAGCTAGCAGAAGAGGACCAACTCCTGAATGTTGCCCTCAGAGTCACTCTCTTTGCTCTTGGGTAGCAACAAACACACCTCTGCCCCTTCATTCTGAGCTTTCCTCTCAGGATCATGTCTAGAGAGGTCAGGTTTGTGGTGTCCAACCCAACAAGGCCTTCTAGGGAGTCTTTCAGATTCAGGCCTTCAAAGCCTGGTATCAATAGCAGGAACCTTCTTTCTTGTCAATAATTAAGTGTCAGTTTACTCTTACTGACGTTCCTCCCATCCGAACCTCCTTTGGTCACGACTCAGGTAGAAAGGCAAAGAGTGTCATTTATTGGAGCCCTGCAATCCCCTTGAAGAGCATGGGCTCTAAGGTGCTGCTCTCTCTACTCTGTCATGACAACGGCAAAGACTCAGAGTCATAGCACACACCCATGCTGGGGCCCCTTTAAATATCTGTGGCCAGTGCTGTCTGAATATATCAAAAGAATTTCTAGAACCAAATGATTTCTACATATTTAGATTTTTTGTTGCTCTGTGTGGTATGTAATGAAATCTCATGCCCTGCCATTCCATCAAGGACATAAACTAATTGTCCCTTCCACTGTATCCACACAGTATACATTACTCACCCACTAGTTACTTTGTGGCCAGTTTGATGATCAAATTCACTGTCTTGGTGTCTGTGGTGGTTTGAAAGAAAACGGCTCCCATAGGAGCCAATGGCACTATTAGGAGGTATGGCTTTGTGGAGTAGGTATGGCTTTGTTGGAGGAAGTGTGTCACTTTTTTGGAGGAAGTGTGAGGGTGGGCTCTAAGGTCTCCTATACTCAAGCTGTTCCCAGTGACACAGTCCACTTCCTGCTGCCTGAGGATTAAGATGTAGAACTCTCAGCTCCTTCTCCAGCACCATGTCTGCCTGCCTGCCGCCATGTCCCATCATGATGATAATGGACTGAACCTCTGAAATTGTGAGCCACCCCCAATTAAATGTTTTCCTTTATAAGAGTTACTGTAATCATGGTGTCTCTTCACATCAATAAGACCCTAAGACAGTATCTTAGTCCTTCTGTTAAGTGGCCTTCTTTTATTTAATACCAATTAAAGGGCAAAGTACTGATACTGACAAGGGAAACTATCAACTTTAAGTGAAGAGGTGAAAATACAGTTATTTTGAGAAAGAACCTCGTTCTGGCTTCATCCAGCTGCTGGTGACATCTAGTATCACTTGGGCTCCAGTCTCTGCCTCTGTCTTCATAGATCCCTGTCCCTTTGTGGGTCTGCTATCTTTCTGCCTGCTTCTTGGAAAGACACCCAAGATGGCATTCTAGATAATCCACCTGGATAACCCAGGATGAGCTCATCTTGGGGTTCTTAAGACAATTGCACCCATTATTGGGGGTGAAAGGTAACAGTTACAGGTCCCAGAGATTGGGATTTGATATCCTTTGCCTTTGGAAACAAGTTGACTCTTTTGTGTTTGTTGTAGAATTTTGTTGGATGGGACCAGAGCACAGAGGATCAGCACACGCAGGGCACCAACTGTTAGAAATGGGAGCACTGCAGAATTTAGGGGTGTGTGTGTAGGTGATATCGTGGTTGCTCTGAAGATGTTCACTGGGATGGAGGTACAAACTACAAAAGGGATAAGGTAACCCCTTGTTCTAACCGAGTTAGATCCTACCTGTGGTGTCCCATATGAAGAGCTGGGCTGCACCTATGGAGACTTAGTTTGGTTCCATGGAGGTTAGAAGCCTGGGGAGCTGAATTTCAACTTCCATAGCGAGGTCCAAAAATATCAGATTATGGTGAGACTGCACTCAACAAATGAAAGATTAGATTCAAGGTCTCAAGCAAAGCTGAATGGGGTCGTCCACATAGAAAGCAGGCCAGGACAACAGCCATGGAAAGATGGTCTAAGGAGAAAGAAAGAGATGACAAGTCTTTAGCTTCTTGGAAGAAAACTCCGTGTGATCTGACCTCTTCCTCCTCCTCAAAAAAAGGAAGAGGAAAGGGAAGGCCCAGGGAGAAATTCACCTGTACCTTAAACTGCTAGTTTCAGGAGGTTGACTGAAACTGCAGAGAGGAGGGAGCCTGGGTGACCATAAGACCTTGATTGCACATTTACTGATACCTCCCTCATTGTATAGTGGCTGCTTAATTTTCTCTGAGCCAGCCAGGGCAGAGGAGGCAGGCAGAAAGGCCAGCACGTTGAGCGCCCCCTGGAGGCACAACGTCACACTGACACATCTTTGGTTTTTCGGTTTCTTTGGCATCTGCGTCCATTTAACAAGAAAGGAAGTTGAGGCATAGAGGGGCTGAGTATCTGGGGAGGTAGTATTGCAGAGAGAAAAGTCCTATAAGGCTGACTTAGCTAGCTGCTGACAGCATGATTTAACCAAGGCACTTCAACACGTTATTGTAAAAACTGAGCAAATTCACACTGCATAGGCAGCACTGACATGAACCCAGGCCTGTAGTAGCTGCGCAGCCATTTCAGCTCTTTTCCTTTCTTTGTGCAAGGTCACGGAGTCACTGCAGCTCTGGAGAGCTAGAGCCCAGACTTTCAGCTTGCTGAGCCCAAACCCCACGGGTCTACATTTCTAACTTCCTAAGTGTACATACTGGGCTCCTTTCTCCACAGCCTTTCCCAGCAATGCTAGTTAATCTCTGAGAAATGCACAGACGGTCCCTCAACACAGCCTTTTTAGGGCTAGAGTGCTCCCTTCCCCACAGTCTCTTTACTCACACCCCGGGGACAATCTAAACACGCTATGGAGTGCAGCTGGAGCTCAGGGGCCGGCTAACCCTGCTATTTCCCAGTGATTTTTCAGGCTCACAAGGGAAACCCTTGAAGGGAACCCCTCTGGCAGCAAAGTCCATCCCTTTTATGGACACATTCTCTGCTACTGCAGAGCAAACCCTGTGAGTATTTCTGGCATTCGAGAGGCCACAGATCTTGTGTTTTTGTTCAAAAGGCAAACATGAGCCTCTGAGTTCATCACAGCAGCTTAACGCTGAAAGGTTTGCAGGTCCCATCGAATGCTTCCTCTTCCAAAGCTCTCAGACTTAACGACCAGCAGGACACAGACACTGAGGGGATCTCCCTGCTTCCCAAATGACTTTGCTGCATCTGGGTTGGACTTGTTCTACCTCAACTTGCCTATGGTTTTGTGCAGGAGCATCCCTTGCATTGTTGAATGTGCAAAACAGCTCTAGCCTCCACCCACCATGTGCCAATAACATGACCCTACTCCACCCCCCAAAGCTGGAGCTTTCAAATATGTCTTCAGATATGCCATGTGTCACCTACAAGACAACACTATGCCCTTCTAATGGCGCTCTACACTGACCAGGCATGGCATTGAGTATTGGTTTGAGCTTGCACTTTCCTAATCCTTCAGCCTTGACAACCTACATTGTTAGTCAGTCAAATGGGAATTGTTGGTTAGTTTTATGTCAACTTGCTACAAGCTAGAGTCTTTAAGGGAAACAGACTCTTTTGGGAGAGGGGGAGATTCGAGAAGGGGTTTCTCTATGTAGCTTTGAAGCCTGTACTGGAACTTGCTTTGTAGACTAGGCTGGCCTTGAACTCACAGAGCTCTACCTGCCTCTGCCTCCTGAGTGCGGGGATTAAAGGTGTGCACTAGTAGTGCCCAGCGAGGGGAAAGAGACTCTTCAATAGAGAAAATGTCTTCATAAGCTTGGCCTGTAAGCAAGTCTGTCTAGCATTTTATTGATTATTAATGATTGATATGGGAGGGCCTGGCTCACCATGAATGAGATCACCTCTGGACAGGTGGTCCTGAGTTGTATAAAAAAGTTGGCTGAGCAAGCCATGGGGAGATAGCCAGTAAGTAACACTCTTCCATGGCCTCTGCATCAGTCCCTTCCTCTAAGTTCCTACCTTGAGTGCCTGCCCTGATTTTGTGACATGATGGTCTATGATTATAAACTGAAATAAACCTTTACTCCCCCAAGTTGCTTTTGTTCAGGATGTTTTGTCACAGTGATGGAAAGCTAAGACAAGGAATACCAAGTATGACTGGTTTTCAGAGCTCACCATCTTACTTCTAACTCTATGTCAGTACAAAAGGACCAGGGGAAGACCCTGAGTCATACTGATGCTTAAATGTCCAGAAGTTAAAAACTTTCCTAAAATATTAAAGACTCAGGTCTATACATAGATACCCTGAATGTTCTAGATGCACACTTTACACTTTACATATGTGATCTCACTTAGTTCCTGTTATAATTATGCAAGTGTTATGGTTTGGGTATTAAATGTTACCCATGTGTTAAAGGCTTGATTGTCGCCTCTGTAGGTATTGGGGTTCATAAAACCTTTAAGAGTTTAGGGTCCGTCTAGTATAAGGAAGTTAGGTCACTGGGGTTGTGTTCTTGTAAGGGATATTGAGACCTGTTTCTCTCTCTCCTTTCTGCCATCATGCTGTACTGCCTCCCAAAGGTAGCAGAAGTAAAAATCATGCATAAAAAGCCCTGAAACCATGAACCCCCCAAAAAAACAAAACAACAACAACAAAAGCAAAAAACAAAACCCACAAACAACAACAACAAAAAAACCCTGTCTCCTTTTAAGTTGTTTATAATATATGCATATTGCCATAGCAACACAAAACTAACATAAGATTTAGGATATATGTGTGTGTGTGTGTGTGTGTGTGTGTGTGTGTGTGTGTGTGTGTATTTATACCATATATCTGCCATACACACACACACACACACACATATAATGAGACAAGGTAGGTCAAGTAATTTATTATGGTCAGTCAACTGGTGTCTGGTAGAGCCATGCTTACTGCCCAGGATGCTAGGTGACAGCTAATATTAGCAATCAACTACTTCTCCTGGTTGGACTGAGTAAATTTAATGACGCTGCTTGCATAGAGGACGGTATTGTTGAGAAACCATGGAGCCTTTTGGGTTTGGTCATGAGCTCCTTTCTTTCAGATCGTCCACAAGATTTGTCTTTTCAGTCAGCTTTCTTCCTTTCTGAAGTGAATGCCTATCCTTTGCCTTAGTTACTTCTATATTGCTGTAAAGAGACACCGTGCAAAAGAAAGCATTCAATAGCGGGCTTGCTTACAGTTTCAGAGAGCGAGCCCAAGACATCATGGTAGGAAGCATGGCAGCAGACAAGTAGGTGTGGCACTGGAGAAGCAGCTAACAGCCGACACCTCATCTAAAGTTAGAGACAGAGAGAAGCTGACTGGAAAGGCATAGACTTGCAAAACCTCACAGACTACCCTAGTATAACACACCTCCTCCAACAAGGCCACGCCTCCCCCAACAAGGCCACGACTCCTAATCCTTCCCAAACAGTTCCACCAACGGAGGACCAAACATATGAGCCTATGGGGAGGGGGCATTCTCATCCAGACCACCACACCCTTCTAGTCCACAGTCTCTCTGACTCCCTCTTTCCTTGGGTAGCTCCCGGATCACTGTGACCACAGGCAATTGTCAGATCTCGGTATGGTAGGTCTAAATCCCAGACAGCTGGGTTCTCAGATACAGGCTCCCTTTGGAAATTCAGTTTTGAAAGCTCAACTTCCTGTATTCAAAAAGAACAGGAAGGGAGGGAGGGAGGGAGGACCCATTTGTCCTAGATTTCTCTCCCAGAAGGGCTCCAAGCCCACGGGGACCGAAAGGGAAGCCCCAGGTAGGAGGAATGAGGAGTGTTGAAAAGGTTAGGACAGCAACACACTACAGGGCACATAGCACAGCGTTGGAAAGAAGACGATGCTAAGATCAGAATATTAGAAGGAAGAAAGGAGAGAGTAAAGAAAAATCAAGAAAGGGAGAAAGAAGCCAAGAAAAGAGCCACCCAGCCCAAAGAGCGTCCTCTCTGCAATTGCCAATTTCCAGCCAGCTTCCAATCGCAATGTTCCATGGGAAACACCGCATGGGGTCTGCAGAAATCGTACAGGAAAGCATTCCCTAAGAGCCAATCATCTTGGATTACTCACTTAAAGCAGCTGCCTTAACTGCACTGTATTCCTAAGGGAAAGAGGGAAACCATAACAGTGAAAAACTTGCTAAAGGAGGAGTCACCAGAGGACCGTTAGTGCAGGGCTCCCGCTCACCGTCGAGTGAAAACACCCAGGTTGCCTGCCAGGAACGGCACTGGAGAAGTAACCCTGCCGCTCTACCATCCTGTCTGTATGATGGGAAATGCTGACGAATTCGCCTTCTGTCTCCTAAGAAACAATAGTTACCACTTTTTAAACCCCCAAGGTTACCACTACAACAATGTTACAAGGTGAATACCATTGACCCCATGGGTATGAAGACCTATGGCCAAGGAGGACTGAGTAACTATCCCAAAGACACACAGCTGGTCACTGGGGTTATTTCTAGACCCTTCAGCTTTCCCGTAAGCCACATCCACTTCTCATTACGCACACACACACACACACACACACACACACGCACGCACGCACGCACGCACGCACGCACGCACGCACACACACACACCTAGTTGTATTCAATGCATAGTTTTTCTTATAGTAAAATAATAAGCCCAGAAGTTGTAAGTTCTTTAACCAAAAGGCTGAAACAAAATAATACAACATGCTCAATTTATAGAGTTGTACAATTCCACGGCTGGCTGGTAGGGGTGCAAGGATTGCTCTCTCTCTCTCTCTCTCTCTCTCTCTCTCTCTCTCTTCCTTGCTCTCTTCCCAACCCCTTACCCCTCCCTCTTGAGATGAGCTGAACTAGGGTCATTGTGTGGAAAGATCTCAAGGTACATAGTTAATCAGAAAATTAACTTAATTTAAAATCTCCATTCTTAAACTAGCTCATCCCCAGGGTTTTCCTGTACCCCGTTGGCACATTCTTCTCCTCTAAAGACTGCTTTATCGCCCTCACCCCAACAGTGGGGGAGACAGGAAGGCCACAGAAACTTCTATGTGCACCCAGGATCTCTGAGAAATGCCAGGAAGAGTCCTCGGTGTCGGGCGATAGTGGGGGAGGATGCAGATGTCTTTTTGGCAGAGCACAGCTTTGCAAGAAGTTATGTGGCAAAGACTAAACCAGCAGTTCTCAGCCCTTTGTTTGATACTATTACTTTTATAATCTACGGTTCCCTTTAAACCCAATGTAACATAACAAGCCTATAATTCAAAACACATTTGTGCAAAATGTAAAATACATTCTGTACAAGCCCATGAATATGAGAAGCTGAGTTCCCTTTAGGCCTCCCACTGAAAGGAGACAATGCTTTCTCGAATAATCGCACTCTTTTTTTTTTAGTCTGCCTGCTATAGTCCCTGCTCTCCACTCACTGTCAATTCACTGCTCAGTTTCACATGCGTCCTCTCCCTGGGACGTGAGTGCACGCTAAGCATTTGTTTTCCTTGAGGACAGACATTCCCTGCTGTGCTTTTCCTGGATTTGGACTATTTTTATTATTTACTTTATGCTGCCATGGAGACGGGAAGATTGCAGATGTTAAGAGTTGGAATCTAGGGCCACAGGAGACATTTATCATTGTGTATAGCATGAAGTGGCCTCTTGTTCCCTGTGGCTGTGGAGTCTAGTGTTTATTTGATAAAGAAGTAACTAATGAGGGCTTGAGCCTAATGAATAACATGAAACTCTGCTTCACCTCCATGCACCACGACAGGAGTGATCTGCTGGAGGGTAGGTGGGCTAGGGAAGCAGATTAGCAGCTGTCTGTCCTGTGGTTCTTTCACCCAACCCCCACCCCACCCCCAGGAACAGACCCATGCCTCAGAACAAGAGATTCATTCATCACCGTTTGCAGCCCCGCCTCCCCAAAGCGAAACTTCCCCAAATTATTTCACCCCTGCTCTGCCAGGAAACAAAACAACTAAGAGCCAACCAGGACTCCACCTTCATCATTAGTGGGTAGCTGAATGTTGCTGGGTCCGAACAAACAAGAATGCAATGGGCCATGCCTGCAAAGGCTTGCGTGCTACAAACTACTAAGCATGAGCTACAACACACATACAATACGCATGGAAGTCAAAAAAATTAACTTGTATTATTTTCAAAGCTCCACGAAACTCAAGACAGGAAAGGACCCACAAAGCCAGTGCAGGAGTTGGTGGAGATTGGTTCTGAGCATTTTAGGTTATGAGCTCTTCAAATTTACTCCCTGAAGAGCTGGTCAAGGTAGACAGATGTTGGTCACTGTCACTGTCTAAACCAGGCCCACTTCCCTGGAAGTTCTCTTAAGGTCAGAGACAAGGCTAATGGTGGCCAAACAGGACAAAGCAAGCACACTTGCTGGTATCCAAAGGCTGTGGCCATTATAAAATTCTGGTGCTTTGAGGAATGGCTCCTGTTCACCCTTTCAAACAGTTTTGAACCCTAAGGAACTGTTAGCCTTTGGGGGGGAGGGGGAGGACTCTTGTTACTTGGTGGTTGCAGTGACACTCTATTTAGGTGGGCTGTTTGCCTCCTCCTAATCTTTGCCCTGAGCATCTTATTTGAAATCCTCACAAAGTGTCTTGTGATCGTTCCTCCAGCCCCATGGTCCTGCCTGCTCCCAAGCTTGCTGTTAGCAACTCTCTCCATCTGCCCTGTAAGGATACAAGGTTTTTCCCCCTCCTGCCTCTTCTCTTCCTATTCTTTCTCTGCCTTGCCAGCCTGGTCTACAGAGCTACACAAAGAAACCCTGTCCCAAAACAAAACAAAAAAGAAAAAAAGGAAAAAAGGAATAAAATATAAAAATAAATAAACTGTGCATACGTTGCTATGTTTATGTACAATGCTTACGAAAGCACAGAAAGGGGCAATGTAATTCACTAAACTACTATACATGCTACCATGACCATGCACTGTGCTAGGTGTCCACTTGGTAAGCCACTGATTTTTCACCCCATGAGAGAACACAGTACTGAACATACGAATCCAAGCCTTCCAAGATATAAGGGAGTGTGGCCACTCCCACATTAATGAAGAGTGTACTCTTGCAATAATTTACCCCAGGAGACATGGACAGACATAAATTTAGCAACAGATCAGGGTAGAAATACAAACTCTATTCAAAGACACATCAGTAAAACATTCAAATATATACACAGATGTCAAGAGAAATGCTCTTTCTTGGTTTTGAACTAAACCAAGTTTGCCCAGCAGTAAAACCACTGCAATGGTGGCCTCCAGGATGCAGAAACCCTGGTGTATGTCAGAGTGGAGCGTGTGCTTCTCATCATAGTTTCTTTTTTAAATAGATGAAGCACACACATACAATCTCAAAATGAAGCTAAACTTCTATACTGCGGGACTCTTTGGAACAGAGCATAACCACGCTCCATGAGTGGCATACGGCAATATATCGAGGAAAAGGCATTGAGCCAAGCGATGAGGAAAATGAGCCCCCTCTCTCTTGGGGTGCAGAAGTAAAACCAGAGTTGTTGCCTGCGCAAGGAAGCCTGGAGAAGTGGCCTGGAAAGAGCCACATGGGCTGAGAAGGGGTCTCTTTGGTGGAAGGGGAAAACTTGTCAAAGGATAGGTGAATTGGTTGGAGGTGAAGGAGGATGTTGGATGCCCACCAAGGCATCAATTGAGGTGGCATTGAATCGGTGGTGAATCTCTTTCTTCTTTTATAACCAGCTCTCTCAGTCCAAGCTGTTTCTCTCTGCTTTCTGGAGTTGTCTGAAATGCCAGTTTCTACTATTTTCTTAAACTCATTAAAGCGTGTGTGTGGGGGGGGAGGGTTCAAAACTGCTCTGGATAAAGGACAATGTTCCCACGAGGGGTCATAGAACCCCATGTGGGATTACTATGAAGCAATACCAAAATGTAATTAGTTTCTTCGCTGTAGGGAATTAAGACTTCTCCATGCTAACTGGGATAGGAGAGATTCCCTCCCGGAACTGATACGTCATACTTGCTACATTCCTTAAAGTTCAGGTTTTGGTTTCATTTTTGTAGCATACCTGTTCATATCTCCTGAGGATCTAGTATTCTTAGAAATACTGTATGGTATAACACACTGCAACCCTCAGAGCCCTCTGCCATGTGTGTATGCAAATATGTCTACCTATATATTATGCACATATTGTTATATACATGCATTACAATGGACCTTAGGTGGGCATAAATAGAACTAGCAAGGGCAAAGTTCTGCAGAGTATCTAGGAAATGAGGGAGAGGGAGAGGGACAGCGGAGGGGTTGAGGAGCCTGGGTGCAGGACCCCTTATCTCTCAGTGCTGTCTGGTTTGGAAATAATCCTAGGTGATTTCTAGAACTTCGTTGATCAACACAAAAAAAAGAGGGCTTAGAGCCCCTTTTACATTTCTCTATCCTTTCCCTTAATGATATATACTTGATCATCTTGTTTATTTTAGGCTTAACAAATACTTAACTGAATTGCATGAGTAAAGGAGTGAGAAGGATCCAAGAAAACAAACAAACAAACAAACAAAAACAAACAAAAAACAAAAACAAAACAAAACAAAAAAACCAAACACAAGGTGATATGCTTCCAGGTCTCGATGCCTTTCTTCTCTTTGCAGTCTCCATTGTGAAAACCTCGCACTCCAGCCTCCATGGGAAAATGCTTCCCACTCCACCCCAGGGGTAGTTATTTCAATTCAGGTCCCATGTTAGCCAAAATATTGCCTCTCTCACTAGAAGGCAATACCAGCCCCTGAGCACCAAGCTTCCCAGACTGCTACAATGTCATCATAAGAGAAATCCATCCCAGCGTTCTGAAGAGGATCCGAGCTAAGCTAACTCACCGCCTTCTGTTTGTACTTTTCACCCCAGCAGACCTTGCTAGGATGTCTGGGGGGGGGTGGGGTAGGGGATGTTTTCTTAATGACACATCCTTGGGACCTGGGCAAGAATGTGGCTGTGTTGAGGGCAATGATGGTGCATACTAGGGTCAGAAAGCATCAAGTCTAATCAAGTGAAGCCTTGACATGGGTCCTGGTGGTCAGGGCGGAGCTGCCTAGCGATCTGGGCGTTAATCTTCCTGGTTCTACCTCTCTAGCTAATCCACCATCCAAGCAACACATTAGGGAAATGCCAAGGCGGAGTCTAGGCTTAATATCTAGAAAGATCTCAGTGTCCAGGTGTCATAGTGGCAAAGATGACAGAGGTGTCTGGTGAAGGAAAGAATTTGGAAGGCATTGTCAGTTACCTGTGTTTGTTGCTCATGTTTGATGTCTGCTGACATCAAAGTCTAATCATGGAAACGTTAGGCATCTAGGAAATACATGGCAAACAGAAATGTCCCTCCCCAGACTCGGATTCTTCTTGTGACTTTTCTCGGGATTTGTCCCGCCTTGTTCCCTCCTCAAGCTCTCTTCTCTACTCAGATACTGAGATGACAGTGATCCCAGCTCACATTTGCTGGTCTCTATCTATCTGTCAGACATCATTAAAACATTTTGTCTGGGTTTCCTAGTCAATTACCACAGAAACTCTATGAAATGGACACTCCTATTATTATCTCGCCTCAGCTGGTAAGGGCAAGAGCATTGCCCAAGAGTCAGTGACTGGTCTGTGATAGGATAGCATTTCAAATTCAGTCAGCTTGACCTCAGAGCTTCTGATGTTAACTCCTGGACCAGGCTGCCTCTCTTCCTATGCAGGATAACCCCAAACCCAAACAGCCTCCCTGGTGTCCCTGGAAGAGGTCTGTAAAGTACTCAGTCATGAGACGCTGCAACTGCTCGTAGATTCCATGGAACTCACAGGGCAGCCCAGGACCTGGACAGTGGGGACAGCGGGGCATGCCAGCCCTCCATGGGATGCCGTCTCCTGAACACATGTTCTCCAGAACACAGAGTGGGCAAGCAAGTGTGGATTCCATGGGACTGGCTGAGGGCTTCCGAACTGCCGAGGGCGAGCACAGCAGAACTCATAATGAAGGAGCATGCCACAGCCACTAGGGGAAGACAATCAAAGACCTGGAGAAATGCTTGTGATCTACATTAAATAAGTTGTCCCAGGCTGCAGAGATGGCTCAGTAGACAAAGCGCTCACCGTGAAAACCTGAGTGTAGGAGTCTGGATCCCCAGCATCCACATACAAAGCTGAGTGAGTGGGCGTGGCGACCTATCTGTCACTCCAGCCTTCAGGAGGTGGAGACTGGATCTCTAGAGAAAGCTAGCTAGCTAGACTAGCCAAATCTGTAAGCCTGAGGCTCGCTGACAGACCCTGACTCAATAAAACAGTGGAGAGTATCATTAAACACAATCACCAACCTTGGACCTTCGTACATGTGCACTAGCACACATGTGGTCACATACATACAAATACATGTATGTATACAATCACATGCAAAAAAGATTGTTCCTAGGCATTAGTAAATATAAGCTTATTAATAGTGTATGTTATATATATTATATATATAATATATAAATATATGTTTATAAATATAGATAAAAGACCTACAAGTTAAATTTTAAAAGGAGTATGATTATGGGTAACTATTATTTTGCTCTTTGTGTTTTTCTTCATTGTTCAAGTTTCTACAAATAAACATATAAATGTATTTTTAGAAAAATGTACAATATGATTCCTTTGCAATTAAACACGTAAACATATTTTAAATTAAACATGCATGGGTAATACAGAAATGCACAAAATGTTATACTTTTGTAACTAAAACACAAGTTGAATATGAAGGCATTTAAGTGTTTGTGGGAAGTTTAATCCTACCCTAATCTAGTTTTTTATTTGATTTCTAGAAACCTGCATCTCAGAAAGATTCCCGTGCTGGGATCACTGGCTGCAGGTGGCAGTCCCCAAAGAGATGAGATGCTGAGACAAGGTCAAGCTTCAACTCCCATGAGGAAGTTAGTCCAGTAAAGGTGTTTGGCCTCATGACAAGACTTTTCATTGCAAAAGTATTTTCCATTCTTTAGCCAGAGACTAATCCTCAGGAAACTTCAGATGCCTGTCATGGTACTTTCCATTTTAAATCTGCACCTCCCATTCATTTCAGCCTCAGTAGCATTCCTGTGTTTGTAAATAGTAAAGAAAGAGCTAGAAACTGCTTTTAGGTCTTTGTCAAGTTGCCAGCATTTCTGTGTTGTAATAATGTGGTTGAGTTTTTGCTAGTACTTCAAGGCAAATAAGAGCTGCTTGCTTTATGAAGACAAAAACCTCATTCCAATTTACATCCATGAGCCCAAACATGTTTAGGAATCTTTATATGATCAGTCTATATTATTACGTTAAATATCAGTAATACCCCACCACACTTTGTATCATAATGTTTATACATTATCTCACTCCTTAACAGAAGCTCCTCAGAGATCCTTATGATTTCCAAGGCATAAAGTAACCAAGGCCTAGGTTGGGGTGGTACTTACCCAAGAACATACAGCTGACAATAAAAGAAAGAAAGGAAGAAAGAATGTCTGATTCTCTACAGGGGTGTTTTATATACCTCACAACACATACTTAATGTTTGAAGATGTTTGGATTATAGAAAAAGCTATACCATTTAGGCCAAAGCCTTATACAGTGAAGAAAGGGTCATTCAACCAATAGTCATTGAGAAAGTACTGAACGGACTGTGTCCATGTGTGGTATGTATTCTGCAGGTAGAGTTTTTCTGTGTCTCAGCAGCCACTCCCAAATAACCATTCAGAGACTTATTACGTATAAATTCTTGGCTGATAGCTCAGGTTTATTACTAGCTAACTCTTACATTAACCCATATATTTTATCTACCCTTTGCCACATGGTGATATCTTCTTCCAACACGTCATGTTCATCTTGCTTCCCTCTACATCTCTGTCCTTCTTCTTCCCATCATTCCTCTGCCCCCCCCCAAATCCTGCCTAGCTATGGGCATGTCAGCTCTTTATAAACAAATGAGAGTAATACATATTTATATTGTACAAAAAGATTGTTCCACATCAGCATTCCTTAGAGAGGTCATCAGATTAATAACTAGTAGTCCATATTATGCTCAAATTAAATTGATAGTATTGGGGGGAGTGTTTTTTTTCCAAAAAGAAGAGTCACTTTTAATGTAATAAGACTCTGTGCGTGTGCCTGTGCGTGTGTGTGTGTTGTAAACCTTCTCTGTGGACTTACAATAGCAACTGTCTCCCCAAAGGTACCAAAAACTTTAAATGTTAGACAATGCATGAGCCATAATAAATTCATTGGTTCTCTGGGAGAAACTTAGGTGGAATTTTACTTTTCCATGTTTGGGGAACTGTATGAGAAGGAATTTGGAGACGATTTGGAAAAACGAGGTAATGTCAATCTTTTGCTAGCCTCTGCATTCCCCAGCTTGAAAGAACTAAGTTATTCTGGTTCATAAATTCTGGAAGTCCAGGGTCCCTGGCTCACAGAACACTCAAATGCCGGGAACTGCTTTTGCTGGGTGTAATGATTGACTTTGTAGAGGGACGTCTATCTCTGGTGGCACACTAGTGGACAACAGGCACACTCTGACACTGTTTTCTATTCCTTTCCAAAAAACTCCAAAAGCCGAGGAAGTGTAAGAGGACTGAGAACAACATCCCCTCCACACTCGCCTCCTTTTGTGCACTGTTAGGACCAACCACATCTTTTTAACATAAGTTCCACTTGGGGACCTAAATGTGTTATAAGGAAAGTGGACAACACTGGCATTTAACTGTAAAGTCGAGTCTGCAGGAGATTTCCTAGTAATGCAGCCGTATTCGGCGGGGGGAGGGGGGGAAATTCAGTAGCTGAGGAAGCTCTTGTGCTCAGAGCCGTTCAGCTGTGCTGATGTCCTCTGTGATCCTGAACACCCTACCACGGTCTTCTTCTGCCATCCCTGAATCAACTGCAATCTCTCCAACACTCCTCCAACACTGCTCTTCCAGGGGCAGAAATCCCTCTGGCCCAGGCTTCTGTGCACAGTAGCTGCTTACAACTTGTTAAAGAAAAGGATGGGCTCCTTTGGCCTTGGCAAGTTGGCAAAATATATTGTTGGGTTTTTGTTGTTGTTGTTGCTTGTTTGTTTTCAAACAAAAATTCATATTGTTTTCAGTTCCAGCTCTGTAGACAGTTTGACTATTCCAAACAGTCCTGAGTACATCACTGTCCAGTCTCTTGTAACCACCCTCGAATGTGATTCTTAACGTTGGTCAGTCTGCTTAAAGGGGGAAGCATCCATCTGCACTCTAGCCCTGAGAGTTCCTTAATTCTCCTAGGTCTGCTGGGTGCAGCATGTGTCAGGGGAGGCTAAGCACTCTCGCGGGTGGGTACCGGAATGTAAGGGTTCTGAGCAGCTGCTGTGATGTACCTAGTTCTCAGTCAGCTCTTCCCCAATCCAGGGTACACTGGCAAGGTCAAGTTCTCAATCTCAAGAAGCCTTTTGTCAGTCGGCTTTTTAATCACTCTTAACAAAATGTTGTGCATGTGTGTGCTGAGGGGTAGTATGTGGAAGGCTAAGACCGGTATCAGATGTCTTTCTCGTCGCTCTCCTGCTTTTCACTTGTTGAGACAGGCTCTCTCACTGAACCTGCCCAGTGATTCAGCTAGACTGACAAGCAAACAAGCCCATGGCAGCCTCTCCTCTCCATTTCCCTGGGCTCTGGGGCTATGGGCACATGCAACTGTCCAGCTTTTGACTCTGGTGCTGAGGATCCAACATCAGGAAGCCATGCTCGCTCTGCAAGCACTCCACCTACTGACACCTCCCCCCCAGCCCAGAGACCAGCCATTTATTTGGGGGGGGGTGGGAGGAAAGGTTCATTTTGGCTCACAGTTTTGAAGTTGGACCTGTGGTGAGACAGCATATCGTGGTGGTGACATGGCAGAGAAAAACCGCTAACCTCGTGGTTAGGAATTAATGGAAAGGAAGAAAATAGAAGACCAGAGTCCCTCCCAGCAACATGCCCTGAGAGACCTAAGGAATTCTCACGACACTCTGCTTTTCAGAGGTGCTATCATACTATCCTGAGGGCAAAGTTGTTGACATATGGGCCTTTGGGACACAGCCAATGTACTAAGAAGAGTTCTTACTGGGAGCTGGGGAACATTGGGCTCTTCTAAAAAGGGTACGAATGTTTCATAGTTCCCAAAATAATTCCACGTTTCCTGAACTACTTTCTAGGCGGGCTCACCTTAAACGAAGTGCTTTGGAGAGTGTCAAATGGCAATAGGTTGAGCCCTTCTACCTGCTTTGATGAGCAGAGAGACCTCTTCGCAGGATAGTTGGGAGCATACAAAGTGTTATCACACAATGTTACTAAGTGACTAGGGAAAATGTAGCCAACATTTGCAGGCAGAATGTAGAATGTCATCACAGAAAGACCCAGCAAAGGAAAGGGCTCTCTGAAGTCCGTACTGCAGAAGTCTCCAGAGGAAGGTCACTCCTGAAGGTTCTTGGTTGTAAATATTTAAAGATCTGAGCACACAGAATGCCAAATTTGTCTATCCACTCTGCAAATAAATCAACCTCTTTTGTCATCTAGTGCTACACATTTCCTAATTTATGCATGCCCCAAGTCAGGCCTTAGACAGTACTAGATCTAACTACTCCTGGGATACCTGGAGTAAGGCAGCTACAGATAAGGCTGGTGCTTTTATTTGCAGTCCATTTGACCTGAGGGGAAGGCTGTCTGTAAAGTCTGAGGCTCGGCTGGGCAGAGCCCGAAGAAGTAGTAACCAAGCTGTTCGCTGTCACCCTCAGGTGCAGAGGCGCCTTCTAACTGCCAGCACAGGGCCCATGAAGAGTGAGGGCCCACCCTCTAGATGTCTTCCTCTCTTTTCCTCACACCGGAATGTCTGTTCACACCAGAATTAACGCAACTGGCAAAAAGCAAGCCAGACCTGCTATTGCTGGAAACCTAGAACACATCCTAGCCATCTCTCCATATGCTGCGCTCTGCTGACTTCCTGTCTCCCTGAGGTGGCGCCTTACCCCAGGGAGTGATTGCTTTCTCTACAACAAACAAATCCAGACTGGGAAGAAATGAAGGAGAGTCGTTCCTCATTGTAAACCGGAGGTTCTTGAAATTGTGGGTTATAAAACTTAAGCCCAAAACTCTATTGAGGTGCTGAGTAAGACCTACACCCCTCGGTCCTCCCCCAGGAACTTAAGTTCTTGAGTTCACATGGCTTCCAGACTAGTACTGAAGTGACCTTTGTCATCACCGAGGCCATCGCAACTGATTCCTGATTTGGGCCTAAATACCTCATATGAGTCTGTTTATCAAATCCATAGCCAGTCACTGCTCCATTGATTTAATCCTACGAAAGCACCAATCATTGGGGCAGAAAAAGAGGCAAAGCCAAGTGCGATCTTGATTTGTAAGCACCAATTACATCACAGAGAGAATGAAAGCCCCAGTTGTGGGATCCCTTGGCCTCTGTCACTTCATTCCTGCCCATAACTCATAAGCAGAGGCAGGCAGTAGAGGCAGGGTAGCAGCCCCTTCAACTCAGCAGCCTCTCTGAGCTCAGCTACTCCCCCTGCCTGGGCAGGACACATCACTTCCCCTCTCCAGCTATTAGTGCTTTGTTGCCTGGGGAGATTTTCACTGTGATTGCTAGGGGTGAGTGTGGAGGAGGGCATTTATGTGGCTTTTTATGCCCCCGAGGGTGATGGAGAATGGCTTGATTACTTGTGTCTACCCAGGATGGTCTTGGGTGAATGCATGTGTCCACTATCACAAATGGAGAGCCTTCAGAGTCCTTGGTCACGTCCCTAAGCATCTGCAGCAGTGTTCCATCCATGTTAGGCTTTCATATTGTCAACGGGTTGCAAGTGGGGCCAGAGCCGCCTGGGGTCACTCCAGAGTATTGATAAGGTACCCTTTCAGGAGTTTCTCCTCTCCTTTCCAAGCAGCCACTCGGAATCCAACAGCCAGAGCTCAGTAGCCCTGTGACCCTGTCGTCTGACAGTGCCAGTCTCTTTCTCTGACCCTTGGAGGCTTCTCCTCCTGGCTCTTACAGATAGATACCTGGCTGGAGGCTGGGGTTGTCTGGGGTTCCCTCTGGATTTTCTTGATAAAACAGAAGGTTGAGTCTTAAAGTAGTCTTAGTCCCTATTTGTGATAGTAGGGCCTTATGACTAACAGCCTGCACCATGTCTTCCATGGAACCATATTTACATCCTAGAGGGATCCATTGTCCCAAGGGTCAAATCGTCTCAAACAGTGGCAGAGTGGACTCCAGAGGCAGAGCCTGCGACAACCACGTGAGGAAATGGCATGGACTGCCACAGGGGAGAGGCTTCTGGCCAGGGGTTTCATCTTTCCAGGTATATGTCATAACATCCGGACTCGTGAAAGCAAAATATCCATCCTTCACGAAACTTTTGCCACTTGATGGTGCAGCGTGGTTCCAACCCAGTTTCAGAGCTCTGAAATTTTATGCATTAAGAATTCATTGAGACTGGGAAGGCGGCCCAGTCAGTAAAATGTTTCAAAGGACCTGAGTTAGACACCTGGAACGCACAAAGAAAGTAGATGGGACCAGCCAACTTAGTCTACCTGGTGAGGTCCAGGCCAGTGAAAGATCCTGCTTTTTTAAAAAAGGAAGGGAGGCAGGGAAAGAGGGAGGAGAAGAGAGATTCCACTCCTGTCTATCTGAGCTGTGGCAGCTGATGACTGCTGGGCAGGACAAGCGGACTGTCTTCAGGGGTGTGGCCCCAGGTAAGCCCGCCATGCTCCAATGGCTGGTCCTGCCTGCACGTAAGCAGCACTAACTGAACTCAGTGAGTTATTTAAAAACAAAAGAGAAAAAGGAGAGGACATGAAGGCAGTGGGGTGGTGGGGTGGGTGGGTGGGGGTGGGAGAGGTGGTGTTGCAGGAGTTCTAGAGAGACAGCAGGAATGCGCATGCACGATGATGATACATTGTATACATGGGCACCCTGTGGTGACGATGATACATTGTGTACATGAATGGAATTGTCAAAGAATAACATTTAAAAAATTGTTGAGGTAGACTGTGCCAGAGGAACAACACCCGAGATTGTTTTCTGGCCTCCATGCTCACACGCACACACCTGCTTGCAAGTTCACTGAACCTCAGTCCTTTCCTAAAGAGAGAGAGAGAGAGAGCAACAAAAGGCAGATGAGACCAAAGTTGACTGAAAGCATGAGGGCTGGCAGAGAACTGAATAGCCAGCAAAGGCCCCACCCACCGCTGTTTTTAAAGTAACAGTTTTGTACACTTACTGAGCACCTGGGTTCCACATGTGCATGGAGATATTTTGGTGCAGCCAGGTTGCCTTAAATTTCAGAGACTCCCGTGTAAATATCAAACGTTAAGGCAACAGGATTAAGATGCTAAAGAGGGGACTTAGTGTGACATAAAGCACATATAATAAAGAACATTTCTATTTCATGAGGGATTTTCCAAAATCTTTAGAGTCTTTAGGAATTAGATTAAGTCCCTGGGATTCCTAAACCCTTAGGAGTCTTCAAACTATTTTCAGTAGTTTGTTAAAGGCATACTGAAGTCCCAAGCTCTGCTTGCTAAGCCTGCATAGGCTTATGAAAATGCCAACCGTTGTTTGCCTTGAGCCAGCATTCCATTAGCCCAGGGTAATGGTGCTGGCTAGCCCTGTGGCTCCGTTTCCCCAATTGGTAAGATGAGTGAGCATCTTTGTTTTTAGATATGGAAACGTGGACCAACTGATTCATAAATCTTTCGACAGTGAGTTCTTCTGAAGCATGGGGGGCTCAAAACAAGGGGTGAGACAATGAAAGGAGTTTCCAATGAAGGGGAAGTGGGGTTTCCCACACTGATTGCCCAGGAGCCTCTTCTTGGTCAGTGAGCTTGGAAGAATTAATCCAATACTGTTTCATTGCAAGACTAGAGGTGGCCAAATGATAGCATCCTGTAACTACTTCTGTGCCTAGCCTGCAGCTCACTCTCGTGACCCACAGGGAGAGGTTTGGGGAAGCTGCCCCAGCAAGCCCGCACACCCAGGTGAGAGGCCTTCTGCTGGAACAGCCAGTGCTGCTCATATACTTGACCTGGAGGGCGGAGATGGTACCCAGTCCTAGCCCAGATGGCCTGGCTTTGAGTCCCACCCTGACCCTTGGGATGCTTCTGACATCATTGGGCCTCAGCTTCCTTGTGATGAAAATAATAACTGTGTCCTTAGGCTTGCTATAAAGATAAAATAATTTAACGTATAAACCACCTAGGACCATGGCAGGAGCGGAGGACAGAGCCAGACACATGGGCTCCTGATCTATGGTAGACATTGTTCTATGCGTCTTGTGTATCCCTTCGTGCTGTTCTCAGAACAATCCTTCAATGTAGGTACTGCCTTTGATTCTATTGTTCAGATCGGACCCACGCCCTGAGAGTTTAAAGGACTTGGCTGCTTGCATCATTCAACTCACCGACAACGGACGCCTTGACATTACACGCCACATCTCATCTGCCCCAATGGGGTGAAAGATGTGTCCCTGGAGGTCACCAAATGTTTCTTTTAATCTGTAAGTCTAGAATTATAAAGTTTTGATACTATACCACAGGCTTGCCATGATCCTCATGGGGGGTTGTACACAGGGTGGAGGAAGAGTCACAGTGAGCCCCTGTGTGAATTTTAGCAGTTCTCTTGAACTCAAAACATTACTTCTGATTAGAGAATTGTTACTTGGCAATTTCCCTGGCATAAGACACATACGTGATGCTTTACAAACACTTTAAAATGTTCGGGTGCATGAATTCTTGCCTTGCATGTACTTATGTGGACTGTGTCATTACCTGGTGCCTGTAGGTGTCTGAAAATGGCATTGGCTCCCCCAGGATTGGCGCTATAGATTGTTGTGAGCTGCCATGTGGATGCTGGGGGGCGAATCTGGTCATCTGCAAGAGCAGCCAGTGCTCCTGACTGCTGAACTATCTCTCCAGCTCCAACAAATACTTCTTGACGCGGTTTGATCTTTAGATAATAGGAAATGTGACCAACATTGAGAAGACTGTTTCATGTGACGTAGAAAACTCACTATAGTCTCTCAATTTAAGTACCAAAACCAAATAATGGAAAATGATAGTAACATTTTACTCTTTAACACACAAGGGCTATGTGTAAAGATTCAGGCATAATGCTGGCCTGCCCCTGTCATCTGGCAGAAGGCACTCAGGCAGTACCCTGGTCAGCCCAGGGTTCCATGAGTACTAGTCTGCAGGCAGCTGTAAAGGACCCCTTTAAAAGTCAGATCCCTGCCCACTTAAGCTCTCTTTTGCTTTCTCCTCTCTCTCCTGCTTTCGGTTGGCCACCAGCTACCCCCCTCTCTTTCTCCTCTCTTCCCTTTCTAAATAAATTCCTCAATCAAGCTCTATCTGCCTGGCGTGTTATTCCCTCCCGCCTCGGCCACCCTCACCTACTATGGAACCTGCTATGCTCTCCCACGTGGTCCCTTACCTTGGGACGCTACTCACTTGGGACCCTCACTCGGGACCACTCACCCCCCTTCTCCAGCTTTTATTCTTGTAACTGTAACGAAAGAACGGCACTGGATGTAGCGCAGTTGGCAGAGTGCTTGTCCAGCCTGCCTGGGTCCCTGGTTTTGATACCCAGCGTCACATTAACTGGACATGTGGTTCTGCATACTTAATAATCACAATGCCTGCAGGTGGGGGCCGCAGGATTAGAAGTCTAATGTCACCTCAACCACGTGGTGAGTTCAAGGCCAGTCCGGAATACATGAGATCATCTCTTAAAACGAATAAATAGATAAACCACAAAGACTAGACAATAGTGATGTTTAATCTGGCTATGTGAGACTCTCTCTCAAAGAGAAAATAAAGTCTTTCATAATATCAAAGTTTTATATTAAAATACAACCTGAAGGTTGCATGCAAGAGGTCTGGTTCAGAACCATTATGGGCTTTAGAAAAAGTAGTGTCTATGAGACCCCACCCAGCAGAGGCTGGGGAGCTATTTATGTCCTTCTCAGAGCCTTGGGCTGCTGGTCATATTTCCAGGTTCCTTTCAGTTTAGACACTGACATCTTCATAAACATACCTTCTTGGGTTCCAAAACTCCCTACAGATATGAAAATTTGGGGATACTCAAATCCCCTTTCCAAAAGGGTGACATTTACCTGTCACCTCATTCTTCCCACACACTTTGAAACATACATTAGATTATTTATAACCAAAAACAATGGAAACCCTGCATGAACTGGCTTATGCTGTCTGTTTAAGGAACAGGGTATGGAAAGAGTGTGTATATTCAGCTTAAACACATTCTTCTGCACATACAGTCCTTGCAAGGTTGCTTTGAATCAGTAGCTTTGGAGCTCATGCTCTTACAGACCTAGAGATAGCTCTTGCAACCTAGAAATAGCTGCTGAGCCATCGGGAACAACTGAGGATCTTCTGGTCATGTCTGATCAGTGTGAAGGTAGGCAGAGAGCTGGGGCAGTTTCTATGTTAGATGAGTTACAACCTGGGCAGCGAAGCTTTTCTAGAAATAGCCACAGAGAGGGTTTCTTCAAAGTTATTATTGCTGTTGTTAAAAGGCCTGGGATTCTTTTGGTTTAACACTTCTATAGCTGCCTGGGAATTTGCTTTGGGCAGAGAGATCTAGGAGAGAGATCTACGACCCATCCAGGACACACAAGTCAAACTCTGTAACTCAGTCTATCCATCTGCTCTAAGCTTCTGCTCTGTGGAGAGGCCATTTTATATACTGGAGGGAGGGATGGGAAGGAAACAGGGTAGCAATAATGGCTTCGCTTTCCTTTTTATACTCTGTGGCTAAAAGGCAAAGCATCCCATTTTTAAAACTCAACTGGCAAAAGCCAGCCAGGGCTGGTGGGGCCCAGGACTAGGCTGGATAGAGAGGAATGACGCGATTCTAATGCAGTCCCTTTATAAACAGCTCTCACTGGGAGCTGCTCCTCAAGGCCAGGCCTCCTGGGTCGTCCTGGCAGCAGATGGAAATGATTTGGGCATATCCGGTATGGCCTGAATTTGATCCTCTGGGTAAGATCTGAAAAAAGGAAAAGAAAGGAGGCAAACCATTTCCCACCCCCAACCCCCTCCAAAAAAGAAAAAAAAATCCTACACATACTTAGTGCATGATATTAAATGCTCACCCCTTAAAGCTGTATTCTTAACTCTGGGTTTGTAAGGCACAACATGTTTTCCCTCTAATCCTTCCCAAAAACGCATTCCATAAATTGTTAGCATCCCTGCCAATGGCCTCAGTAAACTCACATACCAGCTTTAAAGTCAGCCCCCTTTAAACCAATGCCATTAGTCCCCTGAGTTAAGGGATATTATTTCCAGATCCCTCTAGCTGCCGCTTTCTTTCCTCCTTCCTTTCCTCCTCCTTCCTTCCTTCCCTCTTCCCCTCCCCCTCTCTTCTCTTACTGTGACTTTAGTTGCAAATGTTCATGTTTCTTAGTAGCTGTTAATTTTAAGTGAGAAATAGGCACAATGTCCACAAGTCATGTAAACCGTAGCTATGCCTGGCTTAGAGCCTCTGAGCACAGGAGCACATTCAAAGGGACCCTAATACCACACCACCCATCTCCTTGGTGGCGGCTTTCTCCTAAGGGCTCCAGACTCCTCGTTCAGAATGTCTGAGAAATTCCCATGTGGGCTATGGAACCTCTGCTGTTGCTATTTAATTAACACAGAATTAGTGAAGCATGGTGTTTATGGCACCCAGAGCCACTACCCCAATTTGAGTTTAAGCTGTGACACTTATGTGACTGCTTTGTGCCTTAGTTTCCCCATCTATAAAGTAGCAATACTTTATACACTAATGTATATATGCATGCATGCATTGCGAGACGTGCACACACGCACAGATGTGTGTGAGAGAGAGCTTTCACAGAACAATTTTCACATACACATCAGTGTTTAGGTATTATTGCTAAACTTTGCTTTGTGTAATTGAGAATCATTCCTGGTTTATTCATCATCAACACAGAAGATTCCAGAATGAGATGGGGAGAGACCAAAATGCACAAAGAGAGTAAAGGAAATGGTCTAATGAGAGAGAGAGAGAGAGAGTGTGTGTGTGTGTGTGTGTGTGTGTGTGTGTGTGTGTTATAGTTTTGGGGACTGAATGAGGGCCTAGGCATGCTACCAACTACCACTGAGCTATCACCTTGCCCCCTTTTTACATATTTATTTATTTTTTAATATTAGGACAGGGTCTCACTAAATTGCTTAGGCTGACCTTGAACTCACTCTGGCGCCAGGACATGCCTTGAACTTGTGACCCTCCTGCCTTAGCCCCCTAAAAAGCTAGAGTTACAGGCCCAGCTAGAGCAACTATGTCTGAAGCATTTTAAGCCTCAAAGAGTCTCTCAGCGGTAGAGCCCAGACAGAACACAGACGCTGGGTTCCTCGTATCCGGGCACATGTCACCCTATTTTACTGTGCTATAAACCACCTCAGAAACATATATCCCTCAACTGAAGATGCTAAAGGACACGCTGGGGGCAGGGGAGGCATTGGAAAAGAAAGCACCAAAAATGCCCACAAGAGCAAACCCTCCAACAGTCCAGGAGGCAAAGGTGGGCCGCACCCTGCTTGGCAGTGTCTTGCTCTGTATTTCCTACCCCATGTGAAGATAAACGAGGCCACGCCCACTGGTGACCAGCTTTGTTTCCCAGGTCTTTCTTCAGCAGCCACCCCTCTTCTTTAGCACGTTCTCTCTGTCACAGGAGGAGGAGGAGCTGTCGCTGCTAACTCTCCTTGCTTGAGCTGGTGACCCACTCGGTGTGTTCAGGATGCTTAGCCCTGTGCATTTGCAGCTAAAATTTTACCTCTGGGGGTTGGAGAGACGGTTCTGTGGCTAAAGGCACTTGCTGCTTTTGCTGAGGGCCAGGGACTGGTTCCTGACACCCATGTGATGGACAGCTCATGACCATCTGCAATTCCAGTTTCAACTCATGCAACTCCTTCCCTGACCTCTGCGGGCCCCCACATGCATTTATGCACGTACATATGTGCTGTTATAAACACACACACACACACACACACACACACACACACACACACACACACACGGTAAGTAAGTAAATACCTTTACAAAATTTTATCTCTGATGTTTCAGGAAGATTTTTCAGGTGTCTGCGATGGTGAAGGGGAAATGCTTTTCCTGAGGCAGGGGAAGATCTCACCAAGATAGCAGGGGTTCCATCAAGGGTCTCTTAGGTAGTTCTGGGACTGAATGCCATCTGGATATTTTAAAGACAGAAATCCCTCCCTCTTCATCTGGCCTCTGAGTAAAACTTGAAGCATCTATGGTTGATTGTTTAGGTGGTGGCAGGGATGTTGAGCTAAGGTATCACTGTATATACCACGCTGGACTTGAAGTTGCTATAATTCTGCCTCAACCTCCCTAGTGCTGGAATTATAGGCATGAGTCACCAAGGCCAGCTCTCAAAATCCCCTCCAAGCATTTTCCCAGAATTCTGCTTGGTCCAGGGGACAGGCATTCCACTCTGCATCTTAACTTACCCAGGTCTCTGCCAACTCCCCTATGTTTTCAAGTGAAGAGTCCTCATTTCTGCTTCATAAGGAGAACACTATGAGATTCCTCCCCATGAGGGCCCAGGGGTGAATGCAGAACAGTTCAGGGGGAGGGGCGGTGCCTAACTAGAGCCTATAGTTCTCATTCCCTCCCTCCAGCTCACCATAGTTTAGAGCCAGCCAGGAGCCTGCTGGAGCCAGAGCATCTCAACACTATCCCTTCCCCCCTCCATCCTCCCTACACACCTCTGCCCTCTCCCTCCTCCCCCCTTCCCTTTTGCCTTCCCCACACATCTCTGCCATCTTTAGTTTGTTCCTCCTTCTTTCTGCATTCCTTCTATCTTCTGGTGTGTGTGTGTGTGTGTGTGTGTGTGTGTGTGTGTGTGTGTGTGTGTGTGAGAGAGAGAGAGAGAGAGAGAGGGGGGGCATTTCATATTTAGTAATCACTCCCCCATTCTCTTCTTTCTCTAAAACTGACTTGCACTCACATCATGTAGCCACTTTGGTATAAAAAATTGCAACAAGCCTTTCTTCTGGGTTAATTGCATTTCCTTAACTTCATACTTCCTTGTTACAAATTATTCAATCTGTTCAAGAAGCAATCCCACCCTGCTTTCTAAATGTACTAGTGTTCAGTTGCAGCTAGAAGCCAGGGATTGTCTGTTTCTGGGGGCTGAGGCTCCAGACTTTGTGAGCAGGATCTGGCTATGGATAACGAGGAGACCGATCATCCTACATCTTTAGACTTCAAAGCCCAGAGTAGGGGTCTTGGGCCAAATACAACCCGAATTTTACTTTCTAAGCCATCGACTGTTCTGAATCTCTGTCTTCAAACCCATAAACCAGAATTAAAAAGACAGAAAGGCAAGATGTATGTGTTTAATAATAAGTTTACTTTAAAAGTCAGTTTGGAAGAAACCTATATTCCTTGTAATGAATAAGGTTTCAAAAGCAAGTGAGGGAGGAAAACTCATACTTGCCAAAAGACAGCGGCAAAATAAATCCCAATGGAAAGTTTGCGTCTCTCTGCGGCTAGATTCATTTGGTCAAGAAATGATGAAATTACAGATTTCTGAAAAGGGTGTGTGTTTTGGAGTTACTGAGGTCCAGGTCTCAGCATGAGCCTCGGGCAAGGCCGGCATTTAAGTCTGAATTGGAATAAAGAGAAGGAAGTGGACACAGCCAGAAGGTTTTTGCCACCGCAGCATTGCCTCTGAGCAAATTCACCTCATCAGTTTGAAAGCAATCACCCTCAGCAGCCTGCGTCGCCCAGGATGTCTTGCTATGGAATTTACGCCTCAGCTTTGTAGAAAAGAGTATCTGGAAAAGGTGAACTGCAGCTGGGAGCTTGGGGGACCTGGAGCAGTCAGACTTTGTGCAGTCCTGTGCCTGCTGCAGCGTTGCAGACCAGTGGGAGGCCCTCACTGCGTAGTGTCTTCTGTCCTTGCGCACAGCCCTGCCATTGGCTTCAGCATGGGCCTTTCAGGAACCAGTAATGGTCTTGAACTAACATGTAGGTGAAGAGAAAGAAGGTGGCTGAGTCCCAAGTCCTCTGATAGGACAAAGTTCCACGAAAAGGGAGAATGGATGGGTACAGGAGAAAGGGTTGAGTGGCCATTTTGCGAAGTGGACACCAACAGTAAGTTTCTAGAGCAAGAGCGCGGCACGGCCCGCAGGAGGGCAGTGTCTGTGCCTGGCCCCTGGGGCACCGAGTCCTAGCTGGAGCAATTCACATCTTGCTCTCAGCCGTGTGTCCTTCCAGCTTCACTCTGGGGCCATCCCCAAGGGTCTGTGAGCCACCTAACATCCTCGTCAGTTTAGAGCGGCCAGGGCAGTGACTGCCGCCTCTCAGTGTTCCAACACTGGCGGAGCTTACTGCCCCAAACCCTCTGTGTGGAAGCACAGTTTTGCTTCCCTTTTGGAAAATCGAACATGTTATATACATCTACTTCGACCTATTTCTATACTTCAGTCAGACTTTAACACACGTGTTCTGGATTCTCCAAATATGAAGACAGATAATTTGAGAAAAGAAGGAAAGCAAACACACTTGTAGCCACTTGGGAAAGCATCAACTGCATTTCACGTAGAAGAAAACCTCAGCTCTCTGGCTCCCCATAGTGGCCTGTGGGGCTAGCACAGCTTGCAAATGAACGAAGAAGAAACAAGGCTCGCTCACTGCTGCTTCCCTGGACAACCTCATTCTCTGACCAAGTTTGGGTGGGTCTCTTTTTTTCTTCCCCCCACTAAAAGCAGTACAGAGGGGCTGGGCTGGTGAGACGGTTCAGCCACTAAAGGTGCTTGCCACTGAGCCTAGAAATCCGAGGCTCCCCAGGACCCACCCACATGGTAAAAGGAAAGGACTGTCTCCAGTTGTCCTCTGACCTCCAAACGGGTGTGGCATGCACACGCGCCCCCACGCACTCACACACACCATAGATATATATGCACATAAATAAATACATACATTTAAAAAGACACTCTAAGTGTTCTTATCCACTGGGCCATCTCACCAGCCCTCAAAAATTAATATCTTAAATATGGTACTTTCGCGATTTTAATAGTCATAGGATAGTTACTGCCATTTTCCAGTACCATTAGATGCTATTCAGATGTGGTACAGGTAGAGGCAGTGAAGACTCAAAGGTCTCCTGCTAATCTTTGTTAAGTATGATAGGATTTCTAATTCTCATATTAACTATATCTCATAATAGAGGGATGTAATATTACCCTGAGGGAAGGTGCTGCATTCTTAAATGGTAAAGCATTTATTGACAAAAAGGATTTGGGCTACTTGGCCTCTCCTCTACTGAGGATATCTGAACCTCACTACGTAGAGCAGGCTGGCCTTGATCTCATAGAGATTCACCTGCCTCTGCCTCTCAAGTGCTGGGATTAAAGGCGTGTGCCACAACACTGGCTCAAGCTACCCTGATCCTAACAATTATCTACTTTTAAAAGTTATAACTAAAACTTCATCATTATTGCCTGAACATATGTGTGCACATGCTTATGTATGTGTGGATGTGTGAGTGCCTGAACATATGTGTGTGCATGATTATGTATGTGTGGATGTCTGAGTGCCTGAACATATGTGTGTGCATGCTTATGTATGTGTGGATGTGTGAGTGCACATGACAAGGTACACATTGTGAAGATCATATCAGAGAACAGATTTCCTCCTTCCTTCTTTATGTGGTTTCCAGAAATTGAACTCAGGTCCTTAGGCTTGTGAAGCAAGCACTTTTACTCCCAGAGCCATCTCTCTGGAGTCTAGTATGTGTTTTGATTTCTTTGCTTTGCTCTTGTAATGTTAGGAATTGAATGCTCAGGGTTACCTTGTTCTTAAACACTCTTTCCGCCTCAGAGTTACTGCCTATGCCATTTCTTCAGCCAAGGGTACTCACAATCAGACATAAAGATCATGTAAGGGTTAGTATGTACAAACCTGCTTCAGAGAAGACCAACCACCATTGTTGATGCCGTATGATTTCCAGTCACATGAAATGGTTTTACATACCTTAAAATCTTACTATCTTTTAATATATATATGCATATATGTAAATATATATGCATATATATATATAGTTTGATAGTATGTTAGTTTGATGAACGTTCTTAAATGTTATTATTTATTATAAAAAAAACGAAAGTACTGCCTCCAGGACATTTTAAGCATTTTAAGTTCTATTCAAATAATAGAAGAGTATTTAGATGTAGTTCGTTTGGATAGAGCCTCTGAAACATGGAGAGATGCTTATGATAAATAAACGAATGCAATATGGAATATGAATGGATATGAAAATGTGTTTACCGAAATAAATAAAGTTCTTAAGATGACAAAACTAGGGAATTTCTTCCACTCAAAAAAAAAATGGTCATATTGTTATGTAACTCCATAATTTGAATGACAATATGGCAGGTCTCTGTAAATAACCCATGTCTGTGGCATTAAGCAAAGGCCTGAGAGGCAATCCTCTGATAAGTTAGGGCTCCTTGGCTCCTTGTTCACCAGCAGCAAGGGGATCGTCTCTGCATACAAGGTAGCCAACCAGAGTCTAGACAGGTCAAAGATCGAGAGCTGGCTATAAGAAATACTTTGAAAACTAAACTGACAGCACAGGGAATAAATAGGGAATTCTAGGAGAGCAAGCACAGCGACCCTGATACCCAAACCACACAAAGATGCAACAAATAAAGCGAACTACAGACTAATGGACATTGATGCAAAAATACTCAGTAAAATACTGACAAACCGAACCCAAGAACACATCAGAAAAATCATCCACCATGACCAAACCAGAAATGCAGGGTTGTTTCAACATATGGAAATTTGTCAATGGAATTCACCATATAAACAAACTGAAAGAAAAACACTCACATGATCATCTCATTAGATGCCAGAAAAGCCTCAATAAAATCTGACACCTCTTCATGATAAAGGTCTTGGAGAAAACAGGGATACTAGGAACATACCTAAACATGATAAAAGCAATATACAGTAAGCTGAAGGCCAACATCATATTAAACAAAGATAAACTCAAAGTGATTCCACTAAAATCAGGAGCAAGTCAAGGCTGTCCACTCTCTCCATATCTATTCAATATAGAAATTCTATCTAGAGCAATATGACAACAAAAGGAAATCAAGGGGATACAAATTGGAAAGGACAAAGTCAAACTTTTACTATTCGAAGATGATATGGTAATTTACATAAGTGACCCGGGAACTCCTACAGCTGATAAACACCTTCAGCAATGTGGTAGGATACAAGATTAACTCAAAAAAAAAAAAAAAAAAAAAAAGCAGTTGCCCTCCTATATACAGATGATAAATGGGTCCAGAAAGAAACATTACCCTTTACAACAACCACAAATATAAAATATCTTGGGGTAACTCTATCTAACCAAACAAATGAAAGACCTGAATGATAGGAACTTTGAGTCTCTGTAGAAAGGAAGCTCTCCCATGCTCCTGGGATAGGTAGAATCAACGCGATAAAAATGGTCCCCAGACATGAGTTCCCTTACTTTCCCGGTCATCTAGGCAAAGAGACAATGGAACAAACACACTTTTGTGAGAGTGAACTGCAGGGTTGCCCAACCCTATCTACTTCTATCAGTCCGGAAGGATGATAGACACGAGGCGGGAATTGAGATGGGGAGCAGGGAGTGATGGAGGAGAGAGTCTGGGAGGATGCTAGCCCTCCTGGGAGTCTGCATGAGGCTGTGGTACAAGGCTTGGGACGCCTGTCTGGAGGGGAAAAGTTGAGGCAAAGAACTGACAAGCTTCTAGAATGATTTGGGGGCAGAGATGAGGACTTCATTTGAGCAGGAGTCACTGAAGTGGGGTGACACCACAATCAATCAGGAGGAAAGTCAGGTCGGAGGCTAAGATGCTGGCTCAAGGTCCTGATGTGTGTGGCAAAGGTTGCCACAAGTCTCCAGAGACCAGGAAGAATTTGGTATTAGCATGTTAGAGTCAGAACTGCCTCTTTCCAGGGCTAAAATCTCATGGGGATGCAGTGTTTCTATTTGTGTTTATAGGCACAGCTCTCTAGTTACAAGACCACAGAAAGAAGTCCTCCTGTCCCCGAACATGACCAGTTGTAGTAGATTGCAAGAGGTAGGATCAGAGGCATTTGTGAATGAATACTGCCCTCTAGTGCCCATGTGCAGAAATGAAAAAATGATCAAATTCTCTTCTGGCTGCATAGACCAGGCTATGGGAGTTAGGATCCAGGACACTTGAGAAACAAAGATTCCCGTAGTGATGCTATGGCTACAGGTTGCCTGGGGGACAATTATGGGTATAGAGCTCTGTGCCAGCTTTTGCCTTCTGGTGTAATGCTTACATTTGCCAAGGCCTGCTCTTAGCTGTTTCGTAGTCTTATCACCGTGGACCAGTAGATTGATTCTATGAAATTCCTTTGGCTGATACAAATCCCAGCTCCAGCTAGCTCAATAAGGCTCCCAGTGACATTTCCTTGTTCAAGTAGAGGCCAAGCAAGGTGATTGGGTAGATGTGCCCTTCTCAATTGAGTGGCGGCCACCACTTCTCAGTTTATAAAATCTTGAGTGAACGGGGCGGCAAAGCAACTTCTGCTGTGATGGCCTCTTCATGAGGAGAGTAGCCGGCTAGCATCTGGGCTCAGAGCCAATGGGGTTGCCAGTGAATGGCATCTACTTTGGGGACACTAATTCTTTGTGACTTTGCATACATTGACGCCACAGCCCGAGGTTTGCTGCCTCGACACATCCCTTCAAGAACATTAATTCCTTTTCATAAACTGTCTTATTTTTCAGAGTGAGAAAACTTAGGATATTACAGTTTGGATGTGAAATGTGCCCAAAAGACTTGCCTTAAGATGGGGCTTTGGTGAACAATGACAATACCAATGAACATGCTAGCACAGTGGTAATTCTAATGGGGTCCCAACCCCAGACGAAGAACTCAGGCAACTAATGACTGAGAGAGGGAGAATCAGTCAGTCCCCTAACCTGTTATACGATACCAAGTGGCCAGCCCTGAAATCATGTACACGTGGTTAACAGTCAATGAACTCACAGGTCATATTTGTATACTTATGCATTATATGTACGCATAATGTTACCTGAATTTTGAGAGGGCGCAAGGACATTGGGCATGGGAGGTTTTTGAGAAAGAGGAGATGTGAGGGTTGAAGGGGCGAAGGGGGAGGGGTAAATGATATAATTATATTTTAATAAAAAGGAAATGGGTTGGGGGGGCTTTTTGTCTGTGTCTTTAAAGATGGGGCTGTGGGGAAGTAACTGAGTCCCGAGGACTCTGATCCACACAGAGGTGGGCACTGAAGGCCCACAAGATTTCTCAGCAGGCATCTGTCACAAGCCTGATGACCTCAGTCTGATACCTGCGACTCACGTGGTAAAAGGAGAGGACCCAGCCCCCAAGGTTACATGTGCTGAGGCATGCATGTGCTCCACAATGCATATGATAAAAGTGGTGAGTACTTCTCAGTTTCTTATTTCTGTCCATTGAGTAACTGGTTTCTGTACTGACCGCTGTCTACGGCAGAAAGATACATCTATCTGTGGGGACCGAGAGGGACTGAAAGTAGTGGGTAGTTTAACACGGTGTACTTTTGACCGTGTGTTCTCCTCTAGAGCCTATGATCTACCCAGTTCGGGCTCTTGGCCCACTTAATGGTACCATGTGATCGGACCTTTTTTGTCGGGACCACTGGCTCCTCAATAATGACACTGAGACTTACTAATTATAAAAGCTCGGCCAATAGCTTAGCTTTGTTACTAACTAGCTCTTAAAACTTAAATTAAGCCTCCAAAGCCATGGAGAAACCCTGTCTCAAAAAACCAAAACCAAACCAACAAAACCTTAAATCAGCCCATTTTTACTAGTCTACTTTTGGTCCTGTGCCCTTACTCCCTTTACTCTTCACTGCTTCTGCTGCTTGCTGTCTGGCCACTCCCCCTTCTTCTTCCCGGTATCCTGTGTGCCTGAAAATCCTGCCCAGCTACTGGCCATTCAGCTCTTTATTAAACTATCAGGATGATAACATCTTCACAGTGTAAAAACAGATTGTTCCACAACAGTGCCAGGCATGGGTTACATCTTCTGCAGTGGCTTTAGATCGGATCAGAAAGTGATTGGTTACTTTTATAACAACTGCGCCATCATGGCACCTGTGGGCACATCTTGTCAGGCCAAATGTTACTGTAGCTGGCAGGGTTCACAGATGGGTGAAACTGTTATCTTTTATCCCCCAGGACTGGGCCTAGCATCTTCCATCACTTTGAAAGCTAGCCAGGAGGGACGAAACTTCCAGGTTTGTACCAGCTAGATTGCTCCACGTCCTGTAACTAGGTGTGTGGTGCATTCCCTTCCACTGAAGGAGGAGAAACGGAGATGGAAAGATTGTTAGAACCGAGGCAGCAACGAAGTGTTTCCTGGACAGAAGGAGGCCGTTTTACACACGGACTCGCAGCTGCTGGGACAAGATGCACATAAGCAAACTAGGAAAAGCCTGAGCATGGGTGGGTGAGGGAGTCATGAAATCCCTTGTTGGCGGGGTTGGGGGTGGGAGGGACCTGCTTTCTTCACAGATGCAGTCTATGAGAGGTTACCTACGTTCCATGATGAGCTGAGCCACACTCATTCACATGATGACAACACTAAATGGACTCAGTGGGTTAAATACACGCATGCACACACACACACGGGAATAGCAGTGGGGGAAATAGGAAAAGAATGAAGGGTGGGGTAGATTTGATGTTCCACTTTTTTAGTGCTAAAATGAAAACTGAATCGTTCTGAAGCAATGAAAAGCACTGATGCACTGACAGAGATATAACTGAGCGGACCACTGCGAGAAACCGCGGAGCGTGAGCCTGTTTTGAGCCTGGTCACTGGTGGCCTATCTCTGCGGTGTGTATATGGTCTCTGGCCACTCCGCCCCCCCCCTTCCTTCCCGGCTTCCTCTGCTTTCCCACATGCTTCCTGCTAGGATGCTTTCCCTACCACAACCTGGGGGCCACGGGGACAACTGACCATGGACTGAAACCTCAGGTCGTTTGTCAGTGACAAAAAACCAAATGCAGATTTAAACGCCCAGCTGCACTGTGAATAAAAAGGAACCCTTTAGTGTGGCAGAATCTATTTGGCATTTGTTGTAGGCAATGAGATGCGTTCATTTGAGGCCAGTGACCCTCTGTCGCCTCGGCAGTGGGGTGCATGGAGCAGCAAGAAAGATGGCTGTTTCCAAGTCACTTTTACAATCGAGCTGGATTATCACTGAGCCAAATGACAAAAGGGACATCTGAGAGGTGCCTGCTGCAGGGAGCTCAAATTCAAGGAAATGGAGGCCTAGCAATTAAGTAGAATTTAGGTGCCACGGGGTAGCATCAAGAAGTCATGTCTCTCCAAGATACTGAGGAGCAAGGACAGATCTTATGTCTGCATCGGGAGAGAAACTCCATTACTGTTCAAGGGAAAGTTGATGTCAATCACAGCGCGTTCTGACATCTGCAGACAAGCTGATGTGGCTCAACACACAGCTGAAGTTTCAAAGGCAAAGAGGAAAAAGTGAAAGACATGTAACTAGTCTGTGTTTCCACAGTGTGTGTGCATCTGAGTGCCACAGCATCACGGGGGAAGCAGAAGGCAACTTAGGTTGGCTCTCTCTGCCCACCGTGTCCTTGGGCGTGGCAATAAATGCCTTTACCTTCACAGCCATCTGAGTATACAATGTATACTCTATAGAATAAATGCTAATACGCTTCTATTTCCCTTATCTTCCAAGGACTGGGAGCTCAAGACATAAGGGACAGGAAACAGCTGCCTTTGTCTGGCATAATAAAGCAGAGTTAAGGACCAATTATTTTTATACTTTAGGAGATTGTAGCATTTTGTTCCTCTCTTAAAAAATCTATCATTTGATCGGTTGTTTTTAAAATTCGATGTTCTATAACCCATTACTATCACCACCATTGTTTTGTTAAATGAATTTTCTTAAATGATCCCAAATGTGTTCCTTCAAGTCAGCCTTTCTGTCCCATCAGTCTTGAGACACGTCTCTCCTTTCCGCCTGGTGGAGACACTTCAGGCTCACCCTGCGTACCGTCAGTTTCAGATCTGGAACCAATTCCCTAAACATGCCCAGTTGTGTGTAAAAGTATTCAGGAACTGAGACAACGGGAAGCAGGTGGACTGGTAGGTTATGGCTGCTAGGCCCTTTCAGAGGCGCAAGCTGGCAGGGCTGGCGGCAACACATGGAAATACATACACAGGTTCACACAAATGTTTCCAGTTCAAAACCCACTCTGCCTTCTTCTATCGAGTGTCTCTCTTCTCCCATAATGGTGTCAGATTTACAGCACTGGTAATTTACTCACCTTTAACACTAGGAAGTCATTTCAGGGACACATTAGTCTCTACAGTGTCATCTGGAGGTAATCACAACATTCCACACAAATCACACACAAGCTAAGGAGAGTCTGCAACATTATCTCTAACCGCATTTCATGTTGGAGCTACCCGATGGTCCCCCAGAAGCCACACCAAACAGACTGAGATGCCTCTGGGCAACAACCTGAAATCATGGAAACCATGTACAGATCAGAACTTGAGCTTCCATGCTTTCCTTGAGTTGCCTTTTATACTCTATATAGAGTACTGACTTGGTACTCTGTAAGGGTAAGTTGACACTGTAGTTACGTGTCCACCACAAGTGCTCTTTATGCTTCATATATGCTCTGCTTATACAGATATTAAATTTTCTGTTATAAAAAGATTTTTAATGTACTGACCATTTACAGTAAATGGAAATTAAGTCGTGGTTGTATTATGTATACACACTAAGTGGTGTTGCTTGCTAGCTTGTTTTTAAAGCTTTGTCAAAGAAGGAACTGGGAAGATCGCATTAAAGTGATAAGTTTGAGCCACAGAACCCATGGTTTTTGGGTTTTGTTTTTTTCAGTATGGTGGTACACATTTCTAATCCCAGTTTTGGGGGGGTAAGGACATGGCCAGACAACAATCTAGTCTGCTTCCTGAGCTCTAGACCAGTGAGAGATCCTGTCTCAAGACAGACAGACAGACAGACACACACACACACACACAACTACAAGGAAAGACCTGTCAAAGTAACAACACATTTTGGTTTCAGCTTATGGTTCTAAGCTATTAAAGACTAAGCTAGGTCACCCAGTCTTCATTTCTTTTTCTGTTTGGTTGTAAAAAAAAAAAAAAAAAAAAAAAAAAAAAAGGTTAATTTAGCTCGTGATTCTGGAGGCTAGAAGGACCAGAAGCATGCTGCTAGGATCTGGTGAGTCTACCTTTACACAGCAGAGCGCACCACATGGCAAGTCGCAGCAAGAATAATGACAGTTCAGGTCTCTCTCTTAAGATAAAGCCAAGAAAGCCCCCTTTGGCCCCACTCTCAAAACTTCATTTAACCCTAATTAGCTAGTGTCCCCTGGAATAAAAACCATTAACACAGGAATTTGGGGATTATGCTTCTAACACATCTTCTGGAGGGACACATTCATCTACAGCACTCTTGAAAAAATACAACTATTAGTTACAGAATCACTTCAAACTTTCAGTCTGTCAAATAATTTGCCATTAGATATTAGATAATTAAACTTGTCCTATTATTTATCTTTTCATGTTCTATATTTGTCTTGGATTCAGTGGCTTCAATTTCTTTCTTAGTCCAATGTGAGGCCCTTGCCTGAATTGCCATCTGTCATAACCAGATCTCCTGTAACTCGAATGCATTAAGTGAGCCCCAAATTTGCAAGAAACCAATCACACGAAAGATAAAAACAGAACACATCATCAGGATCTGCCTGTTGAGGAAATGGTGGGGTGCTTCTACGAGAATCTTTTTTCTACGAGGAGCTGAACTTTGTAAAAACAAAATTCTTACATGTAGCTATGAAATAAAAATTATTAAAATTAACACTGTGGATGAGGAGGAGTCTTCGGTCTTATAATTCCGTTTTCCTCCAGTTCATTCTGTCAAAATCAGAAAGGGACTAGGAAAATAAAGAATTACAATTGCAGGGTAAATGTGTCTATGGGGAGGGAGGATTCTTTTTGTTTGTTTGTTTTTTGAGACTGGGCTTCTCGGTGTAGCTTTGGAGGCTGTCCTAGAACTTGATCTGTAGTCTATGCTGGGCTCACAGAGACCCGCCTGCCTCTGCCTCCTGAGTGCTGGGATTGAAGGTCTGCGCCACCACCGTCCCGCTGGAGGGTGGATTCTTGACCTGAAACCTCTCCTGGAAGGAGCAATGGGAAGAAAAGAAAGACACTTCATTTCAGTACCAGTAGGAAAGAGTCTAAGATGAGTAACAACTTGCTGATTGGAGGCAAAAACCAACCCGGGAAGAGATCACACTGGTTTTCTCGTACATTGTTGCCACAGCAACACATGTTAGAAAACAAGCTAGCCAGGATGCTGAGTGGTAGCACCACTCTTACTGCAAAAACCTTCATTTTCTGGACCAGAATTCCTTTGAAAGGTCCCGTTGGCAGTGTCTCAGGATGCATGACTCCTTGGACACATGAAAGCCGCTGCTGTCCTGGCTTTTGCCTCCTCTTACTACGCTGGACATAGCAAAGGAGCCTTGTCAAGCTGGTTCCCAGGGAACCCACAACATACTCCAAGGACCACATTTACAGAAGGCTCCCTTCCTTTGCTTTAGAAGAAGAAAAATTGCTCATGTTTGTCACAGTTTCAGAAAGAGACCAAGATTAGGATGCAGTTGGGCCCCCTTCTAGAAATCCCAGGTACAAGCTAACAAGGCAAAGAAAACAGCTTTACTAGCTCATCCTGAGGTTGAAGCTTGGCACTTGTTAAAAGTACTATCTTTTCTGTTCACATGTATTTTGGTCAAATCTCAAAAACAGTAAATATTAGAAAGTGTTGGCAAAAATCCCCTACAGAAGTCTCCAACATTCCAAATGCCTTGTTTACCACTTTAGTCATCTTTTCTGCCAACCCCTAAAGATATCGAATCAAAAACCAAAAAACCAAAGTGGATTCCAAGCAGCAGGAAGAAATTAGGATTGGGTTCTGTCAAAGACGAATTTTAATGGAAAATGGATACAAGTGAACTAATCTATGGTAACTACCATGACTGCAAAATGTGCACACGACCATGACCGAAATGCCTACGGCCTGCATTCAGCGAGGCGTCAGCTTAAGGAAATGATGGCTGACAAACAGCACATAAGCACACACCGTGGACAAGAGGCACTCCTGCTCACAGCCCACCTAAACACACATACCATGTCTGTCGTACTTAGCTGAGGAACAGCAACTGTGCGTGAGAAGCTCCCATACACCCATCACCCTGGTTAGGTGACTAAAATCACATGCCCCATAATCTCCTCTCCCAACCCAGCTTCCAATTCAGGAGTGGCCTGTGTTGAGCTAAGTACAACCCTTGGAGTGTTGTTACAGGAGACTGTGTCAAGGACAGGTTCAGAGGCCGCCCAAAACTCTTATCACATATTGAGACAGTTGGCACTTTGTTTGCAGTCACAAAACTTTATTTTAAACTAACTGATAAGTACCCAAAGATTAAAGTTCAAAAACTAAAAACGAGACAGAAAGGGAATATGAATGGCCACAGCTGTGCATCACGCCCTGGTCGTTGTAGTGGCTGAAGACCATCTCTACTGATGGCAAAGAGGGCAGCGCTGGGCTAGGGGAAATTACAGCGCCCTGCGCTATTGTGATGCTTGGTTATCTTCCGTAGGACCCCTCTGTGGTGTTCCTGTTTGATGGACCTCTGGTCTAAACTACCCGGGTACTACCGCGGTATTTCAGAATTACTAAGTAGAAAGGTGAACTGCTCACTGGAAGGCACCGGTGCTAGTCACGGGTGACTCAGTAATGACTTGTTAAGTGATAATCGATTTTATCCCCACTTGTTGCTCTCTTGTCTCCAGAACTCATAAGACAGCCTTGATCAAACCCCACTTCCAACTTACTTCAAGCAGTAGTAGCAGAAAAGTCAACATAGGCTTAAGTCAAAAGCTTTTCAGCATCCTAAGGTCACATCTGGGCCGTGATAAATTACCTAGTTATCTACCTACACAAACTCTACCACACAGCCTAGCCTTGGGGGAAATGGAGAAAGGGGAAACCCACGTAGCAACACACTGAACGCCACTCCTGCGCTGGCCTCTGGCCACTCCTGCGCTGGCCCCTGGCCACTCCGGATTTCAGTTTTTGCCTTGCTTCACTTTTCCTTGGTCATCCACTTTCTTAATGGCTGCCTGGATGGCCTCCTGGTCACCCAGGAACTGGTGAGGTCCGACAGCACGCAGGTTCTCATCCAACTCCAGAAGAATTGGCACTCCGGTGGGAAGAGTGATGTTGATAATATCCTCGTCTGAGATTCCTGATGGGCAGGAGAGAGGGAACCGGGTCAACAGACTGAACTTGTCCCATGTTAGCTACGTGCCTAAAACCATGCCAAAGACCATGAAGGGGGTCCCGCCTACAGTTCTAGGACACCAAGAAACGTAACAGAAAACAAAGCTTAGACAGTGCTAAGTCTGAGAATTGTATGACCCTTCCTGGGCAACGTGTTAATGGCTGTTTCTTAACTAAAAACTGGAAGAAAACAGGAAACCGTCGGAACGTTAGTCTTAGGATGAGGGCTTTCTTTTCATTAAGCATGGAATGTAATTCACACTTGATTAGAATGTGGTTGGTTTCCCAGTAGTTTGGGCTAAACCTAGCGAAGCAGGACTTCTCCCAGAGAGAGCCAGGAAGCCCAGCCAAGAGGGATAGGGAAAGGCTTCTATTTCCTACTGCTAAGGGAGGAGGGCGTGTGTACTGGATGGGTCACCTTTAACACTTTAAAGTAAGCAGATTATAGGCATTCCACCTTTGTCTACAGGAATAGGAATGGCAGAAGTGGGCACTTAGAACCACCTGTAACTCCAACACCACTGGCCTCCCTCCACACCCATACTCCTGTGGCCTGGGGACGTAAGCCCGGTGGCGATGCGTAAGACCCAGCTTTGAGCCTCAGCACTGCCAAGAAAATAATTTTTTTTAAATAAATAAGATCTTCATAAAAAACATAAAACAAGAAATAAAAAGACGAACGACATAATGAAATAGTAGGCAAAATATCTGAACAGACATTTCTCCAAACATAAACTGTCAAAAAGCACTGGAGAAGATGGTCTGCATCCTCAGTCTTCCTGGAGATGCAAATCCAAGCCACAAGGAGATACCCACTCTGCCTGTGTCAATGAGATGACTACAGAAAAAGTCAGATACATACAAGCATTTTCACAAATGCAGAGAATTTTACCACTGTATAAAGTCAGGAGGTCAGAAGGCTGTGGCCTCTTTGGAACAGTCTGGAAAATCCTCAGGCATATGCCTAAGAGAAATACTACATATGTCCATACCAAAAGTTACATATAACACCTCACAGCAGCACTATTGCTAACAGCCAAAACAACCATTAACCATCGAGCAAGATATATGTGATCTATGCAATGCAATATATTTTTTAATAGGGATAAAGTACTGATATATGCTACAATATGGGTAAGCTTTGAATGCATGATAGAGGGAATATGGCTTTTAGTAGTGTCTGCACAGAACCCACAGGGCCTTGGGATCAGCTCAAACAATAGGATATTTTTATTGTTGGTTTTTTTTTTTTTTTAAAGTGGCCACAAAAGACTACTTATTGTAGAAATCCATTAACAGATAATGTTCAGACAGAAAAATCCATAATTACACAAAGTGAATTAACTGATGCCCAGGGCTAGAAAACAAAACATTTAAATCAATTTAAACATACTGACTGCCTTAGATTATGTCTTACAGTGAAAATATTCAAAACCCTTTCTTCTAATTTTCTAATCGATCTAGAATATGACAGCTACTGTTGTTCTATTATGCTACAACACATCAGAGCTTACACTGCTACAACTGTACGTAGTACCCCTTGATCAATGCCGTCCCTACTCGTTCCTTCCAAAACCAATTGTGTTGCTGGATTGATGATTATGACACAGTCAGCCCTGCGTGTCCACTGGATTCTCATACATGGTTTCAATCAGCCACAGATGGAAAATATCTGGAAACAAATGCATCTGTACCAAAAGATCTAAACCTCCCCCATTGTTGTTCCCTAAACATTAGAGTAGAACAATGATTCACACAGCGCTAGATGTCACAAGTGCCCCTGAGGAGTATGGGAGAATGCACACAAGTTCATACACGTGCCACTAGGGAGTGTACAAAGATGTATATAAGTTATATACAAGTACCACTAAGGAGTATAGGAGAATACTCATACGTTATATACAAGTGCCCCTGAGGAGTATGGGAGAATGCACCTAAGTTATATACAAGTATCATGTCATCTTACTTACGTTGGGGACTTGAACATCTACCTACAGATTTTGGTAACTACATGGTTGCCTGGAACCAGCCCTCTATAGTTACTTAGGGACTGTCATACACTAAAAGCACTATAACACTGAGTTACATGTGGATTATAGCTCAGTAAAGCTGTTTAAAAAATACCAAGCAGATTCCAAAAGGCTAAATGGGCCAATCCAAATCAAAGACTATTAAGGCTACGAAAGTGAACTGTTCTTATACGCTGTACTCAAACCCTGGTCATCTACCTTGCCTGCTGTTGTTTCGAACACAGAATGTTTTTGTTTTTGCTCTGCTGTGATGAAAGGCTAGGTACTACCTGGGCATCAGCCCCAGTGTCCTCACTGGGAAAGGGGAGCAAGTTTGCCCGAGCTTAAAATAGCTAAACACAAGGAACACACGAGCCAGGTTTAGAGGTCGCCTTTGTGATCTTAGAAATGAGTTCTAGGTTTCCAGCAGGTAGCTAGAGCGCACCACATTGGACTAAATGGTATGACTTAGCTGCAACTGGACTCAGCAGGCTGAGTCCTTGGCCAATGCTTAAGTAGTTAATGAATCATTTTTGCGTGAGTCCACTAAACAAAGGCCTCTAGACTAGCAAAGCTTTCAGAAAAATGAAGTGTTTGCAATGGAGTTGACATTCTACTTTAATAACTCATCAACCCATTCATAGAGTAAACTAATTACTTACAAATACTTAGACTGGTTAATGATCAGTCAATGAGACTTCAACAGCTGATATTTTAAAATAGCGAATTAAGAAAAACCACAGGGAAGTCATTACTTGTTACTAAAATTTGCCATATACTAAATGCGTTATCCCCAGAAAGCTAAGTAAATAGAGCTCCCAAAGCTACAGCAGTGTAGTTACACTGCACGAAACCAAACTAAACTAGCATAAAAGACACTACAAATTATACTATCAAAAATTCATTCACTGGGACACCAAACACAAGTTAAAATACGTAGCCAGATATCACATCCCCTGTCTGGTAACTAGCTCAGGTTTTGATCTTTTTTTTTTTTTAAGTTTTTATTTAGTTATTCATTTTTCTCATGTAGCCTGGGCTGGTCTTGTGTAGCTGAGGATGACTTTGAATTTCTGATTCTCCTGCTTTCACCTCCCAAGTGCTGTGACTACAAGCCTGCATACCACCACACCCAGTTGCGCTCTAGCCAAGTGCTGCACCAACTGAGCTACACACCCATTCTCTAGCTCACGTTTACTAGAGTCCAGGAATGTTTAACTGGAAAAGGCACCAAGTCCTTACTCTCTATCTACCTTCTTTCCATCACACTCCCTCTGGAGCCTCCCTTCATGGTATATTCTTGGTGTCTTTAGCATTTAAGAAAGTAGCACAGGCTTGCCTTGAAGTTGAGATGTCTATCCCAGCTTCTGGAGGGCTGGGATTACAACCAGGTGAGCACCATAATATACCTACACATCACCTCAACAATACCTACACATCCCCTCAACAATACCTACACATCCCCTCAACAACACCTTCACATCACCTCAACAATACCTACACATCACCTCAACAATACCTACATGATCACCTCAACAATACCTACACCATCACCTCAACAACACCTTCACATCACCTCAACAATACCTACACATCACCTCAACAATACCTACATGATCACCTCAACAATACCTACACCATCACCTCAACAACACCTTCACATCACCTCAACAATACCTACACATCACCTCAACAATACCTACATGATCACCTCAACAATACCTATACCATCACTGCAACTAGTTGAAATGATTCAAGTATTTCAAATAAGAACAGTTTAGGAGAAAACGAAGGGAGTAAATCTATACCAAAAGTGGACATTTTAAGCCAATTTATTTTCTGCACCTGCGAGCACCCTGTCTTGACAAGTAGCTGAGGGGAACTCTCACCGCGAGGCCCCACTCCCCACCTCTGGGGAGAAGTGCTCCCACCAGTCTGGCTTCTGCCAGGACTGTGAGTTCTTTGGGAACTCTGCTCTCCCCGTCCTCCTGTGACCTGGGTCTTCACGCAGGGTGTCACTGTAGAACGTAGTCCGTGTCTGCCCATCTGAGAGCAGCACTTTCGGCGCTTGCCTGCTGGGAAGCAGGAACTATTCAGACCTATGGTCTATCAAGTACATGCAGTACATCACAAGTGGATTTACTGTGATTGCACTTTTCACATGTGATTGAAGGTTATGAGGGATAAAGGTTCAAGATTCTGTAGCATAAAACTTCTGCGTGAGAGTTCTCCAAGGAGCGTCCTGTTGGACGTGCGTTTTTTGGTGAAACTTCTGAAGAATTAGAAAGAACACATACGCTCCACAGTGGGCAGGAGGGACCCTGTGTGTCTCATTCATTCGCGTGTACCCCAGCCCCTGGCCAAGAGCAGGACCTGGACCTCGGTCCCCCTAGGCACACAGTTGAATGGAATGAATTCTAGCTTTCTTGGCTTTCAAGTCAAGTCTAGTCTTTACTGCTGAAGCCTTGATGAAAGACTGGACTGTTTTCATTAGGGACTGAACAAGAAAAGGGGTGTGGGGAGGGGGTGCTGGGGGCAGTTAGCCAGGTCTTAGCCTGGAACAAAAAGTTGTTTATACCCAGTGTTAATCAAGCCCAAATTAAATGTGTTCTGGGTGTTCTTTGGCTTTTCTCTAAATTGCCTACAAATCTTTTAAGAGAAGGAAATGAAACGGGAGAAGAGCATTCATTGGGGACGTAGAAGGGTTTGATACAGGACAAAAGAAAAGCCCATATTTGGGATTAAAAAAAAAAAACAAAAAACAAAAAACAAAAACCAGCTCCAGTTAACCCTTTCAGCTGTGAGACAGATTCTACCCATTCCCTACCCAGTCTCCTGCTGGACCTGTGTGATAAGAATTCTGTATTCTTCTGTTATCAATAAAGGATCAGAGAAGATGCCTTGTACTTTAAAGGGGGCCAACAACTACATTTAATTTCATGTTCTTAAAGTCTTAATATCACATACATACAATTTAAAGACAGATTGGGGGGAAACCAAAGAAAACATGCCATTAAACACTGTAACCTGACGACAGGATAACAGCTGTTACCCTGGAAGAAGGCAAAAGAAATGTATTTACCTTTAAATTTTATAGTTAAAGTCTTACGATATTTAAAAATAGAGGTTACCATAGATTTTGTAGGTTGACATAAAAGAAAGATCAATTCTGCCACTAAGCAAATACTTGTCTCCCAAGAAAGAGGGCTTGAACTCATGATTCTGAAAATATCACACTAAATGCCAGAGGTGACACACGCCTCGGTCGACATGGGCAGCCACAGGTCCAGCTGACCTTTCCTCTGGTTTCTCTCATTTCATGTCACCGTTTGCCCGCCTTGCTGTGTGTGCAGCTTCACACGGTTCTCTAGGGGCAAAGTCCAAGTCTTATACAAACTTCTTGCCTGCAATTCTTTCTTATCCCAGCCTAGAGCCTGCCTAATCCTGCTCTTAAACCCAGACTAAACAGTCTACTTCCTGCGGCAAGGTGCAGACCACATCCAACACTCGGTTTGGTACCCGGCTTTTCCTTCAGTGTGGACCAGCAGGAAACAAACAGGAAGTGACTGTGCCAACCACAAGAAAAAGAAACACACGCCTGTCTGGAACTTTGCAGGACAGGATGCTTTAGCTCTCCAGCCTGTCTTGGAAGTTTTCTTGCAGCTTAGTGAGAAGCGCATGAGAGCCAGTCGGGGTGGGACCTGCTTCAACCCGGCTTACCAACAATGTGTAGGTAATTATTTATGCTTCCCCAAGCCAGTAAAGTAAATCCTGGAGGAGTTTCCTTACTATATAATATCTCATGCCTTGTTTTGTCCTCTGAAAGTATTAAACATCCTCGGGTTAAAAGTAAAATGGCCCCAAGGTTACATACAATCTAGAAATCAAGATTCTATATAAGTAAGTCACTTGGCAGGGTACAGGCCGGGCTCTTCAGGCAGGAAACCTGTCATAAATGTTGTCACAAGGTTCCTAAACTGGCAATCCTTAGGTAAGAATGTTAGCTAACTTCCAATCAATAACCCTGCCATCAACTGTACTGTCCACATGTACCGGATCCAAGAGCGTCATAAAACTATTCCTAGACTAGACGTTGTAAGAAGCAGGGTCTGTGTGTATGTGGTAGGAAGACGAAAGCATGCTGCTATAAGAATATGGTGGCAAGTAAGAGTCATAGGTCTGCAACTCAAGAGCCATTATTAGAAGGGTCCACAATCTACGTAACACCAGCAAGACTAACAAAATATATGGTTGGGCTAGGGAATAGCTCAGCAGGGGCAGGGCTCTCATCTGGTGGGTGCAAGGTCCCGCGTTCAGTCCCCAGTGACATTAAAAAAAAAAAAAAAAATTAAAAATGTAAGCAAACTCTTCCAGCATCTTATATATAGCTTTTCATGAAGAAGGATTGTAAAGGGTACCCCGTGCTGCTGATGCTGACGGCTTAGATTCTGAAGATTCAGCACTGCGCAGACCAGAAGATTGAAAAAGGTGAGTTTTCAAAGGCACGGGGGTGGGAGGGGGGGGTGGGAGGGTGGAGGTGTGTGAAGCAACCTTCACTAGTTCCACTGATAATCGCACTCAGATGATGACTTTCTGAGACAAAAAACAAGGCCCCAATTACGGGCACTTCACTGAGTACCCTGAATAAAGTGGGTCTTTTCTGAGGCAATTTCCCTACATTTATCCTAAACATTTACGATACAGCTCTGTTAAGTTTTGCAAACAGATGTATAAATGCCTGCAGTGAGGACACCCAGTAGCCCAGCATCTCCTGTCCCCAAGCCTTGCAGTCACGCAGCCTGCCCTGTGGCACTCATCTCTGTTTGGTCCTCAGAGCTTGGGGTGAGACGCACACAGCATCCTCAGGCAGGTTTCTTTCGCTTGGCATGATGTGATGGATTCATCCACGGTGCCAGGGTGTGGAAAGCTTGCTCATTTTAATGGAAGCGGTTCATTAAGTAGATTAGTGACTGATCCCATGGCATTAGAAACAAAAAATACGACACGGAGACAGTAAACAACAGGGGGAAAACTAACACTGAGCTACTTGCTTTCCAGGGCGCTACAAGCCACATTCAGGTTTCTACACGAAGCAGGACATCTATGTAAGCTGTCTAGAACTGTGCTCGGCAGGAAGCGTAAGCTCCCAGAAAGGCCCCTGTGGACAGCTGTGCCAGGGAGTACCATTCACACACCACAGTGTTACAACGGCAGTGATGACCATAGCCTCACCTCCCTGCATTAAATAACCTTTTTAAAAAGTGGTTTACCTGCTAGGATTGCTCTGGACTCCGCTGCTTACAATGCAATGTCCTGAATAAAGAATAATCAAGGAAAGGAGCTACTTTTCAATAAAATTTTTAAAATGGAAAAAGCCTGTCTGCAAGCCTGTGTGAAAACTGAGCAAACTGCATCTGGGGTAGAGTTGACAACTCTGGCTGAAGGTTATGGTCATCATGGCCAAGTCGCCTGAGGCTTCCTGGGCTACTTTCCTGAGACCAGGCTCCTAAGCACAGTTGGGATCAGACTGCAGTGAAGCCACAGTTCCAAAACATGAGGAGCAAAACAGCACCCTAAGAATCAACAGCCATATGGCTGAAGTACAGACGCTACCCTGGAGGTCAGAGAGCAGCTGAATGATGTCATCCGAGTTCCAAAGAACAACATTATGATATAATTACTTATCTAACAGGACTCACCACTATTCCCACCTCTGAGTCAGCTCTTGAACAATTAAGAAAGTAGTTTTATAATCAGTAACATGCTTTATGCTTGTCAGGCAGCTTAAAGACAATATAAGAAGTTTTCCCAGTTCTTTGCATGACCCAGTTTTATGGGGGAAATTTTATATAAATTTTAATACCTATGAAAAGCATGAGTTGGAATCAGATGCATGTACAACAAGCACTTTTACCTTAAAAAAAAAAAAAATCAGTGTAAGGAATCTGGCAACTTTTGTGTTTACAGAGAGTATGCATTTCAAAGACAATCAAGTCTAATAAATTCAGATTAGTTGTTAAGCCTAATATTAAGAACAAATCCATAAAGTAAGGTGACTTTATAACTTATTGTCTTAGAGCTAGGGCAATTCTAAAAGTAAGAGGTGACAGTAATTATATCATAATTATATTATGATGAAAACTATACATCAGAAACGGGTTTTGTGGGACAAATGTGACTACAGTAATGTAAACCGACAATGTCGTAAATTTCTATAATAAACACACATACTCTGAGTGTCGATTCCTATGAGAGAGCTGAGATGTCCCTCCTAAACTAGTGGAGACTCATTCAATTTTTTTTATTTTTTTATTTTATTTTTTTTTTTGGAAAAAAAGCTAGCATCTAGAGTCGGTGAAATATTTTAGGTTAAGAACTTACCAAACAGTGCATGAAGCTCTATAACCTAACCTTCTGAAGATCTGACTTACAAGACAATAGACAATGTTGGAGTTCCTATGTCAGTCAGTGAGTGGGCATGTCCATAGCGAATTTTAAGATGCTGAAATCTCATCAAATTGAGAGAGGTGATATGGAAGAAACACTACTCAAGACACCATTTCTTCACATCCTGGGAAGATACTGATGCTTAATTCTTCCCTGTGAGTTCAAATCAAGGCTGTGTCAAGCCACGGGGTACCACACCTTGGAGTCATTGTGCATTGGGTCTGAATGAGTTTGGTTACTGTGGTACACTCAGCGATCTTTCGGTGTTGCTAGACTTCCCACAACCTCACGTTGTTGCAGAGTCCCTTGCTGTGACTCAGTTCCGTACAGGTTTCTGACTCACAGTTAAGAAGCTGTGAGAACACTTGGATCTTTTTATTTACACACACACACACACACACACACACACACACACACACACAGAGAGAGAGAGAGAGAGAGAGAGAGAGAGAGAGAGAGAGAGAGAGAGAGAGAGAGAGAGAGAGAGAGAAATGAAGACACATTTGGAGCACTCCCAAAACAATAGAGAACTACTTTATGAACTAATCCTAAATTCAAACCCAGCCTGTTTCACGTACATGAAATAACTTCCTCTGAGTTAGGTAGGCAGTCCACAGCCGGAAGGCATGGGAACACTACAGAACTCCATGAATCCTAAGTGGTTCCAAAACGGGCTACCACAGGCCAAAAGGGGTTACCACAGCCACCCCATCAATGAATCCTAACAGTGGTTTCAACAGGGGCTACCACAGGCCAAAAGGGGCTATCATCGGCCAAAAATGGTGGTGGTGGGGAGGATAGTCTTACAAGATGGGTGAGAACCAAAGCCAAAGTCCCTTCTGTTTCGTGGGGGCAGATTTCAGCCGGCATACCTGCTGTGCTGTCTCTTGGGTTATGGACTGAGTCTACCTACCTACATCTTCTGGCTTTTGTGTCATTTCTCCCCAACAGCAAATCTGTCATCTTCCCTTACAGCAAACCTACCGTTTCTACTCTCTAGCTCCTTTGTGCCCATTCCCTTTCCCTGCAGACATCTTCTAGTCCTCTGCCTCTTCTCGTGTTTGCATACTTCCTATGTAAGTCTTCTTTTCCTATTCCAATTCCACTGCCTTAAATCAAGTGTCAAAAATTAAAAACATGCCCTTCCTCTGAAGTTATAACAAGATCACTTCAATTTTATTAACCTCTGAAAGGCTGTCAAGTCTCACATCATCAGCTTTTAGGAAGGCATTCAGAAGTAGCACTGGGAGCCGTCGATGGCCTAAAGCTTGCTCACTTCTCAGATCAGAAAGCCCAGGAAGTCCTTTTCCATCCCAGTGACCAAGGCTACGCGTTTGCCTTTCTTACTTTATAATCATTATCTATGCATATGCTATCACTGCTTGCCCTAAACCATTCTTCACTAACCTGAACGATACAACCTTTATATTTTTAACTTCAATGATTTTTTTCCTAGAAGTAATAAAATATAATTCACATACAAGCCATTTAAGGTATACATTTCAATAGCTATTGAGACACTAACATCATTACAATCAATTTTCAAACATTTTCATAAGCAACTTGGTACCAGGTTACTCTTAATCACTTTCACACTCCAGGCATCCCCAGTCCTGACAACATGAATTGTGTTCTGTGTTTGTCCCTAGATTTGTATCTGTTCTGGACATGTTTTTTAAGATTCATTTTTACTTATGCGTGTGTATGTGTGGTTGCATGGGTAAATGATATATATATGTAGGTGCACTCAGAAACCAGAGGAGGGTGTCAGATCCCTTAAATCTAGGGTTACATGCTACATGGGTGCTGGGATATGAACTTGGGTCCTCTCCAGCCCCCCATTCTGGACGTTTTATGAAGAATTCTATACTGTTAATCCTTTGTGACTAGCTTTCCCATAATGTAATGATCTCATCATTCATCTGTTATAGCACACACAGTATTTAATCCTTTTTTATTGACAAAAAAAATATACCACAGTGTGGTTATAAAACACTTAATTTGCCCATAGTTGGACATTTGAGTTGACCTACTTTTTGGCTACTAGGAATGTGATGCTATGAATGGTTAAATACAAGTTAAGTGTGGAAATTTCCATTTCTCTTGGGAGCTGATATGTTGAAGACTCAACTTCTGGGACCTCAGAATGAGGTCGTATTTGAAAATTAGGTCTTTAGCAGAAACAATCAAGTTAAAGTGAGGTCACTTGGGTAGCCACTAACTCAACAGTATTGGTGTCTCTACAACATGAAGAAATATAGACAAGGACCCCTACCCGCATGGGAAGAATACACGGGAAGAGGACAGAAATGGTGGTCTATAAACCCGGGGAGTATCAAACACTGGCAGCAATCACCAGCATCTAGAAGATGCAAAGCCTGGACACAGAGGAAAACCCCGCCCATGCCTTAAAACTTAGGATTTCTAGGCTCATAAAAAGAATTTCTGTCGTTTTGAGCGTCCAATCTAGGCACTGTCTTTAAGCCGCACCAGGACACACACTAACACAAGAGAGAGTTCAGGAGTGGGGACCCGCAGGGTACCCTGAATCAGTCCTTTCAGGAAGCTGCAATATTGTCCTCCAAAGCCTCTATGCCATTTGATTAGGTAATTTTCCAATACACTATTAGTACATTGGAAGCTTCCCTTATTGCAGACAAGCCTTATGCCTGACCCTACCTTCCATAGGTGCTTTCCCTCACCTCTCTCTCACCACCACTGGTGGGGACCTTTCCTAGCTCCCTTGCAGAGCAGGAAATTACCAAAGCGCTAGCAGGCCAGGGAGCACTAGGAAAGAAGTATCTTCAGGAGGCCTGTCCTTGTAGGCAGGTGAGGAGTACATGGCACTAAACAGCAGGAGACTTTTTAGAACAGGGATCACCTAGCTAAGCAAAAGGAAAACTGATGGAGACGGAGCCATTTTCTTTGGAGCCTGGTCACAAAATGATCTAAGTTCACAGAATATAAATCCCATTAAAAAAAAAAACAATGGAATTTTCAATTTCAGTTTGCTGTTCTAACTGAACCCTCAACTCTTTAAACAATAAATAATCTAGTCATGATAGTCACAATATAATTTAATCACATTTTAATTTTCCTGAGCAAATAAGAATAGAATCCTTTATATATTTGAATAAATATGTATGTATATGTGAATATATGTATGCATATATATATGTATATATATGCACAAAAAGATGACCACCATGTTTATCCAATAAACCTTGTAACAGCTGATAAGGTCTGTAGATTATAGAGTCTGCATGACTAGTGGATGTCAGGTATTCAAGTAATAACCTGGGCCTAGATAGCGCCACTAAAACTTAGCGAAGATAACCACATGGTAAAATGTCCATACTAAAAAAATCTCAGCGATCACCTCACTTTGTGATCAGCAACCTACACCCTTTCACGCAGAGCTTCAACCATCCTGATTCTACAGCCTTGTATGGAGGGATGGTGACGCAAGGGATTCATGACCAGCAAGCTGTGGCCAGTGACAAGACAGGGAAGACGGGCACAAAACGGTGAAAGGAACAGCCGTGGGGATTAGCGGAGGGACAGCAAGAGTGAGAAATGCCACCCTTGACCATTGGCACCCCAGGATGGTGAGCCCAGAGTCCTCAAGAGTTCTCATTTAGAATCCAACATCAAGTCACTGAAATAAATTGAGGCTCCTGACCCTCTCCAGGCTCTTAGCAGAAGTATGCGAATAAGCCAGTTGTTTCCATTTCCTCCCCTCTAACATTCTCATAGGCGGTGACTAAGCCTAGTCTGGAAAACTGGAACAAATGAACTGCTCAGGAAACCCGGGTCTGAAAGCGCAGCCACATTTGTTTGAAATTAGAAGAAAATAGACAAAACTGAATTCTAGATAATTTACTTAAAAGACTCAAATTTATTTTCAAGTCTTAGCCTCTTTTCATTTTACAGCAGAAGCCATGTGATCCTTCAGATCAGAGCTCGTCCAAGCGCAGAGGCCCCAAAAACAGCAGCTGTCACCAGTAGCTGCTAAAACAAACACCAGGTCTTAACTGTACCTCTTGATCCTGAAACTCCCAGGGTGCAACCCCACAATCCGTCACACTGGACTCCCCACATGACTGATGCACGCTGACTGACATCTGAAAACCTCTGCCTCAGCCACAATGATCACCAAAATCTACAGGAGATTTGGGTAATAGGACAGTGGCTTCTAAAATATGAGGTCACAAGGGGCACACACAGAGAGGAGGGTGCTCTCAATTTCTAGAGGAACTAGAACACGTAGCAAGCTCTAGAGCAGGACAGAGAGCCGGTACCTTCTAGATGTTTCAGGAGGGCTCTACTGCTGTTCCCGTGAGCAGATATCAGAACGGTTTTGCCCTTTAGTATTTCAGGAGCAATCCTTTCCTTCCAGTACGGAAGAAGTCTTTCCAGAACATCCTTCAAGCTTTCTGAACGCGGCAATTGATCCAGGGCTACGTCGCACACTTTATACCGCCGGTCATCGTAGATCTCGTGGAAGTAGGGATGGGACTCCTCGATGGGAGGCGGGGTCACATTGTAGCTTCTCCTCCAGAGCCTTACCTGCTCTTCACCATGATTCAGGGCCATTTTCTCCCTGTTGAGGCCAATCAAGGCTCCATAGTGACGCTCATTGAGACGCCAGGAGCTCTCCACGGGGACCCATTCCTGCCCCAGCTCTTCCAGGATCAGCCAGGCTGTGTGAATGGACCGGTTGAGAATGGACGTAAAGACTAGATCAAACTCAAAGTTCAGGGCTTTGAGTTGCTTCCCACAGTCCCGAGCTTCCTGCAGCCCTTCACTGTTAAGTTTCTGGTCCACCCAGCTACAAAATCGGTTCTGCTTATTCCACTCGCCCTCTCCGTGTCTCAGAATGATGAGTCTGTGCTTGGACATGCCGGTAGCCGAACTTCCCTGGTGTGCTCAATGGGATAATGTTCAAGAGCTGCAGGGTATCTAGAAAGAGAAGAGGGAAAAAATACAAATTACATTCACTATTCGAACGACTGCCCGGTAACGGAGAACAATTATACAACAGCCAGTTTCTAAGACGAACTGAAATTCCTTTCAACAGTTTTGACGTCCAACGTCTGGGGTTCACACCCTATGGCACATACAGGCACTCTTCAGATGATTACAGACAACCCTGCTGACTTAAATTTTCTGATGGCTGGACAGTATGTTAATTGTATGACATAAAATGGCAACACTCCATTCTAATGGTGTGTTTCTACCCAACAAGGAGGCAGTTTATGCTTATTAAGGAGAGGACAAAAGAGATGAATTATAGGTCTCAAGAAGAATGACCGGTAGCTGGGAGGGCCCAGCTCCTTGCAGCTGACTCCGCCGAAAGCGCCCTTCTCCGTTTGAGTCACCTTATCGTGCACATTTTAAAACATGCCATCTCAGGGGAACACTACATCGACGTCACATGTCACACAATCTCTCTGGCAGGTGACAACCAGCTCTTTGATGCTACAGGCTCACAAGTCTAGGGTCTGGGGAGACACTTTGGTCCGACACTCAATTATAAATAGTATAAAGTGGCCTTAGCAAGAGCAAAGGTAGTGCTCACTGAGGTGACTTTTCCCCTACTGTTGGCAGGAATAAATCCGGATGCAAAACAAGTTATCAAGCAGCTGAGAGACGCTGTCTGCAGGAACAGATTAGCAGGAGCAGGTCTGCGGGAGTGCAGGGAACCATGCTGATAAGAAGGCCTTGCCTCCTCCCCCTCCCCACCCCAGTGCAGAAATTCTACTCACATCAGCCACAAAGTGTGAGTAAAACCTAGGAAAGCAACCCTAACCCTGTGCTGTTGCTACTACCCCAAAGCTCCATGGGCCTACTCTGCCCCTTGGTTCTTCTAGACCTGGCTGCGTCAGCCCGCCTCTGATGCTGTGGACAAGAGTGGGTCACTATGCTCGGTGACACACTGCTCGGGTGGCACTTTCCGTCTCCGCCCCACTGTTTCGTCCACGCTGGGGAGCAAAGATTATATGAATACCAGGGCCTGGCTTCTGCCACTCTTGGCAGCTTCCCGTAACTGGAGATTTTTCTGTCCTGCTTGAGCTGTGATTCACCCACAGTTACATAACAACCAGTGGCAGTGTTTACTGGAGCCTGTGCCTAGATTGTACTCTTTTTTAGTAATTCCTGGAGGTTCTGAAGGGGTAAAGCTTCACTAACATAAGGCATTAGGGATAAGGGGTGGTGGTGACCCAGGTGGTTTATAAGTAGCTGAAAAAGGCTACAAGAATCAGAATTAAGATTGCTCTTTCTTACTGAGCATTCAGTCTGAGGCTTTGGTGAAACTGGAGGAGGGTTGCACCCAGTGTCTAAAGAAGCAAGGCCCAGGTGCAAGCAGCTCACAAGGCAGGGAGACGGCATAATGCCCACCCTCTCCGCCTTAGAGGGGCAGCAAGGTGCAAAGGAGGGAAGAGGGTAAAAGTCACCTGAGCCAGCCGACTCTTCAGGCCCAGGGGACAATCGCATGATGAAGCTCCAGCTTCAAGGATCTTCATCTGGGGAAGACCAAGCAATGGATCCATGGGGATAGGTGTGGTACAGAGTTAGAGTTGTGTGTAAACAAACAAACAAACAAAAAACAAACACAAAAAAAATTTGTGTGTTTGTGTGTGTGAATGCTTTGTCAGCATACATGTCTGTGCCAGAAGAGAGTAAGAGATCCCCTGGATCTAGAGTTACAGATGGTTGTTAGCTACCATGTAGGTGCGGAGAATCAAACCGGGTCTTCTAGAAGAGCAGCCGGTGCTCTCAAATGCTGGCCCATCTTTCCAGCCTCGAGAAAAGGTATTTTTATATTCCTGCCAAGTAATAGAAGTTTCGTGCCTATTGAAAACCGTACTCAGTCTTGTAAATCATGTGTTTTGTTTTGTGGGTAAGAAATGAGAAGCAGGCTATCAGCTCTTCCTCTACTCCAGCCCTTCATTTGGCATGTCAAGCACAAAGCCTCCAGGCTAAACGGTTAGCCTGGTGTTAACTGTCGAGTTGATGGAGACGGCCTCTGAGCAAGCCTGTGGGGATGATCTTGACTGTGTGACTGAGGTTAAAAAGAATCACCCGCTGCGGGTGGGGGCACTGCCTGAGTGAGACCCGGGACTGTGGGAAAACTGGAGGGAGTGCAACCCTGACTAGCATGGATGCACTATTGCACTGCTCTGCTCTTGGCTGTGGCTGTAATGCGACTGGCTGCTTCCCATTCCTGATGCCTTGATTATCCTGAAATTATGGACTGTAACTTGGGAATTGTGAGCTAAATAAACTCTGTCTCCTTCAAGTCGCTTTTGTCAGAGTATTTTATTCCAGCAATGGGAAAGAAACTAAGACAGGCATGGTGGACAAAGTCTGTAAGAAAAGCATTTCTCAATTGGTTTTGGATTATAAATCAGATCAAGGGAACCAAATGAGGAGCAATGGCATTAAAGGTACCCAGATAACTGCCACTGAGCTTCCCAGTATCTTAATCTGCTACAACTGTTTCTACGTTTTTTAACAAACAATCCTGATTTCCTTTTTACTGAAAATGTATATAGTGGAGCAGAACAGTACTACAGCCACAAAACTATGCAAACACACTCTCCTTAGTTAGTTTACTATCAACAGTGGCTGCATAGGCTACTGGGTTATTGTTTCCCGGAGTGTCTTCCTCTTATTATTTATTTAATATGTGTGGGTGTTCTGTCCGAATGTCTGTCTGTGCACCACACACAATATGCCTGGTGCCCATAGAAGCCAGAAAGAGAGTCAGATCCCCAGGACTGGACAGACGATTGTGAGCTGCCATGTGGGTGCTGGGAATTGAACCCGGGACCTCTGGATGGGCAGCCAGTGCTCTTAACCTCTGAGCCATCGCTCCAGCTCCATCTTCTTCCTTTTAAGAGTATGGTCTGTTTGAAGAAAGTTTACTAAACCAACATGTTACATGACTCTAGATCTTTCCTCCCCCCCCCCGCACCCCCCTGTCTTTCCTTCTCTCTAGACACGTCCTTATGATGATTTATGGGTACATGTGGCATGTATACACACTTTACATACGTTGTGTGTGTGTGTGTAGGTCAGAGGTTGCTAGCTAGGTGTTTTTCACATTATTATTGTTGTTGTTGTTGTTGGGATACAACCTCATGCTACACCAGGATCTCACCAAGACTAGCTGGCCAGGAAGCCCAGGGACCCTCCTGCCTGGTCTCCCCAGTGCTAGGGTTATAGGCACGTACCACCAAGCCTAGTTTTTTCATTTTTTGTTTTTGTTTTTTTTTTTTTAACATAAATACTGGGGAATCTAAGCTCAGGTCTTCACATCTGCAGAGCACTAAGGCATCTCTCCACTCATTTTCTTAGTTCTCTAACTATGGGTGTGTGCCTGTCTACTCTAGTGAAGTGATTTCCCAAAAGACTATGATCAGTCACTTCTCCATGGAGACCAACTTCTTCTCTCAGGGCCCATGCTACTCTGACTCCCCTATGTCCATTACATCCTCAGTGAAAACTCCTGCATTTGGATCTACATTTCCTCCAGCTCTCCTACTTTTACATCCTGGCCTCGGAGTTTTGTTTTATCCTATGCTATGACGGAGGTGGTAGTGAGCTTAACCACAGTAGTTGATGCAGAGTGCGTGTTCCAACCTTCAGCCACGCTTCATGCAGTAATTTCTAGTGTGCCCATTTTACAGGCAGATACAGAGCGGGAAGGGAAACACTTGCCTACGGGGTAGTAAATGGCAGGACTGTAATTCAGTCTCAGCAGGGCCCCAAGGACACCTTCATACCCTGAACGGTTCTGCTACACCCATACCGGAACCCAAGGCTCTGACCTCAAACCTTGACAGCCCAGTTTTTTTTTTCTCACGTGACAAATGAATGATTGACATGCTGAAAACCCATCTCCGTGAGCCTTCCCTGACGCATCCATTTCTTGGGTTTTCAAACGTGCAGAAATACGATTTGGGCACAGCACAACGATAAACCTGTGAGGAACATGGCTCCTGCGGAGATTATGCCTTCAAAAACCAGTGTGGGAAGGTGTACATGCCCGTGTGCCAGTAACAGTGAAAGTAACTGACACCATAACCTCATAAAAGAGGAAGAAGAAGGCAGAAATTCTCTTTCTTCGTGCACATAGCATTACCTGAGGTGGATTTGGAAAGATGTGAATTTAGATGGATATTAAAAAGGGGTGGAGTTCTAGCCTAAGGTGACAATCAGGAACAGGTGCATGGAGAGAACAGTAGGCCCACTCAACATGGAGTTTTAAGTAGGTGACTGTTCATCCTGATTTGCCTGCTTCACACTTGTTTCCTTCCCCAATATAATTATTACTAAGGCCCCCTTCACACCTATTTGGAAAATTATATGGTCAGTCTGTATAATCAGGAAGTGGGCGGAGACTAACCTGAGAGATAAAACTCAGGGCCTTGTACAAAGAATGCAGACTGTGCTATAAATGTTGAGACATCATTAAAGGATTAATAGCATGCATTTGAGTACACTGAAGCTCACAGAGACGTACAAATATTCGTTGTGAGGGGTTCTTGCAGTAACCCTGGTAACATATGGCTTTGTACTCTATATGATCTCTGTCATAACTAAGTACAATTGTATAATTCTGTCTCTGTGGCTGAAAGTGTCTATATGTAATGCATAAGTGAGTAAATGTGACATAATTTAATGATGGCACCAAAATTAGAATTTCATGTTATACATTTTTATTGCTAGGTTAACTTCATCAGTTTAAAATGCAAAAAAAAAAAAAACCAAAAACAAAAAACAACAACAATAACAAAACAACCCCCCCAACCCAAAAAACAAAACACCCATTTATATCTGTGATCTATATAAAAATAATGGGCCAGGAGGCTTTGGTCTGCAAACCCCTGCCTATCTAGACCCCATACCTGGATGTGTTCTTTACACTAGTATTTCTGGCCTTAACCAAGTATCCCATCACAAAGGACAGTCCCAATGTTATAAAATAGCTGGCTTACATGGAGACTTTGAAGAAACAAAACAAACAAACAAAAAATTTTACTCTTGGCCAGAACTGCCAACTACCTCGGGTAATGGAATCCCATTCACAGTTATTATTTTTTTCCCCTCAAAGAATAAAACACTAAACATACTGAAGTCAGCCTGAATACCCAGTTTGTGCTTAATTACCAACAGGTCCAAGGGGGGATTATGGGAAAATGATTCACCTGTCAACCTCCTACAGACCACATCTCCAATTTGCCAGGCTCTACCTACCCTCTCTATAAATCACGTTTTAGTGTTTTATACTAAAGTAAATGTCTATTTGTTCAGAAGCAAGTACAATGCAGCTGTTTAGCAACACAGAATCAAACAGGTGATTCAAAGAGTACTTTTCATAGATCACTTATAACCTCCCAACACCTTTCATTACAATATGTGTAGAAATTTCATATATATATATATATATATATATGTACATTCATATATATACATTTAATATACATGTTGAAATTCCATCTAGATTATAAAACCAAAGATTTGTTTTCCCTATAAATGCCACTGTGAAGCTATGCTTCAAAATTAGTATTCATTTGACAAGGCAGAAACAGAGAGCTGATAGGTGAGTGATGGGCATGTCAACAAATTTACTGAGGATACTTCTGAATCTCGGAACCTCGAAGTACTTTCAACATTTGCAGCATGCCCATCTTGCTTCTGCTTCCTACTTCTGTTCATCACTGACCACATCGTTTTGCATATTCTTTCGCTATTCTGTTTACAAATTAACACTGTTAGGATGTTGTTTCCTCCTTCCCTCGAGTGTGTGGAAAGTAATGTACACCTAAGACTCTTGTATCATAACTCAGGAAGAGATGGAGAAATCAACAGTGTGAACAGAGCCTAAAACTTATTTTCTTCCATTTTCAAAATGACAGTAATGTATCAGGTAATATCAAATAAGGAACAAGGGACCAGAACCATTTCCACCCAAAGCTTACTTTTAAGAATTAAATATCCCCAAGGAAGGCCTTATACCCTCCGAGGAGTGGATGGGGGATGGGAAGGTGGGAGGGAGGTTGGAAGGGGGGAAGGGAAGGGGAACTGGGGTTGATATATAAAATGAAAAATAAAATTTTTAAATAAAGAAAGGTAGCCAGCCAGGAATCCTAAAACAAACTAGGGAAAAAAAAAAAAAAAAAAAAAAAAAAAAGAATTAACTATACCAAACCACCTCAAGAATACTCCAGGATTTTCCTAGTCTAGTCCAAATTCTTACTGTGAAACTTCAGCAACCTTTACTTCCCACTGCACGAGAGATTTAACAGTACGGAAGATAAGTGGGCTCTATTTGTGGACAAGGAGAAAGACTACCAGTGTCTCCAATCAATTAAAAAGGGCCAGTTCTTCCAGAGTTTCAAGCATCTTAACAAAATACGCCTTCCCCAGACTCAAGCTCAGTGTTAGAAATTCAAAATGCTTCTCAAAGGCACATAACATGCCATCACCTACTACTTCCCTAGAGACTGATATGGTAACTTTCCCTCCTGTGTGTGTGTGTGTGTGTGTAAATGTGTGCCTGTGTGCGTGTGAATGTGTGTGTGTGTGTAGTTCTCGGAGCCCCTCTGCATCAGATGCTGCCACTCACAGGTATCTGAGACACTGAAACCCTCTCCTCTCACCCTGCAACCTCCCATCTGCTAACACTCCCCACAATGTGTTACTAAGGCAACAGATTACAGCAGGCGGCTCCCTCTTTTTGGGGGAGAGACACACATGTGTAGTACTGAGATTCAACTTCATGGCAATTGTCCCAGCCTGCTTGGAATCACGAGTGTGTTTGCAATACCCACTCAAATATTCTTTTCTATCTCCTGCTACTTCCCCAAGGTGGTAGATTTGTCAATACAAGCCGTGCCCATCAAATCCCAAAAGTTCAAAGTCAAAAAACCTGGGCAGAAGCCCAGCTCAGCTGCTTATAGACAGTTAGAGCATGAATATATATTAAATTCTTGGGACCCCCCCCCAGATCCCCATTCTCTTCGGGACTACTAGGGGACATGAAATGAATTATGCTAAAGTACTCTACCCAACAGTGAGAGGTAGAAAGGTAAGCTTTAACTAACTCATGGATACTGGCATAGACTGAAGGCCGGTCAGTGTGATTCTCCTGGGCTGATGGTATGAACATACTCAAACAACTAGAAGTAAGTGACATGAAGGGAAGGTTAAAGAGGAGAAACTTAAAAGAGAGAAAACTGCAATCAAACGTGGGTGAAAGAGAAGGAGGAATGGATTACGCCATCCTAGAAGCCTACCAACTACTGTTAGATCCTGCAATCCAAAATGTGTTAGTGAAGAGGCCAATGTTAAGTTTATAGTCTATAAAGTATTTTATCACCATATTTCCTTACTGAGAGGGTTTTGTTATTGACACCTTTTGATCCAGGGGGTCTCACTATGTGGTCCAGGCTGGCCTCAGTGTTGCAGAAATTCTCTTGCCTCAAAACCTCCTAAATCCCGGGATTACAGGAGCACGGCACCATGCCCAGATATTACTACCTTTTGTTCTGTTTCCCCATATAAATATCACCTCACGGTTGATTTCAATTCGAAGAACGTCCAAGATGCCACCAGTGAGAGCATTTTGAGTCCTCTGTTCTCTAGACACACATAGTTGGATTCGTGGATGATGAATTCAGATTATATCAATCTCTACTTAAAGTGAAACAACCCTATTAATTTCAACAAAGCAGAAAAGGCTAAGAGGAAGAGAAACTAAAAACAAACAATCCAAACACTAATAGTGGTGACCTCACAGCAGTCACCAATGAGATTAAAGATAATTTTTTTGCTACATTATATATGTTTATACTTTCCTTTGCTACCATATATGTCTATACTCTGCTTTAAAAATCTTCCTTCCTTTCTTACAGTGATACACTTTGCTTGTTTCAGTTGAAGTATGGGCACAAAAAAACACATCCTTGAGGCTGGGCACTTTCATTTGATACAGACCTTATACAGAATTCAATGCAGTGAGATTTTCCTTGTGGACTTGGTAGTGAAAATTTGTCTAATCATCTTTATTTTTAAGTAGGCTTGAATGAGGGAATGGGCCTCAGACATTCGAAAAATGAAAAGTCGGTGTTGAGATTATTTGTTTAAGATCACTCAAACAACTTTTGAACTAAAGCCAGTGCCATGGCTTCAAAATCACTATTCATTAATTGTGCTATTTGTTGGGATGCTGCCTTTTAAAATCCCGACACTATCCTGGGAGTGTCTACAGAGTGTGAGGTGCTAGAGCAACAGGAAGATGGGTAAAATCTAGTCTCTGGGTTCAGGGGAGACAGTTTTAAGAGACAAATTGATATGGCTTCTGCTTGTATTATGAAAAAAAACATCAGTACCTGCTGGCGAAATCTAACAGTTTGCTTTTTATTTCCTTCTGAAGGAGTCTGAACTCAGTTAATTCAGAAACTATAAATCCTTCCTAATTGGGGGGGGGAACATCATTCTGCAAAGCTTAATAGTGGACTTAATTTCAATGTCGCCTTTCTTTTGACCCACTGTAGTGAAACGCTGGTTCCCATCCCCTACAACAAAAGGAATTACACTTTTTGGACGTGGTGTGTGTGTGTGTGTGTGTGTGTGTGTGTGTGTGTGTGTGTGTGGAGGGAGGGGTGTGCTCCCCGGAACCTGTAATTTGGTTCCAGAGATCCACTACTTACGAGACCTCTTAGCCTTCCATGGCCTTTTCCCCCATCCCCTTATTAACTTACACCTACACACAGTGCAGAGACCTGCTTCCTTCCAGGGAATCTACTAGCCAAGACCATTTGCCACACCGTCCAGGAGGTAGAGTTCAGCAATCCTAAGAGCCACCAGCAAGCACTCCACAGCTGGGTTCACCCTCCAACCCACAGCACTCACTCTTCCTGAAAGAGGCTTTCTGAGACCGGGACAGCTGAGACCCGGGGAGGGGGGATCCTGAGCGTCGCGCTTGACGGGGCGGAGCGGGCATCACATTCCCACCAGACACTAAAGCCGGGCAGGATAGGAACTGGCCTCCTCACGATAAAACACCACGCCACTCAAAAACAAAAAGAAAGGAACTCGCGGCTGTAACGTGCTACCACGAAACCACTCACCTGCAAAGAAGCCGCAAGCAGCAGCCGCTCCCCAGCGATCCCCAGCTGTGGGCGCCAGCAAGGATTCATGTCTAACCACCGGCACCGACGCTCTTTTCTAGTCCAGAGGCCAGGCTGGGCAGGACCGACGGCGCTGCGTATTGGACGGCAGAGTTGTCACTCGCCTACGGCCCCGCCCTCCCGCCCGCAGCCAGCTGGGGCTTCTTTCCGTTTTCCCAAAGCCCTCCGGTAAGAAGGGAGGCTTTTGATTGGTTCAATCATGAGATGGACGCACGCCTCGACCAATAATATGGTGGTTTCGTCGTGGGTGGGCGGGGCTTTCCGTAGAGCGTCAAACCCCGGAGCGACGCCGCTGCAGGGGAGAAGGCTGAGTCCTGGCGGCCGCTGGAAGAGCGGTTTGAGGTCCCTGGAAGCGTGAGCTGTCACACCTGCTGGGAAGAGCGGGGCCGGCCGAGCCGCGGGAGGCGCGAGGTGGCGTTTCTTTCAGATTCTACCCGGGCGATCTTCGCGCACGAGTGCGTTGTAAATAGGGATGGGAACGGAATCCTTCTTACTTTCTCCCGACATTGCTAAGGGAAGAGACACGAGTAATAGGAAACCCCACAGCGGGACGTGGCGAATGAGGCGGCGCAGGAGGGAATCCTAAACTTGGGAAACCAGTTTCTGAAGAGAAAGAACCCTGCCCAGAGCTGGCATCAGAGCTTCTGGAAGCTTCTCAGTGGGCTTTCAGCTACCACACAGTGTTTGAAGCGTGTGTGTCAGAATTTGGGGGTGTGGAGGGGGGTGGGTGAGATAGATAAGAAATGGTGTGTTTGCCTGGCAACACAGGAAAATCCCACTTCTTGATTTCCAAAAGCTGACCTGCCTAGTATTTAATGTCTCCTGATTTTTTTCCCCCTAGTTAATCCAATAAACAAGTCCAATAATTTTTGTGACCAGCTAACAGATTCTCAGATCAGTTATCCATCCGTACATTTAGGGAGATAATCTTGCCACACGTTAAACTTCTGTGCCACTTTATGAACTGATGTCATTAAATCTACTTGTAGAAAGTTGTATGCCCACTTACCCATTTTAGCACATGATAATTGCACCTGTTTTTTTTTTTTTTTTTTTTTTTTCTTTTTCAAAGAACCGGCATTCTTTTGGAGCATTTTCAAAGCCTGGCAGCTCCTGGCAGGAGATTGGCCATCTCCAGTAATAGTTGTAATTTGAACAGGATTTAACTAGCGTTCAGGTGCAAACACCTGGAGGAGATAGCTTCCGGTTTTAATGTAGGGAATGCAATTGGCAACCTGTTCTTTTTCTTCATGCAGACGGGGACAGGTAAACATTTCTACTGCAATATCAAATACTGTAATATCAATTTCTACTGTAATACCAAAGTTTTCTACTCAGGAAGGATGATGGCAGTCATTCAAAAACCAATCATAATAAGCAGTCGTACACAGATGGGTAGTGGTGGCATGGCACACACTTTTAATCCCAGCACTCAGGAGGCAGAGGCAGGAAGATCTCTATGAGTTCAATGCCAGGCTGGTCTATAGAGTGAGTTCCAGAACAGCCAAAGCTATCCAGAGAAACCCTGTCTGTACAACAAAACTAAACTAACTAACTAACAAAAAGCAACCATACAGCATTTGACATTTAGGGATACCTGAGCCTAAGGATGCCTACTTATTTGGTTTACTTTGATGTTGTTATGAATACCCAGAATTCTAGCTTGTCATATAAACTTTAACTATATTTGTCTCTTAGAATTATCCCCCAGAGTCATTAGCATATGTATTGTTTATTAGTGATTCTCTTAAGTAGGAATTAAAAATGAAATGTTTGGAGCAAAGCATGGTCTTTGTAACACAGATATTAACAGAAGCTAACAATGTTAGGGGTTGGTGTTGTCATAGCAAGGTTGTTCTCATGGTTATCTAGATAAGAATATATCCTGGACCTCCTGTTCTGATCTGTCTATGAACTGTTTTCCTTGGGAACATTAAAAGACTGAGATTATGCTCATAAAGATTACCATAAGCCCATTTAACCTTTAAAAATATTAGATTAATGCATTACTTCACAGGGCCTCCCAAAGAAACCCATCTAGTTCTTTACACAAATGAATAGAACTAAGTGATTTGATCAGACATAGTTAAGTATTTAACTATGAGACAAAAACCCAGTTGCCAATTTGTAATTCTTGGAAGTTCTTTCTTCTTACACCCTCCTCCCTCAAGCAATATATTCCAGTCATGGGTTTAATTCTGAGGCTGGAGAGATGATTCAGCAGTTAACGCCACCCTTGCAGAGGACCTGAGTTCAGTTCCTAGCACCCACATCTGATGTCTCACGGCTTCTATAACATCAGCTCCCAGAGATGAACACCCTCTTCTGGACTCCATGGGCACTTATATTTACATGTGCATATCTGTCCACATACCTAAAACACAGTAAGGAAGCCAGATGTGGTGGTCAATGTCTTTAATCCCAGTACTAAGGAGGCAGAGGCAGGCAGATTCATATGAGTTCAAGGCCAGCATGGTCTACATGGTGAGTTCCAGGAACATCAGGACTATAGTGAGACCCTGTCTCAAAAGGAAGAAAAAGGAAAAGTGGCAAGAATTAATTTTTTAAAACTTAAAATGAGGAGTTTCATTCCGGTTCATTTCAACTCTTGGTTTAGTCTCACTTTCATCAACTCTTGGTTTAGTCTCACTTTCATCCAAATAAACGAAAAAGTAATAAATTATTTTAACTTTGTTGCCTGTCTTTATTGTTTTCGTATATTGGAAAGTCAGTATCAGCCCATTGATACCTTGAGAATTGCTCCATTAACAGCCCGGTTAAAGTGTCATTTTATGGTAGCATAGTTACCTGGTCAGAATAACTTCACAGAGGCCCTCCTAGCCTTTTACCAGTAGGACTGAGCAGGTCCATGAAGCATAAAAACATTATCCACTGACCCGGACTGGTCTACTTTTATCTAGTTTAGCAGAACCATTGTCTTTCTCCAGTAAATTACAGAGTTAGTTCTCTACCCCATGTACAGGACTGTCTGTTTATCTCAACACCATGAGTGGGCTATTTGCTGCTGGTAGTCAGTCAGTCTCCTACCGACTCTCAAAGTCAGGTTAATCTCGCTCAACAGGCCCCTGTCTGCCCTCTACCACTGACCGGAGTACAGGTTCCCCTTTCCTGAAACTATAGAGTACGAACACACATACTGCCAACACCCTAGTGTCATCTGCCACCAGGTTCAGCCTGCAGCCTTTCAGCAGCTCTCTGAAAAGTCTCCCTGAATCTGAGTTTGCTCTGCTCCCCCCAGCTGAGAGCAGTGACTTTCCATTGTCCCTTGTAGAGCCCTTCCTTTCTCCCTGTGTCAGGGCGTTACCCATGTATTTCTCTAAATGTTAGTTTATACTCACTGTTAGCTCCACAAAACAGACCTGAAAAAGCATGTAATTCTGTTTATTTCAATTTGGTTTTCTGAGTGAGGCTCTTACTTTCTAGCCTAGGCTGGGCTCAGACCTGCTATATGACCCAAATGACCCTGAACTCATAATCCTCCTGCCTTAGCCTCCCTGGAGATGGAAATACAGGCGAGTGCTTTTTTTTTTTTTTTTAATATTTACCTTTTCCAGATTACATAATTATAAGTGTGTATTGAGCACAATATAATATTTGATACATATATAATATGCATTGTATCATGGATATGACGGTAATCAGTATTTCCATCCCTGTAAACATCATTTCTTTGTGCTGGGATCTTTTGGACTACTTCATTACAAAATGTATAGTCATTGTAAAGTATAGTCACCTTACTGTGACTGTAGAACAGTAGTGATCCTATCCAACTATCTTGGTAGCAGTTTCTCAAACCTGCTATATCCCGCCTCCCCTTGCAAGCCTTCTGTAACCACTCGTGTGAGCTATACTTCTATGACATCATCAACCTGTTTAGCTTCCACACATGAATGAAAACTTGTATGATGGGAGATGTCTCCGTGTAAATTTGTTTCTCATACTGGTTAATGAATAAAGCATTGTTAGCCAATAGGAAAGCAAGATAGGCGGGAATAGGAGACAAGGAGGATTCAAGGAAGTAGTAAGGAGGAGTCAGCATGGAGAGACTGGGGAGACCAGACACCGGCCTCACTCCCTGGTAAGATGAGACCACATGAAAATACTTTGATTAATAGAAATGGGTTAATATTTAAGATAGAGCTAGCCAATAAGAAACAAGTAACTGACTAACAGCATTATATCAAATACAGAGTCTCTATGTGTTGTTTGGGGCTGGTGCCACAGTGTGTCCAGACCAGCAGGAAAAACCTACACTTGTCTGGTCCTGGCTTGCTTACTTAGTATACCTAGTGTCCTCCAGCTCTGTCCCTTCAGCTCCCTCATTTTACAGCTGAGAAAAAGGCGCAGAGTGGATGAAAGGCAGTTAAAGCTGGGGCTAAAGTTTCCTGTCCCAGTTTGAAGAGCAAATGCAGACGTATTACTGGGAACTAATCATGGTCCACTACAGAACAGCAGTAATGATACACCCAAAGAATGTACAGCCATGTCGGGGTGCACCCCGGAACCAATCTGCCTGGTCCAATGATGTACAACCATGTTGGTGTACACTCTGTCTGGTTTCCAGAAAGGACTATATTCTGAACTAACTGTATAATCTGTGGCAACTTGTTTAACAGCTTTCTTTCATTTGGTTATAAAATGGGCATAATAGCTTTAATTACCTCATAAAATTATGTATTTAAAGAATATCTGCTTTGCATGGCAAGAACTCGATAAATTCTAGGGTTTCGTTTTTGGTTTTTGTTTGTGTTTTGAGACAGGGTTTGTCTGTGTAGCCCTGGCTACCCTAACTTCTCTGTAGACCAGACTGTCCGTAAACTCACAGAGAACCTCCTGCCTCTGCTTCCCGAGTGCTGGGATTAAAGGTGTGCACCACTACCACCCAGCCAGTAAATTCTAGCTTTAAAAAGTCTCAATATAGGGGCAGGAGAGATGGCTCGGTGGTTAAAAGCCTTCGTTGTTCTTGCAGAAGACTCTGATTGGATTCACAGCACCCACATGGCAGCTCACAGTCATCTATAATTCCAATTGCAAGGGTTTTGACACTTTTTGGACATCTGCAGGCACCAGCTACATATGCAATACACAAACATGCAGGCAAACACTCTTACACATGAAATAGAAATCTTTTCAAAAGTGTCACAATTGACCCAGGACAATTTCTTACATATAATTGTCAGATACACCTGGTTGATTTTCCCATTTTCTTCTAAGAAAAACAAATGCAGTGTGCCACTTGGAGGCCTTCCAGGACAGCAGATGGCTGGTCCGAGCAGATAAAGTTTCAGAGGCTGTGCTAGCAGAAAGGCATGTGATTAGAGTCCAAATAAGTGCTGGGCTATATGTGTCAGTCAGGTGAGAAAACATGATGCCTTGGGGGCTTGAAAAGTTCACGGTGAGATAGCCATTTCAAAGACATCTAGAATATCACAGAAAATTACAGCAGACAACAAAAGTCAATCCATGATGAAGTCATCTTAAGCATGAATGAACTCTTTTAGAGGCCAGAGAGATGGTTAAGCATTTAAATGCATGTGTTCTCACAGAGGACCTTGGTTCAATTCCTAGCACCCACAAAGGGACTCAAAACTGTCCATAATTCTAATTCCAGGGGATCTGATGCCCTCTTCTGACCTTCCTGGTCACCAGACACAGACATACATGCATGCAGAACACACACACACACACACACACACACACACACACACACACACACAAAACTTTTGAATTAGAAAAATGTTTAAATTAGCCCTTTTAACATTGAATACTCTTTCTTTCTGTGTAAGAATTTGAGAGGGTACTTGCATTACCAGATAGCACTATCTAAACAATGTTCTTTACTGTCTTGGAGAGATGTTTCTATAGCTACTGTCTCTAGGTGCTACTACCGTCTTGGCAGACGAAATTCATACTTTCATCTACATCCTCACACAGTCCTTATAAAATAAATTTGGAAAACAGACTGGTTTCATTTGTTAGGAAGTTTTTCAAGGAAGAAAAAGTGAGAATATGTAATTAGTCACCAGGCTTGTCTCATTGAAAACTGACATCTGAAGTTTGGTCTCTCTCTCTGTGATGGGCGAGTGCCCTGGCTGTTCTCCAAATGGCTGCTCTGTAAGGTATCAGATGTGGAGAGAAATGTGTTGGCAACCACAGCATGGAAATCAAGAAGGAAGTTACTCTGAGACAGGTGCTGCCTCTGAAGTGAGGACAAATAAAAAGTCGTCTGTGTCAGGTGGGTCTAGGAAAGACGATGTACCAAAATTCAGTTTGTTGGGACCCGTGTGCACTCTGAAGCAAGGAGCCCTGATGCCTGGTGACCTGCTTTCTTCACTAATGGAACACTAGGCATATATATAAAGGCCAGTGTATCTATGTGTTACTAAGAGTTTTTTTTGTGGAGAAATCTGTTCAGGGCCCATAGGAAAGGACCAGCCTAACAAAATACTATGGCAAATGTTTTCCTTATGATGTCTTCTGTAAATTCACCTGTTTCCTTCAGAAACAACCAGGACCCTGTCTCTGATAGCACATCAAGTTGGCAAATAATCAACTACACTTGAGCATCTCCTAAATTTGGAAGGAATTTAAGTCCCTGAATAAATGATCACTCTAGCTTGATGTTCAATGAAGTACCCACCCCCCCAACATTCTAATAAGTTGTCCTTATAATTTACAATCCTTGAACTGAAAGGAAATATTTAATTCACTTTATTATGTCATCTTTCTGTCTTTAAAAGTTTAATAGAGCTGGTAGGACTAGAAACTCTCTTGTAGCACTATTGAGAACCAAGTTTTTTGTTTATTAAATATATGCATTGTAATCTGAGTAGAAGAGAATCTTTCCTTTGGTTACCTGTAAGTGATAAATGGAGTTTCTGAGTACTCTTTAAAAAAAATAGGTCATAATTGTACTGCTGTTTGAAACTCTTAAGAACTTATTGACATAAGAGAGTCTTTGAGACAGTATTGTGTATGATTCCAGTTATATAAAATTAGCAAAAGGCAAAGTTGCAGAGATAAACTACAAGCAGGCATTGGGGAACTTTATAGGTACTGGAAGTGTATTCCCAAGTTGGGTTATAGTAATGGCTACATGCTGTGTTAAACTTGTCAAAATTTGCCACTGTGTTCTTAAAATGAATTATTGACATCTAAAAAAATTTTAGTGACCATTGGTTTTGGAGGAACAGGCAAAAGTGGACAAATTCTTGCCTTTGCCTAGTTGAGAATAAGTTAGTTAACCTCCCTTACCTTCAGGACTCTTCTGTGAAGCAGGAATAATATCTAGCTTTGGCTTATTAGGAAGCTAAAAAGGGATAATTTAAAGAATTTGCTACATAGGTATCTAGTATTTGTTAGTTCCCTTTCTCTTGGGGGGGTGCTTAGTGAGTAATTGTATCCACTGTCCACCAGGTTCCTGATTGCTATGTCGTGAAATGTAGTAAGAAGAGCTGTATCTTCTTCTAGTGTCCTTGCCTTAGGTCCTCTGTTATCTCCACCATTTACTGTTCCTTTTCTTCCCTTCCCTGCGAGCACCAATTTTCTTGCCTATTATCCAATGTACTTTTGTACATCCCATTCTTTTTTTCTATTGGGGAGGGTATTATGCATGTGGAGATTTGTGTGCTAGTGGGGGCATGCACATGCTTATGTAGGCATGCATACACAGGACAGAGATTGACATCTGCATGTCTTCCCCAATTTCTTCTCCATCTTATGATTTTGATTTTGAAGTTACCATGGTCAGATCATCTTAAATGCCTCAAAGAGCCTGCTTATAGTATTTTCTCCTGAAATGGTGGACAGAATCTAATAGAAGGTATAGGCACATAACGAGTCCTTTTTCTATTATAAATGTGCATCATTTGGAGGTTTTGTCATTAAAATAAAATATTGGGGCTGGGAAGATGGCTCACCCAGTCAAGTGCCTCCTGTGCAAGCTGAGGACCTGAATTCAGATTCTCAATACCCATGTAAAAGCCAAGTGTGGTGATGTGTGACTCTAAGTTCGGGGCTAAGGAACTAAGTCAAACAGATCTCTGTAACTCATTGCTCATTGGCCAGAGAGCCTAGTTGAGTCAGTGAGCTCTAGGGAAAGTAAGACACCTTGTCTGAATGATTATGATGATGATGATGATGATGATGACAAAGACCATGATAGATCTCTGACCTCCATACTCATGCTTAGACATGAGCAAACACAAATACCACACAGACACACAAATAAGTACTAGAAAATCAGAAATCTTCATCATCCTTCCCTTTAGCATTTTATTCTTTCTCTTTAGTCTGTCTGGTTGTTCCCTGCCCTTTTGGGTGACAAGGTCTCAAAGTAGGCCAGACTGCCTGGAACTCCTGCCTCAGACTCCCAAGTACTGGGATTATAGTCATGACCTGGTTTCAGTTTAAAGAACTGGGAGACAGGCCTGCTTGTTTCATCCCTATGTGTCCTCTTGTCTCATCTGGCACATACTCTATTCAGAGGCAGCATTCACTGTATAACCACAAACAATGCATTTGCTCCATGCATCATTTGCTTCATCGGGCAATAGTTTTCCAGTATTTTATTATTTAGCAACAGCCATATTTTTGCCAGATAACAGACACGTCTGTAGCTTTGTGGTAAATCTCAAAGGTCTCAGGCTAAAAGTTTTTAGAATAAGTGCCTGTTCTTTCTCCTGGTCAGACTTCTTTTTCTTGTATTCCTCAGTTTACAATCCCTCCCCTCCCCCCCCATCCTTTGAGTCAATATTTGTATCTTCACCACCAGCATTTATTTTAGAATTAAGTCACCATCAACCAGGCTTTCTTCTGTTATTTTTTTCCCCTACCCTTTCTCTTGGACCTTAACACCATCCACCGATTCCTGCTGCTCATCTTTTCCTTCCTTTGATTCTCTTTTTCATCTTAAATGAGACCTGGGTTGACAGTGATCTATTAAAACTGACTCAAGATGAAGATCTAACTAGTTCTATAGTCAATAAAGTATAAAAGCTTCCCTTAATCAAAAGACTACAAAGGAAACTCTTCTGGCCCAGATGATTTTATAGGTGATGGTCAAAGGGCACCCTGTTCCCAAAACTTGTTTTTCCTCTCATGTACAAAGAGGTCTGTTAGTGTAACTTAGTTAGACTCTTTCTGTCCCCTTATGTTTAGGGGACTGGCACAAACCCGAGGTGGAGCTGGTCCCCAGCCTCTCCTTTGGAACTGAACGCTCATGAGCATCATTAGCAGTCCAACTTCCCTTCTGCAGGTTAGCCTCTGCTATGTGCACTAAGCTGAGGGTGCCTTTAAGAAGCTTATTGGCTCCTGCCTCATCCTTGGGCTACAGGATCCAGTGTCCTTATCAGAAATAGAGCTGATGTTCTCATCGCTAACCTCATGACTTAGTTATCATCTTACAGCTTCAGAATAGCAAAAACCATTTGGGAGGTTTGAACTAAATTTATACTCTCAAATTCAACCAGACTACGAAGGAATTTACATGTATTGTCCCCCCAGCTTCTCCTAACTTCAACACCTTATACCCCAGCAGTCAGAGCCAGGGAATTAACATTCACTGGAAACTTCTAAATCTTGCTGCTGACTTCCCACTGAGGCTCTTTTGTGTTCCAGGATCTTATCATGCATTGGCATTTAGTTGGCTAGTTGCTCTTGGTCCCCTGCAGCCTGTACTAGTTCCTCTAGTTTTCCTGTTTTTCACAACCTTGATATATTTGAAGTGTATACACTGTTTTGTCAGGCATCTCTCGGTTTTGGGTTGGATGTTTTCTTGTCATCGAAGCTATTGCATGTTGGCTGAGAATGCTATGAAATGGTGCCATGTCCACACCGTATCACAGTACAAAGTTTGTGATGCTGACATGTCATCTTATTCAACCGGTAGTCACTTTGTTTTGTGTTTTGGCCAAGTTTCTTTCTTTTCAAGGAAGAATCATCGTTCTTCCTCTTTGCAATGAATACGCATCTTCACAATTATATTAAAACGATGTGAACTTTGTTCCTCCTCATACTTTTCCGCGCAGCATCACACAGCAAGTGCTTTAGCAGCTTCTCCCCAGGCCCATGTGTTTCTTTTTTTATCAGTTGTTTTTCGAAGGAACTCATGGCTATTTACCCTGAGTTCTGATTTTTCTAGGTTTGGGTGTTTATTATTATATTTATGGTTTATGATAGAATGCTTTATTTATTTTGCTGCTCTCATTTTTCTAGTGCCCCTTCAAGTTGTGTGTGTGTGTGAGTGTGTGTGTAAGTGTGTGTGTCTGTGTGTCTGTGTGTGTGAGAGTGTGTGTGCATGTGTGTGTGTGAGAGAGTGTATATGTGTGCGTGTGTGTCTGTGTGTATACGTGTGTGTGTACGTGTGTGAGAGTGTGTGTGAGAATGTGTGTGTGCATGTGTGTGTCTGTGTGTGAGAGTGTATATGTGTGTGTGTGTGTCTGTGTGTATGTACATGTGTGTGTACATGTGTGTGTGAGAGTGTATATGTGTGCGTGTGTGTCTGTGTGTGTGTACTTGTGTGTACATGTGTGTGAGAGTGTGCGTGTGTGTGAGAGAGTGTGTATGTGTATGTGTGAGTGAGTGTGTGCGTGTGTGTTTGTGTGTGTGTCTGTGTGTGTATGAGAGTGTATATGTGTGCATATGTGTGTGTCTGTGTGTGTGTTTTGTGTTTTTTGTCTCTTTTTTTTTTGGAGCAATTTCTTATTTTCTGGCATTACAACATGTTTCTTGTATACTCTTTGTGCTGGTCCTGTAATCAAATATTTCTTCAAGGAACACTTGTTCTTTTTATTGCAAAACAGTGCTTAGGAAACAAGATGTGAACCAAGATCTGGAAAAGAATTTGGCATTAGCTACTAAAGCTGTAGGTACATACGTTCTATGAATTAGTCACTTTAACCAACGTGACACGAATATCTCAGAGAAAATTTCTGCTTATGTGCAGTTGGAGTCATAGATTTAATAGCACGAAACTGAAAATAATAGATGCCCACCAGAAAGAAAACATGGCATAGTCCTGAAATAGAATGCTCTCAGTCAGAACAAACAAGGTATATATCTGCAAATCAGCATGGATAAATACAGGATATGTAAGTTTTAATAAAAAAGAATACAGTGGTTCCATTAACATGAGGTCCAGCGATAAAGAACTACAAGTTTGTACAGATGCATAAGTGACAAGAAAGGGGACAGTGACTACAAAGCGTGGTGACACAATGGCGATAAGATGCAGCTCTGTGTTTGGATTTCAGAGGTACTGACAGTATCCTATTTCTTTTTCTTTTCCTTTTTTTTTTTTTTTTTTTTTTTTTTTTTTGAGTCAGGGTTTCTCTGTATTGCTTTGAAGCCTGTCCTGGAACAGTGTCTTGTTTCTTAGCCGAATGATGAGATAATGCCAGTTCATTTTACTTACAAACACATGCAAAATATTACATAATTAGGAAGAAGAAGATGAAAAGGGGAAGAAGCTGAATAGAAAGGAAAGAAACTAAAGGAAAGGGAAGAAAGAACATGGGCCACGGAACAAAAGATCATTCCTGTACATGATGTCTTAAGATCTGGGCAGTGACTCAGATCCTGATATAATTATCTGCATAGCTTTCACTGAATTACTGAACATCTCAGTGCCTTGGCATCACACCAACTGAATAGAAATGATGTACTCTGTTCCATCCACTAACACTGCTACCTATATGATAGGTATACATATACTCTAGCAGTAGTGGGGGCTAGAGAGATAGCTTGGCAGTTAAGAGGTCCTGCTGCTCTTCCAAAGAACCTAAGTCTAATTCCCAGCACCCATGTTCCTGTGACTTTAGCTCTAAGGTATCTGACACAATCTTCTGGCCTCTGCAGTCATTTCAACACACATGGCCCACACATAGACACACATAGCTCTCTCTCTCTCTCTCTCTCTCTCTCTCTCTCTCTCTCTCTCTCACACACACACACACACACACACACACACACACGCCTTAAAAAGTGAAAGATCATTTCTGTTTTTGACAGGCTGGCCTCAAACTCGTGTAACTGAAGATGGCCTTGAACATCTGATCCTCCTACCTCTACCTACTGAGTATTGGGATTACAGGCATGTACCACCATGCTGGGTTTTACGTGTATTGGAGATCATGCTAGGCAAGTATATGTTATAGACCTATCCCGTGTTTTAATGTGTGTGTATGTATTAAAATTAATATCCCAAGTTCTTCTCTTCCTCTCTTCCAGAAGAGAGTTATTGGTTGCCTGTAGTTCTTTGTCTAGTAGATAGGACCCCCATGAGATTTCCCCCTTTGGTGTTAGCATGGCCATTGGTATTGTCGTTATTCTGGTCATGTCTAGGCAACCATATTGTTGAAATATCATGAGGGTAGCTTCTCTGTCGTTTCTAGAAGACAGTCTTACAGTAGACTTCTTGGTTCTCTGGCTCTTACAATCTCTCCATGAGCTCTTCCCTAAAGTTCCCTAGGTCCTATGTGTACACGTTAAGCTATAGATATATCTGTTGGGGCAGAGCTCCCCAAGATCAGGTGATCCCTGCATTTTGACCACTTGTGATTTTCTATAATGATCTGTTTGGTGCAGGGTGATATCTACATTTACTCTGTGGCCATAAGGGTAGGTTTTATGATGCAGTTAAGAATTATGCTGTTCTAGTGAAGTGACAGTACTTCTAGGGAAGTTCTTCTCTAAGATCCATGATGTCACCAGCCCCACGTAGTGGCTAAGTTTCTAGTACCATGTATGATTTTCCTCCTGTTGAGTTTGGGCCTTATGTCCAACTAGACAACTGTTGGTTACCACCCAGATGTGAGCACCACTCTTGCATCTTTAGGAATATCTTGCTGTGGTTCACAGGCCTCACAACTTCATCAAAATATTGACTGCTTTCCTACGTAGGCATCTTGCACAGCACCTTCTGTGAAATCTAGATTCCAGTAGTAGCCTCCAGATTATTAGATCCAGCTCTCATCTTGAAAGTTCTATGTCCAAAGTGTGCAGTGTCTTTAGCAATATGGAGCTACCTTTAACTTCTGAAAGGCTACCAAGAGCAACAGGATTAATCTATATTATTTTAAGAGTGGCTTGGACTACCCTGACCAACACAACAATGGAAGTTTCACTCTGAAGCCTGCCCTCACCTCAATCTTGGGCACCCTACATCCTCTGCTTGAGACCACCAAGAGAGATTGGACCATCCAGAGTTACTGACATCAAAGTCCTGACCCACCTACACCCACTGGGAGAGGAGAGTAGAGAGGGAGACCCCACCTGTACCCACTGGATAGATGTTCTACAAACACTAAGAGACCACAGGTATATAAGACACGTTCCTGGTACTACGCAGTAAAACAAAACAAAACAAAACAAAACAAAAAAAAAACAAAACAAAACAAAAAAAAAAAAAAAAGAAATGGAATCTTGAAATTCACAGGAAAATGGACGGAACTAGAAGAAACCATCCTGCCTGAGGTAACCTAGTCACAAAAAGATACACATGGTATGCACTCACTCATAGATTTTAGACTTTGATGATCCCTGGGGAGTGGATGGGGGAAGGGATGGGAGGGCATTGAGGGACATAGGAAGATGGGAGGGAGAGGGAACTGGGATTGATATGTAAAATAAGAAAAAAAATATTAAATTTAAAAAGGGCAAAAAAAAAAAAAAAAACCCCAATGTAATGCAGGTGCTAGAAGTCTTACTAGATAGTCTGTGACTCTTGTGAGTAGTATTGTCAGCCCACGTGGCATGGGTTCACTTTATATGCACACACACACACATACATATGTATACAAACATGTTTATGTTTTAAGCAAATATAAAATGTGATTCCTTGAGGCTTTATCGCGTTATCGTTGGTGTTGCTTGTTTCTCATCCTTCCTTGTTCCCACTGCGCTGACCTCCTTCCTGCTGCCCAACTGAAGCGCCCATCTCTGCTTCCCTTCATATCACCTGCGCCCATCTCTGCTTCCCTTCGTATCACCTGCGCCCGTCTCTATTTCCCTTCGTATCACCTGCGCCCATCTCTGCTTCCCTTCGTATCACCTGCGCCCGTCTCTATTTCCCTTCGTATCACCTGCGCCCGACTCTATTTCCCTTCATATCACCTGCGCCCGTCTCTATTCCCCTTCATATCACCTGTGCCCGTCTCTGCTTCCCTTCGTATCACCTGCGCCCGTCTCTGCTTCCCTTCGTATCACCTGCGCCCGTCTCTATTTCCCTTCGTATCACCTGCGCCCGTCTCTATTTCCCTTCGTATCACCTGTATCATGGTACTCCTTTTCTGCTCCCACCACCCCGACCACAGTCCCCTTAGATCTCCCTAGTTTCTGTGGTTATTCCAAGTTACATAGCCACATCTGAAGATTTGGCTCTAGGAACCACGGATGAGAAAGAATGTGTAGCATTTGTATTTCTAGATTTGGGTTATCTCACTCAATACAATATCCATCCATTTACCCTCAGATATCATGGTTTTATTTATTTTTTTCCTTTTCCTGTATTCCACTAGGATTGTGTACCACATTTTCATTATCCATTTATCTGTTGAAGGACATTTACGTTGTTTCCATTTTCCAGCTCTTGTCAATAAAGCAGAAATGAACATTGTTGAGCAAGGACCTGTGAAGTAGGATATTGAGTCCTTTGGGAATATACCATATAGTATAGTGGTACTAGCAGCGTCATAGGGTGGATTTATTTTTACCTTGTTTTAGTAGTCCCCATACTGATTTCCAGTGTGGATGCACCAGTTTACGTCCCCTCCAATGACACCTTGGAATAAACCAAGGGAGTGAAGGACCTCTACAATAAAAACTTCCTATCTATGAATAAAGAGATTGAGGAAGATATTAGAAAATAGAAAGACCTCCCATGTTCATGAATTGGTAAAATTAATACTATGAACAATACTATCCAACCAAAATCGACTTTACAGACACTATACAATTCCAACCAAAACATCCACAAGTTTTCACAAAGCAAAACAAAACAAACAAACAGAACTCAAACTCATATAGAACCACAAAAGATGCTAGATAGACAAAACAATCCTGAGCCCAAAGAACAATAATTGTTGAGATTACCATTCCAGATTTTAAGGTATATTATAGAGCTATAGTAATAAAGACAATATCTTGTTAGTGCAAAAACAGACATATAGACCAGTGGAGCAAAATAGAAGACCAAAACATGAATACGTAAGTATAGCCTTTTGTATTTGACAAAGAAGCCAAAAAACATACACTGGAGAAAAGATAGGATCTTCTACAAGTGGTACTAGAAAACCAGATGTCCTCATACAGATGAGTAGAATTAGACTCATATTTGCCACTCTGCACAAAAATTAACTGCAAACGGATCAACAACCCCCACTTGATCCCTGAAATGCTAAACCCACCAAGAATAAGGCAGTACCCTACAAGATAGTGTAAGGATTTAGGCATCATGCTGGCCTGCCCTGTCACATGGCAGAGTGCACTCAGGCAGTGCCCTGGTCAGCCCAGTGTTCCATGAGCACTAGTCTACACGCAGGTGCAAAGGACCCCTTTAGAAGGAAGACACCTGCCCACCCTCGCTCCTTTTCTGCTCTTCCCACTCTCTTTCCTGCTGTTCCCCTGGGGCAGACAAGACTTTTCCTGTCTCCCTCTTCTCTTCTGTCCTCTCTCTGTCTCTCTGTCTCTTTACCTCTTTTCTCTTTCCCCTGCTTCCCTCCCCTTTCTAATAAAACTTCACACTTCAGCTCTGCCTGTTTGCCACTCCACCTGGGTCAACATCGCCTGCCATGGAATCCGCCAAGGTTCCACACGTCCTTTATTCCTAGCAGATAATAGGTATAGGAAAGGACTTTCTCAATAGGACTCCATTTGCTCAGAAATTTAGGCTAACAGTTGACAAGTAGGATCGCACAAAAATGAATTCCTTTATTCTCAAGAAGCTTGTCATTTTCTGAAAATATTACCTAAGTAGTTCGCATGTAGGTAATGTTTCCTTTGGCCTAGATCCCAAAGAGCCCATAAGGTAGAAGGAGAGAACTTGAAACACGTGAAGCCAAGTATAGCGATCTCTTTTCTCAAGCTCCCTGGTATTTTCTAAGGCAAGACTTCGTTCTTTTAGTATGTTGATTGTATTGTAGCTGTTACCAAAAACTGACTTCACAGTTCACCGAGAGATTGTAACTGACAGCTTGAAAAGCACACGTGTAAAACATGTGTGAGAACACAAATGAAAGAGCGAGCAAAATGAGAAAACAGAGGGAAGACATGGGACTTAGCTCAAAATCCATTCGTATGTAAGCAAATGGTGTATTACCTGTTTTCTATTTTTTTCTAATATTTTGACAGTACTATCCTGCTCCAAAATTATAAAATCTATGGACCCGAAGGAATATATCTACTGTTAGTTACCAAGATAAAGGTATCTTGAGTTATTCAACGTGGATGCATTTCAGATTCATACACATTATAGCATAGTTACCTCAATTTGAAGAACTCAGAAGATAATGACCTGGGGTCTAACTCACTGCTGCCCTGAAGAAAATTTTTCATTTCTCTTGGAGTCATTCCCCTCATTTGAAAACAAACAAACAAACAAACAAACAAACAAACCCTCAGAGATTCATAAGTTCTCTTCTGAAAAAACAAACCTGTATTCATTTTAGATCTACAGGGAGTCTCGGTAGTTCTCATGCTCACTCTCTAGTTCATTGTGTTGAGATAGAGGAAGTCTTCCAGTCTCATCCAATGATCTACAGTATTGGCATTAGTGAGGAGTAAGATGATTCATTGAGCATGCTTCTTACAAATGCCCATAAATGGAAATAAATGGAAAATTTTTTAAAAAGGCATCCACCATGTTTTCATTATTTGTTGATTGGGTGCCATGCAGTTTAGTTACACAATGTCAGGAGCCTTCCCAAGTTAAGAAAAGGGGATTCTACTGGTCTGAACCTGTACCATTAGACATGTCCGTATTCCATGGTAGTTACATAGCTTCTGTTGTTATCAGGTAACTCACAGAACAGTGTTGGTTCATGTTTACATTTTTTAAAAAAGCATCTGTTTTTCCGGCCCCACTATTCACTTCTGTTAGTCATTGTAACCATCCATGCTCTAGAATGAGATGTGACTAAGAGCTTTGGTGTTTTCAGGTCACTGCAATCTTGGAAAATTCCTATGAGATCAAAGACTACAAGTGGCTCTGCTCCAGTCCTGCCGGGCTATTTTCAGATCTCTGAGAGCCTTTTGATGATTTTTGCTTGTATTTTTTTTTTTTGGTGGAAAAATTCAAACATAAATAATACAACAAACCCCATTTATTCATCATTCAGCCCCAATTATGGATTTTATTCTCATTTCATCTGTGCCACCGAGTCCTCAAATGCTCCAATCATTAACTACGATTTGTAAGGCAAAGTTTACATATATTGAAATATGCAAGTCTTAATTATTTGGACAACTGGATATAGGTGTGTACCTACATGCTCATCACATTCTGTCTAATGAGAAAGAGCACTCCCTTGAGGTCTGTCTCTTAAGCCCAAGTGCAAGCAGTCATTTTACACCTGCCATTACCTTTTTAACCTATTCTATTACTTAATGTAAGTGAAATTTACAGTGTATATCCTTTAGTACCTGACTTCTCTTCTTCACATTCCTTGGCATCATTCTGTGTATTAACACGGCAATTCTTTCTGTACTGCTAGGTGACATTGCACCATAACACGCTAGCCCATTCTCTTGTTGATGGTGGACACTTTCATGTTTTGTTTTGTTTTTTTTTGTTTGTTTGTTTTGGTTTTTTTTGTACTATTGAACATTCTTGAATAAATCCTTTTGTAAGCTTAAGTTATCTTGAATAAATACCTAGGACCAGACTTCCTGATCCAAAGGTTAAGTGTGCATTTCACTTTCAAGAATTTGTCACTCTGGTCAAGGTGGTTGTATCATTTTATATCACTGTCAGCAACATAAATGAGCTCTGTTTTTTCTACATCCTACTGTTAGACACTGGTTCTTTGCCAATGCCCTCTGCTGCTTTAGCCCCAAATAAGCACATGAATGATATATCAATTATAAAACTGTTGACCAATGGCTAGGGCTCCTTACTGGCTAGCTCTCTCTTAATTATTAACCCATAACTACTAAATCTGTGTATTTCTATATGGCCTTATCTTACCAGAGAATGCCTGGTATGTCCTGTCTTCTCAGTCTCTACATGGCATCCCTCTGAGGTCTCTCTTTGCCTACCTTTCCCAGAGTTCTCCTTATCTCCTAGCCCCGCATGTCCTCCAGACTCTGTTGGCCAAACAGTGTTTTATTCATCAACCAATAAGAGAAACATATATACAGAAGGACACCCCCCCCATGAGCCTACCAATAGTTGAGATTCTCACTGTTAAATTTTAGCTGTTCTAACGAGCGTGGAGTAGGGAAATCGGCATTTCAGACAACTTAGCCTTCCTTTAGTTTCAGTTTTTCCATATACAATAAAATAAATCAGGATTTAAAGGAATAATGTATTTGAAGGGCTTTGTAAATTATGACTCTGGAGTCACTGTGAACTATTACTCATACTGACAGAAGTGGAGGTATCAGGTGCATTGCAGGATGGACACAGACACAGGATTAAACAGGCCAGCCTGAGAAATAAAGCACATTGCTTTTAAAGCCCCTTCCTTTTGGGATATTGCTTATCCTTCTTGACAGCTAGTGGAAAAAAGATAAATCCAGGGTGTTGACTTAACTGATTAAGACTTCTAATAATCCTTGTGTCTGTTTATCAGATGTATAGTAAATGAGAAATTATATATGAGTTATTCATAGCTGCACATTTCTCATAAGTGTGAGAATACATGTCTCTTGCTCATTCAAAGGAAGAATCCCTTCTCTGAGGAAATAGCAATATTGTCAGGCAAGTTACACAATAGGAGTCACAGAAGCTTTCTACTATTACTCCCTCAACAACAGCTGTACTATATTTTCATCATTTAATTAAATAACCACAGTTATTGACAATCAACCATAGCAGCCCCATAGAGATACCTTTAAGATTTATTTTTACTTATGCATGTTGTATGCCCCCGTGTGCATGGGTGCCTGTAGAGACTAGAAGAGGGTGTCAAATCTGGAACTGAAGTTATTGGGTAGTTTGAGCTGCCCAATGTAGGTGTGGGGAACCAAACTTCAGTCCTCTGCAGTAGTAGCAGGTGCTCTTAACTGCTAAGCCAGCTCTCCAGCCCCACACATAAAGGTATTTTATTCGAAGTACAGTGTTAATCCTAGTAAGAGTGGCATTTGAGGGCTGGAGAAATGAGTAAAGGCACTTGCTGTTCAGGTCTGGTAATCTGAGTTCTGCCCCCTCCCCCGAATCCACAGGGCAAAGAAAACCAATCCCTGAAGATTGCCCTCTACCATCCACACATGTATTGTGATGACCTCATTTTTGTGCGTGTGCATGCACTTGCACATGCAAACCATGTGTTCCCATGTGAACACACACCTGTAATTTAAAGTGATTGGCATTTGAGTAGAGATTGGTACATGGATAGAACCTAAAGAGAAGGAATGGAAACACAGTATGTTGGCCTCAGCATTTCTCTTTGAAAGGATAATCTTGCAGCTCTTGACCTGTAAAGAAATATGGTTAAAATTTACAAAAACAAGAAAACAATTTCCTTGCAATATAGGTACTAAGTTCTCATTGATAAGAAAGCTAGTGTGTTCTCTTGCTGTGTATGCTCTGTAGAGCTTCTCTGGGCCTGTCCTCATGTCTTTCTGAGAGGGGAGGCTTGTTTTCTCAGGCCACCTATATAGTCTGATTTGGAGTTAAGGAGGAACATGCAAGAATCCGGTGTGTAAAGAAAGGATATACTTTATGCTTTTTAAAAAGCTGTTCAGGAAGAACAACATATGTTCTTTTAAGGTCCCTTGTGAGGGGATAGGGGAGGGAAAATGCCACAGGGACTGGATCCATAGTTGGCTCCTATCACCCAGCTAGCTCAACTAGACTAAAAAAACACATGAGTTTTTGTTTTGTTTTTAATTTCAGTCTGGGGCCAGTGTGTGTGAAAAGTCCCAAGGATATTTCTGGATACAGTGTGTGTCTGGCAGAATTGTGGGCCAGTTAGTGTTCAGTCTGACAATACTCACTAGCCATGCCTGCAGCTCTATTTTTTAGGCTTTGCTATCTGGTAAGGCCTATTCTAGGTTTGTATGTTGGGGGTCATAGGTGAACAAGTTCTCTGTCTATGTGACATGACAAAAATGAGAAGATGGTCAGCAACTAGGTAAGATTCTTATTGGATTATGAAAGTCTTAACAAACTGGGGAATATTAGTGGTGAGTGCTAGACACTGGTGGAAAGCCTTGCTGGGGAGTCTCCGGTGCCAACATCTGTAGGTGTACCATGCTCTAGTCTTCCTTGTGCCTCTTGGCCAGCTTTTGATTTAGAGACAGCGATGATGGTGAGTGGTGGGGAGGGTGACTCATGTATTTTCTTACTTTCTCATAAATCTCAGACTGAATCACAAAAAGGAGTCTGTAGTCTTTTCCCATGGTTTTAGTCCCACGGGAACACACCGCTTACCTCCCCCAAACTTCTTTTAATGTTTCTGCCCTGAGCCCCTGTTTACTGGAATGTTTTCACATGTCCCTGAGAGCACACTCACGTCCGTGCTCAGATCAGCATCTAATTTTGTTTGAGTACAGCTAAGGATTCATTTGAATGTTTCCAAATGCAAACTGCTCCAGAGGTGACCCCAAGCGGAACATGGGGGAAGGGGACATTTGGATCAAGTGCACAACGGCAGCATCAGGTAGAACGCCATTTTCTGGTGAAGCTTCAGCCTTCTGCATTGCCCAGACGGGAAATGTGGCTCAGTGGGCTTCGATGGTCTTCTTTGGTGATGAATTCTGGCAAACTTCTGCTAAGCTGGTTTCAAATAGAAGAACCCACCTGCCATGTGTGCAAGGAGCTGGTGATCTTGGGGATGGCATTGCCATTTCCATCTGTAGGGAAGAAACTCCCCTCGTCATAGTGAGGAAGCATTAATCTCCTCTGAATTCTCTGCTGAACTCTTTGACGGAAGACACACTAATTTCTATGTCGCTTGGTTTCTTTGTCAGATTTGAATAGCCTGAGATCCCAAGTAAATAAAAGAAACTAATCCCTGCAATTGCATGTTTTATAAAAACTTCAAAGGTGGTTGTTGTAGATTCTTGACATAATTTTCCTTGACTTATACAAAAAGTGTTGAGCTGGATTCTAGGCTATGGTCCAGTGAGTGATTGTCAGGAGAGTGCCTTCTGTGCTTCAGGAAGGCATAAATGAAAGAAGTGAGTCATAATAGAAATACACAATTCTTCGAGGAAGAACGAAACCATGATTAATGTCTCACTTGCATGGACAAAGCAGAAGATCTTGAGACAACTCTTTAAGGATGAGCAGGGCCCCCCGAGGAGGCTGAGGGCACCTGAAACAAGTAAGGCATCCGTGAAGAGAGGTACCAGAATGTAGTGTTGGCTGCAGACTCCTCTCATTCTTGATGGGACAAGTCAAGAACCCAGAAATACATGCGGGGGGGGGGGGGGAGGCGCCTTTCTCCAGGACACACCTAGCACATTCTTACTGTAAGCTGTTTCAGGACAGCAGTAGCAGGCTGAGTAAGTCATAGGGATACGACTTCCTGGAGAACAAAATATTTGCAAATACTTTCATGGAAATGGGACAATGGCCTCAAAATAGCCACAGAGTTTCCAGCCTGTCTCTGTGTGTGGTTTCTGGAGGAGTCATGGTGTTCTAGAAGGATCCTACCGGAAATGTCATCAGGTTTCAGGAACCTCAGATGGTGCCAGCCTCCTTTCCTGGCCCCAAGAAAACATCCTTGTCTCCACGCCCCCCCCCCCAAATCATTTTCTTTACACTTCTTGGAAGTATGAGTGCCTTCCCAGTGTCAGCTTCTGGGGATACCATAATAAATTACCACAAACCAATGGCTCACAACAACAGAAGTCTAGTCTTAGTTGAATAAAACAGAATCTGAAATCAAATAGTCTCCAGGTTGGTTGTTTGGGGGCTGGATAAGAGAGAGCTGTCCCACACCTTCTCCTAGTTTCTGGGGGTGTCTGGAAAACTCGGACCTTGCAGACACAGCTCTCTAATCTCTGCCTCCATCCTCACATCTCCTTCTGGTGCCACAAACCCTCCCCTTTCTCTTTCAAAGCACCCAGCCATTGGATTTAGGACAGGCCCTCAATCACGGACCATCTAATCCCCAAAATTCTTAGTTTAGTCAACTGCAATGACCTTATTCCCAAATAAGTTTGCATTCAGAGGTGTTCTTGAGACTTGGAATGTTAGATTATGTTCCTAAGGAAATATTTTCTTAGCAAATTCCTATATGCCATCTTGGAGCAAAATTACATGTTGGAAGCTGTTGGGTAAAGTATATACAAGGAAGGATATTCAATGATATGCAATGTAGGATATTGAATTCACCTTTATTTTGAGCCCAAACCCAAGCAATTGCACAGAATTGGAGAAAAAAAAAAAACCTGTGGCAACTGTTTTTACTTTAAACTTAGTACCTCTGACGTCAAATGAACCTTGGGTGCCTCTTAGTCATTTTTCCACATCTTTCCCTCTTTCCCAATCTTGGATGGTTTTCTCCTTCTGTCGCCTCAGTCTGCTAGAAGCCCCTCTTCCCCAATCACCAACCATCATTGAGAACACCCCAGAAGAGAATTTTTGAAAACCGTAGTATGCTTCTTTGTTCTCCTAATGTAGGTGGAGGAGGCCCCATTTCTCAGATGTTGATGAATATGGTATTCACAAATGTAAGCCATCCTACAGTAGATCTCTTTTCACTTTTGATATGTTTATGGCCTGGATGATGAAGTAAAAGTACCATAAACAGTGTACCATAAACAGTGGACAGGCATTTAGTAAGATCCTTCATTTTTATGATGAAAACATCTAATTATAGGCCCTAGATTATAGATTAGGTGAATTCATACCAATTAAATGACCATACCCAAAGAGTAATGGTAAATTAGTTTCTTTCAATCTTTTGCCAAATCACAGGGGTCTGTGTTATTGTCTATTTTATTTAACATTTTAGCAATGTATTCAATAAAGGCTATAACTGGAAAATTGATCAGATTGGAAGAAGACACATAATGTGATCGTGGGGCAGGCTAGTAATGTGTTAAAGTCTGTCATGAAGATAATGAATGCAACAAGATGGAATTTAATGATTACAAAAAGTCCTTTGTTTTGGTCTATTAAAAAAATCACATTAAAAAAAAAAACTCAGAACTTCCTTTGGCTTAAAGATAGGAATGAGTCAACCGCAAGCTGTGGCTGCTAACCCAAACCAGACAGAACAAAGGAAAACAAAACTCCAAAGAAATTCAGCCTGGGAAAGCAGAATTGTAGGTGTGGTGGTGCAGCCCGCTGATGGAATGCTTGTCTAGATGCATGAGGCCCTGGGTTCAATCCCCAGGACCGCACAAAGCTCAAAGCTGGGAGTGGCACATGCTGGTAGTCCTAGCACCAACCTCTGAAAGTTGTCTACATCAAGACATGTGACGATATATTAATTTGATTTCTTGAAGCTTGCCAGAAGATTCAGAAAGCAAAGTCAGCCTCAAGCTATAGAGATCAGGCAGTGGTAGTACACACCCTCAATCCCAGGGCTTAGGAGACAAAGGCAGGTGAATCTCTCTGAGTTCAAAGCCACCCAGGGCTATACAAGATTGAATCGGTCTAAAAAAAGTAACAGACCACGCACCTTTAACCCCAGGATTAGGAAAGTATATAAGACAGGAGCAATCTCAGGTTTCTCCAGCCACACTGAGGAAAGCGGCCTGAGGTTTGGTAGAGCCCGGTTGGCCTTTCAGCCTGAGGTAGAGGTAAGAGCTAGTGTCTGGCTGCTTTGCTTTTCTGATCTTCAGCTTGAAGTTTGAACCAGTCTCTGGGTCTTTTATTTATCGTGTTATAAAGACACTATTCATTTTATGTGGAGATATTTGAATAAGAATGTTAAAACATCAGTGACCCATGCCCAAAGCCTGAATATATAAATCCTTACTGCTTTCCCATCCTGCAATTTTCCAAGACTCTCACAGACGAGACCATATGCTACCTTGTTAACAGGAAAATCACGTTTTGCCATTTCCTTTTGGTTTAATATAGTAAAGATCCCTTTGACCTTGTGACCTACGGATCCATCCCATGAACTCATTTACTGAAAAAAAAAAAAGTTTCTTAACCACTTGAAATTTGACTTCAGAAGCCACAAAATTGTGTGTGCACTTGTGTGAATGTGTGTGTGTGTGTGTGAAGACACATAACCATCAAATGCGAGAAGCCCACCTGCACATTTAGAGTGTCCTTCCCCTAAACACCCCTCTATTAAGGCCTTTGCTTGAACCCATATTACAACTCCTTTTCTTTCTTTCCCAGCCGGGTCTTTAACCCAGGCTGGCACAAGCTACACAGGCCGTGTAGCTGAAGATAACTCTGAACTTCTGATATTCCTGCTTCTGCTTCCTGAACATTGGGATTACAGGCATGTTCCACATACCCAGTTTATGAAGTACTGGGGATCAAATCCAGGAATTCATATGAGGAGTGGAGGAAGCCCCGAGTGAGTTAAGTCCTGAGTGAATGTGTGCTGTTGACATGGGTACAGTCATGTCAAGGACCCGAGCCTTAAACCCAGCAAAGCTTCACCCCTCTCCCCTGCCTGAGGCTCACAGGGAAATGGAAAAGCCTTCCTTTCGGGTGCACACAGAAAATGCCCACCACAGCTTTATCCTTCCACTCCTCCCAGACATTTACAGCCTGAATTCTGCTCCCTACCAAGACTGCCCCTACTGAGATTAGTCAAACCTGCCTCCTTGATCCAGATGTAAGCCTCCTTGTTCAGCCGTATATAATAAACACCCGAGCTTCTGGGGGGCCGAGGTGTCTCCAGCAGAGAGCCCAGTCCACCTGGAACCATTTCTCTGTGTGTCTGTGTGTGTTATCATTTCACCATTGCCTCGCTGTCCACAGTTAGGGCTGTCCCTGGAGCCAGGCAAGAGCACCGCACTAGGCAAACAGTAACCAACTGAGCTGCATCTCCAGCCCCAAGCTCTCAATAGAACGCAACTCTGCTTTCTACCGGCTCATCCTTTGTACTGGCCAAAAGGAGAGTTGGGGCATTATTAGGTTTAAGAAATACAGATTTGGGGAGCTAAGGGAAGTTTTGAGTTAGAGGTCTTGACAATGGGGCAGTATCAAGTGGAACCAGTATCAATGGGTTGACTTTAAAGTTCTGTAGCTTCATGTGAATAGAAGTCTCTGGAAGAACTCCTGGGCTGCTAGGCAACACTGTGGTGCTGCATTTGTTTCTCACGCCCACTGACACTCACAGTTGGCAGAAATATAGTCCACGGCATGAAAGAAGTCTCTACGAATCATCTTGCCTTTGGGAAGTAAAGAAAGGAATTCCTCCAGGCTGACCAAAGACTCACAAGGTCAAGAACAAGGTAGCCAGGAAGCAAATATTTATCAGTTCCAAATTTAAGAGAAGCCAGAGGAAGAGTAGCTCTCAGTAACAACTCATGAGCTCAGAGGGGAGGACAGGCTTGGGAAGACACAGGCATTTGCCTAGGATCAAAGCAAGCCCCATTGCCCAAAGTAAGGGCACTATATTCATGGGACACAATCCTTTTTAAAAACACATTGCTTTTTTAAAGTGGGTGAAAGAGAATGAGAACATTTCTCCATATGATTTCGGGGAACCCTCATGGTCTGGAGTACGTGAACCTTGGATTCAGGATCCTTGAAATCCTGGAAGTCTTGTGTGGAGAAATTTCTTAGTGAAGGTGAGAAGGACATCGCTAAGTGTACGTGTCAACTTTAGGCAGCAAGTACACAGAAACACCTAAGTCTTTTCCTGTCCTTCATGTACCAGCCACTGGAGTGCCAGGTGCCGGAAATTACCCAACGGAGATACATGGGGACAGCCTTTCAAAGACTGAAAATAGCTGCTTGGCTTAACAAACAAACAAACAAAAACAGAAAACAAGTATTTGAAACTGTCTTATTTAAAAGTTAAACTACCTAGTTCAAAGTCGTCATCTTTACTGTATGTAGCCTTACACTCACCACCAATTTCAGACATCCAAGTCAGTTTGACCAACTTGGCATGAACAATGAAATGGGCAGTGTAGATTTAAACAGTAGCATTGAAACAGGGATCATAAAAACAAACACACCTGAGTGAGGAATGCATGGGCTATTATAAATTCTTTGGCCTTCAAATTTAAGGACCTTCTTTGGTCTTTGTCTATATGCAACCATAGCTACTCCTTTGATATTAATTATCCTCTATTGTCAAGAGCACTATCAAAAATATTACATTTTTATCTCTTATACAAAATAATTTTTTTTTCTTTCCCTCATGGTGAGATCCAGACATTTTGGGTGCTAATATTCAAATCTTCCAACTCTCTCAAGTGCCCCTTGACTGCTTCCTAGCCTGCATTCTATGGACAGATGGAGACTGGAAGTGGCTAAGGGCCATTAGGTGGCAGCAGAATCCTAACCAAGCTGTCCAAGTCCCTGGGCTTCTAGTGGCGTAATTAATATTCGTAAGGGAGCCCAAAGTTGGAAAGGATGCTAGTTTAATTAAACTTAAAAACTGAGCATATCTTTAGTTCCCAACATTCCAGTAGCTGAGGCAGGAGGATCACATACACCTGGGAATTTGAGATCAGCTTGCTTTGCCTAAGGAAACCCCATAGAAACAAAACCAAACACAAACAACCAAGGTTTGAAAATGCAGGGAGATCAAAAACCAACCAGCCAGCCAACCAAACAAGCAAAAATCCCTCAAAGGTTTGAGACTACAAGACCGTAAACCAATTGGCAGAGGACAAGAAGGGCTTGATTTCCACACAAGTGGGAACTGTTGAGTACATCCAAGCGGTGGCAGATGACAGGTGTCTCAGTTCACTGTTGGTAACCAATCACACCTATCTGTGAAGGTAGTCTTGTCTCTATTTTGACATGTTACCTGCCCGATGATCCTACCAGATTGTCACTTTCTTGTTGCCAATGGCATCCAGGAGCCCTTTACTCTCTGCTGCACGGCTAATCCCCAGTGCTCCAAGTCGACAGTAGCAGAACGCTGGGCAGCCAGGTGCTACTGCAGAAACTTACAAAAGTCTGTGTATTGGCCTGACTCTAAACCCCTGAATTTTATCCTCGCCAGTGACATCAAGGTTGCACAATTATCCTCTTCTTTAGGACCTCCTCCAGTGTCATAGCAACAGTTTAGCATGACCCCCTACACTCTGAAAACCCCTTGCCAAGAGGCCACAGCAGTTGATAGACATTCTGCGCTCCCTACAGGGATGGGTCTTCTGCTCACCCTCCCTTCTTCTGAAACCCTGATACTTTAAACGATGTAGGAGCTGCTCACACATCTGGGCAGGCATGCTCTTCAATGGGAAATGATGATGATGATGATTATGATTATGATGATGCTATTAATAATAAAAGGCTGGTTCTCTGAATCAGTTTACTACTCTTAAAGATAAGTTAAAGGCTGGTTGCCAGAGGTTTTTCCTAAATAATGGGAAGAAGTGAGCCTCAAAAAGTTCACCTGAAAAAAGAGTGTTTTTTAACTATTCGTGGAAGAATCCACAAACATAAGATACATGCCAGTCCTCCAAATTCCAGCCAACAGTATCCTATCCCAATGACTCCCGATTCATACAGTCTGTCATTTACTAACTACTTGCAGCCATTAGAGCTAAGGTTCATGGCCTCTGCTGGTGGTCGCATCCAGACCACGTGTTTCCTGTTTCTTGGTGTCTTATTCAAGAATGCAATAAAGGCACACACAGACTGAAAAGGTAGCAGACAACTTTATGTAAATGTGAGAGGGTGCTGCACTGAGGCAGACGTATGTTGTCAAGAGCGGGAAGAGTGAGGAAGAACAGGAACCCCCTGGTAATGTTCGCGCTTTTATGGGATCCGAGAGAAGGGGGAAGTTTGTTGCTAAGGGGGAAGTTGTTGTGGTTCTCTGCTTTGATTGGCAAGCGTGTATTATGTAAGCCTTCTCTCACTGGACAAGTCTCTTCTATGTGCATCCAGTTTTAATTGTATATACATCCTAATGATGCATAAGCCGAAGATGGTAAATGCAGGGCTCTTCCTAAAAGTTGACTCAGAAGATACAATTTGTGTTACTGTGTACACACCTGAAATTAGTTCAGGATGCATGGTCCCTCCATGCTATGGTATACTTGGAGTATGACTGAATCTTCCTGTCTTTGGTGGCCATTAAAAGGAGGAGAAACTTTCTCAGTTGTTTGGAATTGGGTGTGTGTGTGCAGGTGGAAGTCCTAGGTTACCAGCAGGCTGCTAAGTGCATTGTCACAAGAGGGGTCTGTATGCATAGGGCATGCAGGTGAAGGTAAGGTTCCAGGGGTATTGTTACAAGAGGTTTTTGTGTAAGTAGCGTCTCCAGCAGGTAAGCTTAGCTACCTCAATGTGTTGACAGGGAGGTGGTTTTATGAGTAGTAACAAGTATTGAAAACAATAATGCAACCAGAACTTATCGGTTCAGGAAGTAGGTGACTCAGCCTTTTTTTTTCTTTAATTATACTTATGGTTCTAGTATTCAAACAGTTTCAGAAGTTTCCTATCTATTGCAAGGATGAAGTATAAACAGCAAATAAACATATGTTTCAGTTTACTTAAGTGGTATATCTTTCTGGACAGTGATATATATTTATCAGTTTTTTTGTGAACTAGATTATAATAGATTATCTCCAAGATCATTTCTCAGTTGACTAACGAAGTGAATTTTCAAAAATAAAAATTTAAATTATTAAAGAAGCACACTGGACTTCAGTCTCAGAAGAATCCTACCAATGTAGCACCTTGCAAGATTCAGTCTGAGCTTTCTGTCTCTCTTAAAGCTATCAATGCTAACTTAAAGACAGCCATTTTCAGTTGTGTGAATTGTTTGTCACTAATGTCATTGTTCAACTCAATATTAATCAGTTAGCTAATAATAAAGTTCATTCATAGATCAATAAGTTGATTAGATGAATCTCAACCCTGCCCATTGACTAAGATTTGTTTTAGCCTTCAGAAAATCTGTACATAACTGAGACTGTCTTGGAAGTTGCTAGGTAGCCAATTCAAAACAGCCTGCACCAGCCTTCTGACTCCTACAATTATAGGCCTGAACTACCATACCTGGGTAGTTGGTGATATTTTTTTTTTTATTTAAGTGTAACATATACAGAAGAAGAAGGAGTTTGGTTGCCAAGGGAGCACAGAACTACTGGGTTTTGTTTGGGTAAGCCTTTGCTCACTGCAAATGTCTTTTCCCATGACTCTTGTGATTTTCAGTTTTCATTGCATGTCTGCGGAACAATGGATAGGCATAAGATTGTAAAACAGGAAATCTCCCTTAAAAGTTCCAAGACACTGTTTACCCATGTACCAAGCTAGATTCGGTATTTGGAGGTCTGTTGAGCTTTTCTGAGATCTTGGAGAACCCGTTCTGTGCTGTTACTGCACACAAAACTGAGATGCACAGGGAGTAAAGAAAATCACAAAAGACCTTTCTAGACAAAGCATTACATCCTATCGTGGGAATGAGTTCTAGTAACTAGCAGTGTTGGAGCACTAGCAAGACTGTGGTGTTGAAGATAGAGGCACTTGGTTTCTCTAAGCATTCCTATCCTTGAGAGCCCCTGATTCCAGGCTGGCTGACCCAGGCTGCAGCTCCTGAACCAGCCCCATCCTCTCTTCTACAGCCTAAAGTCCACAGTCGCACTCGCCCTTGTAGTTAGATACATCCTCGGCTGCCAGCCCAGGCTCACCCACGCTGAAGCAGGGCAGGCCTCCACTGGGCCAAAGCAAACCCATCGCCTCCTCAGAGCTGGGAGAGCATGCAGCTGCGAATGTTCACTCCCTGTCCGGTGAATTCTTAAGGGATGATGATAATTATGAAGCCAGTGTTTGCATGCTTGTCCCAGAACTTGGCTTCCAGCTTCCTGGGAGAAAGGCGTGAAGTCACAAGACTCCAGAGCCTGAGAGCTACCACAGAGAGGCTGGATTCCTAGTGCTGTCCGTTCATAGAGAGATAAAGCCAAGCTGAGAGAGATGCTGTGCCTTCATGATGGAATCGGGGGGGGGGGGAAGATGGGGGAAGGTTCCTCTTCCAGAAGTCACTTTTCCCTGTCATTGGAGAGACCCAGGGCCTTTAGGAACTGCTGCAACTCATCGGATAATAGAGGGTGTGAGGTCCAAAAGAGCCTGCCTGAAGGGCTTCATAACCCGGGAGGTTAGGCAAATACAGAGCAGTTTCTGGGGGAAAATTAGACTTGGGCGTGTATTTTCACTGGGAGAAGAGCTGACAGTAGAGGAGTTTAAAATGCTTCATAATGTTTCTAAATGGAGCTTTGTGGAACCAGAGGGAGCCCTGAGTAAGTGGGGTCCACATGCAGGATCACAGCCACAGACTCAGGAGAAAATGGAAAGCCTTCTTTTGGGGTCTGATTTGCCAATGCTGTTAGTGTATACAGAAAATGTCCGTCACAGCTTTCTCCTCCTGGATATTTGCAGCATGAAGAGTGTGGCCTCTGCAGAGATGGCTCCTACTGAGGTTAGCTAGACCTTTCTCTTTGATCCAGCAGTTTACTGTAAACCCTGTCTCTCACTTATCTTTATGTAATAACCAGCCTCCTTCTTCAGCTGTATACAGTAGCCCTGCCTCACTGTTCAACTGTATATAATAAACATGCTAAGCTTCCTGGGTGCTTTGGTCTCTCCATCAGAGAGCCCAGAACCCCAGTCCCAGCTTTCCTGTGTCCATATATCCATGTGTCTGTCATTTCTTCATTCCACCAGTCAAGTCCCTGGAGCCATGCCAGGACACAGTAATTTTGTGTGGAGTTTTGTCTTCTTTAACCTTCTGATAGGAAAGACAGCACATTTTGTTCACTTTTTCCACGGGAGAAAGATCTCAGTGATTTAAAAAAAAATTTATTTTTGACATAAAGCAAAATGGATTTTGTTATTGTTTTGTGTTTTGCTGTACTGTGGGTGGAATCCAGAGTTCATGTGTACAAGGCAAGTAAGTGCTCTACCTCCAAGCTACAGCCTCAGTCCCCAAAATGCATTATTTTTTTTCCATCTCAATTCAGCTGAAATGTACTTTGTCTTTGTTGTTTACTTTGATTATTAATGATTCCTTTCCCACCCCTAAAGATAATTTCAGAAACAATCCTCAGATAACAATAGCAATAGTACTTTTTACTGAGTAATTTGAATGTAATTTGAAGACGTGATACACTGTTGCCTTTGGCTACTTCGCTGTGGAATTCTTGCACAGGACTGGCACCTGTCAATACACCACCTGTATTGCAAGGAGGATGCTGATCTTAATCCCTTATTGTCCTTTCATCCATTGGGGTTTTACAGTTGCTGCAACAATGTCCTTCATAGGGAAGAGACCCAGCTGGAATCATACACCACCTTTACACATCCGTTTTCCGTGTCTCTCTCTGTGTGTGTGTGTGTGTGTGTGTGTGTGTGTGTGTGTGTGTGTGTGTTTTCTTTGAATCTGTGATGGCTCCACGTTCCTTGTCCGTCTTTCCTGATTTTAAAGATTGCAGGTGACTGAGCTGCAGGTTTCTCCTGGCACAAACCTAAAGCCAGCTCTTCTTCCTGAATCGTTGTCGTCTATGATTTCAGTTTGCCCTGTTACCAGCAATGTTGAATTGATTATTTGGTTGACTACCACAGCATGAGGAGCAGAGCTGTAAGGTGGCCCTATGACCTCACATCCATGACTGCATTCTTACTAGGGGAAGGGACAGCTACCCAGGAAGGCCTGATCTAAACAAATTTCCTCTTTAAAAACAGCGTTTTGTCTGGCCAGTTGCAGAAGTAAAAACAAAACAAAACAAAAACAAAATTTAAGTGTGGTTGGGCGTCACCTCCAAGGAGCTTCAGATTTATCTCAGTAAAGACCAGAGCCAGGGTTGGTGCATATCCCCAGATGACAGCCTGCAGGGAACAGGGATCCAAGGTCCCACAAATGTAAGGAACCAAACCCTACCAATAACTTGAGTGAGATTGCAAGGTGGAATCCCTTACTCAAAAGACTCCAGATAAGAATCCAGCCTGGCTGGGACTTTGGTTTTAGTTTAGGAGATTAAGAAAACACAGCTAAATCTGCCTCATGTCTGATCTACAGAAGTTAGATACCATTAATGCATGTTATTTCAAGCTATCAAGTTCGTGATGATTTAATACGTATCAACAGAAAACTAGTATGTGGTCTCTATCAGATTCCTCTGTTGTTTTCCTTTAGTAATTACATAAGGAAGAAGTATAGGCAACTAATAAGTGGCAGGCAAACATTCACTTGGTCACCAAACATTTGCTTACTAGTTCATCCTCTGCTGTTGAGTGATTAATTGCTAATTATGGTTATCAACATGGGGCTTTTATAACTGTTGTCTCCTCTATACCGATTGGGTAACAAAATACTCAGAGGAGGGTTTTCTGTTCTCATTTTTTCCCCATTTTAGTGGGTTATTATGAATCTCATGTTATTCAAGAGTTATTATCGACTAGTGCCATCAGTCTGAATGCTCTGTTGGGTTGGGTTTTGTACCGTTAGTGGACATCATCATCTGCTCAATGATCCCCTACTGTCTGGCTAAAAAAAAGCTATTGAAGGTTATCTTTCCCTGCATCAACCCTAGAACAGCTACTTCCCAATGTAATTCTAGTTTCTTTCCACATCCTCCTTTTTCCTCTTCCTCCTCCTCTTCTTTTCCCCCTTTGACAAAGGCTCTCACTATATAGTCCCAGTTGGCCCAGAACTCACTGTGAAGCTCAGGCTTGCCTCAAACTCACAGAAATCCCCCGACCCCAGTCCCTCAACATTTTAGCTTCTCTTAATGCAATTGGCAGGGATATATCTACAGTTACACAACTACCTATGTCCATAATTCCAACTCCATCTTCTACTTTTTGTTGTTGTTGTTCAATCTGCTGAATCTAATTAGCATTGCCTACATGTACATGAGTGTGGGACCATCCATGTGAGCATGGCCAGGAGCCACATCTCCCTCAGTAGCCATCAATAGTTCTTTAGACTATGGTGGGTCCTGGCATGTATCTATTACTACATAATATTATTTAATTGTAGTATGCCTCTTTTATTATGGAACAATTATATTAAATATATAAGTATAATAAACATTTAACTCATATGCAGAATTGCATAATTTGAAGCTCATCCCTGCAAATGTGTTTTCTTTTTCTAGAACAATGGAAACACCAAAAAAAGTTAACAAGTGTTTTCATCCCTATTCTAGATATGCACTTAATCTGCTAACACATTCCACTTCTGTATTACTGACTGAGTTGAATATACTGGGATGTACTGAAAATAAAAAGAAGTACAGGGCTATAGAGATGGCTTAGTGGTTAAGAGTACTGGATGCCCTTCTAGAGGACTCCAGTTCAATTCCCAGCATCTACATAATGGCTTCCAACTGGCTGTAACTCCAGCTCCAGGGTAACCTTATCCTCTCTGAGTGAGTAACAAATGAATGTAAAGATAAATGATTATTTAAAAAAAAAAAAAAGGTACACAAATACACTTTAAGAAGCATGGGGCACTCAAATAAGGTCATTGTAATACTTCAGACAATATGTAAAGAGTTTTACCAAAAGTCTGTGTCTGCCTAGACCTCAGAATGAGATTCATTCAAAGAAAGGATCCTTGCAACTAGAGTTAGGGCATGCTGGGTGAAGGTAGGTCATGAATCCAATGGCTGGAATCAGAACAACATGGGAAGGCAGAGGGAGAAATGAGTCCAGCAGCTACAAAGCAAAGAGCCACAGGTATTCCAGCAATGTCCAGACATCAGGGAGAGCCAATGTAGAATACATTAAAGCCTCAAAAGCATGCTCCACCCTTCTGCAGCCTTGGTGGAAGAGCTGGGACATCAAACAAAAGAGTAGGAGGTAATTCCAAGGTTGGCAGCAGCAGGGAGAGACCACAAAGCCTAGAGATGGGAGGATACAGGAGGAAGGGGGATTCTCTACCCCCAGAAGTGATGTCAACTGGCAGCACTCAGAATCAATGACTTTCTTTCAAGCTGGGATTAAGTGGGAAAATGTTACTTCTACTGAAATACCACTCAAGAAGACAGCTGCTTTTCTTTCTGCAGATCTTCAACCTCCTTACAGAGGCCCCTACTGAGCGATCCCAGAGGAAGCCATCCAACTAGGAGACCTGGAAATATAGGTGACCACCTGTCCCCAACCATCATACACTTCATGGGGAAAGGCAGGGCAGAAAATCTACCTGGTGAAATATTATTGGCCGTTACACCTCACCCCATCCTGAGGTCCCACCCTCTTTCTCAATGCTATATAAGCTCATGCCAGATGCTTTGACAAGACTCAGGACTCAGTGTGATTCTCTCTGGTGAGTAGGAGGGGGGTCTGGGTCGTCGGCACTCTCCATCCTGCTCAGCCCCAAGGAGGGACCAAGAGGACTGGCTCATCCACAGCCTTTCCTGCCAGAGAACCTGGAACCCATAGGCCTAATGGGAGTGGCACCGTTAGGAGGTGTGGCCTTGCTGGAGTAGGTGTAGCTTTGTTGGAGCAGGTATGTTCCTTTGTTAGAGGATGGGTAAACTTTGAGGTCTTAGAAGCTCAAGCCAGGCCTACTGGCTTAGTTTCCCTTCCTACTGCCTGCTGTAGAACTCTTGGCTCCTTCTCCAACACCACATCTGCCTACACACTGCCCTGCTTCTCTTCATTACAACAATGGACAAAACCTCTGAAACGGAAAGCCAGCCCCAATTAAATATTTACCTTATAAGAGTTGCCGTGGTCACGGTGTCTCTTCACAGCAATAGAAACCCTAACTAAGACAGAAGTCAATGGTATTTTCACTTCCAGACCCACTTGTTTTCCACAGTGGTATCTGCGGGTTTCATAGGCTTGGCCACCACGAGCATGCTGACACATTAAAGTCAAGATGGGAAAGCAACAATCATTGAGAAGGTCACAGGGAAAGGACAAAGGGAGGGAACAAGAGAGGATACGGGTGGAAGAAAGCAACACAATGGCTTGAGCTGTCCCTGAGAACACCTGCCTTTGATATTTGGTTTAGCCACTTACTACCTGGGTGACTGTGAGCAAGTCTTGGCCTCTCCATGCCTCTATTATTTGCCAAGTGAAATGTGAATGGTAAGATCTGGATTCAGTGAACACTTCAAACTGTGTTGGACATGTTGGTCACTGTTAACTGCTTTTATTATTTCATCTTTGTGCCTTCAGCATTATCATAGCCCCTGGCGTTTGGCAAGCACATCAAATCATATGCAAGAGAGTACTGTTCACTTCGTTGAGTCACATTTCTCTGAAGTAGTCTGCTCCTGGTTGAACAATGAGGATTTGAACACAACATTGCCTTGAGTTGGCCAACATCAAGACCTGCTTGATATGATATGATATACTAAACAGCCTTGGCTTAAAAACATCTCAGGAGGACTTTGCACATCATTGAAGAAAGAACCCTCATCAGGGGATGATGCTTCAGTAGTTCACATGGAAAGGGTAGTCCTCCGCATTAGTTGTCCTGCAGCAAAATGCACACAGAAGACAGTGTTCCACAAAGGACACATATGTTATCTCATAGGCATTATTATGTGATGCACTCAACAACCTTTCTGTTCTCTTAGCCTCCTCTCCCACAGGACCATGGGAACACAAAAGGGGACCCATACTATGGCCTTCCCTCAAATGAGCATTTGAGGGGAAATGTGGCCAAGTCCTTAGAATAATGTCATAATGATAGCTCACTAGAAACCTGGCACACAGCCAAGACCCTCACAAATCCTGTTTTGGTTCATTCCCACATCGTTGTAAAGTGGGGAATCATGGTGACATTGACAGATTTGTTGTGTTAAGTAAAATAATAATATAAGCAAAGAGTTTAGGATCCTAAAATTCAGTGTACGTTTTCTGTTATTTGTACTATCATCACTACTCTGTAAATATAAGAAAACAATTTGGTGAGGTTACCAAATCTACCTGATGCTTCACAGAAAATGAGTAAGTGACAGAGTTTGGATTGGAAGCCAGCAAGCTGAAGCTTATTATCAACCAATGGCTTGCACCCATAAATCCTACTCCATCTGGCATTCCCTATTCAGTGCCCAATAGGTATCATAAGCATTTCTCAAACTCATGGCTACCGTAAGTGACAATTCTGCTCTTGAGTTGCTCAAGCAATAACAAAGCCAAGCCAACAAATCCCACATTTGATTGGTTATTGTTGTTTTGTTAGCAAATTCAATTTGCTCTGTTTTCCCATTTATCCAGAATTCAATCTCCCTAATTTCGCCTATCACCCACTAAGAAGCGGGTCCAATGACTATAATCGCTTCCCTAGATTATTCTACTAGTCTCCCTGTAATTTCTAAGTGCAAAAAGTCACTTTGTCATTCCAACCTGTGAGGTATACAAACCTCACAAAATCCTCTCCTGGCTTCCCAGCTCCCGAATAGCTAAAGTCAAAGTCCTTCCCACACTCTATACCACCTGTGTGCCCTTAGCCCAAGGCTGTCGCTAACCTTATTTCTTCCTGCAATAGCCTTCGCCTATTTGGTTCTGGCTTCATTAGCCCTCCTTACTCAAGCACTTTACCTTTCACCCCATACACACCTGGTGAGTTGCACCTGCTGCTCTCAGCACCAATCCTATTCTATTCAGCAAAACTGCTCCTGGGTCATCACACGTGAAGAACGTATAAGCTCTAGCAGGACCCATTAATTCTTATGCCCTTTGTCATACTTTTTCCCCCTCTACATCATTTGTATATGGTGTTTCTTCAACAACTAGCCTTGTGTTGTATAGTGGAATAGCATGCCTTTTCTCTATTTGCAAAGTTTGGGACGCAGTGTCTTTCCTCAAGTTTTAATTTTTCACAACTGCCTGAAAATAGTCATCCTGCCTGCCTCGTTATTCTCTTGAGCTGACCCTGCACAATTTTAGTAAAACTCCTGAGCATCCCCCTGAACCCAACACTACTTACATAGGTAAGGAACAGGCCCTCCAGTTTCTGTTGAAGCTGAGAATGGTGGCCATCTCGTCATTACTCAACTTGAAGTCAAAGACCTAGAGAAGCAAGAGTTCCAAAAACATCATTAGCAAGTAAAGTGCTGGTGAGACCTGAGGTCTACTGTTCCTCCCGTTAGGCCCACATTGCGTACAAACCGTTCTCTAAATTAAGACTGGATTGTTTATAGGGTTTAGTACTTCAAAAGGAGGGAGACTGGGTTTGCAGCTATGCTTAGTGGACAGAGACTGTGATCCCTGAGGGACAACTAGATAGTAATCTTTTAGGAGGTATGTCTTCAAATTTAACCCATTCCTCTTTGCAAGCAGGCGGGTTGTGTAGGCCAGAACAGGCTATGCATGGGTAAGACAGGCTATGGCCCATGATCTAAGAGCTCAATGATAAGCAGGGCTATTTGCAATACTAAAAGCTGCTGTTTCTAGTCCCTGCCTTCTACCTATCTTTGCTAAATGGTGATTCATCTCAATTCTGTTGCCTTAGTTTGTGTTCTATTACTGTGAGGGGACACCCATGACCATGGCTACTCTTAATAATGAAAACATTTCATTGGAGCTCGTTGTGAACAGAAAGCCCGAGGATCCAGTAGTTGCTTAGTTCACAAGGCTAGATGTCTCAGCTGGTCTTCAGTATATGCTGGAATCCTAAAGAAGAAAGCTCCAATGCCAGCAAAGAAATGGATATGCTAGCAAGGTGAGAGCAAGCAGGTGAAGAGAAAAAGCTTGCTTCTTCCATGTCTTTATATAGGCTTCCAACAGAAGGGGTGACCCAAATTAGTGTCTTCCTGTCTCAAGATCCAAATCAAAGGCATGTGTCTTCCTGACTCAAAGGTCCGGACTACAAGTGGATTCACCACTTCACAGCAAGCAAAAATAATCTCTCACAGGCATGCCCTCCATTTCTGGATTGTAGTTCATCCTGATGTAGCCAAGTCAACAACCAAGAATAGCCATCACATTTTTTGAGGCCAGCTCCCTGGGACAAGAGTTCACAAGGAGGACAGTAGAGGAAAGGGCACACTGGCAAAATGGGATGGAATGAGAAAGTTAAGGGCAAGGTCCCTGTCTCCTACTCACTAAAGAATAGCAGATGACCATCTCGGATATTACCTGAAGGTTCTCACGTATACGTGCCGGTGTCTCAGACTTGGGGATGACAGCCACATTCCTCTGGATGTGGAAGCGAATCAGAACCTGTGCACATTGAGGGGGATAACAGGTGTCCACTTAGGAGCATCTCCAAGGGTAAGGGAGATGCATCTGTGGCTATTACAGCTCTGCCCTCAAGCCCTTGGTCCTGGAAACAATACCACGATTCCCCTGGTTAGGAATGGAGAAATTAGTGTTCGAAAGGCCAAGACCCAGCACAGTTAGCACCCAGACCCAAAGACATGCTCCCATGGCGTGGCGTGGCCTGGGTACATGAGAAGAAGAAGCTGATGGATACAGGCAGTCCTGGCTTCGCTGATCCCAGATGTATTTCCTGGGCATCCCAACAGACTCACGTTTCCCAGTTCTTCTCCAAAGGATTAAAAGCAGGCGACACAATAAAGCAAGAGTAGGAAGAAGGGTTGCTGGAGAACGGAGGGGAAGGAGGGGTCAACTGGACAACAGTGTTTTACCTGGGCTGGGGTTTTGTTGTGCTTTGCAGCTATCTCCTTAATTCGGGGGTCCTCTAGGAGTGACGGGTCCCCCGGCATGGCCCTAAATGCAGAAAGATAGCTGGAGTGAATATAATCACAGTGAATGTCACTGCCAGGATAGTGTCAAAGATGAACATCACAGCCTTTCCCATTGGTAAGGCAACCAGAAGGACCTGAAAAGTTTTATCTTTCCCATGGACCTGTCCGTGGGATCAGGAGCTTTACCAATGTGAGACCCGGCAGAAATGGAGCATCAGATGTGCTCTCTCTCTCTCTCTCTCTCTCTCTCTCTCTCTCTCTCTCTCTCTCTTACTGAATCTCTCTCCCTTTTCCCTCTCTTCCTCCCACAACCCCTGTCACACAAGCCATGTACCAGTCCTCTGGTCAAACACATTACTCTAGACACATTTTCCCCCCCCCAGGTGCCTTAGAAATTCATAGCAATATTAACCAATTATGAAAGGTGGATTTCGGGTGATAGAAAGTCACCACTCTGAAGCCTCACCAAGGCCTAGCTGGGGAGCCCAGGGGGCAGTAGGCTGTGACAGTGATTCCCTTGGAGTGACAGTACTGGATCAGTTTTTCCTGAGTGAGGTATGGGTGACACTCGACCTGGAAGAGAAAGCACCTCTGTCACATCCATCGCTAGGGAAGTTGGCCTTCCTGAGTGGCTCAGAGGCAACTCTAGGAAAAGACCAACACACAGGCCTAATACTACCCACTGATAGATGCACTGTAGACCAGACCCGAGGTCTATGTCCCCCCTCGATGCTGATCCCTGAAAGACAGCTCAGTCCATTGGTCCTCGAATGTGGAAGCAGTCGTGAATGGTACTCTTTCACCAAAGCGAACTTACCTGGTTGGTCACTGGCTTATGCTTGAGTCCAGGCTTGTTCAGGAGCCTTTCAATCTGCAGGTGGTTGAAGTTGGAGATGCCCAGGGCTCTCACCAGCCCCTGGTCCACCAGTTCCTCCATGACCTGTCACAGGAAGGGATACTGGTTAGATGGTTGTAGGAGGAATCAGGGATGCTGGCTCAGCTTTACAATGGTACAGGATACTTTGCAATGAATCCACTATTGCAAGTTTGGCCAAAGCACTGAAGGCAACTTTTGATCCAAGGTACCTCTGGCTGTTTCAAGCCCTACTGCCCAAGCTCAAATAATGTGAAATATGCGAAAGCTTTGAATGTTTTCTGCTCTGTGTGCATCCAAACCCGGGTCATTCATGGAGAAGGCGCTAGTCTGTGCAATGGCATGGCTTCTGTGGGATATCTTTTAAAATTAGTTATTTTCTGCTATTGAGGGTTATTAAACCTAGGACCTCTTAAACACTAAATACTAAATAGGCTACCACTGAGCTATATTCCTGGCCCATTTTTAAATGTCATGATTGAAGGGACTCTGGCCAGCTCATGTGGCCAGCATGGTTCTGGAAGGCCTTGCCCTTTACTCTCATTCCCTCTGCCTTGCTAGAAACCATTAGATTATATTCGTAAAGCTAGCCACCAAGGTCTATTCCTTTATTTGGGCCCTTCCTCTTCCTGAAGCTAATTAGCAAGGCCCAGCAATCAAAAGCCCTGTTGGCTCCCTTAATTAACATGCCCAACTAAAATTAAACACTTCATCCTAACACGGGGTCTCCCTTGGACCTTTATAAACTGCTATCCAGAAGCAGTGCTTCCTCTCTCCCTCTCTCTCTCTCTCTCTCTCTCTCTCTCTCATACACACACGCACACACACCCTGACAAATACCCCTGTCCTCTATCTTCTGTCTTTGTCTCTTAATCCCTGCCCTGTGTCCCTCAGAGCAAATAAATCTCCTTTGTGCTGAGAACATGGTTTGAGAACTTGATCTTGGGGGTCCTGAGCCGGCACTTTTCCGTGATGCATTCTCTGTCCAAACCTTTGTGATGGCTAGCTTGACAAAAGCTGTCAGCTTGACAAAAGCTAGAGTTATGTGGGAAAAGAAACTCAATTAAAAAACTCGTCTCTCTAAGATTTGCCTATGGGCAAGTCTGTAGGGCATTTTCTTAATTAGTGACTGATGTGGGAGGGAGGTCCAGCCCACTGTTGGGGGTGTGAGACCTGGGCAGATGGCCCTAGGGAAAATAAGAAAGCAGGCTGGGTAAACAGGTAAGCAGCACACTCTGTGACTTCTGCATCCATTCCTGCCTCCAGGTTCCTGCCCTGACTTCCCTCAGCAATAAAGGTGGACCTGAGAGTTGTAAATGGTCACAGTGTTTCCGTCCCGGAAAACTTACTCTGTAGTCTTCAGCCAGGATTTGAACTTGTGATCCTCCTGCCTCTGTCTCCAGCTTGTCTAGGGTTATATTCCTGATCATCAGGACTGGCTGTTAGTCTAGGCTCTAAGATTTTTCTTCCTTGAAAACCACAGCTTGATGTGCAGTGGGGAATGCCAGGCAGATATACTGGGCCTGGTAAGAGACCCTGACCTAGAACTGAATTCTGGCTGAAAGTTGTCCCATTCACAGCTTGTCCTACAAAAAATGCTTCAACCTCAAAGACCTAGGGTTTATTATTTTTTGCCTATAAAGAGCTTATGGCAACCCAAATTGAACACGCAATGATATTTCGTTTATTGTACATCCCTGTTGGGAGTTTCTAGAGTGTAAAAGTAAGCAATGAGCTGGGTAGGGGTGGCACACACCTTTAATCCCAGCACTCGGGAGACAGAGCAGGAGGATCTCTGTGAGTTCGAGACCAGCCTGGTGTACAAGAGCTAGTTCCAGAACAGCCTCCAAAGCCACAGAGAAACCCCATCTTAAAAAAAAAAAAGTAAGCAATGTGCTTTCTGCTTGAGGTTCTTTTTTTCCCACAGAGTCTCATTTTGTAGACCAGGTTGGCCTTGAACTTGTAGGATTCAACCTCTGGAGTCCTGGGATTAAAGGGATATGCCACCACACCCAGCCCACTTGAGATTCTAATTAAAGTTCTGGGGTATCCCCTCCGTGAGCCAGCTGCCTCAGTGCTGAAGCTACCTCAGCTTAGTTGACAGTTGACATTGCTTCAAGGACCAAGGAAGGAAGGAAAGAATCCACAGGATCCCGGACACACACACACACACACTAGGAGTAGAGTTCAAACTGGGCATAGAAAAATAACACAAGGAAAGGTGATAAAATCATGAGCAGATTTGGGGGAAGGAAAAGCAAAACATAGAGATAAGGATGAGCAGGTTGTGTTCAGCTGACATCTTTTCTATCGTTTCTCAATCTTGGCTGCACCTTGGACCTTCTGAAGGCTCTAAAAGAAATGGGTGTCTTCTGTGGTGATTTATTAAAGCTTTGAGGATTGGGAAAGTAAAGTCAGCTATGGTGATCAGGCAGTGGTGGTACACACCTTAAAATCCAAGGACTCAGGATTAAGAGGTAGATGGATCTCTTAGTTCAAGGCCATGCTGAGCCACAAGAAATATACCCAGTCCTAAAGAGAAACAGCTCACACAAAGATGATCTTAGCACTTGGGATTACATGCCTTTAATCCCAGGACTCATGAGATGTATTTAAGGCAGGACAGGGTCTCAGAGCTGGCATTCATTCTCCAGCCACACTAAGGATAGGAAGACATTAAAGTCTCGGTATTCTCCAGCCACACAGAGGAAAACACTTTGGTTGAGCCAGGATCATAATTCAGTCTCAGAGTGCGAGTTAGTGCCCAGCTGCTTTGCTTTTCTGATCTTCAGTTTGAAGTCTCTGGGTCTTTTATTTGTTATGCTACAGGTATCTAGACTCCACTCCCAGGGATTTCCTTTGGGATGCAGCATAGACATTAGGGTATTCAAAATGCCCTCTTCAGACTTTACCATACCAGGTTAGAAGCCCTTCAGTAAGGGAGACTTCACTAGGCAAGACAGTTTAGCATTGATGAGATCTGAAGGTCCCAGCACCTTCCCAGTGAGAAATAAGATAAGTGCTACTCTGTGACCTGGGTCAGGTTTGGCTTGTGTGTATGATCTATCTTCCCTTCTTTATACTCTCTTCCCTTCCTCTGTTATAGATTGTGGCTGATGAACTCTCTATTGGATTGGTTATGGGTCCATGAAACTACCCTATCCAGGCATATTCAATCCTGGCAAAATCAAATCAGAGCAGGATAGTATCTTTTTTTTTTTTTTTTAATCTCTGTGAAGTTTTTATGTAGGAATCAGCCTTGAATTTATTAACAAGACAGCAAATTAGCCCCAGTGTAAGATACTATGGCAGAATTCCCATTTCAGTATGACAAAACGAACAATAGAGTATTAAGATATTTAAGAGGCCATGTTTTCATCAATATATACAGTTGCCATCTTATCTAGGTACCCTCTTAGTACCCTTAGCTCAATGCAAAATGAGCAAGGAAATCAGGAACTCTGTGTCAGTGCACACATTAAAACATTGTTGATTCTGTGTACATAAGATCAAGTGAGGTAATATAGAACCTCCCTATTGTTGTAGTTTGGGGTTTAATTGTTTTTCCTTTCACATCTAACACCAGAAGCCTCATCCAGTGTTGAAGACCCATCCATATAAACTCAAGTGTTAAAAAGAATGCCTTTGTTTATTTAAACCCAGGGCCTTGTACCTGCTCTACAAGCAATCTACCAGAGCTAACCTTCCAGCCTCCAGTCCCCCATCCTTCCAAATTCCTTGTAACAGATGTTATGTTACTAGTGGGCAAATTTAATGATTCACTTGCCAAGGATAAGTCCTTTAAATACATGTCCAGGTGTTGTGTTAACTATCATTAAATAGATGAACAAACATCTATTCACCCCAGATGGGGTAACAACGATAAACAGACCAAAGAAACAATTTTTCTGAAGTCTAGTTCTTGAAAGAGTGCGTTTAATTGGATTTAAGAAGCATGGTCAAGTTAGGAGTGACTATACCCACAAAGAAAAAAGACTCATTCCCTAGCAATTTGTGAACATCCAGTGCAGGTAATCACAGCCTAACTTCACAACAGCAAGCAAGCCAAGCCCCCAGGACAGTGTTCCTCCACACCAGGGTTTCCAGTCTTACCACTGGGCAGACAGGGTGGCCTGCTTTCCTGCCTTCACCCTCGGCTGTCACATGGGGTTTGCTCTCTACATTTTCATACCGTGACCAGTTAAAGCTCAAAGTGGCTGTGCTAGTAGATAAGCACTTTGGGGCAGACCATGCACAAGTCACATTTCAGTTTGTTTTATCAATTCCAATCTCTCCAAAGAAGGCAAGTTTCCTAAAGTCTGGAGCATAAGACAACTCAGGAGTGCCTGACAAACAGGATGCTAATTCTCGGAGTCTGTTTTTTCTAACCGTTTACGACTTGTCCATTCGATTTGCCCTACCTTTTAAGCATTTGCAAGAGGATAGTAAATGTACTGGGTAGTTTTATGTCAACTTGATACAAACTAAAGTCATCAGAGAGGAGGGAACCTCAGCTGAGAGAATGCCTCCATAAGATTGGGCTGTGGGCAAGCCTGTAGAGCATTTTCTTAATTAGTGACTGACGAGGGAGGGCCCAGCCCATGGTGGGTGGTGACATCCCTGGGCAGGTTTTATGAGAAAGCAGGTAGAGCAAGTCCAGGATAGCAAGCCAGTAAGCAGCACCCTCCATGGTCTCTGCATCAGCTCCTGCCTCCAGGTTCCTGCCCTGCTTGAGTTCCTGTCCTGACTTTCCCCGGTGATGAACAGTGCTTTGGAAGTGCAAGCTGCCTTGGTCATGGTATTTCATCATAGCAATGATAACCTAACTCATACAGTGGTAAAAGTTATTAGAGAAAAACAATCATACTTTAATTTGTTTTTACATGATTATGCAAGTCAAGGCCTCAGTTGATCTAAAAAGCAGGCCAGTGTGTTTTCTGATGTGTGCTCTTGTATTTACTGCCAAGCAGGATGTTCCAAGCCTGCTGGGCTTGGATCACACAGATCTGAATCCAGTCATGATCGTGTCACATGCTTTCTGTATAACATGACAACTTACCAATCATCTAGGTTAGGATTTTATCATCTGTACATGGGGAAGCAACATGGGGAAGCTAATGACCATTGAGCTCTTTGATTACATTTCTGCAATTAGCTATTTTAATCCTTGTTACACCCTAGTGATATGCATCGTTATTATGTTTTATGATTCTTTTTTAATGACAAAGACACTGAGACCTACAGGAGTTAAATTTTTACTCCAGGTTGCCCAATTATTCCAAGTTCCCAGCCCATCCCTCTGTTTCCGTTACAGCATGTTTCTATCAAATTGTGATACACTGTATCTCCTGCTTCACTTAGATCTCAGTGCAAATAGTGTCATAAGGAACCTCAATCCATTTAGTGATGAGTAAAGTGTAATGAGAGAATTGGAGAGTTCAGTGATGGCATCCCATACAAGGCACATGGGCTGTTATCCCAGGATAGACACAATGGGCATCTGACAAATTTTTCTCTCTGAGCGCACTTTAAAGAAACTAAAACCTACCTCCCAAGCATCCAGGAATGTGTATTTACTGGTGAGAATGTTGCCTTTATCATCTGTGGGGAAAAACTCCTTCCCTGGCTGTAATGCAAAACGACAAACCCATTGGAATCTGCTTGTAGATAACCGTTCCTGTGGAGAGAAGTCTCAGGAGAGAGCAGTAACAAACCCCCACACCTGCATGACATCTGGTCAAGCTCTGGAGAACACACTTCAAGACAGCCTCAGGCCTATCTCTGCTCAGTCTACCACAACATGGAAATCCTTTATTTCTGACACGGCTGGCTTGGCTTTACAACCCGGTTAAGATATTGCAGGAGCCATCATTATCACCATGAAAATTAACCCAACATACCAAAACCAATATAAACTTGGAGGGGATTTTAATTTCAGGGCAATTAGGCAACATTAAAAAGAACGGGTATAGCAGTAGACAGCATCTATTGTCACAACCTGAGTAAAGACTGACTTTGGGGTATCATGCCACCAACACCGTAGCTGGTCTTGAAGGGAAAAGACTAAGAATTCCACTTCCTCCAGGCTCTTGAGAGCAGGCAGGAGGAGGTTCCCAGCATTGCATTTGGCAGTTTTCCAGGGTGGGTTGACTGCCTCCCACCATCAATAGGCAGCCAACCCATGAGTGCACTAGGGGGTAGCAGGAGTGTGGAGCCCTAAGAACGCTATGCTAGACCATCCTATGAGATTCCCGGAGAGTCGACCATGGGCATGGAGCCAATGGGAAGGTGACAGGCCAGTCATATTTATCTGGGCTGACAGGAATCATAGTTTCTCTAAAATAAAATTAAAGCCAAACCTGAGCATGTGCCATCCCCGTGCGCGGCTTGTTGACCCAGACTCCCTTTGGGGCCAGAGTCCTCTGTGTAAGAGAGCCTGCCTCCGTTTTCCCTCCCCCTCCCCCCCCCCCGCCCCCAGCTAAGGCTCAGCTACTGGTGCTACAGATGGGGCAAAGAGCAGCTCTAACCTGGAATCCCTGCGGCCAGTGAACTAGATACAGGTCCAGATAGTCCAGTTTCAGATCTGTAAGCGTTTTCTGAAAGGCTTTCTTCACCAGGCTTTTCTCAAAGAAGGTGGGCCACAGCTGCAGGTGACAAGGGTGGGCGGAGTGGGCGGGGTGGGCGGGGCGTTAGGGCTGGGAAAAGAAAGGGCCACTCGAGTCACCCTGCTTTGAGATTTGCAGCTGACCTAACCCCAGGAAAGGCCATCCGTTTATAGTAAAGTTAGTAGGCCACCAACATTCAGTAAGTCCACGGTGTGCATATGTGTTCGTCCATGCTCTGTACTCTTGTTTCTTGAAGCACATCTGGCCTTTGGTTAAATATGTTTGTTCCTGTAGTATTTCTTTCCTTGGCTGTCACCTCCCAGAAGGGGCAAGCATGTGACTAGTCCTTACATTTCAAGCATTCTGATGCTCTTGAGGAGCTGTCCCTTTTTGTACCCCCACGACCTGAAGCCTGTTGGGCCCAAAGTGATGAAATACAAGTTTATCCAGATGCGACCACTCGCCACAGAGGGTCTACTTATTGCACAGTTCCCAAGAACCTGGAACTAGACTCTTTTGATGAATTACATCTAATAAAAAGCCTATAACTCCTCACATACCCACTCCCTTCTTTTTTTAATAATATTTTACCGTTCACCCTTTACTGATCTGGAATAAAGAGATTCCTGTTCACAATAAGTAATGCGCCCACCATTTCCAAAATGCCCATGTCTGAAGAAAAACAAAACAAAGCAAAAACCACAGGGCCAGAGCCACACCAGGCAGTGTGGGCTGGAATGCAGCCTGCATGTACCCCCTAGCCTCTGCCTACCACTTAGCAAATGGACCCAACTAAGAGAAGACAGAGAGGCCAACGGTACTGAGAGACTCGTTGGAGCCGTTCCCACCACAGGAAAAACAACAAGGGTTGGGGGCCAGCAGCATCTTCTTCCAGTACTGCCTTGGAGTGTGGACATTTACATACAATGATAACAAAGGAGAAGGGTATTAGGAGAAATTCAGCCACCTAAGAAAGATGGACAGGGCTCTTGGTGTGGTCCAGATCTTCCACCGGCCTTGGAGACACAGTCACCAAGCGTGTCACTGTACCTTGCTGACAATGAAGAGGTCCTCCCGCTTCACAGCCTTCTCCTGGAGCTTCTCTCTGATCCCGTCTCCCACCTCATTCTCGTTCTCATACAGATAGGCACAGTCAATGTGGCGATATCCAGCATCAATGGCCGCCTTCACAGCTTCCTTGACTTTGCTTGGGGGAGACTGAAAGACAAGACAAGGCCCATCAGAGGCACCGGAGGCCTCCTCTTAAAGGTTCTATATGGACCAGATTCCCCAAACCACAGCCTCACTGGGGTTCCGTTTCCAAGTGGACACTGGGGACGCTGGGGAACGTTTCAAAGGAAAAGAAAAAGTGAACTGAACTAATTATTTTAGGTTAGCATATGAAGTGATGGGTTTCATCATGCCATCTTCATACACATGTCATTGTCATGAACATCATCCCATGTTTCATTCTAGTAATAAATTGTTACTTTCCCCCTCTAATCTAGGCTGATTTTGAAGGGTCTCTAGGTTCTGGCAGTGATAGATGGCTCCAAAATTGCCACTCCCTGACCCCTGAAGTGACAAAGAGGAGTTTTCAGACCCCGAACCTCAAAAATGATCACTACAATCACTACAAGCTAATCTGATACCATGTGTCAGTATGAGGCGGAACAGATTTCCCAGTCTCTCTAAATTGTGATTGACAAATGGGAATAGTAACAGCCGGCACCTTATGTTGCTTGCTTGCAGTAAAGATTTTATCAACCACCTGACTATAAGATTCAGGAGGTGCAATCATTGGAGAATCACTGTTTCATAAAATGAAAGAGTAAATGGACATTCTTTTTCACGGATTAAAAAAAGAGAAGAAGAAGAAACTAGAACAAGAGAAAAGGCCACATGGAAATACCATGGTCTGATCTCACCTAGCATCCAGATTGTACTTTGGGAAAATAAAAACTTTTGAGTCATCTCTCAGGAGCAGACTATAGTACTGCTTGCCTGAGTCCCAGCACAAGGGAGGCAGAGGCAGGAAGTGCATGAATTTGAGGTCTGCACATCACACATGCACACTCTCACGCACACGCGCACACACACACACACACACACACACACACACACACACGAGAGAGAGAGAGAGAGGAAGAGAGACAGAGAGAACTCCAAATATAACGTGTGTTGGCTTATAGTTATGAAATCCACATTTTGGAGGCAGGAAGATCAGGAGTTCAAAGCCAGGGTCAGCCACACCATGATTGGAAGCCAGCTTGAGCTCTGTGAGACCGTCTCAAAACAACAAAACAAGCCCAGACAAATAAAAACCATTTCATCTCTCACAAAAATCTAGAAACTCTTTCTGTGGTTGTCAAGCGCAGAGAGGCATCTGTAGCAGAGATCAGCAGGTATGCCATCATGGAGGCAAGGATCGCTGCCGGCCACCCAGAGGCACTGGGGTCCAGGCCCAAGCCCCACCCTCCTGCACACGCACTGATGGGCACACTGTCCTTCCCACCAGCACCGGCTCCTCATCCTGAAAAGGAATCTAGTAAGTCTTCTCTACATCACTGTTGGAATTCTGAAAGTTCACCTCTGCTGATTTTTCCAGGTAAATAGATTCCCTGGAGCTCTGCAAGTGATTGTTTACTGTGTTGATGGAGGAGAAATTGTGCTTTGGAGCAAATCTTGCTATTCTGGTAAGGTTTCAACCCAGTGTTGAAAGAAAAAGAAGTCCTAACTGGGTATAAGAATGGACAGAGAACAGGAAGCTGTAGGAGTTGAGCCTTGGGGGACGGGAGAGCAGAAGGACTTTAGAACCAGCTCCCGACAAACAGTGTGGCTTCTGCCTGTGATCTCAGCGCTAGGGAGGCTGAAGCAGAAGGATTGCTCCAAGTTCAAGGTAACAGAGTGTTACCCTGTTTCAAGGAACCAAAACCAAGCACAGGTCGTGGGGAAACGCTGGCTAATGTCATGTAATCACTGAGGGGAAAGAGGCCGAATTACTAGATGGAACAATGTCAGGCTTGTCTCAAAGACGGCTGGGAAATCGGCTTCCCTGGGCAATAGAATGGACTCAGAACATTTTGCCAGGACAGATTAACATAGCCAGGCAGAAACTGTGCCGCCAAACCACGCTTTCTGTGGTTCCAGTGCTCAGCTTTTACTGTATACCAAAACCACGTAGAGTCTTGGTAAAGGGCAGAGGCCAGTTCAGAAGCCCAGACTGGCATCTGAGACTCTGCCTTTCACACAGGCTCCCAAGCCAGATACTGCAGATGGAGTTCTCCGAGGGTAGCAAAGGGATCTGGGTCATTTCAGAATTTTTACCCTCTCTCTCAGTCACTCAACCAGAAACAAAGTAACATCAAAGACTTAGAAAATGCAGGAAGTTTCTGAGTCCCAAGAAAAATCTTGCCAAGAGAGGAATTGCCCAGAAACCATTTTCTGCTTTACATATAACATCCACTTGATACTTGCTATAGAAGCTATCATCATTTTTACAAAATCCACTCTAGTAGATTTTGTACTGAGAAACCCCTGAGAAAGAAAAGCCTCTGGCTATGGACTTCAAGACCCTGGGCAGATGATGTACAAAGAAGAAGAAATGCCAAAATGGCCTTTGAAGGGAGCAGGTGGCCCAAGACCGTGCACTCACCTTCCAGGTGCCCAGGCCCACGATGGGCATCTTGGCTTTGGTACTGAGCCCCACGAAGGTGGCCATGGTTGCTACAGAAACAGTTCTAAGTGAGTAGACACACACCTGTGCCCAGGTTAAGGAGGCAAGCAGTGCTTTTATGTCCTGGATCAGGAGTCCAGCTCTTCCAGTGTGGGCAGGCAGCCACAAGCCTGGGTCTGGCACCACAACAAAGTTTTATTTCAGTCTTTTGTCAGATTGGGTAATGCGAACGAAGATTAAACACTACCCAGTGCCAACTCTCCCTGATACAGAATGCAGTAATTAGGTTTTGATTGCCACGGTCAAGTTTGCAAACCAAAAATAAGGTAGGATGTAGGCTCTCCCAGGATGAACTGGTTAGATTATTTGAGAAGGGGCATTTCCACAAGAGGAGGCATGCAGTAGTGAACTGTGTGAGCCCTAAGAAGTCTGTAGCAAGGGCAACCTCCCAAAGACAAAATGAGGAAGCCTACACAAATTATTTTGAAACCAACTATCATGGGACACATGAATCAATAAAAAGGGGCTGGCTGTCTGAGATCAAACAGACACTTGGACAGGTATCCCAGCAGAAAGACTTTATGTAAGGTAATGTTCACTTCCATGCAAGCCTATGATTCCAGGAGTGCCCATGATTTACTCTGTACTTGTCTAATCGCTCTAAGATTGTGGTAAACGTTCTCACAAAGTGAGAAATTACCTGCTAACCATTTGGCCAGGACTGTTTAGTACTAAAATTATTTTAATACCTACTTTAAAAAATCTTTAGTTATTATGAGATGTTGTGTACTCAACAAAGAAAGGATGAAAAATAAAGACGAATGTAGGTATGAGACCATAAATCATTTGTATTACCATCACTCAAGATGCCATTGCCCAGTGCTGTCTTCCTCTAGTCTTTACACATGTATGTGCTTTGTCTACCTGCCCATGTTATACGTGCGCAACAGACACTCTGTACATTGATAAAGGGTCATTTTAATAAATGGTTTAATAAAAGGTTAGACTTTATGATTATTTATGGTATTGTTCTGAAAATTCTTAAGTGCTTGCTTTCTAGTATGAATAAGCAATGTTTCAAGGTATATGAAGTTGCCTAGTTTCTGAAGATTCTCTTCTCCCAGGCTCTGTTTCCTGTTTCATCATAGGAGTACAAGGTTACAGGTGTCTCAGCTTTTGTGGTCTGGAGACTTGAACTTTGGTGATCCCATTTGCACAGCAAGTTTTTATCCACAAGGCCAAACTCTCCAGCCCCCCCCCCCCACAATGAGACTAAAGTAAAGAAATTTGGATTAATTCCTGGTCAGAGGAAATCTCAAAACAACCTAGTGTAGACTTTGTCATGTGGTTACTAGTGTTCATGCTTATAAGGATTTATAATGAAAAGGAGCAAGCTGAGCAAAGGAAAATACACAAAGTACAATTTGAGGAGAAGAAAGAGCACTAGGAAGTGGAATGGAATGAAGTCTTGTGTTTAAGGAGATAAACAAATTAAGAGATGGAATAAAGGGAATGGTGACCTCGGGGCAAGATCCCACCCCGCTAAGTTTCCAACTTATGAGAACGAATTAAAGAAGAGCTTAGAGCCAGGTGTGGTTGCACACGCCTTTAACCCCAGCACTAAGAAGGCCAGGGCTGGCAGGTCTCTGAGTTTGCATGATCTACAGAGCAAGTTCCAGGACAGTCAAGCTTAGGCAGTAAAGGAAACCACAGAAAACAGAAAGCTGGTGAAGATGTAGTTGAACAAAGGGGGGGGGCATGTTCCAGCCCCAGCTAACAGCAGCATTGGCCACGTGGTTCTGGCTTTAGAGTCAAGGATAGAAGAAAGGGTGTATGGAATCTACCCCTATGACTAAGGAAAGCCACTGAGGCAGGGCATGTGGTAGCTGTGTCTCTGCATGGAGGCCTAGAGGAGCCATTGCATGGAACAGTGAAGGGGAAGCCTGGATTGCTGGAGATGCCAGGGCCATGGAACCTGCCAAGGAAAGCTGCCAATGGGGTTGGAACCAGCTCAAGAGAAGGAAACACATTACAGTCAGCAAAGCTGAATGGAGCTGGAGATCTGAAGAACGCTTTGACATCAGACACAGAGAGGCAGAGTTTGACATTTTCACAGCTGGATTTTCATCTTGCTTTGGTCCAGTATTTCCTCTCTGTGCTACACTCCCTTCCCTATGTTTTGGAATGGTAATGTATATCCTGTGCCATTGTATGTTGGAAGTATGTTATCTGGTTTTTTAATTTTATAGGGGAATTACAATTAGTAATCTCAAAAGAGATTTTGAACTTTAGACTTGAAAACACTGTTAAAACTAGTTTAACAGTGCATATGGTAGATAGAAATGTGCTCAGACCTGTGTAATAATTTACATGTAACTTCCCTGTGATGGTTAAAGAAACTCAGTATGGTACCAGACATCCTTTAAGGGCCATCTTTGCCTTGGGATGCCTAGTGGCATATAGGTAGATAAGAATAGGATAATAGTGTTCCTGCTTTCTGCTTTTGTAAACACACTGCTATGGTGCTGGGATGATGTGAACTTTTTAGTATTATACAACGGAAAAGACAAGCAACTGTTATGAAGGAAACCACTTAATTAGGTGGCTTACAGTTGAGAGGTTTAGTCCATTGTCCTCATGGTGGGAAACATAGCGGTGTGCAGGCAGACATGGTGCTGGAGAAGGAGCTGAAAGTTCTATGCCTTAATCCACAGGCAGCAGGAAGTGAACTGATTTGAGACCCTAAAGTCCACCCCCTAGTGACATACCTCCTCCAACAAGCCCCGCCTACTCCAAGACCACACCTCCTAATAATGCCACTCCCTATGGGCCTATGGAGGCCATTTTCTTTCAAACCACCTCTAGTCTTTTTTTCTTTTTTTACCTCATAACCTCCATGAGGTGAGAAACTTGCCCACAAGCTGAAATGATGGACCAATTGGCCATGGATAGAAACTTCCAAGATTATGAGATAAAATAAGCCTTTCCCCCCCCCCCCCCCAAAAATTAACTCAAGTATTCTGTTTAGGTAACCCCTGTTCTTTCCTACATTTGATCAGGTGTTCTGTTATGGTAATCCCAGATGTGTCAGCTCCCTCCTACATTTGAAAAGTTAGGACTATTTTAAGAGCATATTGATAGAAAAAGTGGTTTGTTGTTGTACTCATTATTAGCATTATGCTCAGGTTTTTCTTCTGAGTTTAAAAAAAATTAAAATTTGTAGAATTTTCATGGATCCCTGAGTCTCCTGGACTTTAGTCTCTGTCCCCATTGGGCTCTGTGGAAATGTGGACTATAAACTTGGCCATTCCCAGGAGACATAGCTCCTCCATTCTCCTCTCCCACATTTTCTGGAGTCAAAATTCTACAACTTGATCTAAATTGACATCTAATTCCTGACCTCAGACTATCTTCCCCCACTTGGTCTTGCAAGTCCTGAAATTACAGGCTTGTGCTACTATAGAGCACCTGGCCAGGCTCATTCATTTCATACCATGAGAGGTGGCTGTGTGTGTGTGTGTGTGTGTGTGTGTGTGTGTGTGTGTCTGTGTCTCTCTGTGTGTGTGTGCATGCGGTCTGTGACTTTGTTCTGAAAGTCTGTTTAGGGTTTACAGAAAGTACTCAGTATTGTAAGTTAGAAGTCCACTGTTGGCCTTTGGGACCACGCTTTGTCATGTCTGTCCTATGATCATTGACAATTGTCTAGTAACGTGTACCCACTCTTACAGTCTCCGAATATTCCCACTCCCTTTGCTCCATTCTTCACCTGTTACTCCTTCTAACTGATCCATGATGACAACGTTCTATTTCCTACCTGGAGTCTCATTCACCCAGGCTAATCTCAAACTCACTATAAAGGGGAGGATAACCTTGAACTCCTGATCCTCCTACACTCCCCCTTTAAGAGCTGGTATTAAAGTTATCACACTAAGTGTAGGCAGTGCTAGGGATCAAATCCAGGGCTTTGAGCATACGGAAGAGTGGGACTACAAACTGAAGCATCAAGGTTAGCTTACGGAGAAGCCAATCTGCAGAGGGAGCCTGAAGTCCTTCCTCACCCGGCTTCTTGTACTGAGCAGAGCATGCAGAGAAAAGGCACGATAGACAAACCTGGGTGGGTACATGGAAGTGTTCTTTACAGGGATATACACCCTGTCTCCACACTCTGCTTCGCTCTCTTTGCTCACTATCCTACTCCCGTTTTTTTGGAAGATTATTCTTTCTTAGCAAAGTGTCTCCGTTTCTATTTCTGATCTTGTGTTCCTGGTGCCATCCTCTGTCCTAGGTCACGAGAACTTGGAGTCAGATGCCCTCGGAAACCAGATCCGTGTCCTGGCCCTAAGCGTGTTTCTACTTTTTCCTTTTGTTTTTAAAATCCCCCTTTCCAGATATTTCTTCAAAGCCCAAACACAGTTTCTCTGGAGCTTTCAACTTTCTCAGTGTTTCTCTGAAGACTCTCGCCCCGACCCCCGCACTTCAGGTGCCTGATAAGTCCATGACCAGTTTAAACGTTTAAACGGCATGGCTTTCTCCGGTCCTCCTCATCTCCCTCCTTCCAGTAGCTGCCAGTACTTATAGCTTGCCTGCCCTCATGTTTTTCTCTCTCCGACTCTAATAAAATTGTTCCCGAGTCTCCTTTTGAGTCAATTTCAAATATAACCTTATTAAGTTTCAGTTTGAAGCTGTAGCCAAGCCATTCTTGGAATTCACAATACACCCAAAGTTGGCCTTGATCCTCTCATCCTTCTGCCTCCACCTTCTGAGTACGGGAAGTGTAGACATGGACCCCTCCTGGCTCCATCTCCTACCTTTGTAATTTTTTTCTTTTCCTAATGCGGCCCACAGCTGGAATCAGAAGCCTTTCTGGAAGGGGACCCATAACTCTGCCATGTGCACTCTGGACTCTTCTGTGCTCAGTTCTATTTTCTTGGAATTCCTATTCCATTGTCTGCAGGCACCACAGCTAACGTGGTGTCCATTTCCCTCTGGAAAGGCACAGAGTTTCTTCCGTTTTCAGACTTACGCGAATGAAGCCTTACACCTTTTCTGTTGGCTCACATTAAGTCAGCAAACTCAGCCTAGCTGGCTTTGGAAACCTAGACTTTCTTAATGTAGACAGGAACACAGTCATTGGGGGGAGTGCGTCTCTTTTGCCAGTTGAGGGTGAAGGGCCCAGACCCTCACCCAGCCCCCTTCTTTGGTAGCCATGACAGGCTGTAGAAAAGACCCAGAAAGATATAGGCCCCTGACTCAGCATGTGCTGAGTCCCTGACCTCGCCCTAATGACTAGGAAGCCATATACCCTTCATGTGGTAAGGAACCAATCAGAAGTTAGCTGGCGGGCTCTGGATGTGCTTTACTGACAACAGGGTATTGCAGGACTTAGCAACTGCCCTGGGAGGGCCTCTAGGCATAGCAACCTTTCTGCAGCTGCAGCTGACCAATCAACTCAGGACAGGTTCCTCCAGCCCAGAGGTGCACCAGTCCTGAGACTGTTGCTATGCAACTAGCAGACCCCCCCCCCACCCCGTCCCCTGCTCTATCCCCAATATATGCTTTGTCCTACTGTTGCTTTGGGTCCCTTCTACTCTACCTACTGTGTCAGATGGATGGAGGACCTGAGTTAGCTCATAAATAAAAGAAGACTCTTGGCTTTTGCATCGAATCTGGTCTCTTGGTGGTTTTGGGAGTTCAGAGTTTGGGCACAACAGGGTGTTTACTTTGTGAGATGAGATCCAGAGGAGATAAGAGCAGTAGTGTCTTAGTTTTAAAGATTACAATTCCAGATTCAGTTTAGGGGTGGAGAAGACTTGACATGATTGGAGTCTAGTATAAATAACATTTGTAGCCAGTAGCCATGGTAAGGATATAGGCCTTGCTACCATGAACGGTGTTTTGAGTTGACACACAGTGAGACATTTCTATGTATTCTTATTTATCTTGTTTTTCTATTATTTTACTTTATGTGTATGGCTAATTTGCCTGCATGTATGTCTGTATCTGGTGCCTGAGGAGGCTAGAGATAGGGTCAGATCCCCTGGAACTGGAAAAACAGAGAGTTGGTTGTGAACCACCTTGTGGGTGCTAGGAACCAAACCCAACTTCTCCAGAACATCTACAGCTCTTAACTGTTGAGGCATCTCCAGCTTCTTGTTAATTTTTTTAAAAAATAATTTCATATGTATGTATAATGTATTTTGATGAGTTTGCCTCTTTATCATCATCTCTTCTTACTCTCTTGTCTTTCTGCTTCTTTTGTTTAGACTTGTTTATTTAATTTATGTATGTGAGTGCTCTATTTGCATGTATACCTACACCAGAAGAGGGAGGGCATCAGATCCTGCTAAAGATGGTTGTGAGCTATCATGTGGTTGTTGGGAATTGAACTCAGGATCTCTGGAAGAGCAGCCACAATGCTCTTAACAGCTGAACCATCTCTCCCGCCCATTTTCTTAGTTTTTGACCTATTTTGGCCCACTGTGTTTGCCTGGATGAGCAGGGGTGGGAGATGATTTTCCAAAGGATGAGCATCTTACCAGTAGCTACAGCACTGAATAAAGTCTCTCTCTCTCTCTCTCTCTCTCTCTCTCTCTCTCTCCCCCTCTCTCTCTCTCTCCTTTCTTTTGTTTTCTAGCCATTTACACATTCTGGTTCATTTGTAAGTTGATTTTGGTTGGATCTCGACATAGAATTTAACCTCTAGATGGTGTATGATGATGCTGAAAGACCCCCAAGAGACCCCAAGAGTTTGGAGCCTGTCAGGGGGGAAGGCCCTTCCTTGCCCCCAAGAGATGAGACCAGACCCCTGGATGCAAGTGCAAGAGGTTATTTATTGTTTACACAGGTACCTGTGGATGCTTCAGTCTTTCTGAGGACTGAGCGTGCGGAGGTTAAAACTCAGGCAGTTTATATAGGGTTGGGGTGGCAAGAAGCAGGCTTACAGAAGCAGAAGCATGGTTACAGGGATTTCATTGTGTCATCTAAATGTAGCAGTTGTAGTTAACCAAGGACAGTTGGTTATTCGGGTTGGGCACAAAGAATACAAAGAATTCAGTTATGACTCTCTCAGCATCCCGGATACCATCCTGCTGACCTTGCTTTGGTCCAAGCTGCAGACCACAGATATCTGGTTGGCATTGGATGAGAGCAGCACCTGGTTCCCTCCTGTACTTTTCTCATAACTTGACCTTGGCAATTAATGAGAGCAGCTCAAACAGGCATTAAGCATAGTGGGGGTCTTTCAATGACATTCATGGGAGCTAAAAGGCACAATATTTTGTAGCTACAGTTGGGAAATCTTAAAGCACATCATTAGTCCTTTATTAAATTATTACATCAACATTAATCATATACAAATATCTCATAATCAAATGGCCACCAGACTGCAGTGCAAAGCCTCCTGAATCTATGTCCTTGCATAGTGAGTGATGAGACAAGCATTGTGAAATTCAGAAATCCTTTGTGGTGCATGGAGTAAAGACAAGGGCATTTATCCTGGTCAGGTTTATTCTGGAACCAGGAAAACTGAGTCAGAGTAGAAACCTTAGTCAGGAAATGGGGATTAATTAGTCACCTATTTCTGTGTGAGAAGTCAGCTCAGCGTCAGCAAACATTTGTTTGCTGATGGCCACATAGAGCTGGAACTGGCTGGTCTGTTTGTCTCCACTGCACTTGGTGGCATCTGGCCTCGCTGTCATGTTTGGGTAGGCTGGAATGTCAGGGGATGCCGGAACCCCTCTTCCCAAGGGGTCTAAGCTTGCCCTGATTGGGCTTATTCACAGGGTCACCAGGACAGTAGGAGAGCTGAGCATCAGAGATATCCCATTTCTTGATGGGAGGGACTTACTGTTAAAAATGGGGGGGGCATGATGACTTTAAAGTAAAAACCCAGAAGGTTCAACAGGGGTCTTTCTTTTTTGCTTAGGTATTTTCTAAAACTTAGCAATAATAGCCCCAGGAATTCACAAATTCACTCTTGGCTTGTATTTTTAAGAAACTTGTCTTTATGCCTCTCAGGTAAATATGTATAAATAATTAGCTTTACTTCGTTAGGAACACATTCTATGTTGAGAATAAAGAATTCAGATAAAGAATAATGTGAGAGTTTGTGATCTGTGGTCCCATTTTATCCCTTTTAACATTCCCGTTTCAACTTAGCAAAGGAGAAAAAAGATCATGTAGAAACAGGCAGGAAAGAAGTCTCACTATTGGTGTGTGTGTGTGTGTGTGTGTGTGTGTATTATCATTTAAACTATGAACATTATATTTTTTGAAGATACTATTACCCCTTCATATATTCTTGTTTCTAATGCAACTACTTAACTGTAAGTAAAGATGGCTACTGACAAGAAACGCCCATCTAAGAGATGTCTCCAGACCAACCAGAAGACAAGGAGCTAAACATGAGGTAACCATGAAAGACTGAAGCTACGCCATGGTGACAGAGATAGGTAACACTCTGCGATGGCAAAGCTAGGAGTCAATCCCAGAAAGTGAAGACCAAGAAAGCTCAGGAAAGTCAATGACACCAAGGAACCTGCAAGGTCAGAATGCAGTGACACTTGCCAAGGGATCAACAGCCAACAGACAGTCCAGGTTAAAGCTAGAGTCAGAGATGAATGGGGGGCATCGTGGGAGGGACACTTCAACCCTAACTTGACAAGTAGCACATGAACATTGCATGGCTATGTCCCTGGTTGGGTAATGATGTCATGCATAAACCATGTAGAGCCTCCATTGGCTTTGCCCATGTTAGCCCAGAGAATTGACCAGCTCAGTAGAGATTCCTTCAGGGCTTTGTCCAGCTCCTGCTCTCCATACATGTAAGTCTGTTGCAATTGCCTGCATTAGAGGAAATGATGCATGAAAGGGCAATCATGATTACACTGCCCTATGAAGGCTTTGGATGAAGGATATCCACGTCTGTTGGGAACCCCTCCTCTTGGGAGTTTCTCTCGCTTTTCCTTAATTTCTCACTCTTCTGTGATAATTCTTTTAAAAAATTAAAGAGGTTTATTTGTTTTATGTGTGTGGGTGTTTGCCCTCGTGTATGTCTGTTTCCTGTGTGTGTGCAGCCCTGAGGAGGGCTTTGGATCACCTGGAGCTGGAGTTAAAGATGTTTGTTACAGCTGTCACGTGAGTGCAGGGAATCAAACCTGGGTCCTCTGGAAGAGCAGCTGCAGCTCCTAGTTGCTGAGCCATCACCCAGTCTCCTATGATAATCCATGACACAGCCTGCTTCCACTTGGCATATTCCCAGGACAGCCCCTATATTTAACTCTTATTGCCATAACAGAACAAACACAGAGCCGCTCTTGCAAATGGGACCTTCATGACTGGACGTCAGGCATCTTACAACTCTAGGTCAAGTTCAATTGGACAAGATGGGTCTTGTCACTGCCAAAAACCCTGCATCAGGACCGTGACTCAATAAATAATTCAAAGAAAGTAGAAGTAGAAAGCCCATATGTTGGCTGATGGGTCCAGAGTTTTCCATCCATGGATTCCTGTCTCTACTGTATTGGCCAGAGTGAAGCAGAATACCATGGTTGTAGAAGCATGGACAGAAGGCTCTTACATAGTGACCAGGAAGGGGGAAAAAATGGGAAGAAGCCTTACGAAGGTACAGCTTCCTAGAGCATAATCCTAATTACCTACTTCCTTCAACTGGACACGATCTTCAAAGATTTACACCACCTGTCAATGCCAAGTTCAACTCAGGAGCCTCTTGGGGGATATTTATATTCACATGATAACAAAAAGTCTATTGGAGATTCGGAACCCCATGGTCTGTGCTATGTCCCATTTGTTTAGAGAAGGATAGCATCTCAGGTGGCTTGCCAAGATTTCTGTAGAAGGCAACTGATGTGGTTGGAAGAGGCCATCTCCTGTCTCCTACCAGGTTCTTGTCTTGCCCTCCCCAAGAACAAAGTGGGCAGACAGCAAAGTGCTCAAATGGGAGACACTTTATCGTTAATTTAGGATAAACAATCTTAAACAAGAAAAACAGATCACAGGAGGAGTGACAAATAGAACAGATTAGAACTCTCCTCAGCAGCGAGGTTCCATGTGAAAGCCTACAAGTGTTACAACTGTTTCCTGGATGCCCAGCTACCTCAGTTCTCTTAAGCAAAGGCAGTTGGGTTGCAGGCATGGGAACCCAGCTCCCTGAACTCTGCCTAGGTGGAGGAGCTCATCGGTGACCAATTAGAAGGCGTTTTCACTCAGCCATGGGCCAATCACAGGCGTTCTTTCTGAAACAGGCTGTTTAAAGACTTGCTTCAGTTGCTGGTGTGTTTGTGAACTCAGACTCAGGATGCCACCGACTCTGGGCCTGGGCACCAGGAAGGTAGGTGTGCTAACAGGCCCAGTGCCCCAGGCAGGCTCAGGCTCCCAGGTGAGCACAATTGTGGGGTGGGAGTGGAGAGCTATTAAATCTGGCTGCAGCAAGGTGGTAGCCCAGGTAGAGACGTGCCCACCAGGACCCTGGAGAGAGGCTTCTTGGACTTCAGTCCCTTGGCCGCTGGAGGTCACCAGCAGACACTAAAGAGAGAAAAAAGCCAACCTCCAGCCTCTCTCTCTGCAGGCTCCAGTCTTACTTAGGAGACAGCAGCTTTGCTGGGAACCTGTGTGCTTCCCTGTCTCAGTGCTGACTCTAGCTTGGCTTCAGGAGCTCTGCAGAGAATCTGTATTTCCAGTTGATGCATGCCACCACTGACTAAGTAAAGGACCACGGAGCGGGGGTGGGGGGAAAGGACACACACACACACACTTCTTAAAACCTCCACTTAGCACAACTGAATTAAAATGACAGTGAGTCATGGCATATCAGAGTGGGATATGAAAAGAAAGATGACCCTGCATGAAAATAATAATTTAAAAACTAAAATCCATCCTGTATTATCCGACAGTGGAGGAACACAGGGAGGTTAGGCATTAGGGCAAATAAGAAAAACCCACTTTAAGCCACTTCTGAGATACCTGCTATGACTTGAAATTTTCTGGGTTTGGGCTGGACAATAACTGTTTACACACAGAGAAGCTGTAAGTTCTTTCTTGTGAGCCCTCTTTAACAGTGCACGAGGTAAAGGAGAAAGTACCAGAAATATACCTGACCTTTCTACATGGAGGGCAAGCTTGGCATGACGACCTAAGGTCTTTGGATGGGACAAAGTTGTTGATGTAGCAGGAAAAATAGACTGATGTTGCAGTCCAAACTTGGAGCTGAATATCAGAAAAGCAAAGCAGCTGGCCTCTAGCTCTCAGCTCTAGCTCAGGATGAAAGGGTTGGCTCATGCACGAGCTCTTCACCAAGCCTCAAACTGCTGCCTCTCCTCAGTGTGGCTGGAGAATGAATGCCTCTCTGAGACCTGGCTTCTGTCTTATCTACTCTCCCAATGTTGGGATTAAAGGTGTGAGCCATAATTCTCCTTTAGACTGATTCACTCTTGTGTAGATCTGGGTGGTCTTGGACTCACAGAGATCCATCTATCTCTTAATCCAGAATCCTAGAATTAAAGGTTTATACCACCACCTCCTAGCTTCTGGCTGCTGGGATTAAAGGTGTGTGCCTGGCTTCTAAGGCTTGTGGCTGACTTTGCTTTTCTGAATCCTCAGTCAAACTTTAATGATCATAAAAAATATATCACTACATGTTGACATTAGGGTTACCACAGAAACTAGTTTACTATTCACTTTGTCATGCAAGAAACATACCTACCTATCCATGTCCATCCATTTCAAATGGATGGGTCAGTGTCTACAATCCAGAACAGACTCACAGTATACAGTGGCACAGGAAGAAATGAATCCCAGCTCTGTTGGTTTCTGTTGCAAACTTGCTTATGAGCTTTGTAGTGAAATACCTGTCTGTTTGACTGTTTGCAGGGTGGCAATGCGGTAGAAAGGATCTTTCTTTTGGGATCAATGTTTACCACTTGGGATTAACGTTTTATCACTAAGCTGTGAAATGAGCATGTACCATAGCAGCGGGTAGGTTTCTCCACACCAAACAACAGGAAGAGAGCTTTCCGAAGTTAGTGGGATAGAAGGACTGGGAGGCTGAGATTGTTCTGTGTGTTTCTATTGGGCTCTCTCAAGTATGGCACATCCAGCTCCACAGAGCTGCTGGAGGTCTACTCTGTCCTAAAAAGCCCCTCTTCTCTTTGTTAACATGCTACCTTTTCTGTACTTGTGTTTTTGTAAAAGCATGTGAGCCCTTCTACACCCGATTTCTGCTGCTTGTCTACAATATCCTGGACACATATGGGGTAGGTACCAAAAGGCTATGAACACTACCAAACACGGCTAGAGGGAATTTGGCACTGGACTTTTCAGCATTCCCATCTTTAACGTCATGGAAATGCAAATCCCTTAACTGGCTTTGCAGACGGTTCAGCTGAAGATGTGACACTTTCCAGGGACATTTTGTTCATACTAGTCATACCACTTAGTTCTTGAGCCATTTCCTTCCTCCCCCTTCCTTCCTTTCCTTTTGAAAGCACTTAGGCCAAATGTTGCAAGATGTGAGCTGTGTTAGGTTTGTAAGACCAAGAACAGAGTCACCTTTGTGGATTTCTCAGGCTCCTGGCATCTCTGACTCTGGCATGAGGACATATTACACACAAGGTGGGAAAAGAACAGGAGGGAAAAAAATTGAGAAAGTCACAGGGGAAGTAGAGGGAAGGTGCCAGAAGGATTGGGAGGAGGAGGAGGGGAGAGCATCATATTGCCTTGAGCTCTCTTGATGAGAACACCTTCCTTTGAAGGTTGGTTCAGCCACCTACTACCTGTGGCCCTCATCAAGTTCTTGGCTCCCTGATGCCTCTATGTGCTCTTCTGTAAAATGGGGATTATGAGATTTTTCCGATGCAGTTAGTTCACTCACTCACAACACATGTCAAACTGCGCTGGGCACTTTGGCGACTGCTGGTTAGTTTTGTCAACTGGACACAAAGGGGACTGAGATTGGAAGACGGAACCTCAGTTGAGGAACTGCCTGCATCAGCTGGCCTGTGCACATTGATTGGTGTGGGAGACCCAGGCCTCTGGGCACTGCCACCCCTGGGCAGGTGGTGCTGGGCTGTGTAAGAAAGCAGGCTGAAGAAGCCAAGGAGCAAGCCAGGGGTGCACAGCACACCTCCGTGCTCAGCGCTTCGGTTCCTGCCTTCCCATTCTTGCTTCCGTTTCGGCCATGACTTCCTTCCATGATGGAGTGGACTGAAACATCTAAGACAAACACACCCTCCTCTAGTTGCTTTTGGTCATGGTGGTTACCACAGCTATAAACAACATACGGCAAGACTCAGTGTTATGACTTTTATTGTATCTTCTGTGAGTCTTCAGTGTTACCAGAGTCCCTGGTGTTTAACCAAGATTTGGTCAGACCTCCCGGGTGAAAGCCATTGTCCTTCGTCTCTCCCAGGCACCTTTCCCTGTGACCGTCTGCTCCTGGTTTAACACTCGGATGTAAACTCGGCATGGTTTGATCAGGGCCTACATCCAAGTTGCTGTTAGACGCACTTGGCTAAAACAGGACTGGGGGGAGTGAGTTTCACACAGCGAAGATGGGATCCACCAGGCCATCTCGTCAAGTGAATCAACTTCAGTATTCCTCGTGGAAAGGATAGTCCGGTTCGTTACTAGCACTGCAATAGCAAACATCAAGGTCAGAAGTCCACGGAGGCAAATATATGTTCGGAGGTCTTCTCATCTAGCATGCTCAGCTAACCCTGTACACTTCAATCTCTTCCCCAGCACAACTGTGGGCACATGGTATGGGGGTGGGGGACACACGACATGACCTTCTCCCAAAGGATGAGAGGCGTATTAAGGAAGGAGGGGCCCACAAACAATCAATGACATGGCCACCAGTAGACTGTCATAATGAAGGGTCATAAGCAAGCTGCCACACGGCCCAGGGACTCAGAACTGTTGTCTCACATTGTTGTGAGGTGGGAAATACTGCTCAAATTGACAGATATGCTATGAACAGGAAATAAGATTAAGAGAAGCACGGGGCTTAGAGTATCTGCTATCTCTAAACGACTTTCAGTGAATGCTTGCTGTAATTAATACTGTCCTCTCACTTTGTGGATAAAGAAGGTGACTCTTTATGTGGTATTACCAAAACTACCCCAAGCCTCATCTCTAGTGAATGAGTAGTAGAGACTGGATTAGGACCCAGCTAGATTGCCTTCTGAGTCTACCAAATCCACTAGCTCCCCCCATACTCCTAGTTGATACCCAACTGGTGTAATAAACACATCTCAAAACCTTGACTTTCCCAAGATGCTAATTCTGTACTCAAGTGCTCAAGCAAAAACAAAACAGAGAAAAACATATTCAACATTAAACTATATATGTATATATATATATACATACATACATACATACACATATATACATATATATGCATACATATATACACATATATACATATAATATACAAACATATATATACACATATATACATATATATAGGCAAATGTAATTGACCGTGTGTCCCATTTATCTAGATTGTGAGCTTTCACATTTCCTCCTTGACATCATGGTCTGGGTCCAATCACTCATCTTTTGCATGGGTTGTTTTAAATCTCTCAATGCAAAAGTCACTGTGAGTCTTGTAAAGGATATCAGATCATGCCAGCCTATGGTCAAACTTCCCTCATGGCTTATCCATCCTTCAGACCAAGAAACCCTGTCCATACTCTATATTACCTGTATGACCAGAACCTAAGTTGTCTAAAGCTTCCTTTTTTCTTACTTAGTCATTGTGCCATAGTCTCAATTGCATCTAGGGCTCTGAACCTGTTACATCAGGACATTTGCTATGGTTGCTATGACTGTCAAAATGCTAATTCTGCTATTTCCCTAAATGCCTGTGTTACTCGCCTTTCACCCTCTTCAACTAGCATTTTATTAACAAAGTCTCCCCTAGATAATCATGTGTTAAAGTATTTATCACACAAGGCTCATTACTTCCTGTTCATTTTTCTCTATGATATTTGTTACCTTCTGACATACATAGTGGAATTTAAGACTGGAAACAGGAAGTTTGTAGTGTGATATCTTGGAATATCTAGACCATTCCTGACCATAGGATACTGCAGTCAGTTACTGAGTGATGAGGAAGAGGATGAGAACTTCTGACTCCCACATAGTAGTGACAAATCATCCCTTTAAAAACCCCAGCTCTGTGTGTAAGATTCAGAAAATGAGCATCAAACAACAATGTCTCTATTCTTCTTATCGATTCCCCAGGACTCAAATGTTAATTCTTCACAACTGCCATAAATAGCATATGAAGACAAAAGTCATATGATAACCCCTCTCCCCATGCCCCCTGTCCTTCCCACTAACCCTTTACAACCTTAGATAAAGTCCCAGTCAGCCTCCTACTTAGCCTGGTGGCACTTACGCAAACAAGCCACAGGCCCTCCAGTTTCTGTTGAAGCTGAGAATGGCAGCCATCTCCTCATCACTCAACTGGAAGTCAAAGACCTAGAAAGGCCAGAGTCCAAAAACATCCTTAGCAAGGAAAGTGTTAGTGGGATGTGAGGTTCTAGACATTTCCCCTGACAAGCCCATTGCAAACACACTACTCTCTAAATTGAGAGTGAGTTGCTTATAGAATGTGGTGTTCTATCTAAGAGGTTAGAGTTTTGGCTTGTAGGTGTGCTAGATGGGCACAATAATCTGGACCCCTGAAAAGCATCTCAGAAGGACAGTTTTTCAAGTCCAGACTTCATATCTACTAAATGTGTGCAGTGACTGGCATATGACCTATGTACTCAATGGTTTGCAGTGGCAGGCTCAGTGGTGAAAGGCAGAGCTGTGACCAGTCCTGACTGGGCTTTGTTGGTGGCTGCCCATCCATCTGTGACCCACTGGTGACCGTGCAGCTCTCTGGCCTAGGAGTTGATAAAAGTATTGGAACAAGGGAAGACATGCTGGCAATGATGGAATGGGATGAGACCCTCCTGCCATCTGAAAACTATCAGCTGATTGACCACGCCTCACCTGAAAGTTCTCAAGTATGCGGGAGGGCGTCACAGACTTGGGGATGACCACCACATCCCTCTGGATGTGGAACCGAATCAGAACCTGTAGAGGACGAAGGAGAGGCATGTGTCCATTTTCCTACAGGAGCACCTCCTTCGGGTGAAATGACAACTAAGTAGATCCCTATGGCTTTACAACAATTAATACTAACCAGGCACCTACCTCAGTATCAGGGAGGGACATTTGCCAGTTCCCTTCCTATGTCCCTCGATTCAGGAAACAACACGCTATGATTTTCCTAGTTAGGAATGAGGAGGATGGCCTGTTGTAGGCTGAGACCCTATACAATTGGAACCTGAACCCAAAACCTGAGAGCTTGGCAGGAAGCTGATGGACAGAGGCCGTCCTTGCTTCACCGATACTGGAATTAGTTTCCGGAACTTCCAATGGGCTCATTATCCCCCTTTGTCCCTCTCCAAGGGATTAAAAGCAAGCAACAGTTAAATACATGACTACAATAAATTGGCTTGTGGTTAAAAGGAAAAAAAAAAAAAACACTTCATGTTACCTGAGCTACTGTTTTCTTGTGCTTTGCAGCAATCTCCTTGATCTTGGGAATCTCCAGTACTACAGGGTCGTCTGGCTTGGCACTAGAGGAAGAAATATGACTGGAGTGAAAACCACCATGGACAGCTCCATGTCAGTGAGCAGCATCGTCAGCGAGTATCGGTTCCAGCTCAGAGTCAAGGTGGGCATTGCAGGCTTTTTCCTCTGCAGGGCAGGTGGGGTGACTGCAAATTTTGTGTCTTTCCCCTGGGTTCATGCATAGGCTCTAGAGTTTTAGCCCCATGGCTGGATGGCAGAAAGTGGAGTATTCCAGGGGACCAGACACAGTAACATTTTTACTGTCTCAATTAGGTTGCCAGACACATTGCCATTGATAACGTTTTGCCTCCTGCCTTGAAAATGTATACTAATAGTGATAAGTTGTGAAATGCTAATTTTAAGTGATAAAAGAAGGAGCCACCGCTCTGAGGCCTTACTAAGGTCTGTCTGGAGAGCCCAGGGGGCTGTAAGCTGTGATGCCAATGCCCATGGAGTGACAGTACTGGATCAGTTTCTCCTGGGTTAGGTATGGGTGACACTCGATCTGCAAGAGAAAACACCTCCATCCGTCACTGGGGAAGTAGGCCTGCTTTCTGAGTGGCTCAAAAGAACTCTTCCACACAAGAAAACACAAACAAACAAAGGCCAAACACAAATCATTGACAGACTACGCGAATTGGACCCAATCTGCCTCCCATCTGCTTGCGCATCCTGAACACAGACCTCAGAGACGAGGCTCAGTAGAGAGTATGGACATTGCCTCCCAAGGTGAGGCAGTCCCAGAGCGGGGGCCTTCACCTAAGCCAACTTACCTGGTTAACCGCTGGCTTATGCTTGAGTCCGGGCTTGTTCAGGAGCCTTTCGATCTGCAGGTGGTTGAAGTTGGAGACACCCAGGGCTCTCACCAGCCCCTCGTCCACCAGTTCCTCCATGCCCTGTCACAGGAAGGGATACTGGTTAGATGGTTGTAGGAGGATACAGGGATGCTGGTTTGGCTGAGTCCTTGGATACCAGGAATGGCTCCTGCATGGCAAGGTTAAGTGAAGGACTAAAGGAAATTTCCAGCTAGACTGTGGTGTACTCCTGGCTGGTTCTAGCCCTTCTAGCCCTCCCCAGATCAGTGTAAGTAACCAAGAAAGGAAAGTGGAGGTTTTATTTGCTATCTGCTCTTAGGCCAGAGTGACCGAAACAGAGTGACATGGGTTATCCAGGAAATGGCCCACGATGTGAGGAAAGGAATGGTGGCTATTTTATGTTGTGGTGTTAGGGGCTGAGTCGGTGGCCCCTCCTGTGTTAGAGAAGTGTCTGCCACTGAGCTGCATCTCTAGTTTCTATACCCTTTTCACTTTTCGATTTTGGGGTAGGCTCTCTCTAAGTTAGACAGGCTGGCCTTGAACTTACTCCGCAGTCCAGGCAGGATTTGATTATCCTGCCTCAGCCTCTAACATAGCTAGCTGTGATTACAAGTGTGCAGTAAGGAAACCTTGCAGATAAATGGGCTGTGACATCCAGTCTAGACATGGGTGGCCTGACGTCTGTACCACTGGTGATTTGTCCAACCCTGTTGCATCAACCTGAGGATCTAGGGTTTCTTTATTACCTAAATACAATAAGCTTGTTTTAAACTTCTCAAAGCTAATTATCTGATCTGAAACACATTAAACGTGAATTTACAAACCCTTCAGTCTAAGTTCTTGTGTATACTCTGTTTCCAGAATGGAAACATATACAGTGTGTTACTTCCTGCTTGGGGTTCTAACAGCCCCGTTCATGTACTAGGGTTTCAGTCCCTGAGCCATCAGCCTCAGGGCTACGCTACCACAGCTTGTTTGACAGTTCAGATAGCACAGGGATGAGGAGGGTAAGGATGAGATTCTCTGATCCCAGGGGACTGTTAAATTGGGCCTGAGAACAAAACAACATGAAGGAAGGTAGAGAAAACATGAACAGGTTGGGGGAAGGAGGAGCAAGGGCTTAGAGGCAGGGACAAGCAGGGTGTGCTCAGCTGACACATGGTGTCTCGTCTTTGGCTGCTCCTTGCACCTTCTGAAGGCGATAAAGGAAATGGATGTGTGGGTTTCACCCCCTGGCTTCTCAAGATTTCCCGGAACTCTTCCTGGAGATTTAGTAGACAGAGTTGAAGACCACAGCATGCATGGGTGAGGACAGATTTTACTAGTCATGCATGGATGAGGACAGATTTTACTAGTCAGGGCAGCTGAATATTGATGAGACAAGAAAGTCCAGTGGGCAGGGAGGTACGGTGAATGGTCTTCTGTGTCCTGGGTCAAGTTTGGGTAGGTTGTATGGCCCATCTTGCCCTCCTTACACTCATTTATTACTCTTCCCCTCTTTTGGATTCTGTTCCCCGAGGTTTGTACTTTATCCCTGGAACCTGCTTGCTAGAAGGAATCAACCTACTTCTGTCCTCTGACTTTCCAAATACCTCTGCACACACATTAAAGGGGCGGGGGACATGGGAGAATAATGGTCCTGAAGTTGTATACAAAGCACTAGAGTCTTTTCACACCAGCATGAAGTCTCAAGGTGACCTGACAGAAGACATTAGCTCCGAACACCCTTGAAACAAGTTAGAACCTACCTCCCAGGCATCCAAGAATGTGGATTTACTCATGAGAGGTTTGCCTTTACTATCTGTGGGGAATATCTCATTCCCAGCCTGTAAATAAAAAACAAAAAGCTCACTGGAATCTGCATTTAGATACCTGTGAAGAGATGTCTCAGGACAGTGCATTAGGAAATGCCCATGTCTGCATAGCATTTGCTCAAACTCTGGAACGCTCACATAAAAACAGTAACCCTCAATCAATTTCTGTACCAATCTACCATGGGATGTGAGCCCCCTATTTCTGGCCTCCAGATCCATTAGTATATTATAAAAGTCATCATTATCACCTTAGAAATTAACCAGTATAAACTTGGAGGAATTTTAATTTCAACGTTGCTAGACAAAAGTTCTATCAGGAGAGTATGGTTATCTGGGAGAAATGAGGAGTCAGCTTTTGACTTCGCCACCTTCAGAAGGCTTGAGTGTTGGAGACCATGCCACTGTCACCGTAGCTGTTCATGAGGGCACATCCCTCCAACTCTTGGAAGCAGAGCCCTAGACACTGTAGAGCGCTTCTTTGGGGTAGACTGCCTAACTGACATTACCACCATATTGTGGAGGTCACTCCCCTGGCATATTTTGATTTACAGGGACTTATGCAAGAGTATCCCAAGACATCTTACCCAGGGCACTCCTGAGCATGGAGTCAACAGGGAGATGACTGCAATCTATCTGAGCTAGCAGAAATTGCTGTTTCTTCAAACACAGTTGCATAAAACCCAGCATGAGGCTGAGCAAGTACCACCTGTTGCCCCAGTCTCCACTCCACACCAGGCTCTTTTTCCCCCTCTGCTCTGCTCAAGATCTTCTGGGAACTAGAGAGATGGCTCAGCAGGAAAAAAAAAAAAAGAGTACGTATTGCTCTTGCAGAGGACCTGGGTTGGGTTCCCAGCACCCACATGGTGGTTTACAACCATCCATAGCTCCAGGACTCAGGGACCTGGTGCACATACATACATGTAGCCAAAGCACCCATGCCCAGAAAATCAATAAATAAAAAAGATCTCCTACTTGGTCCCTGCCAAGTGTCACAGTCTTGGCTCAATAGTTGTTTTTGTGGCAACTCCCAGAAAGTAGAGATGAGGCAAAGAGCAGCTCTAACCTGGAACCCCTGTGGCCAGTGAACTAGATACAGGTCCAGATAGTCCAGTTTCAGATCCGAGAGGGTTTTCTGGAAGCATTTCTTCACCAGGCTTTTCTCAAAGAAGGTGGGCCACAGCTGTAGGGTGTGATAAGAGGGCATTAGGAATTTGGAGGTGGTTGGCCTGGGCAGTCTATGGGGCCTCTGGCAGTGGGACCAGTATTTATCCCTGGTGCACGAATGGACTTTGCGAGCCCGTTCCCCATGGAGGGATACTGTCTCAGCCTAGATACATGAGGGAGGGCCTAGGCCCTGCCCCCAAATGATGTGACACACTTTGATGATCCAGAATGTGAGGTCTCATTCTCCCTGAGAGTGGATGGGAGTGGGATGGGGGGATTGTTGGGGGAATGGTAAAATGGGAAGGATTGGTATGTAAAATAAGGTACTTTTTAATTTAAATAAAAATTAATTTTTTTTTTTTTAAAAAAAGGGGGAATTTGGAGGAAAAGGGCCACACACACCACAGTCACTCTTCCCCTTTCGTGGTTTCTAAATCCTGGGACAGGTCATTCACTTACAATGAAATTAGCTAAGAAATGCAATCCAGTGGTGAATGAAAAATAAATAAATAAGAAAGAAAGCAAGCAAAGGACGGACTACTCTTAGGTATGATGGAGGAGGAAGTTTATTGTAGATAAAAGGGAAAGAATAGATAGAGGAGGGACATCTGAGAGAGAGTGGACATGACCAGGCTGAGCTGGGCACTGGGAGGAGGGTGAAGGAAGAGGAGGAAGGAGGCGCAGCAGCCTGGAGACCAAAGGTTCAAATAGGGGCAGGTAACCAAAATGTCTGCATTATATGGGAAGAGCCTCTGGGGCAAGGGCAGCCCAGCCCCTGGGCTGGAGAGTTCAGGGTAGAGGACAGGGTGTGCCAGCCATACTCTGTAACAGGTAGGGCCTGAAGGATATGGGGAGAACCTGGAGCCCAAGTCCCCTGTGCTCTGTGAAACAGTCACTCCAGCTGTCCGTTCCTCGTGTGAAACTGAACAAATAGGTCACCAGCTCTCATCAAGTCAAGACCGTTTCCTAAGTCTTCCATGCCCTTGGTATTCTCTTTGTTTCTTTGGTCGTTTAACACAGTTGGCCGGCCACTGACTAAAATTTTGTCTTCCTGTGCTATGCCTTTCCTTGGCTCTCACATCTCAGAGGGCAGGAGTTTTTGGGTGGTTCTTAAAATTCAAGCATTAGGATGCCATTAGGTGCAGCGGGCCCTTTTAGTATTTACTTCCTTATCCCCAGGCTGGTGAGGCCCCGTGAAGAGTGACAATGAGTATATACAGGTGTGACCACTCCAACAGCGGGCGTGTCTGTGTGTGAAAGTCTGTATAGAGATAGTATAAGACAGAGGGGAAAGGGTTAGGAGTCAAGCAGGTGCAGAGGAACAGCTGATAAGCTCTTGAAGCTGGCCACACCCAGCTTTCGCCTGCTTTGAAGTCCTGCCCGCCAAGCTGGCCATCGAGCCTTCGTACCTTGCTGACGATGAAGAGGTCCTCCCACTTCACAGTCCTGTCTCTGATCTTCTCTTGGATGGCTTCCCCTACTTCACTCTCATTCTGATAGGCGTAGGCACAGTCAATGTGGCGATAACCAGCATCGATGGCGGCCTTCACAGCTTCCTTGACTTTGCCTGGTGGAGACTGAAAGACAATGGAAAAGACAGATAGTCCCAAGGCCCGTTGCCTCTTAGAGGGTCCACATAGTCCATATTCTCAAATCCACACCCTTGCTGGGGTCTTAATTCCAAGTGGGCATTTCATTTTTTAGGTTACCATACAAGTGATGGGTTTCATCACTCTCTTAATACACATGTCATTGTAATGATTATCACCCATGTCCTATTCCAGTTAACTGTTAGTTGTCTGCTAATCCAGACTGATCTCCAGTTTCTGAGAGTGATGGATGGCTCCCCTTGCAACTTGTTGAAGGCCAGGCTGAAAACTACATTCTGAAGGGACCAAGAAGGATTTTCAGACTCCAGACTGTTCGAAGGACCTCAAAATAGTCATTGCAAACTAGTCTGCTCTGCCATGATACAGTATACGGCTGAGCAGATTGCTCAGCTTCTAAAAACCTCGACAACAAATTACAACAACAGTATTGGGCCTGCCTCTTGAGACGTTTGTGTTGTTTGTTTGCCATAAGACTGAACTTTTTAGCATATCACCTAGCACTTAGTAAGGCTGGGTTGATGTAACCAATACTTACTTAATGCTTCAGAAAAGGAACAGATAGGAAACTTTATAATATTCAATTTCCCACCACTGATAAGAAAAAGAAGACAAAGGGAGAAAAGGGAACATTAGAAATATCACTTTCTGATCTAACCTAGCCAAGCCAGACACTGGCAGAGGAAAACAAGCACTGGGCACTCACGCAGTGTTGGGTGCCTGTAATCCCACCACGAGAGGCACGGAGGCAGAGGGTAATGACTCTGAGGCCAGATTGGGGCACACTGCCCTCTCATTCAAAACAAAGCATCATCCTGCTGGATGTGGGGGCCCATGTTTGTAACCTTAACATTTGGGAGGTAGAGGAATCAGGAGTTCAAGGCCAGTCTTTGCCACGTAATGAGTTGGGCCCAACTTGGGCCACATAAGACTCTCAAACAATAAAAATAGCACCGATCAAAAAATCTGAAAATTCTTTGTAAGTATCAGACTTTGAGATGCACATAAAGGAGAGATCAGTTATACCATCACGGGTATAGCCAGAAACTCAAAAGCACTGGGGTCCAGGTTCAAAGCCCCACCCTCCTGCATGTTCACTGATAGGCAGAGTCCTACAGCTGCACCATCTTACAGACAGAGGTTTCTATCCCACTAGCTGCTCCCAGACAATCACACAGAAACTTATTACTAATTATAAATCTGGGCTGATAGTTGAGACTTTTTTACAGCCAGCTCTTGCAACTTGAATTAAGCCATTTCAATTCTTCCTCCCAGCATTCTCTCTGCCCCTAAACCTGCCTAGCCATTGGCCACTCATTTTTTTTTTTAATTAACAATGAAAGGAACCCATCCTTACCATGAACAGAAGGATTATTCCACAGCACCATCTCCTCCCTTTGAAAACAACTCCCTCACAATATTTACAACGCTTGTGAAATTCTGAATGTTCATCTCTTCTAAATTTATTCAGGGCAAGTAGATTCCCTGGAGGTTCGTGATTATTTGTTACCGTGATGGAATGTGAAATTTGTAATTTATTTGCAAGTCTTGCTGTTCTAGGGGAGATTTCAATCTAGCACCAAACCAAAGAGGGATCTGTGTGAAGAAGAAAACAGAAACAGAGGAGGAGGACTGGAGATAAGTCTGAGTCAGGAGAGAAGGGTTCCCAAATAGCTCATGATCCAGGGATGAAGGTTTATATCTATAATCCCAGCATCCAAAAAGCTGAGGCAGGAGGGTTACCCCAAGTTTCTTTGGGGCCAGTTTAGGTTACAGGATGAAACCCTGTCTCGAGAAATCAAACTCTAAATTAAAAACAGCTCCTGTAAACTGAGCTGGCTATTGTAGTGTTATCACTAAGGGCGAAGTCAGAAGGGAGCAGCTACAAGATGTCAGCCTTGTCCCAAGAGAGGCTGAGAAACTGACTTCACTGGACACTGGGATGGGTCATGGAACAACTTGCCAGGAGAGATTAACACAGTCAGGACAGAACCTGAGCTGATGCCCCTCCTGGCCCAGGCTCTGTAGTCCTCAGGCTGCTCAGATTTTACTGTGTCAGGGAGTCACATGGAGTCTTGGAGAAGAGTAGGTTCCGGTTCAGTAGCCTGGGCTGGGGTTTGAGACTGCCTATCCCCAAGCCCCCAACCACTGGGATGCCTGCATAGAGTCTTGTATTATGAGCAGTTCAGAACTCTCTCCTCTCTGTCACTCAGCCAGTAACAATCCAACAGAGAGCCTCTGTGTCCCAAGGAAAAGATCTCTGAGAAAATATCTACCCCGAAAACCATTTTCTTCCCAAAGTATAGTACCAGCTTGAAGCCTGATAGTTGCCAGCCAATTCTGGGAAAGGCTCAAAGTTCTAAGAGGAAATTTGCAATCCAAATAAGCTCCAAATGAAAGAATTGGGTGACAGCTCTGGGCTTCCAGACCCAACACAGATGCTATGCAATGAAGGGGAACATGCCAAGCCCACCCCCAAGACCATGCACTCACCTTCCAGGTGCCCAGGCCCACAATGGGCATCTTGGCTTTGGTACTGAGCTCCACAAACGTAGCCATGGCTCCTGCAGAGACTTTTCTGAGAGAGAGCAGATGAATGCCTGCCTGCTGGGGGAGGTTTTATGTCCTGGATAAGGAGGCGGGCTCTTACTGCACTGGCAAGTAGCCAGTATTGGAGCATTAGAACAGGAAGGCCATTTCAATTTTTAAAGGACTGACTGGTGTGAACAAAGGTAAAACTCCTCACAGTTCAAAGTATCCTTGGTGGAAAATGCCTGATTTAGTGTGGGAGTGTATCTCAGAGGTTTGTGAACCTAAGTAACAAGGGTAAAAGGTTCACCCAAATAAATAAATGGGAAGTTTATTTGCAAAGAGATATTGCCATGGGAGTGGATATAACTCTAGTGAACTGAGTGGGTATTCAAGCAGTTTGAGGCAAGGGAAAATGTCAAGGCAAACTGAGACATCTTAACATAACTATTTTGAAACAACTGTGGTTGGCCACAGAATAATAAACAAGGGGCTATAAACTGGCATATGACCTAGTAAAAAGGTCTTTCTTGGTTTGTGTGTGTGTTTTCTTTTCTTTCTTTCTTTCTTTCTTTCTTTTTTTTTTTTTTTTTTTTTTTTTTTTTTTATGTAAGGTCATGGTAGCCTTTGTGTCAGGATGTGGTTCTGCAAATGTCAGTGATCTAATTTGTATTCATGCAATTCTGCCTGATTGTGAGCAAAATTTTCTGTGAGCAAAAATTGGGAATCCATCTATCTCAAGACCACTCTTGGATATACACCCAAAGGACACTCCATCCTACCACAAGGACCCTTGCTCAGTTATGTTCATTGCAGCATTATTTGTAATAGCCAGAAACTGGAAACAACCTAGATGTCCCTCAACAGAGGAATGGATAAAGAAAATGTGGTACATTTATGCAATGGAATATTACTCAGCTATTAGAAACAATGACGTCAAGCTGGGCGGTGGTGGCGCACCCCTTTAATCTCAGCAGATGCAGGTGGATCTCTGTGAGTTAGAGGCCAGCCTGGTCTATAAGAGCAAGTTCCAGGACTGGCTCCAAAGCCACAAAGAAACCCTGTCTTCAAAAAACAAAGAACAAAACAACAATTTTTAAAAAGGGAAAGAAAGAAAGAAAAAGAAACAGTGACATCATAAAATTGCAGGCAAATGGATGGAACTAGAAAAAAATCATCCTGAATGAGGTAACCTGCACCCAGAAACACAAACATGGTAGGTACTCAGTCATAAGTAGACATTATCTGTTGAGTAAAGGATAATCATGCTACAATCCACAGGCCCAGAGAGGCTAAGAAACAAGGAGGGCCCACGGGGAAATACATACATCTTCCTGGGAAGGAAAACTAGAATAGATTTTGTGGGTATACTGGATGCTCGTGAGGATGAGAATGGGGGATTATGCACACATGGGTGAAGGGAATAGTACCAGGAGAGAGGATTGGAACTGAGGGGCATTTGGGGGGGTGATGTGGAAACCTAGTGCAACCAATCAGATTCATTTGTCCCTTCTGTCATTAGGAACAGCCATTTCATTTCTAGAGAGCTAAAGATGCATAATGAGTATGTCTATGGTTTAGAGAGGAGGTGGGTCAGCTACGGAAAGTTCCCAGCTGCCCTAGGGCTTGGGAACCTGAACTTTGTTTCACCCTACAAGTAAAATGGAGTCTGAAGCGTGACTTTTGCCCGTTCCCAACAGGGTCACGGAGCGTTTTGCCAAGCTCATTTCAAGACTCCTTTTCATTACTGGCATGTTGGTGGACAGTTACCACCCATGCAATAGTTCTCCACAGAGACCAGGCTGCTGTAATCCTCTGAGCAGAGGCCAGGCATTCCCACTCCCTTTGCAAGAAACCACAGCCATACCCCATAATGTCAACAGCCCCTGGCCTGTTTACTGGAGAGAAAGCCATTTCTTTCTGTTTCAGGCACAATGAACTAACTGATGGCTTGTTGCCCTGGATCCTTTGCTACTCCCTCCTCCCTCTCCGTTTTCCAGGCCTGTTTATTCTGCTCCACAGGTGAGGCTCTGACTTATCAGTGAGCCCTAAGAGGTTCCAGGGCCACAGGGTTTCAGTCCTACCACGGCCATGGCTGAGGACTGGTGACTTTCTCAGGTTGCCCCGCAGGGTGCCTGCTGCTGTGGCTGGCCCCTGAGCGGGCGGGTGGGAAGCCCTTGGCAGCCCTGGCATGGCTCCTCAGCCTCACTTCCCTAGCTTCTCCCACAAAGTGTGACAAGAATTTCCATCCTGGGCTTTCCAGTCCGGGAGAAATCACAGAGGAGAGGCGTCCCTTTCCATGTGATAGGGGCCAATCAAGTGAGAGGAAGCTTCCTGGCACATTGGCGGGGGTGCGGCTTTCACTAGGAAAGCAGCGCGCTCTGTAGGGACTCTTTGCCTGGAGAGGGGGAGAGGCAAGTGGTTAGAACAGGCAGAGGAGGAAACAGCTGTGGAGGTGCACTGTGAGAGGCTTTAGGAAAAGAGAGGGTCCCAGTAGGAGAACCAAGTGTCTCAGTAAGTATAATTGCCCAAGTGGTGTGGCCCCAGAAGGTGTAGCAGGAATACGCCCACGTGGCGGGTGCCCCAAAGGGAGCCAGGAGCCAGAGAGAGGCTACCTACTGAGTATGCCGGGAGAGGTGGGCCATTAGCTAAGGAAAAAGAAGCAGGCTCAAGAATCCAATTCTGTGGCCGGCAAAAGCCAGCAGAAACAAATGACCCCTCCTCCATACCTTAGGAGTGGAGTCAGGCCAGCAGCTTGGTTCCCAGGGGCCAGGTTCCTGGGGAGGGAACTCACTTATGGCACTCCCAGACGATTGAAAAAATAAAATAAAAGGGACAGGGATGTGACTGCTCCTAGGTATGGTGGAGGAGAAGGTTTATTGTAGCTAAAAGGGAGAGCATAGTAAGAAGCAGGGACATCAGGGAGAGTCCTGAGTGGACATGACCCGGAGCCATGTGAGAAGATGGGGGAGGGGGGGAGAGGAGACAGAGGGTAAAGGGGGGATGGAAAGGCCAGGGAACCACAATGGTTGGGTTATTTAGGGAAGGGGGGAGGGCAGTCCAACCTCTGGGCTGGAGAGTGGAGGTAGAGAGCAGGGCGAGAGTGTGTGGGGGGGGGGGGGAGGAGGTAGGCCACCCATATCCTGTAACGGTTAGTGACCGAGGGATGCTGGGAGAACCCGGTGGCCTGGTCTGCTTTGGTATGTATGTTAAATAGGCACCTCAGCCATTTGAGACCTAAGGGTACTAATAATCAAGCTTGGGGATTTGTGCCTACTCCTCAAGCACCTGCCATCTTAGCTGCCCCCTACTCTACTCTTCCCCAGTCCCCCACCCCCCAATTCCCACCTCCACCCCTCCCCCGCCTCTTCATGAGAAATGTGGATGCCAGTCCTCTAACTCACTATGTAGCCAAGGTTGGACTTTTATCTGCTGACCTTCCTGCCTCTAGCCTCTGAGTTCTGGGATTCTAAGCACGGGTCATGCTTCATTTTTGTTTTATTGTTTGTTTGTTTGTTGTTGTTGTTGTTTTGGTTTGGATTTTGGTTTTGCAAGACAGAGTTTCTCTGTATAACAGCCCTAGCTGTCCTGGAATTCAATGTGTAGATCAAGCTGGCCTTGAATTCACAGAGATCCACCGGCCTCTGCCTCCTGAGTGCTGGGGCTAAAGGTGTGCACCACCACCACCTGGCTTTATTTATTTATTTATTTATTTATTTATTTATTTATTAATTATTGCTTGAGAAATCTGTACATGCACATAATTTGTTTTGATCGAGTCTGCTCCCCGTTCCCAGCCCTCCGATGCCTTCTGTACCCATCCCTACCACTGTTCAGTCCCAATTGTATGAGTTCTTAAAAAAAGAAAGAAAGAAAGAAAAAACAAGACCCCCCCCCCCCTTCTGCCCTCTCTGTTTCTGCTCTCCTCTCTTCCCCTCCGTTCTCCTGGGGCAGCCAGGACTTTTCCTGTCTCCCTCTTCTCTTCTGTCCTCTCTTTATATCTCTGTGTCTCTTTCCCTCTTTTCTCTTTCCTCCCCTCCCCCGCCTGCCCTTTCTAATAAAACTCCTCGCTAAGCTCTGTCTGCCTGGGTGTTTGTCCCCAGCCTCGGCCGCCCTCTCCTGTGCCATGGAATCCAGGCAAGGTTCCTTCCCTTCAAGCTCTATCTACCTGCTGTCCCGTTGTCTGCGTGAGCCCAGTGTGTGTTTGTTCACTTACCTCTAGAAAGGCAAAGAAGTTTCCTCAGCGCTTGTGGACTTTGAGTAACATATTTTCTCTGCTGGCTCACCATGAGTCAGCAAATTCTGTGTAGTTGAGTGCTAGAAAGCTAGATGTCCTTAATGTAAACAGGAACTTTAGCTTTGTGGGTGAAAGAAAAAAAAAAAAAAAAAAAAATAGCCTCTTTTGCCTGTTGGCTGTTTCCTGTGAGAGATGAGATCCAGAGGGGAAGGCAACAGCAGATGCTGAAGTTTTAGATTCAGTTTAGTGACAGACCAGTCCTGACCCGATTAAAGTCAGCTACAACTCAAGGCAGGAAATGGCTTAGATGCGATGGAGCCTGGTGAACAGAGGCTGTCATGTAGGATGTGTCTCCTGGTTCAGGCCAGGAGTATGGGGTAGATAGGTCTGATTGAAAAGGTTGGATGTGACATGGGAAGGTCCTGTGGTTTGGGAGATGGGGGGAAGGTTCCTGGCCCAAGCGTAGAGCTGCTCTGGAGCGAAGACTGAAGCCAGGCTAGAGTGGAGTGCTGGATGTGGGAAAGGAGTATGTAAGGAGGTCAGCGTGCTCACCAGGCTAGACCGTGAAGGAGGCTGTGGTAGTCTGGATACCCAGTGGGGTGGTGGATATGGTGAAGAACTCGTGAGGCTCACTTGGGGCAGTGTGTGTTACAGTAAAGCATGTGGGAAACCTTGGTGCATTCCATGGGGGGGGGGGGATACATGACAAACATGACTGGCAGACAGAGCTTAGTGAGAAGTTTTATTAGGGGAGTAAAGAGACAATGAGACAGAGAGAGAGGGAAGAGAAGAGGGAGACAGGAAAAGTCGTGTTTGCCCCCAGGGGAATAGCAGGAAATAGAGCATAAGTAGGCGGGGGTCTTTCTTTTAAAGGGGTCCTTTGCACCTGGGCTGACCAGGGCACCTTCCCCAGTGTATTCTGTCAGGTGATGGGCAGGCCAGCATAATGCCTGAATACTTATAGTATGTATTTGTCATATTTATTGTAGCCCCAAATTGATTTGAGGGGGTTAGATTAAAGGGCTAAAACATCAGCTTTGAAAGGACTGAAAATCTGCTTATTTCATTCGGCGAAGTATTTTATAAGTTCTCTGCTGTGGCAACACAATTCTCCATTAGGTAGCTTGCTTTGCATTGTGGTGAAATTGGGTAAGAGACGACAATTCAGAAACTTGTGAATGTATGTCCTCTCTACACCACAATTCTTTTTTAATTATTATCTTTCACTTACTTATTTTTAAAATCTGGATCTTACTGCGTGTTCCACTCTGGAAATTGCTATGTTCTCAGCTTGGCAACTAAAGATCCTCCAAACTGTCATATATATGCTGGTGTTATCAGTGTGTGTCATCCCTCCATATCCTCCATCCTGGCATGTCCAGATGGCTGACAATGTGGGCTGCTCAGCAGCTCCCTTGGGGGAAAGGTGTAGATCAGAACTAGTAAATAAAAGAAAGATAAAATTGTTGAGAGCTAGAGTGAACAAGTGGGTACGGACTTCTGTGCCTTGCAGAGGCTTGGGACGAGAGAGCAGCTCCAGTCTGATAGCTGAAACCAACATAGGACTGACCCAGATCCCCTGCACATGAGTGGTAGGAGGACTGGGCAGCCTCTGGGACCTCTGGCAGTGGATCAGTATTTATCCCCAGTATACGAATGCACTCTGGGAGCCCATCCCACATAAAGGGATGCTCTCTCAGCCTAGACATACGGGGAGGGCCTGGACCCTGCTCCATATGATATGACAGACTTTGAAGATTCACCATGGAAGGTCTCACTCTCCCTAGGGAGCAGAAAGGGGATGGGATGAGGGTTGGCAGTAGGGATGGGGAGGAGGGAAAGGATAAGGAACTGGGATTTGTAAAACAAGCTCATTGCAAATTTAAATAAATGTATTTTATCCATAAACAAAGGTAACTCTTAGGACTCAGTTGTTGGGAGCTTCTCTTTAAGAACTCAGAAGAGAGCTGCATCATGCTCCAACTGATAAACTCACTAAGGACATTGCTTAGAAAGGCTCATGGTCATGCTTCCCCTTCCAATCCAGAGAGCACTGGTCAGTGGTGTTCTACTTGAGTAAGCACTGTGTGGCCTGACCACTGGTTAATGAGAATGACCCTGGCATTACAGCAGAAAAGCAAAAGACTCGTGATGGATAATACCTATGATGCCATGTACTTAAAAGGGTGATGCAGGAGGGTTAAAACGCCAAGGTCATTTTTGGTTACTAGGCAGTCCAAGGCTGGCCTGAGCTAGTCACTTCCTCAAAAGAATGAAGTTCAAGGCCACACTGGACTGCAGAGAAAGTCAGCTGCAGGCTGAGTGTGGCAATGTAGTGACGACTTGTCTCAAAAATCTTTAAATCATTTTGGAAAAGTCGCAGAAGCTCAGCCTTAAAGGACTAGCCTGGCAAAGGGATATTGTTTTAGAGCTTCCTCCTCTGAGACTGAAACATTCCATCCTGCAAGGACATCCTTAAGCAAGGAAGCTTAAAAACAAACAAACAAACAACAACAACCGGCAACAACTCAAAAGCAGGTTCACTAGCCCTTACCCTGACAGAGTTAGCAATAGGAACAGAGCTGCCAAGAAGACTCCCAGAGAAGCCAAGCTGCAAAGAAGCCAGAACAGCTTCCTAGAAGAAGCAGAAAGCAGCAGAGCTTCCTGGAAGAGGTTTAGACCAACAGAGACACAGGAAAGGATGCTCTAGCCTGCAGGCTGTGCAGTGCGCTCCAGGTTCCCAACCTTGTGAGCTGTCACCTGTGCTAAGGTGGGCTTTTGTGGTGCAACCGTCTTTGAGTCATTTCTGATACTGTAAGTCACTCCTCACCCATACTCTTTGTAAGTAACCCCACTAAAACTCTCTGGTTGGCCAAACTGGACTCTGGTGGTATCTGTACTTTGGTCTTTCGTGAGTTCCCTAAGTGGGGTTGGGAAGATAGATGTGTGTGCTGCATTCCCCCAGGAAAAGTTGTGTCACACAACAGCAAAGGACCTAACTTTAATCTCTAGGACTGGAAAAAGTTCACTCTGTGTCCCATAAGTCAGTATGTTTAAAAAGTAAAGAAGAAGAAAGATGTGTGAGACATTAGTGATGATGTGAAGGTACAAATAGGACACTTGGGTCCCCAACATAGAGCATTAAAATATATATATATATATATATATGTATGTATATATATATATATATATATCATGGTGGCCCAATGTTGCCGAGACTCTGAAGACCACTACATGTACAATTTTCACATAAAATGTCAATGTTTTCCAAAACAAAAACTCAGGCTGGGTGACATTAGTTTGCATTTTTACAAAACCGTTAATGTATGCTATTTCTTAATAAATTTATCTGTGTGCATAGGTTGGGATAGGCTCACATGGGTACAAGTGGCTGAAGGAGCCAGAGCTGGAGTTACAGGTGATGGTGAGCTGCCTCATTTGAGCGCTGGGAACTGAACTCCAGTCCTTTGGAAGAGCATTGTGTATTAACGTCTGGATATATGGTTCTATTAAAGACTGCTGGAACTGGATTCCCCCACCTCCGTTTATTCTTAACTTGTTTTTTTTTTTTTGAGAATTTCACCTGAGTACTGTATTTATGTCATTCTCAACCGTCCTTTCTCCCCTCTCCAACTTCTCCCATCCCCATTTCCTCTCAAATTCATGACCTTTCTTTAAATATGTATACATATGTATATGTGTATGTACACACACACAAACACACACACACACACATAATCCCACTGCATCCACTTAGTGTTGCTCATACATATGTGTGTTTAGGACTGACCACTTGGGACTGGATAATCTATTAGAGGGCTTTTCCCTGGAGGAGACTGATTCTCCCTTTCTCAGCAGCCATTGATTTCCTGTACCATTTCATCTAAGGGGTAAGGCTCTGAGAGAGTTCCCCATTCAGGCTGGCATGCTGACTGGTGGCATCATTATACAAGTCCTGTTTAAACAACCATGTTGCTGAGATTTCAAGGGCACAGCTTCCATGCCATGTCTGGAAGACACCATCTTGCAGCAGACTCTTAATCTTTCCACCTCATCTTCTGAGATCTTCCCTGAGCTTTAGCGGTATGGGTTGAGTTGTAGATGTATCATCTGGGGTTGGCACCCAATTCTCAGTTGTTCTCTGCGTTCTGATAACTTGTAGCAAGTTCCACCTGCTACAAAAAGAAGCTTCTTTGGTGAGGGTTGGCTTACCAGGGAAGGCTAGTGGAAGAGCTGTGGGCCTGGAGCATAACTGGGATGAGGCTAGCAAGTGAGGTTCTGGGGAGCTCATCAGACAAAGCCGGGAGGCAAGCTGTGCCTTTGTCTATTTCTAAATGCAACAGTGGTGGGTAACTGGATAGCCGGAACTCACTTGGTACATCAGATTGCCTTGAATTTGTGGCCTTCCTCCTGGCTCTGACAAGAAACTCCATTATGCACTTCTGGGAAAATAAGAGTAGAAGAAAATAGTACCATAGTTTCAGAAAACAGTTTAAGCTTCCTAAGATCCTTGAAAGCATCATGCAGATCCCAGACACTACAAGCCTTCAAAATCTAATAACATCAACTCACTGCATCTAACAAAGAACCCTAGATAGGCAGGCCATGCTCTGACACCTCATTCAGTTCAGGGATGAGAGAATCTGACTCTAGAAGAAAGAATAGTCATGTAAATTCTTCAGACTCCAGAAAGGTTATTCTAAGATAAAAGTAGGATTTCTTAATTTTCAATCAGAAGCTTAAAAAAAACTTTATTGTTGTTATTGTTATCGGAGATAAAGTCTTTCTATGTAGCTCTAATTACCCCAGAACTCACTTTGTAGACCAGCCTGACCTCCAGAAGTTTGGTAATCTTGAGACTATCCCTTAAAAATATTACAATTTAAATAGTAAGTAACTAAGATATTAAAACTCTCTTTGAAATATTAAAATAGCCATCACAGTTGATCTATGATGAAACTTAAATTTCAGATTATTCAAAGAGTAGCTCCTTGATTTTATATATCAAGAAGCAAAAGGGAATTTATTTTCAAGACAGGATCTCTCTTCATAGCCTTGTCTGTCCTGGAACTCACTTCATAGACAAGACTGGCCTCAGATTCACAGATATTCACCTGCCTCTGCCTCTCAAGTGCTGGGGTTAAAGGCATGCACCATTACGCCTGGCAGAATTTTAATTTACAAGTCATTTTCTTGAGATTATTATTCCACTGATGTTCTGTATCATATTTATATTTTATTTTATTTTTATTTATGGGTGAGTACCTGCAGAGGCCAGAAGTAGGCATCCCAATACCCTGGAGCTAGAGTTTCAGGTTGTTGTAAGACTATAGACATGAGTGTTGATAGCTGAGCTTGGGTCCTCTGGAAGAGCAGAAAGCACTCTTGACCACAGAGCCATCTCTCTAGCCCGATTATACCGTATTTTGCTTCTCCACTTACCTCTGGAGGAACACAGACTGTTTCATCCATGTTTGTGAACTTTTGACTAAAGTATGGAAATTTTTCTGTTTAATCACAGTGAGTCAGCAAGTTTAGTGTAGATGAATGTTGGAAAGCTAGACTTCCTTGAAGAAGATAGGAACTCAGTTACTAGGAGAAAGAAAACAAAGGGATTTCCCTGGCCTATTGGTTGTTTCCTGTGTGAAAAGAGATCCAGAGGAGAGGGGAACAATAGAATCATGATTTTAAGGTTTGCAATTCTGCATTCAGCTTAGTAATGGACAAGTCCTGTCTGGACTTGAATTAGTTATAACACTTGGGTGGTCATCAACCCATGAAAGAAATGTAGGTGTTGCCAGGGTATGACATTATTTGGGGCTGACACATAGGTGATGTGTTTCTTTCTATTCTTTTATGCTTCTTTTTGCCTTTTATATATTTGTTAATATTTGTTAATATCTCATTTGTTAATAAGTTGACTCGGGTTAGATCTTGAAGCAGATTTTAATTCCCAGATGGTGTGTGATTGATTACACTGTTTATGGACGTGTGTTGACACGATGTTTTTACACCCATAGGTAGAAAACCTTAACCCTCATCATAATATATCATTAAATGATTTACTTCAACATTAATAATACACACATATATCACAATTTATGGCACCAGAGTACAGTACAAAGTCTCTTGAATCTATTCCCTGTGCACATTGGGTGGCGTGACACTGCAAATGTTATAGTGTGGAAATCTTCTGTGAGTCACAATGTAAAGACAGGTGTATCATTCTTGCTCATATTTTTTCTTTAGCCAAGAAATATGAGTTAGCAAAAATTATGTTATTGGGTAGTTGGGAGTAATCAGTTAGCAACTTCAGGGTAAGGTGTCAGTTCATTGTAACAACAACCATTGGCTTGAGTTTTATGGGTTCAAGGTTTGAGCTGGAATTGTTTGGTACGTGGTACCAGTTAGGTCCCTCTTGGGTTTTGCTTTAGTTGGTTGAATTGGGATTTCAGAAAAGGCTGGGGTTCCTTTTCCTAAGTGTTTTATTCTATCTTCTGGGAGGCTGGCTTGGACTTATTCATAGTTGTGAAATAATAGAATTCCAAGGGCTCTGTTCATCAGATATGTGCAGTATCACTTCCTCCACATTCTCTTGGTAAAAGATGTTGCCGAAACAGCACAAAGTTGAGGATTAGAAAGAGACTCACTTCTTGGTGGATTTTATTTAAATAAGCTGTTGCTGCTTTTAATCAAACTTAGAGTGTTCAATAAAGTCTTTGTTTATATACTTCTAGCTTCATGAATTTGCCAATATACTCTTGGTTTATATTTTAAAGAACCTTGTCTATTTTTTTCAAAAAACAATCTGATGATAAAATTTACTTGGTTAAGAGTCCAAAGTCTAGAAGAAAAAAGTTAGTGAAAACTAACAATATAGTAACGTTTCTTATTGCTATTACAAAATGTCTGGCAGAAACACCTTAAGGGAAGAAGGGCTTATTTTGGCTCACAGTTTGAGGGAATACTGTCCATCATGCAGGGAAGACACAAGGTGGGAATTTCAGGCAGCTGATCACATTGCTTCCAAACTCGAGGAGCAAAAAGAATTGAATGTTTGTATTCAGCTAGCTAGGGCCCCAACCCATTGAATGATGCCATCCAGTTAGAGTGGGTCTTTTAACCCTAATTAAGGTACTCTATATAACTTATCACAGGCATGCCAGAGGTGCGTCTCTTCATTTAACCCAGATGCTCTAGTTGACAATATTAGCCATTACAGGCTGTGATTGCATTTTATGTTAACATCTCAACTTCAGGGAGTAGAGCTATAGCCCAGGTAGTTGTTACAAATCTTTTCTGTGTCCCACCAGCCAGCTCCCAAACAATGACAAAGAGACTTATTAATTATGAACACTTGGCCTATAGCTTAAGCTTGTTCTAACTAGCTCTTATAACTTAAATTAACCCATTTACATTAATCTGCATTCTATAATGTGGCATTTCCTCTCTTCCATCTCGCACCTCCTGTTTCCCTGGCTTCTCCTGTATACATAGATTCCTCCTCCTTTCATTTCTCTCCCCAGAAATCCCAGCTATACCTCCTGCCTAGCTATTGGCCAGTCAGCTTTTTATTACACCAATTACAGCAAATACATCTTCACACAGTGTACAAATATCCCACAACATTTACCCCCTTTGTCTAAATAAAAAGGAAAGGTTTTAACTCTAACATAGTAAAACTATATACCGTAAGAAAAATTATCAGGTAAGAATTACATTCACAATGTCTACTCTATTTGTATTTTTCAAATTCAGAAAAAGTACAATATTATCTATCATATCAGTGCCTTTTTAATAAAGTTAAGTTTTTATGTTTCTCAACCCTATAAACTTTACTCTTATTTAAGTTTATTTTTCTGAATTTTGTAATAAGGAAAACTGTAAGAATAATTATCTCATCTTCAACCCCATCAAAGATCCAAGAAGGATGTAATAGTACCCTGTAGTGAGATAGTCCTTCTGTGGCACTGACCATGCCCATTTGGGGGTGGAGCGATGGGCGGAAGTGACCTGTGGAAGGAGGTCAGTGGCGGCAGGCGGAAAAACCTGTACTCCTTACAGAACCTGAATAAACAGGACATGCAAAATAAACAACTTCTAAAACTACAGGAATGGCAGAGACAGCTGACTGCCTGGACATTCACCTAAGGGATCCTCTACAATGTTGGGGCATTCATCTTCAGCGTACAGGCCTAGAATATCTAACACACTTTTCTGTGAAGCAGAAATTTTGAAGGACTGTCTTACCTTGTCTTGGCAAAGTTTGGCAGTTGCCTTCTTTTATGTCTGGTTTGCCCAGTTTAGACAACATACTGTCAGAAATCAAGGCAAGAGCAGTATCTAGCCCAATTGGATAGCTTTGCCATATTGAAAGCAAACTCCATATAGAGGTTCTTTGATGCACATCATCCTTTTTTTTTTTTTTTTTAAGTAAACTGGTGCTAGCTAAGACTTCAGATAAGATCTATACTTTCCTATCACACAGATACTAAACTAACAAACAAAAATAATAATACAGCTAGCTTTCCCAGGACTTGATCACTATCCAAATTTTATCAGGGTCCCCAAACAACAGAAAGCAGTCTAGAGAAGATGATATCCACATTTCCAAGTGGTGGGGTAGGTGACTTTTGGTCATGTGGTGGGTTATAGATGTTTGTCATTATTTAGGGGAGTTGGTTACAGTTGTTATTGGTCATGGTCAGGGAAAAAGCTACATAAATTCAGGGATTAAATTCAGGAATCTCCTTCTGAAGGGTGATATTGGAGGACAGAGTATAGAATGATGGGATAAAAGGATAGATTGTTGAGTCTACTTTTGAACAACCACTAATATCAGAATTTTTATTTTTATGTTTTTTGTATATTAATACAAATTTGAGGTCATTTTTGTTATACTGCATGTATGTTTCTACTCTCATTTAAGATAGTATACCTATGTGGCTCATTTTAAGTGCAAAGTTTAAGTCCTTGAAAGCAATTAAGGAAAATAAAGAAAGACTTGTTAGTAGTTGGTCATCTATAACAAAGTTATAGTCATGCTAGGTATGTTTTCAAGGTCAAACAGAAATATTTTAAAATAGATGTTCTTTAAATACTTCAATGACCTACAGAATATGGCATTTAAAATGTTTTGATAACATAAGTCTTTTCATGATAGTGAGACACCTCTGCTCCTGGAAGCTGGACCATCTCAGCTAGCAGCTTTGAAGTTGTTTTGGATGTAGAATTTTGAAGAAACTGCATCAGAGGCCTTCTGAGAGGTTGGACCACCTGAGCTATTTATCTTCATTGGTATCTCGTCCTTTTGTACAGAAAACACACCAAGTTTTAAAGGTAACGTACATATCTTCCTTAGCACAAGTATGGAATGTGCAGTATGTATGATTTTGTTTTACATTTGAGCAGGTAAAAGGCATCTGTCAACTTTATAAATCAACTCTGTAGACAACAAGATTTATCATATCCCCATCCAGTCTCAGAGCTGTTCCCATGTAGAGGGATCAGCATATGCCACCTGTCCTGTAGTCTTTTCTAGTTTCTTTCTTCGTGTCTGTAGCCAAGATTTTCAGGATATCTCTTTCAATCAAATGTGATATTTATTAATTTTGTTGAGAATCATAATTTTTTTTCCTGTGGGAACAAAGGTACAACCTCCCCTTCAATGCAACACATTCCCCAACTTCTATCTTGGAGCCAAGGCACTTCTAAAGTATCTAGGCTGGTTTAATTCAGCAGTCCCTTCCACAGTCCAATGTCTCTCAGCAGCTGCCCTTCACTCCTCAGCATTCAAAAAATTCACAGTCATCAAAGCACCATACAGGATCCAGAGTCCCTGTGTATTTCCTGTCTTCATGTGGCTTTTCTCTTTTACATTACTTTGCTCTTTCTTTAAAGGTTTTATTATTTTTAAACTACTTTTTTTCTATGACTGTCTATACCCAGTTTTTACTATACCTGTTTAAAGATTTTTCTCAGTCTGGGCCGCTTTACTACACACCTGCAGCCTTCTATGACTATGTGAGCCAAGTCTTAAATCCACCACATGGCTCAGCACATGACACTGGCTGGCTCAAGCCCACAGGCAGCAGCTAAAGCTGTGTCTCTGTACACTGTGGCCTTCCTAAAAGATTGTGGACTAGGACGCTATATCTGGCTACATGTTTGTGTGTTTGGAACATTTATTTCCTATGTGGAAATATGTGCCACCATATTGGAAACCATATTATGTAACATGTCTTTCTCTGTCCCACCAGCAAGAGACTTACTAATTAAGAGAGTTCAGCCTATACCTTAGGCTTCTTCCTAACTAGTTCTTATAACTTAAATTAACCCATTTCTATTTCATCTACATGTGGTTTACCTCTCTTTCATCTTGCACCTCCTGTTTCCTGCTATCTCCTGCATGTCTAGATTCCTTTTCCTCTCTCTGCCTGGTAGTCCTGCCTGTCTCTCCTGTCTACCTATTGGTAGTCCAGCTTTTTATTACACCAATCATAGCAACACATCTCCACACACTTTAACAAATATTCAAGAACAGCTAGTAAAATGTTTGCTTGGCAAACTTACCCCTCTGTTTTGTAATGCTGCCACAGAATTTATTTTCATGCATTTTTTTCTCAAGTAGCTCTCTGATCTCAGCAAGAGTGATAAGAAGGGGTCTGTGTACTCTGAGTCCTGGTATGCCTGGACGCCGTGTGGCCCTTCCTTCTTTCTCCTTCTCAAGGCCCCATGCTGGCCTCTAAATAAGTGACTTTCCAAGGCTTCTACTCATCCTTTCTTTTCTTTTCTTCTGCTAACCTGGGAACCATCTCTCTTATCTACATTTCCTGGAACAGCTTCTGTTTCACTCAAATCAGCATTGATGGGATTCTTGGCTACAGCAGTCTCCTCGAGCCACTGAAAACAGATGGTGTCTATATCGGAGTCCACACACGAAAGACCAGGCATTGCTGAAATCCAGCTCCAATGGTGATGGGGTAAATGGTTCTGTTGTTTGTTGGATATTTTACACTGGTGGTATAACACAGCTTCCCTTATTAGCCTGGATGTACGGCAGTGAGGGAATTTTAAACACGTAGTTTTTGAGAATAGTTTGACTATGAGGAAGCAAAGAAAGGAGATGGCTTCAATATATTCTGTGCTGTTAGTACACAGGGTTACGAGTCTCCTGCGGTGAAATGATATGACACCTCACTCATTCAGCTCCAGTGTCACTGGACTCCTTACTTGAGAACTCTGAACCTCTAACATAAGAGCATTTGCACAGGCTGTAATTGACAAATATGTAGTTTAGAGGTAAATCTATACAATCTGTCTCTTGGGTCACCCTGACTTAACCAGGATATGCAAATAGACCCTGTTATGCTCAGCTTTGTGTATGAATGAGTCTTGTTTAGAAACCAAAGATCCCTCCCCACTTTACACCTACCCTTGTTTTGGTTTTTGCTTTTTTGTTTTTTGTTTTGTTTTTTAAACCTCTGATCCCCCTCCTGTAATTCCAGAAGATCCCAGGCTATAAACCTACCTTACCTTCTTTGAAGACATGTTCTCCATACCCTAGGGACTCTCTAGGGGGCTTAACCAGAGCCTCCTAGACCCCGTTTAGAGGAACAAAGGATACTCCATCTGTAGGGGTACAATTAGTCAACAAGATGTCTTTATAGGAAGGAGGGTATTTAGAAAGTTTCATTGGGTTATCTGCCTCCATTTGCAGACACACACAAACTGATTCTGAACAGTTGGCCACCCCAGGACTAGGCATCGAGAATCTTGAATTACATGCTTTTAAAGGAAGATACCTCTGTCGGCTTTATCCTGCTTGATCGTGGGTGTAGACTGTCATGCACCTGTCAGAGGGTGACCATTTGGATCAAGTGTTCCATCTCTAGAAGGGAAGAAAATTCTTTCTACCTTTTGTCATTCCCCATTCCCAACAGGTAGTCCAGCAAGTAAGATTCATTTGGACAAGGGAGACAGGTGCCTTGGGTCCAGGCGGTTGTCACTGGACTCTGCAACACATTCTCTGTCCAGTGTAAACCATGGGTATGGTTTATAGAGAAGCAAGTGCCTTTAAAGTATAAGTTATACTGGCGAGTTGTCACAGGCTGCTTAAACTCACCGAGAAGCTGGCTCTGGAAATGAGAACTGGCCTTCCCACTTCAAACCCAAGCATGTTTGTTTCAAAATGTCCTCAAAAGCCCTGTCTTGCATCAGGTGAATCCTCTGACTTCCTGGTAAGGAAAAAAGAACATAACTAAATATCCTAAGAATAAAGGCATGATGTCCTTAGGAAAACTGAGGAGTAAGTTATTTTCAATAAAAGCTACTATTGTTTATCCCACGACATGAAGATGCTTATAGTAAAATTGGAAAATGTGATATTCATTTGTAGAGAAGAGAGAAGTCCTTCCTAGCTGGAAATTTCTCGGCCAGGGGTATAATAGTTGTAATAGGATGCTCTTTCTTGATTTCTGAGGAGGATTGCAAATGTAGATTGGGAACTCCCAAATCACCAAGAGACCCATTCTGATACAAAAGCAGAGTCTTTTACTGTTTAACATGTTAACTGCCTTAACTGGGGGTCCTTTGTCCATTTGTTCCTCATGGCTGGTGGAGTGAGAAGGACCCTCGAGGCAGGGAATTTATGGGGGTGTGTAAGGGGAATGTCTACGCAACAGTCTCAGGATTGATGCACTTCCAGGCTTGGGCGGCCTGTCCTGTATTGATTGGTTAACTGGTTGCTATGGCATATAGACCCTCCCAGGGCGGTTGCTATGCTCTGCACATCACTGTTACACTTTTACCATAAAACACTCTAAAGCATGCCCAGAGCCCGCCAGCTAACTTCTGATTGGTTCCTTGCCACATGGAGGGTATCTAACCTCCTGGTGACTAGGAGGTCGGGGAAGGACAGGCAAGTACATCTTGCTGAGTCTTTGCTGCAGACTGCCATGGCTGCTAAAGCAGGGGACCAGGTGAGGGTCTTGTCCCTTCAGTATGCTCTCATCCTCTTAGGCTAACTCACACAGTCACAAGCAATGGCATTCTAGTGGTTCTACCCATGGGAAGTATGCAGTATTACTTATGCTACATTGTTCTGGTCAAAACAGACCAGCAGGGAAGTCAAAGACTAGAGAGAGAGAGAGAGAGAGAGAGAGAGAGAGAGAGAGAGAGAGAGAGAAAGACTCTGCTTCTTGGAGGTAGCTATTGGAAAGAAGCTGGGAGTGTACTTTTAACCAACCTCCAAAGGTTTACTAAGAGCTTTGATAGGCGTTTTCTGCTTTCACAGACTTACCAATATATTCCTAGTTTGTACTTTTAAGAAGCATGTCCTTTTCCCTGGCCTGATCAATATATACACATATGATATACATAATATTTTAAATAAAATAGATGAGCCAGATGTTGTGATCTTATATTTTATCCCCTTTAATATTCCAGTGGTAATAGATTATTCTCCAAATAAGGAGAATAATCATATCATTGGAGAATACATATTATATATTTTGCCTTTCATCTATCAATGTTATATTAATTCTATCAATATTATTCATGAAAATCTTATTATCACAGCACACTTTTATTCCTGGTGGGCGGGAGCATAGGAACGATGAAGAATGACAGGGTCCTATGTTAACATTCCCAAATGTAGGACCCTAAGGCACCTTGAGCTAGCCTGAAGCTGTTGGCGGGAACTCCTTGCCCCAAGGCTGTTGTTGGTACTCTTCCTGTTTTGATACCACACCTGGTGACAACACATCTTGTGACACACACCTCGTGCAACACATCTTGTGGCACACACCTCGTGACAACACAAGGAGGAGCTAAGCCAAAAAATTCCTGTAATTTTCCACTGTGCTATAAGTCGGTATTTAAGCCCGTTCTTGCCCCTCAATAAACGGCATTCGGCATTTGGCGTTCCGACTTTGCCATTGAACGAATGACCCGCTGTCTTGTCTTTATTTCAATCTCTAGGCCTTCACCCGATTCGTGGAACAGATTGTAGCGTGGGCGCTACACCCAAAGCCAAAATGACCCACACCTTTAATCCTAGCACTTGGGAGGCAGAGGCGAGTGGGTCTCTATGAGTTCTAGGGTCACTGTTCTACCTAGCATGTTCCAGGACAGATACAAAAGAGAGAAAGAGCCACCACAAAAATAAGACAGCGTTTGTTACAGAAACTGCCCACTTGGAAGATGCCTGGTCCTACCTTGGAAATATGAAGAATTGTAGCAGTCTGCTTGATGGACCTTCTAGAACAATGGTACCATGTGACACTGTGCTAGCACTTGCTCCTCTCCACTCCCCCTCCAACTCCCATCCTCTGCCCCCACCCTCTGCCCCCACCCTCCACCCCGGGTTCCCTCCAGACTAATTGGGGCATTCTATGGAGTCTAGTTTTGCTGTTTTGACTTCACAAGGCAAGTGACTTAATCATAACTCTGGGGGACAAGCAGATCCCAGTAGTAAGGAGGAGTCAGCATGGAGAGTCTGGAGAGAACAGGACGGTAAGATGAGACCATGTGAAAGTACTTAGATTAATAGAAATGGGTCAATACTTAAGACAGAGCTAGCTGATAAGAAACAAGTAACTGGCCAACAGCGTTATATTTAATACAGAGTCTCGGTGTGTTAATTGGGGCTGGCATGGCTGTGGGACCGGCGGCGGGGGGAAAAAACTTACTCGTAACACACAAGCTCAGAGTAAAAGTGCTTGTATGCATCTCTGCCCTTCTCTCTAGGTTCTCAGTTTTCCCTGCTCATCATGTTTCTCACTTTCGTTGTTTCAGTATCTGTCAAGTGCCAGCCACCGTGTCTACGCTTGGATGGAGTTCCTGCCTTCTAGAAGTTCATGTCAGATCCAGGCTGGGGGGGCAGTTCTAGGCACAGGGGATCGGGAGGTATGTGTAGAGCTTCTGATGTGGTATGTGTGTGTGTGTGTGTGTGTGTGTGTGTGTGTGTGTGAGAGAGAGAGAGAGAGAGAGAGAGAGAGAGAGAGAGAGAGAGAGAGAAGCTATAGAATACATTGCAGCTATAGTGCCTCAAAGGCTCTGGAGAAAGGTGATGAGAAGAGCCATGGACCTCAGGACAGCACACTAACATGAGAGTCATCTAGGACAGAACAGGTTGGCCAAACTGAGAGGCTTGAAAGGCAACTCCATGGAAGACACTTCCATCTTTTACCTTTGTCTTATTCATTCATATCATCCCCATATTAATAATGAGCCTTATGGAAAGTTAGAATAAGCAACTAAAACATCTGCTTTGGAAGAACTGAAACTCTGTCTACAACATTCAAGTGGTGTGTTTTATAAGTTAACTTTCATGTTAACATGAGTTTTCATTAGCTAGTCCATCGTGCTTTTACAGTGGAATTGGACAAGAGGACAATACAGACAACCATTGGTAAGTGTTCCCTCTTCACCACAGCTCTTCATTTTCCTCTTATTTGTTAATCTTCTTTTTAAATTAAAGGTCTTTCTATTCCGGAGCTCATTGTGTAAAGCCCATGCCTAAACCTTAAAATCCTCCTACCCCACTCAGTCTCCTGAATACTTTTCAATGCTAGATAATCACAACCAGGGTTTGTCTCAAAAGAGGTTAAAAAATAAGAATAAGAAAAGGGGAAATACATGTGCTCACAGTCTCAGGACCTGGTAAGAGGTGGTAGGCAGATCAGTAGAGTTAGGTGACCATCTTGAGTCTGGGAAGCTGTATCATGGTTGACAGAGGATGGTGGGAAGCCAAGAACAAAAGAAACAACAGCCATGAGACCATCGAGCTGAGATCAAGAAGATGCGGAACCCTTTATAAGGTAAGTCAGTGAAGCAGACACATGCAAGCAACTTGGTGGGGGGGGGGGGGAGGGATAGTGGTAGGTGTTCTCTCTTCATTGTAACCATTCACATTCACACATATTCATAAGGGTGGTCTTCCCATACAGCTCTTGCCCAATGACTCTGGATTTTTTTTTTTTTTTTTTTTTTTGTTTAAGAACCACCTTTGTGATACCAAGCCTCCATCCATCCCCCTTTGCTCTCAGCTGAATGGCTATTCCCCTGTGGTTGAAGTCTTGCCTTCATCCTTGCCTCTATCCTGGGCAGAGGTGTTGTGCAGAAAGTTACAAACTCCTGTGCATTCGAATCGACTCTAAAAACCCTCACAAGTGAATCAAGGTTGTGCAACTCTTCCTTCTTTTCTGTTTGGCTCCTTGTGGCCTTGCAGAGGCAAGTTTTCATCTTCTGTGCTCCCCAAAACCTCTTTACCAGACTTCAGCAACCCCTGCACACGAATGACCCATGGCCTCTCCTCCCTGAAGTGCTGGAGCCGTCTTCCCTGCCTCCTTTGAAGCCACTCTCTACTGCAGATAGAGCAAGCTGGGCTCCAACATCTGGGCATATTGACAGAGTTGGATGAGGAAGACATCCACCCTTTTCCAATGGGAAATAACTAGAAGGTTTCATTCTCTGGATCTATTCACTCCTCTGGAAGATGAGCTAGAAATGCTGGAGACTGAAGTTTTCCCTAAATCACAGGAAGAGGTGTGGGAAGACATTTCTACAGAGTTCCCCTAAGATGGTGCTTTCACACTGTTCACTGAAAAGCTCACAATCACATTATACTGTGGTTTTCTGTACCTTTACATTTCAGCTAACAGAGTCCTACCCCACAGACTTATGATTCATAGAGTCAGACATTTCATCAATATTTTCTGACTATGGAGCCAAAATACATAGCCATTTGATTCTGCCAAGTTCAGAAGTAAGATCAGGAGTGACTTCTATGGCAGGTACCACACACTGACAAAAGGGAATCATGCAAGTGAGTTTGCTAGGTCTTCCTTCAGCACTATAGACAGAAAAGCCACTCACTGGCTAGCAGGCATATGTCTGTGTGCTCCACGGTTACTATTAATCTTCTGACATTTAAGTCCGCACAATTCTATTTGTTTTGCTTTTAAAGAATACCTTCTTTTGTTTGTTTATTTATTTGTGTGCATGCATACTCACATGTATGGGTGTGTGCCTGCCACAGCTGGTGTGTAGTCATAGAACAACCTGTGGGGATTATTCTCTCCTCTCCCAGGTGGGTCTCAGGAATTGAACTCGGGTCCTCAGACTTGGCAGCAAACACCTTACCAACTATGCTTCTCGCTAGCCTTTTTGGTTTGTTTTTTGAGACAAAGTCTTAATTAATCCTGACTACCTCATGTCCACTATATAGTTTAGGTAGCCTCAAAATTGGGGCAATTCTGCCTCAATCCTGTGCCAACACTTCTAGCTCAATTTTCAAAAGCTTCCTACCTGCCAGTAGCACCATGTAAAACTAGCAGATACACATATAGAGCCAGCATAATGGATCAACATCATTTAGAATTTTATCGTAGTGATAAGCTTTTCTCTAAATAGATTGTAATGGATTATATCCGAGGATATTCCTGATTAGAGTATCAAAAATGAAAATTTTGAAATATAATTTTAAATTTGAAGTACTACAAACTAGATCTTGGTATCAGAACAATCCTATCAATGTGTTAAGATTCTGTAAGACTCAGCTTTTCATGGCTCTTTAAAGCCACCAGAATTAACTTAAAGAAACTGTCTTAGTTAGGGTTGCTATTGCTAAGACAAAAACACTATGACCAAAAAACAAGTTGGAGAGGAAAGGGTTTATTTGGTTTATGATGGGAGATGTCATTTTGTAAATATGTTTCTCTTATCGGTTAGTGAATAAAGCACTGTTGGCCAATAGGAAGGCAAGATAGGCGGGACTAGGAGAGAAGAAGGATTCTGGGAGATGTAGTAGGGAAGAGATTCAAGATGTAGAGATTTGAGAGAAAAGGTCTTGACCCTCTCTCTGGTAAGATAAGACCACGTGGAAACACTTAGATTAATAGAAATGGGTTAATATTTAAGACAGAGCTAGCCAATAAGAAATGCTAGTAACTGGCCAACAGCTTTATATCTAATAAGCATCTCTGTGTGTTATTTGGGGCTGGTGAGGCAGTGGGACCAGGCTGGTGGGAAAAACTGATCGTAACAGGCTTACACTTCCATATCACTCTCCATTACCGAAGGAAGTGAGGACAGGAACTCAAGCCCTGGAGCCCGGCAGGAACCTGGAGGCAGGAGCAGATGGCGAGGCCATGAAGGGGTGCTGTTTACTGGCTTGCTTCCCATGGCTTTCACAACCTGCTTTCTCATAGAACCCAGGACCACCTACCCAGGGACAGTGTCACCTACTATGGGCTGTGCCCTCCTCCATGGATCACTAATTGAGAAAAAGCCTACTGTTGGATCTCACAGAGGCATTTTCTCAGCTGAGGCTCCTTCCTCTGATGACTCTAGCTTGTGTCAAGTTGACACACAAAACCAGCCAGTACAGTACTGGCCCACAGACGTCAACATCTTTAATTGCTTTAATTGATTTCAGTACTTTACTCTGTCAGCTTAACGTTATATTACTAAAACAGCCCACTAACAAATTAAATCAATACAATTGATATTAATGGGCTTCAGCTTTTTCCATTAGCTGTACTTACTGGGGATGACATAGGCATATGCCAGTGTGGTGATTGGAATGGGATGCCCTCCATAGTCCCAATTATCTGAATACTCAGACTCGAATTAGTGGTGCTGTTTGAGGAGGTTTAAATGGTACTGCCTTGCTGAAGGAGATATAACATTGAGAGCAGGCTTTAGGATAAAAAATCCTAGCCTACACGTGGCTTACTCTCTCTTTCCTCTTTCTATGTTCCTGTCTCTGTCTGTCTGTCCCTCTGTCTTTCTGTCTCTCTAGCCACCAGCCTCACTGCAGCCTCAGTATTACCAATACGGAACTGTGAGCCCAAAAGAAATGTTCTTTAAGCTGCTTTGGCCATGACGTCTTATGGAAGCAACAGAAAAGTAACGAATGTAGCCAGCTGGGTTCCATTTGCTGGCTTCTGTGTACAGAATTGAGATGTATGGAAGACAGTAAGGAACCTCCCTGACTCCATTGTGAAGGCAGGAGCCATGATGCTGTGTTTTTCAAAATAAGCTTTTGTTTACTGTGAGAGTTGAGTTGCTATTTCCGGAAACCTGGCCTTCCCCAACCCATGGCTTTGTTTTTTTGGTTTTTTTTTTTTTTTTTTTTTTTTTTTTTTTTGTTTTGTTTTTTTTTTTTTTTTTTTTTGTTTGTTTTTTTGTTTTTTTTGTTTTTGTTTTTGTTTTGGTTTTTTTTTTTTTTTTGAGAATAGCCTGTGCCAGCCAAAATAGCTCAGTTGGGAGAGTGTTAGACTAGAGAATACCCTGTGCCTCGATGACACTCAATGACCCCTCCCTAATCACATGGTGGGTAACCACATGGTATATATATTTTTAGTTTCCTTATTGCCCCATTGCTTCCCTTCTGTAAAATTCACGATTTTACTCTTTAAAAGGGGTTCAAGAAATGAATTCGGGGCTACTCTCTTTAACCTGATTTAAGAGGCAGTAGCTGGCCAGCTCTTGAGTGCACCCCAATAAAAATCAAGCTTGCTTCAAATTTGGCTCACATTGTGGTAGAGGTCTTATTCTTGGCATTGGGGTTAACAAAAGCACATGAGAGAGGCTGTTATAAACACAGGATTTCCTAAGCCTCTCTTAGCTAGATTGATGCTGAAGACCTGGAAGAACTTGGTTACATCTTAACCCCTAACTCCAGGCTGGCTGACCCAGGCTGCAGCTCCTGAACCAGCCCCATCCTCTCTTCTACAGCCTAAAGTCCACAATCGCACTCCCCCTTGTAGTTAGATACATCCTCGGCTGCCAGCCCAGGCTCACCCATGCTGAAGCAGGGCAGGCCTCCACTGGGCCAAAGCAAACCCATCGCCTCCTCAGAGCTGGGAGAGCATGCAGCTGCGAATGTTCACTCCCTGTCCGGTGAATTCTTAAGGGATGATGATAATTATGAAGCCAGTGTTTGCATGCTTGTCCCAGAACTTGGCTTCCAGCTTCCTGGGAGAAAGGCGTGAAGTCACAAGACTCCAGAGCCTGAGAGCTACCACAGAGAGGCTGGATTCCCAGTGCTGTCCGTTCATAGAGAGATGAAGCCAAGCTGAGAGAGATGCTGTGCCTTCATGATGGAACCGGGGGAGAAGATGGGGGAAGGTTCCTCTTCCAGAGGTCACTTTTCCCTGTCACTGGAGAGACCCAGGGCCTTTAGGAACTGCTGCAATTTGTCATTAGAGAAGGAGTCTCTCTGGAGCTGTAGCACCTCTGAAGCAGGCAGAGGGGGGAGCTTACTTTGGAAGCTGTAGAAATATTAATATTCAGAGGAGCCATGACTTTCAACTTACAGGACCCTCCCCTGTCTCCGTACTTGTGAGTGGACACATGACAGGCCTTGTGTTCTGCAGACCACGTGAGTGATGTGTGTGTGGCACCTTTGTACATGTGCATGTATGTGTGTGTACTAGAAGGAAGAGAGAGACAGAGACGGAAAGATCGAGAGAGTCACTAGGTTGCCAGAACCATCCTAGTTCTTGCTGCAACTTCCTGCCTTCAGCTCCTCAGTGCTGGGAGTGAATGCCAGCTGGTCATCAGTAATGTCCTTTTGCAGTCCACCCCCAGAAAGGTGATCCTTAGAGGAAGGGCTAGTCTTGTGGGGAAAATTAGATCCTCATGAGCTCCCCTGTGAGATGCAGCTCTTACAGACAGGAAAGTAAAGCCACGAAAACCGGGTCAGAATGACATCACGGATATAACAAGGGTGGCATGCGATCTCAGCCAAGTTCTCAGTGATGAAGATGGCTTTTGGAAGTGGCAGCTTAAGAGCCACACCCACTCCAAAGTCAGACTTGTCCCCCCTAAGGCTGCTTCTTCCATTAGTGGTTAAGTAGGCAAGAATTGCTGGGCAGTGATGTCGCACGCCTTAATCCCAGCACTTGGAGGCTGAGGCAGGCAGATCTATGAGTTGAAGGCCAGCCTAGTCTACAAATAGACAGCCAGGGTTCTGTGTAAACAGGAAAAAAATTTAATAAGTAACTAATATGTGAAAAGGCCAATATTTACTTACTAACTTAAACATTTCCTGATGTTTCTTGAATGGATTAAGGGTAATATGGTTGTTACAACATGGCTTTTCCTCTCAATCATCTCTTGTGGATGGATTGGGTGACAACATATTTGAAGAGGCTTTCTTGTTTCTTTATTGTTTATGTGTGCCCATGTATTCTCCTGGATTTCATTCCATTCACTAGATTGTTGCTGACTAATGTCAGTATCTGTGTATATGCTCTATTTGAGCTGGCTTCTGTGTCCTAGCACCAGGGCTATCATTTGCTGATCTTAAACTCGAAGCCTCGTAGCCTTGGCTTTTCTCAACACTCTAGTTTCTTAGTGGAAAATGGTACGTGTGTGGTCTATAGTTGGACAAGTATTTGTGTCTGTATTGCTAGATCAGTGTATTGAAAACCAAGCGTTCTTTCTCATTTCCATCCAGTTCTATAGGGTATACTTTCATTTTTGTAACTTTTCACAGCTGTAGACTTTTTTTTTTTTTACAATAGGAAATCTGTCTCAGAACTGAGATGCGATTTGCCCACAGCTGGAAAATGCAAACGCAATCAGCCCTCAAAGCACAGGGAAAATGAGCTGCTGGTCATAAAAAGCATGCCCCCTTCTCCCTTTTGCTGTGGCCTCTTTCCTTGTTCGTGGGTTCTGTTTTTGTTTGCTATTCCGTATCATTTTAAGTCAAGAGGCATTAAGATGGTTCATTATGAGTATGCCTCTACTGTTTTGCAACACCTGTTTAAAGTATCAATATAAAGCCTTTAACTCAAGCTCAGGGTCACATACTGTGAAACCCTTATTTAGGAGCACACACCTGAAATGAGTATTGTTCTCAGCAGAGCAGTGGATATACTGCACAGACTCAGTGAGCTTTTATCTTGATTTTGGATATGCACCCAGTCTACTAACAAGCCCTGTTATTGGTGAGTCTGGATTACTGAAATGAAAAGGAATTATGGCTTACCCTATCATTTCTCTTATTCTCTGTCACATTCCGCACAAGTGATTGTCTTGAGAACAAAAGTGACACAGATAAGTCATACCTTCCCTAAGGATTTCCTATCTAAAACTCAGCAGCTTTAAGACAGTTACATCCACCTCAATCCTTGTTTCATCAAATATGTTGTAATCTCATCGTATTCACAGGGTCTCCCTACACTCAAGGGAAGGGATCATTTAGTGAAGGCCATAGATTCTAACTATCTTCCTTGGGACAAATGTTGCTGGAAAGTTGTCAACCTTTACCAATCTACACTGTACATAGAACACTACGAGTCCAGAGAGCCAGAAGAACCAATTAATACAAAAGCAGACAAGCTACTGAAGGAAAAAAATGAAATGTAAATGTGTTCAGATGGAGCTGGATGGTAGTGATGCATGCCTTCCCAGCACTGGGGAGGCAGAGACAGGTAGATCTCTATACGATTGAGGTCAGTCTGGTCTATGTAGTTCTTGGACAGTCAAGGCTACATAGTGAGACTCTGCCTCAAAACAACATAACAATGATGATGACGATGATGGCATGTTTCTTCATAAGAGCATCATCAGAAGTCAGAAAGATGTCAGTACTTCTGAAGAAGAAACTCTAAAGCCAGCAGCCAGAAAAAGTAGGGGAGTCAATGAGCACAAGGTTGGGGAAGAAAGTGCCAAGAAAGCCACAGGGAAACAGAAGAGGAAAGAAGGCTTGGGAGGATGGGAGCATCAGATTGCCTAGCGCTCTCCCTGAGAGCACCTTCCTTTGAATCTTACTTTTAGCCACTTCCTACTCAGGGACTTCAAGCAATCCAGTTCTTGGCTTGGCCACATCTCCATTTCATACTATGTAAAATGTGAAGGGTAAGAGTTGGACCCAACAAGTCACTCATTCAAAATTCACAACAGAATATGTTGGATATGTTTGTTAATGTGGTTTTTATTGTTCTATTCTTATGTCCTTCATTGTTACCAGAGTTCCTGATTTTTGACAAACATTCCATCAAATCAAATCAGTTGCCCATTCGCTTCTCAGAGTCACATTTCCTTGAACACAGACTGCCCTGGGCTAGCATGAGGAGTTAAGTACAGCGTTGCCTGGAGCATGGTGTCAGGGAGGCTTGGCTCAAATGGCCACTCAGGAAGAGGGAAGCTTCAATATTCCGCATCGTAGGGATATTCTTCCATGTTTACTATACTGCAGCTGACAAGCATGGAGAAAATGTTAGTGCCTTCTATTAGTATTTTTTAAACAGGGTCCCATGTACCCTAGGATGGCTGAACTCTATGTAGTGAACAAGTTTGAACTTATGACCCCTGCATAGGACTGTGATTAGAGGCATGGGCCACTGGGCCAAGTTTTATTTATTTTCTTAATTATTTCTTTTATGTGTTGAAATTATAATATGATCATTCTCCCCCTCCTTTCCTCCCTCCAAAATCTCCCATACACCCCTCCTTGATCTCCTAAAAATAAATATATAAATATATATATATATGTATGAAGAACCCTGGTTTTGTGTGCTACTGGGGATCCAAGTCAAGCATTCATGCATACAGATAAACATGCTCTCAACTGAGCCCCTTCCCCAGTCCAGACACTCTTATATGGGCCTCACAAATACTGTTAGAGTTCATTGCATATTACAGAAAAGTAGGAAACATTGATGGGATCCACAGATTGGTTGTTATAATGGTTGTTGTATTAAACAAGGTAAGATAAGCCATGAGCTAGGATCTCTGATAAATCCTAAACTTGTATTCCATGGATATTTGCTATATTTGGTATTATCATTCCTACTCTGCAGATACGGAATCAGAATTGGCAAAGTTACAAATCCATTCGAGACTTCACAGCTATTGAATGACTGAAGTTTCAATTACAAGGCAGCTGGGTTTACCCCTGAATTGACCAATCTATTACCTCTACTCACTTAACTATCTCACATTGCCTATTTGATGACCAGTAGGCACCATCACAAACATGTCTCAAGCTAAAACCTTCACTTCTAAATGACAATTCTGTCCTTGAATTGCTCATGCAAAACCAAAACCAAGCAAGCAAAACCATATTTTTTTTTTTTTTTGGCAAAGTCAATCGTCTATTTTCTTCTATCGGAAGCCAGGTCTGATTATTGACCTCTCTTCCCTGGGTTATTATAGTAGGCTGCCTGTGGTCTCTCGATGCAGAAGTCGGCGTGGAACTTTTCAGACATGTCCCATCACACCAGGTTCTGCTCGCAGCCCCTCTGGCTTCCAAGTGCTTTTCACTCTAAAGTCAAAGTCCCGTGGTCTGTACCACCTGCATGCCCTTAGCTTCAAGGTTGTCTTTGAGTTAGTTCACCTCTTCCCGAAGTAGCCCTTACGCATCTACTGCAGCTTCACTGGCCTCCTTATTCGAGTGCCCTAAATTCCCTACCTCAGGGCTGTGATTGCTAAGAAAGGTGTTCTCCTAATAGCACGTGGTGCTTCCTTCGCTTCTTCTAACTGTGACTTGATGCATCAGCAAAGCCGCCCTGGATCATCACATGTAAAGCTAGCCCACCAGGATGCACCACTTCCCACACCTTTTCCCTGTAGCATCGGTTACTGTCTGACATATACACTTAGAGTAACCTCAGATGTTGCTAGAATACAAGACTGGGAAACATGAGGCCTGTATAGTGCGATATGCCAAACACCTGGAACTTGCTGGCATGCATCGCGTTGCAGATAAGCCATTAAGAGACCGAGTGAATGGGGAAATGCTTCTGCCTCCCGCAAAGGCTTGTGGAATACTAGCTTAAGATGGGTCGCATTCTTTCATGCTGTGGAATCTTTGTTTAATGATGCAAAGATATGTTGCATTCTAATTTTTTTTTGAGGGGGGGGGGTGTTTCAAGACAGGGTTTCTCTGTCAAGCAGTCCTGGCTGTCCTGGAACTCACTCTGTAGACCAGGCTGGCCCCGGGTCATATTCTCTTATTTTGCATGTGTTTAACTTTGTAAAACTGTGTTACTTTTGTCTGCCTAAAACACCTGATTGGTCTAATAAAGAGCTGAATGGCCAATGGTGAGGCAGGAGAGAGAGAAATAGACAGGGCTGGCAGGCAGAGAGAATAAATAGGAGGAGAAATCTAGGGAAGAGAGAGAGGAGCAAGAAAAGGAGGCGAGGAGGGAGGACACCAGGGTCCAGCCACCCCAGCCACACAGCCACACAGTCACCCCAGCCACACAGCCACCCCAGCCACACAGCCACCCAGCCACACAGCCACCCCAGCCACACAGCCACCCAGCCAGCCACACAGCCACACAGTGACCCCAGCCACACAGCCACCCCAGCCACACAGCCAGCCAGCCACACAGCCACACAGTCACCCCAGCCACACAGCCAGCCAGCCACACAGCCACACAGTCACCCCAGCCACACAGTTACACAGCCAGCCATGTAGTTAGATGGAAAGAAAGATATATAGAATAAAGAAATGTTAAAAAAAAAAAAAAAAAAAAGAAAGTCAGAGGCAAAAAGAAATGGGATAATTTAAGTTAGAAAAGCTGGCTAGAAACAAGCCAAGGCTGGACATCCATAAATAAGAATAAGCCTCCATGTATTTATTTGGGATTGGGTGGCAGACCCCCCAAAGGGGGGGGGACAACTACAGAACAACGTGCTCTTTGTTAAAACTCTAGCTCTATGTGGAAAACTCACAGAATCAGCAGTAATTAGCATGCATGACTTCCAGTGACTCAACCTTTACATTTCCACAATTTCCATAAAATAGTACTTGAATATAAAAAGTTATCCTGGATGTCTTCCAACCCTTCCAGTTAACCCTCTACAACTTTAGAAAGCTCACATAATAACCTCACTCCACTTACTCAGGCAGCAGGCAGGCCCTCCAGTTTCTGTTGAAGCTGAGGATAGTGGCCATCTCCTGGTCACTCAGCTGGAAGTCAAAGACCTGGAAGGTTTTGAGTCCCAACACTCCTTAGCAAGGAGATGGCTGAGACCACAGGCATCCTTTCCTTTCAAGAACACATGCTTCTTTGCAGAAGGACATTTCTTCAAGTCCAATCCATACCTGTTCTCCAGCTAAAAGGTTGCTGTGAAGGCCAGGAGAAGTCTGCGCTTGGGTAGAATAGTCTATAGCCCTTGATCCAAGTGCTAATGGGAAATCAAGCCTCGTCACTGTGCGCAAGGCACACCTGTGCTCAGAGCTGACTGGGCCTCTCTGGCCCTGCCCTGAGCCAATGTGGCTCAGTGGTGATTCATCTCAGCTCTGTTGAGGCCGTCTCCCAGGCACAAGAGTTCACAAGATGATGAGAATTTAGGGGCATCCCTAACGCTGCAGGATGGGATGAGAAGCCACCGAGAGCCCTCCCACACATACATGGCAGACCATCAGGCCAGGACCTCACCTGAAAGTTCTCAAGTATGCGTGCAGGTGTCACAGACTTGGGGATGACCACCACATTCCTCTGGATGTGGAACCGAATCAGAACCTGTGCACAAAAGTGAAGGAGAATGATGGTTTAATTGAGAACGGCCCCTCGGGTGCATGTGATAGAACGCTGGGTCCCCAGTTAGTGGGACGGTTTGGGAAGGATTGGGCGTGCCCTTGTTGGAGAACCTATGTCACTGAAGGCTTCAGGATTCAAGACTTATGTCAGCCCCAGTGTGCTCTCATCTTTTTGTGGGTTGAGATGTGAGCTCCAGCCCAGGGCCTGCCCAACTGCTGCCATGCTCCATGCCTACCCTTCCAGAACCGGCAGTCCCATGGAAACCCTTTTCTTCTCTGACTTGCCTTGGTCATGGCATCTTATCGCAGCCAGAGAAAAGTAACTAACACAAAGGCCATCTTTACAGCTCCTCCCTGTGGCTTCTTTATCTCCCTTAATCCTGAAAGCAACACCATGATTTCTCTACTTAGGACTGGGGACTTGGCAGGAGGCTGATGAACCCCTCATTTGATACAGCCATGCCATCCTCCTCAAGGGATTAAAAGAAGGCAACATAAAGAATAAAACAAGACTATTGAAAACAAAACAAAACATATGCCTTTAATTAAGGCAGGAGGCAGAGGCTGGAAGATCTGAGTTCAAGGCCAGCCGGGACTACAAAGTGAGTTCTAGGTCAGCCAGGGCCACACAGAGAAACCCTGTCTTAAAACACAAACAAACAGACAGGATTGCAAGATTAAACAGGAAGAGGAGCCATATTTTACCTGGGCTGAGGTTTTCTTGTGCTCTGCAGCTATCTCTTTGATCTTGGGGTCCTCTAGGAGTGAAGGGTCTTCTGGTTTGGCCCTGAAGGCATAAAGATAGCTGGAGTGAACAAATCGCCAGGGCTGTTACATGAGAGTGAACCCCACTTCCATGACAGCATCAAGGCCAAGCACCACAGCCTTCTCCAGCTGCAGAACAGGCCTTCCCTGTGGTCCACCCATGGGCTCTGGAACCCAGAAATTTGTAAGCATGATCTAGCATGGAGCACTCTTAAGAGGTAAGACACCCTGTCTTTTGTTAAAGCATTGTGCCTATCCCATAATCCTTTTTGGGCGTGTCAGATATATTGCTATAGACACATTTTTTTCCAGTGCATAAGAAATTCATACCTGTTTAAACACTAAGTTTAAGAATGATAAAAGAAAGTCACCACTCTGAAGCCTCACCAAGGCCTAGCTGGGGAGCCCAGGGGGCAGTAGGCTGTGACAGTGATTCCCTTGGAGTGACAGTACTGGATCAGTTTTTCCTGAGTGAGGTATGGGTGACACTCGACCTGGAAGAGAAAACACCTCTGTCACATCCATCGTTAGGGAAGTCGACCTTCCTGAGGCAACTCTAGAAAAAGACCAACACACAGGCCGAACACAACCCACTGAGAGATGCGCTGTAGACCAGACCCGAGGTCTACCTCCCACCTTGGTACTCATCCTGAACACAGACAGACCTCAGAGATGAGACTCAGTAGAGCGTATGGAACTTACCTCCTGGTGTTGAAGCAGCCATAGAGCAGGACCCCTTTGCAAAACTTACCTGGTTGGTCACTGGCTTATGTTTCAATCCAGGCTTGTTCAGGAGCCTTTCAATCTGGAAGTGGTTGAAGTTGGAGACGCCCAGAGCTTTCACTAATCCTTCATCCACCAGTTCCTCCATGACCTGTTCCAGTGAAGAGCATTGTTTAGATGGCTGTAGGAGGACTACAGCCTAAGATGGCTCGGGTTTAGTTCTAATGTAAGAGGAGTGGAAGGAAGGAAAAAAGGAAGGAAAGAGAAAAGTAAGTAAGTTGGGGAACATTCCAGACCACTCCTGGCTTCTTACTGTCTTCCTCTGGGATGCAGCACAGGATTTAGGAAGTTCAAAACTCCCTGGTGAATTTAGCCTACAATGTTGAGAGCCAACAGGGTGATCAAGGAAGGGCTTTGCTAGGCAGGACTGTTTAGCACTGATGAGACCAGAACTCCCCACAGTGGAATGAGACCATTTAAATGTGTTTGTGTAGAAGTTAACGTTGGTTTGCATATATGATTTGCCTTGCCTTCTTCACATCAGTTTCTCCTACACTTTTCTGGATTTCAATGAGGGGTCTATTGGATCAGTTGTTGTTCCAAAGAACTGCTCCATGGTTAAGCCTGCTGCTCTCTAAGCGGAGCCTGCAGCTTGTCTACTTACATCCTTGTAGCAATAATTACTGGATTCAGCCACAGGACATAGTGATAAGCAAATGAGGGAGATACCCTTAGGTATCTGACTACCACAGAATCATCATAGTTAGTGCCATAGTTAGTTCACTGTAAGAACCAGAACTTGGGTAGTCTCCACATCTCACCATGAAGTATTACTAAATTATTTACATGGTCATGTGTGACAAGCTATCATGCCAAGTTATTACACTCATTTCAATGCAAAAATGTATACTGAAATCTTAGGCTGTCTTGGAAGTTTTGCCAAAGGCCTCGTTATTGTTGACTCCACGCATGTAAAACCATTATATTGTTCATTAAGCCATCAATCAGACTAGGTGGCTCTTTATTGTTGATGGTCATCTTAGAGGACTTTAATTCTTCCTTTTCCCATCCAGGTCAGGAAGCCTGAAGAAAATCTTCAAGATCCACTACAGAAATACAGTCAGGTTTTTGAATTTTACTTTCCTACTGTGTTGGCAACTGGACCCAAGGCCTTGTGCTTAGGAGGTAAGACCTCACCACCGAACTAAATCCACAACCTCTAGATTTTGCCCTAGACTTTCTCGAAACCAGATTTCTGTTGCTAGCAGATGAAATCAATGATTTACTTGTGGAGAATAATTCCTTTCAAATACATCACTAGGTGTTGTGTTAACTTTTCCAGGAGAACATAAACTCCCTTCATCCCAGATAAGCTGCCATCAGCTGGCCAAGCGACAAAAGTCCTTTGGGTTTACCACCCAAATCTAAGCTGGTAAAACAAATAATTTAACTGGGTTTCTCCCAGGACCATGAGTGAGGAGCTACCTATAGAAAGAAGCAGGGGCAACTTCGGGGCTGCCACACCACCGAGGAAAATATCTTCCTAGCAACTGTGAATCTCTTACATAGCCACATGCAAGAGGAAGGGCCCTGTGTGCTGACTCTTAGGCTGCTCCTGAGCCCCTGCTGGCCTACCTCAGGACCCCCATGAACCCTCTTTCCCCCCACCCCCCCAATTCCACCAGGGAATGTTAGTGGCTCCCGTCTTGTGAGTGTCTTGCGTTTACATGAGACTGCTCTGATTACAAGAAAGCAATAGCCGTACTATGGTCAGAACACAGCGTTCTACAACCCCAGGGCTGCTGGTCTTGCTGTTAGAAAGGGACAGCTGCTCTGCTTCTCTCTCTCTTCATGTCACATGCTTTGCTCTCCAACTTTTCTTGCTACCCTCCATCTAAAGGTCAAAGTTGTAACAGTGCTGTGCTGATGGTTGAACACTTTTGGATAGAATAACCACAAAAGACTTCCATTGGGTCCCCCTCCCCCCCTTAGGAAGACCAGCGTAAGTCATTTTGAAGTAGGGAGACACACAACACAAACTCAGGGCTGCTGGACAAGCAGCGCTCCAGTTCTTGGAATCTGTGCCAATGCTTGTTTATGAGTGGGTTGCTTGCTTCTTCCTCTGTTGACGTGGCCAGAGGATACAGTGGCCAGGAAGATTTTTTAGAGGAAAGCATCCATGGCTCACATAAGACTTGAACATTCACTATGCACATCAAGTGTTGTCTAGGCTCTCCAAAAGAACACAGCCGATAGAATGAATTGTTTGGTTTTAAAAATCAAGGCGCATGTTATTTTTTTCTGACTGTCAAGCACTGTGCTAAAGGCTTTGGTAACTGAACTTTTGAGTCAGACAGAACCGAATCTAATCTTAATTGTGTCACACCCGTGTTGTGTAACTTGACGATGTCCCTGATCTCCAGGCTACTGGCTTCATCACTTGTACACAGGGAAAGTAACATTCCCTCACAGGCGTGGTAACTAATGCACCGTGATGAAGCACTGCCTGTTAGCTCTCTTCATCCTTATCACAGCCTGAAGGACAGAGATCAGTAGGATGTATCATGTGAGTGTGTGCATGCTTATGCATGCGTGTGCAGGAACACATGCCATGGCAAGGGTGTCAAGGTCCAAGGACAACCTCGTGTGTTGTTCCTCAACTTTCACCTTCTGTGAGACAGGGTCTCTTTGTCTTTCATCTCTGTGTGTACCATGCTAGCTGGCTGGAGATCTGGGGACTCTCCTGTCTCTCCCTCCCATCTTGCCACATGTGCTTCCACACCTGGCTTTGTGTGGGTTCTGGATTCTTCTGCTTGGGAAGCAAACACTGTACCACTGGCCTTCTCACAATATATAAGAGTCAACAGGCTTGAAGGCGTTCACTCTTTTCCCGAGGCTAGCTGGGAATGGTGGTGCACACTTTCAACTCCAGCACTGGAAGGGACAGGTAGGCAGGTGTCAAGTGAGTTCTAGGACACTCAGGGCTGCACAGAGAAACCCTGTCTTGAAACCCACAATTAATAATAACAATAATACTTTTCCCTGGGATGCTCAGCTAACATGCAAATCAAGGCAGCATCCCTGTACCAAGCCCCTGCCCTTACTTTCAAAACAGCACATGTTTACCACAAACTGAGGAACATCTGTATTTCCTGTCTCCACTGAGATCCTAATAGTCACCTCAAAAACAAATGATTTCATCCCAAAACCTGACAGGCAGAGGCCAATGGATCTCTGTGAGTTTCCAGGCTAGCCAGCAATATTCTGTGGAACCATCTCAAAACCAAAAACAAGTAGATGATGCCAGATGAACCCCCAAATCCAAACATGGTAAGGAAGGAGTAAGAGCTCTAGGAAAAGAGAGAGAATTACACACAAGGCACGTGGGCCTTTTCACACCACACGACAAAGTCTCTACTGCACACTCGAAGCTGGGAACTTACCTCCCAGGCATCCAAGAATGTTATTTTGCTGGTGAGGATGTTGCCTTGATCATCTTTGGGGAATAACTCCTTTCCGGGCTGTAAATACAAAACAGAATGTTCTTTGGCTGTACCTGTTCCTATAAAGCAAGGCTCCAGGACAGTGAATTACCAAATGCCCACACCTGCTTAGCCTTTGGTTAGGCTCTGGAAGGACACCCCTGCAGACATCAAGCTTCAGTGGCATCTCTATCCCAACCTTCTGTGGTAGGTAAATCCTAAGTTACAGACAAGGCTTGGCTGGTTCCCAAATCTACTACTCTATGTCCAAGACTCTCTCGGGAATTTCCACCACCATGGAAATGAGTGCAGCGTACCCAGACCCTCATAGACCTGGAGGAAATTTTAACTTCAGGGTCACTAGGCAAGAGCTAGATCTGAATGGCAGAGTTTGCTGAAGCCTGTAACCAGATCCTGTCCCTGACTGCAGAAGCTCAGAGCCCGGAGGGTTACCATCAGCCCAGCTATGCATGAACGAGGAGAGCATACTGGGTAACCCACATCTCTCCAGCCTCTCAGCAGCAAGCAAAAGACTGGCTCTGGGCCCTGCCTGGGCAGTGGGTTTTTTTGTTTGTTGTTGTTTTGCTTTTGGTGTTTGTTTTGTTTTGTTTTAGCAGAGATTTAATACTTCCCAACGCCGTCCTACTTGGGCTTTGCTACTCCTTAGGCATGATTTGCTTGGCAAAAGTGTCAAATGCTGAAAGTCAATACGCAAGGATAAATAGTCCAAGACATCTTTTGAAAGGGCATCACTGGACATGGACTTAACAGAAAGCTGACAGGCTTCTCCCCTACTCCCCTTTACCTGAAGTCCCTGAGGCCAGTGAATAAGGTAGAGGTCCAGATAGTCTAGTTTCAGGTCCGTGAGGGTCTTCTGGAAGACTTCCTTTAGCAGTTTCCTCTCAAAGTAGGTAGGCCACAACTGCAGGGTGCGTGGGACAAGGAAACATTAGGAATTGGAGAGAAAGGGCCACACTGTGCTCATCCTCACTGCTCTTCGATTTATAGTCTGATCTAACCCCTAGGTCGGCAGCTATTTATATTTAAGTAAGTTGGCTAGTTAACATACATGATCTGATATTAGAGCTTCCTAGGCTCAATGAGTCACTTATTTCCTACGTGTTGAGGGTGATTTCTTTTTTCAGGCTTACAGCACTCTGTGTGCTTCTTAGATCACTTAGCACTCTGATGCTACTCGGGTATGGTCCCATATGCCCCAAGCACCAGGCCCGAATGGTTCATCACAGTTTAGGTGGCCCACCTCACTATACAGTGAGTCATATCAGATGACATTTCCAAGAGGGTAGCAGAGTATCCCAGCTAGTTATACCCAATCAACAACCTCACATTCCGACTCCCCCTCCCACTCTTTTAAACAGCATTTTATAATTCTAAAAAAAAAAAAAAAGCTCTCTCTACATAGCCACCGAGGACACAGTACTGAGTGGTGTGGCACAGAACCCATCCCTTTTTTTAAAAGTTTTATTTTATTTATTACTTATGTGCATGCGTGTATGTACACATATATGTGAGTGGGTGGGTGTAGAGGCCAGAAGAGAGCTTGAGTTATTGAGTTACAGGAGTTATAAGCCACCTGATGTAGGTATTGGGGACCAACGTATTTATGTTCCTCTGAAGGGGCAGCAAGTACTCTTAACCTCCATGCCATCTCTAGCCCCAAGACCCTTGATGTTGCCCCGTAGCTTCTGACTAGGTGTAAGGATCCCACTGACAGAAAGCATGGCAGTGAAGAACACTGGAACCTCAGCATCTTGTCATGGGAAAGCTAGCATAGGAGGGCAGGCCAACAGCAGACCCTTATCAGTACTGACTTGGAGTGTGGCTATTCACACCCACAGATATAACAAAACCAAGGAAGAAGGTTGGGAGAATGATGGTGTGGAGTAGATACTTTCACCTGCTTTCAAGTACTGTCCACCAAGCTGGCCATCGTACCTTGCTGACGATGAAGAGGTCCTCCCGATTCACAGCCTTCTCTCTGATCTTCTCTTGGATGGCTTCCCCTACTTCATGCTCATTGTAATACACATATGCGCAGTCAATGTGTCGATATCCAGCATCAATGGCCACCTTCACAGCTTCCTTGACTTTGCCTGGGGGAGACTAAAAGGCAACAGAAAAGGCCATTGAATGCTCTTATGCCAAGACCTTCCTCAACAGGCTCCACACAACCCAGCTTCTGGAAACCATAGCATTGCTGGGGGACACTGGGGAAGAAAACTAATGTTTCAAAGGGGAAGTAAAAGTGAACAGTAATGTTTTCCCACCCCAAATTCACTCTTAGCTAACAGTCAGTTCTCATCAATTCAGGGGATCTTAAAGGATCTCTTGTCTCTGAGGTGACAGAGGCTCCCACAGGCAACTTGCTAAAAGCCAATCTCAACTCTAAAGATACCCAGAAGGATTCCAGCCCCAGACCATGTTAAATACATTGGTCATATGATAAATTCAGACTCTGTCACACAACAGTGTAAATGGATGAAAAGCAATAAGCTTTAAAGACAAAGCAAAACAACAAAAGCCAAGCCACTGTATGTGTGGCAACCCATGTGTAATCCAAGCATTTGGAAAGTAAGAGGCAGGGGGATTGTGAGTTTGAGACCAGCCTGGGGTACACAATTGCCCCCCAAATTAAGTGTAGATACAAAAAAAAGCCCTCAATTAACCAAAGAAAATCAAACCAAACAACAACAACAAAAAAGACTCTTCCTTTCTCACCAACCCTAGAAACATCTTGGTTAAGTATCAAACATAGAAAAGCACCACAGAGATAAAGGTCTGCTTCCCTGGGATAAGGAATGGCCTCTAGCAGTTCAGAAATACCTGGATCCCTCACCCCCACCCCATTCCATAGCTGCCTAAGTTGCTATAGATAATAGCAGGCTCCACTTAATACCACCTCCTTATCTTAAAAACAATTCCCTTGAAAACAGCTTCCTTGTCCAGCTCTAATTTTGAATTTCTGAGAGTTACTTTTGATAAGAATGCTTGTCAGCTTGGTAGAGAGTGAAATTTCTATTATGGAGCAAATTCAAGTAAGATTTCAACCCAGGGCTGAAACAAAGAGGCATGCTACCTCTGTCCCACAAGCTGATCAAAGGACAGGTACAAAGAGTAAGAGACAGAGACAGTGGCGAAGCCACCAGGACAGGAGAGTGGATTCCAAAAACAGCTCCTGGAGGTGACTCATGCCTGTAGTAATGCCTGTGGGGCTGAGGCAGGAGAATTGCAAGTTTTAGATCAACCTAAACTACAGGGTTAATTCTAGGGTAACCTAAACTCCCTGTCTCCAGAAATTAAACAAAGAACTACTGGAAACAAGCTGGCCACTGTGATATTACCACCAAGGGAAATACAAAGGCAGAGTTAGAGCTATGGGTCAGGCTTGTCTCAACAGAGGCTGGGGAATATGCTTGGCTGGGAAGTGGGATGGGCCTGGAGGCATTCGGTCCAGAGAGTGAGACTCCCAAACAGGACCTGAGGCCAGGTTCTGTGTGGCCTCTGTGGTCTTCGTCTTCTTGGCGCTTCGAGTTTAAGGTGCACCGGAACCAGGTTGAGCCTTGGTAAAGGGTAGGGGCCAGTTCAGTAGCCTGGACTTGGGTTTGAGACTCTGCCTTTCACATAGGCTCCAGGCCAGATACTGCAGATGGAGTCCTTCCCCATGGGCAGCAAGAAAAGATTGGTCATTTGGAGCCCAGTGTCCTCCTGCCTTTGAATGACTCAACAAGAAAACAAACAAACAAAAAAACCTAAAGACAGTCAAGAGTTATAAAATATTGGGTGTTTTGTAAGTTCAGAAGCTTGCTAGGAGAGTAACTGCCTTTTTTCTTAAAGTCCAGGGACCGCTTGAAACCTGCCATTTATTAGAGAAGTTACCATCATGGCTGGGAAAAGCCTGTCAGAGCTATGAGGCCTGAGGCATTGCAAAAGTACAAATGCAGTTCAGGTCCTGGCTCTAGGATTCCAAACCCTCAGCTGATGCTGTGGAAAGAGAAGGAAATGCCAAGACCCTTCTGGAAGGCAGCGGGTCTCCCAAGACGGCACACTCACCTGCCAGGTGCCCAGGCCCACGATGGGCATCTTGGCTTTGGTACTGAGCTCCACGAAGGTGGCCATGGTTGCTGTTGAAAACTCCCTGAGAGAGCAGAGGTCCACGTGCTGGATAAGGAGGCTGGTGGAGGCTTTATGTCCTGGATGAAGAGGCAGGTTCTTACTGCATGAGCAAGCAGCCACACCCAGGGACAGTCACTGAATAGGAAGTTTAGCCAGGTCTGTAAATTGAAAAGAGTGAATGAAGACTACTCATAGCCTGATAGGAAGTGTCCCTGGTGCAGGGTGAATTACTTTGTGAGTGCTCCTTAGAGGGTTATGAACCTAAATAACAAGGGGCGAAAGGTCCTTCAAGATATCACTGCTAAATTTTTGGGACTGGACGCTGGGTGGAAAATCGTGGACCCTGGAGGGATTGCAGGAGGGCAAAGTATGTAGATGTTTTCAGAGGCAAAAAGAGGAGGCTCGCATGATTTTGAGACAACTGTTGATGGCTACAAAAGTCAGCAGCAGAGGTGCTAGTTAAGAGACAGATGGGCAGGGTTTCAGGGGAGAGAAAGGCAGAAGGCAGAGAGGGAGGGGCTTGGGGCAAGACTAGCGTTTTGGAAGTGTCTGTTTTCTGTCTTTTTTTATCTTTTTAAGTTTTACTCATCTAACTTCTGGAAGAGTGTGAACAACAAATTTCCCTGTTAATCATTTCTTTAGTGATATTCTTCCTCTCTTTCATTTGAGATTTGACCAATTATATTTATAATGAGCTTTTAAACTTGTGCTTACATAAACAAAAACAACAACAGGTGGTTACAAATATTATATATCACTAAGGAAAATGTGGGAAAGAAAGGCAGTTATAAGATGGCAAAACTATGTGATGGTGTTAATGGCGACTCTGGCAGGACTGAGAACCAGTTGGAGGTGCTTCCACCGGGATGTTGTGAGCAACTGGAGACCACCAAAACGGATGAAATGGCGCAAACAGACAATGCCGTCAGACATTACTATTGTTGTGCCAGGTTCGAAGAGCCCCAGACCAACCCAAGGAACCAGACAATTCCGTCTGATGCAAAGGTTTCTCTTTATTGTTCAAGCTGGCCAGCTTGGATCTCACTCCACAGTGGGTGTGGTGGTGGTGAGGTGGAGATGAGATGTCAACCAGCCATAAAGGGAAGCTTTTAAAGGGGAAGACCATGAGGTTGAAGGCCACAAATTCCAGAGTTCCCATGGTTACTTAAGGTCATACAAGTACAGAGTAAAGCCAGTAACTATGTATTTTAAGCAAGATACATTTGAATAAGATAAGATAAGATAGGGCATGGGGTTACTGGGTTACAGGGTCACAGGGTCTGTCAGTAATCCCCTGGGCTGAGGGATCTTTACAACCATCAGGGGACCTTTATGACCAGCAGTTAGCAGCATAGGGATGTTGACATAAATGGTGGGCAGTCACCTCCCCTTCTCTGAGAGGGGGCTCAGGTGCCAGCCATGGCACTCCTGATTTAAGGAGTTAAATTTTCCTTTACCCTTAGAAGTTCCCTTTCTCTGGATAGACTTGGGGCCCAAGTTTTTAAAATTTTATTAATATTAGCCTTTGGCCCTTCACTTATATCCCTCATTTGCAGGGGACATTTGTCCTGGCTGCTTGCAATAGCTTGGTCAGTTGGAGGGAGGAGCCCACATTACATGTGGTAATGATCAAGGCATTCATGTATCTGCTAAATGCATGGGAGATGTATTGTTTCAACGCTAATGAGGCTTTTAGTAATGAAACTGCTCCCTCAGAAGATACCGGCCCACTTTCCAAGTTGTCCCTGCCTTGAAATAATGTGTAACACAGGGCTCTGCTTATTAAGTTTCTAGAACAACGACCAGGTTACACTCTGTGCTAGGACGCAGTCCCTGTCTTTCTACAGCCAGCCTGGGCAGGAGAGATTGGTTAGGGCAAGAGAGCCAAGAGGCACCCCCATGGGGGGGAACATTTGGGGCCCTGGTTGCTTTTAGATAGACATAGCTTCTGCAGTTGTTAGTGGTAATGCGACCTCTCCTGCACACATAGGCTATTGAGGCCTTGGAATGTCAATCACATGCTAGATTACAGGCTCTGTATGCAATGCTGGTTAAAAACTTGGGTTTTATTAGGATGCTCCTCCTTAAGAAACTCAAAACCGATAGCATTATTTATTTATTGTTGAGGCAGGTCTCATATAGCCCAGGCTAGCCTCAAACTTTCTCTGCAGCACTGGATGACCTTGAATTTCCAGTGTTCCTGCCTCCGCCTCCTAAATACGGGGATTAGACATGCACCACCACTTCCTGTTTTGTGCCACGCTATCGGTTGATCCTGGGGTTTTATGCGCGCTAGGAAAGCAATCTACCAAATGAGCTGTATTTCCAGCCCCATGTCATATATTCTTTAGGAAACAGCTGGAGGCTAGACCAGAACATCACTAGTGGTGCAGGTAGAGGTGTACAGGCCAAGGAATGCAGGTGGGTGGCCCCCAGAAGCAAAAGACCTTCCCTAAGCATCCAAAGAGAATGTGGCCCGGGCCATCTGCCTTCTAACTTCCTCCTCTTTTGGTGCTTGAGTTTGAGTCAGGGCTTTGCAAGCTTGCTCTACCGCTGGGTGACACTCCCTGCTTGACCCAGGAGAACCACATTAGACTTTTGACTTAGAAACCTGTGCAATAACAGAATAATCTGAAGCCATTAAATGTGTGGTGATTGGGTGCATCACCCATAAGACACTGCTATGTGGATTTGTAGGAGGGGCTGGCAAATTATTCTGTAATTGCATTTGATTTATATTGTAATCATGTATGCTAAGAAATGATTGCTATAATATGGGAAGATTAGCTAAGATTAACGTGTAAGTATCTACATTAATGTTAACGATGCAAATCTAATAAGAACTTTAAATGTTGATATCAATGATGGAATTCAGAGGAAATTGGATAAAGATCCTGTACTGTATTATCTTTGAGGGGTAAAATAGACTAAGGAAGATTAGCGTTGTTTAACTAGAGACTGATGCCAGCCCTTAATCCCTCCTCAGATGCATTACACAAAGCACAGGCAGCTACAGATTAGCAAACTGCAAAATCGCTGCAAAGTAAGCAGGAAGACAGCATGGGATTCTTAGGTGACTAGGCTGTCCATTTGCATCTAAAGAAACCCTTCTCTCGCTATTGAAAGTGTCTGGGCCTTTATGAGCACCTTGATGGCTGATTAGTGGATGGATCTGTGGCAGTTTTGTTTCTGGGCAAGCTGGAGCAGGAAAGGCTGGATGATGCTACTTTGTAGGCAGAGCTCTGCATGTTGTGGTCCAAGAGGGTGCAGTTGTCCCCAAGCTTAGTGTAGACCAGCAAGTGAGCACCCATCACTGCCCATCAGGTGAGGTGCTGTCTTGTCTTAGTGACATCACCAGGACTGACCTCCACGGGGATGGTTTATCCACAGTCTTGCCTAGGCTCCGCCACTCCACCCATTCAGTGAGTGGCCTAACTGGAAGGGACGCTTTTGGCAGTATCCAGAAGGAGGAGAGGTGGCAAAGGACAGAGCAGAGTTGGTCTTTTGCTCTCTGCTATGACACAGGAAGGATGCTGCTTTGATTGCTTACACCCGTGGTGCCTCTGCTCTGTGTGGCTTCCATGCTTGTTTGCCATAGTGATCTTTAGGGGAGAGGACTGGAGCCGAAATTCCTAGTTCTAGGGTTTGTTGGTGACCTTACCAGCTCTGTCTTTGGCAACTCGGCTTGGAGCAAGCCACACTCCAGGGCAGTCGAATTTAAGAACAGTGGTAATGGCTGTCTGTGGTCCTCTCCTGCTGACATGAAAGAAAGCTGCTTTTGCCAAACTGATGACTTGGAGGGTGAGGTGATACTCTGAAGTCACCTACCCACCCTGGTCTTGAAGGAGCCTTGTTAATCCCACCAATCTGAGCATAAAACCACTACCACAGCTTAAAGTCAAGTTTGAATCAAGTTTTAATTAAGAACTGGCCAGGTGAATGGGCTCTGGCCAGGTCCATACCCAGGTGGTAGGGAAATGGCCCCGAATCACAATTTGCAGCATCTTAAGAAGGAAAACCCAGTGACCTCTGCTACAGTTCCTGTCTCCCGGTTCCTCCTGCCTTGAATTCCTGCCCATACTTCCCTCCATGATGGACTATAAACTGTAAGCTTAAATGGACCTGTTCCTCCCCCAGATTGCTTAAAAGAAAAAGGAAAAAAAAAAATGAAAACCCATAATTTATTGTGTTTCCCACCAGATCCAGTCAGAGGCAAGCACACATCCTGATGTTCCTCCAGCTTGTGAACATCCTGCTTATGTGATCGTGCACATCTGGTGCAGATGGTCAAGCAAACTTGTTTAGGGAAGTGAAAACATGTGGCTTGTTATCACCCATAAACAACAGCCTCCGGCATTTCAGGATTTATCATCTGTCCTCGGGCAAGGGGCTTGAAGGTCAGAGGCATTTTTGTTTCCTGGATCATTTTTGTTTCCTGGATCTCCTCGGCATAGGAATTAAAACTTAAAATGTAACTTTGTGTCTCACAGCTTCACACTTCCTAACATGGAACAACGCAGCTTTGGCATTGACCTAGGAGTCACCGGCGCTAGGTGTATGCTGAGACTTGGGATTTTTCTGCTGTCGGTATGAGCCTGTGCTTAGCCTCCTGGGCTTCTCTGTAAAAGTGGTGTTCTCAAGGACAAGGGGCCGAATATCAGAAAACTTGGAATATTATTTCAGTTTACATATTCTTTCTTGTCTATCTTGAGGATTAAAAAAAAAAAAAAAAAAAAAAAAAAAAAACCAAAACTCTAAAGATCACAAATGCCAAACCAGACCCACGGCTTGGTCTCCAGAACTTTCTCTAATAGTAATCTGTGACAAAAGTCAGGACGTGCCGGGCATTGGTGGCACACGTGTTTAATCCCAGCACTTGGGAGGCAGAGGTGGGTTGATCTCTGTGAGTTTGAGGCCAGCCTGGTCTACAGAGCAAGTTCCAGGACAGGCTCCAAAAACCAGAGAGAAATCCCACCCCCCAAAAAAACAAAGAAAACAAAACAGAAACAAACAAAAAACACCAAAAAAAAAAAAAAAAACTCAGGACATGTGGGCATCTAAAGGATTTTACAAAGGGATCTCCCAGATTACAGGAGAAAATCTTGCCTCCCACTTTCCTTGCTGAGAACAAACAGCCAGGGAAGTCTCCTCAAAGTGATCTGAATACTCCACTCTTCATCAGGATGGGTGTGGGTGGGGGCCCTATTGTGTGAATGTAAGTTGGAACCAGCAGAGGGCAGCAGAGACCACACAGCTGGCTTGTCTAGCCCTTAACATGAAGCATCCCCTGGGATCATACTTGGGGACAGAGACTGAACTCTGTCCTATGCCACAGGAAATTAACCATTTAGAACACAGTCTGGAACTCAAGGCTAGGCTCAGAGATAGACCTAAGCTGGCACCCAAGGTGGCATCCGGGAGTGTGTCAGAAAAGCAGGGCAGAATCTGACAGTTATGACATTCCTAGGTGATTCCTGTTCACAAAGAGTTTGTGGGGCTAGGCATGACCATCCTCCCCTCTAGATGCCAGATACCCACAAGCCTCTGTTCCTGATCCCCATTTTCTCTTACCCCGATACCCTGTAGCAACACAGAAGAACGTTCTGGCTGGTTTCAGGGTTCAAGAGAGAGAAACCCCTGGTGTGGCTCCAATCCTGACATCTGTTTTGCAGGGGACTCCGAGCCCCGACAAAGTGCTTCCAACCCCAACCGTTCAGCTATATTTGCCTTTGGGTGATGGCTGAGACAATGACCACTGGACCAAGACGTCCATATATGTGTGAATATGTGACTTTTCAGTATAAAACGATGGTTCTCTTTATTGTATTTGTTAGCTAGCCGTTTGAAAGAGAAGAAATGACAGCACTTTCCGGTTGTGACATGAAGCCTGTTTGAGGGTTCTTCTCTGAGGGCTCAATCTCAGAGAAGGGACTTTTGCCCAGAATGACATGCCTCCCAGTTCAAATCCTCCGGTTCTAGGGGAAGTGCTGTTAGCTTGTTGTCGACATCAAGCAGGTGTATCTTGTGTGGTCGTTGAATGCCGTGAATGCCTTCTGGGGGCTGTATCGTGCAGCTAAGGGATTTGGAGTATCGCCTGAGTTGTGGTGTAAGAGGCATCCCAGGGATCTCTATGGTTCTTGCCGGTGCATTTGTGGGTCCTTTGGGAAGACAGGCTTGCTTAGGAGCCAGGGGATGACTTGGGCTGATCAACAGCAACCTTGCGGTGGAACAACTGCGGTCTACCAGCAGAGGGCGCCACAGCTCCAGGAAACAAGTGGCAGAGGCAGGCAATCCAGCAGGGTGCCGTGGTCCCCCTCCCCACGCCGCAAGGCTTTGTCCTTCCTCTTTTCCAGGCCAGGAGAGACATGCCACAGATAGAAATAAGCTGTGGACTCCGGACATTGGATCTCCCTGAGATGTGTGCATTCTCTAGCTCTCCTTCCCCTAAACCTGGCGCTCACTGTCTTTAGTCACCAGCCCCCCTACCTCAGCCTCTCCCTCCTTCCCCTCCCCGACCCTGTCTGTTTCCTGCCCCCCTTCCCTCTGCATTTGCTCGGCCTACCTAGGAACTTTCTGGTGTTCTCTGTGCTATCAACTGCGCGATCTCACACTGTTACCTATCCCCGGGGCCTTCCTGCTGCTCCCTGGGACTCTTCAGATCTCCCAAACCCAGCAGGCCCTGTGGATTCTCTGCTCCCTAACCCCCAACCGCCCCACCCCCACCCCAAAAAAGTAGACAAAGATTCTTTGCTTGGCCAAACTGGCCAGGCTTCTGAGTGCCTGTCACATCTGTCTGAGAACTTCCTTGAGAACCCAGTTTGGCAAAGAGCTCTGGGAAGTCAGTTCAGTCAGAACTCCTTGTTCTCAGTCTCTGTTCGCCTTCACTCTCCACCACCCCCTAGGGGTCAGGGCTGAGTACCCTCCCCTAAGAATCCTGTTAGATCAGTTGAGCCAGTGGCCGCCTCCTCAGTAATTTTCCATTCGCCAATACTGACCGGCTCCTGGGCTTCCCTTTGCAGAGTCGAGGCTTTACTCTCTTCCCTACTGGTAGAATCTTGCTCTGTGTCCCTGTACCCTTTTGCAATGGTTCTGAATAAAACCTTCTTTGTGCATCGCTAAGATTCTCTTTTGCATTGTTCACCTTAAGCGTTCTTCCCTTGGGATGCTGATCTAAGTCGTCGTCGTCGTCATCGTCGTCCCGTCGTGCCCCCCCCCCCCCGTTTCCATCTCCTCCTCCTTCTCCTTCTTCATCTTCTCTGTCTGAATGTTCTACCACTGAGTCTGAGCTGAATTTTTGGGACAGAATAAGTGGAGAAGTTTGGATCGGTGGAGTGCTGTTCTGCTGTATCATTACATCTATAAAGGTTATATCGGGAAGAGTACACTGAGCATGACCCACAACGCCAGGATGTTGGTCCCTTCGTATGTTTCCTTCTGAATTTTCCCATCTGGAAATCCGAAATTCAGATGAAATATGCAATTCAATACCATCAATATTGTGATCATGGTGACAGCAGTGGGGTCCCGCAGTACAAAGACACAGCAATGGTTGATATTGTTGACACTGGCAGGACACTAGCGATGGTGGGTGATGGGTGGCTCCATTGTTGTGCACTGCTACTGGCCATCGATCCTCAGAACATAACCAATTTGGGTCAGCACAAGATCACTCATCTCTTATAATCAAGCCGAACTTAAGTTCCTAGTGAACTTAAGAGAAGTTCAGAGAAATGTTCTTAGTGTTTGCAACAGTCAACATTGGATGAGAAAAATAATAATAATAATTGGGTTTGAGACCAGCCTGGTCTACAGAGCTAGTTCCAGGACAGGCTCCAAAACAATATAGAGAAATCCTGTCTTGAAAAACAAAACAAACAAACAAACAAACAAACAAACAAAATTGGATGAGGATATGTTAATCCCAATGGCAAGTATAAGACTACTTCCATAATTTGAGCTAAATTTGAAGCAATTCTGATTTTCTTGGGGTGCATCAAAGAGCTGACCAGCAACTGCTTCCTAAGTCGGGTTAAAGAGAGCAGCCCCTGCCCATCTCTTGGGCTCCTTTAAAGGAGTAAAATCAAGAGTTTTACAGAAGGGAGACAATGGGACAATAATGAAATTTAAAAAAAAAATTATTTAAAAAATCAGCATGTGATCACTTACCATGTTATCAGGAGGGTACAGGGAAGGGTCATCAAGGGTCAAAGGAGGGTCATCGACGGGCAGCGAGGGTCAGGGTATTCTCAAAAACAAATCAAGGTCATGGGTTGGGGAAGGTCAGATTCTAGGAAACAGAGCCACTAAACTCTCACAGTAAATAGAAACTTATTTTTAAAAATGCAGTGTGATGGCGTCTGCCTTTAAAATAACAGGTTCTTCAGATAATCTAGGAACACTTGTGGCATGCACAGGGAATCTGAGCTGTGACCTTCCTTTCTGTAACTCAATATTTGCAACTTTTGTTTGGCCCTGAGCAATCCACAGTAAGATGGCAGGCTCTTCTTACACAGGAACAGGGTGTTCCAGATTCCTCCAGAGGGCCCGGAAGATGTAATGTTTAGGGGAGGTGCAGAGTCTTGTGGAATGAATGCACCCAAGGTCATATGTGTTCTATTAGTCTGTGGGAAGCATCACTCTGACTTGCTAAGGATAAAAAATGCGTACAAACAAGGGATGAGGGGGACAGGAGGCAGCCATTGACATTGGGTACCACACCATGTTCACACCACAGTGGCTGTAATGGAGAGCACGGTGCAAAGCGGCTGTCCTGCATAGTAACACCCCACCCCCCCACCCCCACCCCGACATCCCTGCCTGGCAAGGTCCTGCCACCATTTTAAGTCTGTTTCCTCTGTCTGCTTCCCTCCTCAAGCTCACTGTCCTGGTGGTACCTACTTCAGAATGAACATCTTTGCTGAAAAATTTTGTACTCCTCCCCCCCAAACCATACTTTCTTTTTTTGTAAGATGATATGTGGCTAGGCCGGGCATTGATGGCCCACACCTTTACTCCCAGCACTGGGGAGGCAGAGGCAGGCAGATCTCTGTGAGTTTGAGCCCAAACTAGTCTACAGAGCTAGTTGCAGGACAGGCTCTAAAGCAATACAGACTAACCCTGTCTCAAACACACACACACACACACACACACACACACACACAAATAAAAACAAAAAGAAATAAAGGAAGAAGAGAAAAGAAAAAGATGATATGTGGCTCTACCAACATGGAGCTTGGTGTATTGTCTTAGGGTTTTATTGCTGTGGATCCATGCCATAACTATGCCAACTCTTCTAAAGGAAAACATTTAATTACGGATGGTTTTATTTAATTACAGGTTCAGAGGTTTGGTTTATTATTGTTATGGCAGACTGCATGGCCAGGGCCAGATGGCCGGGGCCGTAATGACCGGGGCCGTAATGCCGCCGTGGGGTCGATCTGTGAGTAAACTCTAATGCAATGTCTTGATTAATGATTAATGTGGAAGGCCCAGCCCATGGCGGCCGGGGTCCCCCCCTCCCCAGTCCTGGGTGGTATAAAAAGGCAGGCTGAAGAAGACACAGGGCACAAGCCAGGATGTAGCGCCCTCCATGGCCCTGCTTTAGTCCCCACCTTCAGGTTCTTGCCCTGACTTCCCTTCATGACAGACTCTTACCCTCCCTCCCTAGTTGCGTTTGGTCTTGTTTATCACCACAACAAGAATCTGACTAAGACAGTGTGTTATGCTTACTTTTTTGTTTGTTTTAAAGTGTTTTCTAAATCGTCTTTTTGTTTCTTCTTCGACCCTTCGGTTGTTCAACAGTATATGATTTCAACATATTTTCAGATTTTTCTAGGGTTTTTTTTTTTTTTTCTGCTTTTGATTCATAGAGGATTCATGTCATTGTGATCAAAAGAGACTTGTTATAATTTCAGTCATCTGAATTTTGTATCACACACACACACACACACACACACACACACACATACAATTAATACTTAAATACAACCTGCTGAGTCCACTCAGCATTGCTCATATATACGTATTAGCGCTGACTACTTGGTACTATGTTAGCTTAGGAAAAGTACATGTTCTGTTACTGGTGGGTAGAGTGTTCTGGGATTTTCTATGTAGACCAGGTTGGCTTAGGACTCACAAAGGTCTAAGTGCCTCTGCCTCCTGAGTTCTAGGATTAAAGCATGAATCAACACACCTGGTTTATTTGTTCATCTTTTTCAGCTGTTGGTTAAGCATGTGCCACCACTAAAGAATTGCTAGATGCTTTCTGCAACTTTATATGTTTATAAAATTAGGTGGGACTAAGAGATAAAGAAGATTGGGGATAGGTAGTAGGAGACTCAAAATGTAAGACTGAGAGAGCAGAGCATCGGAACCTGTCTCCATTAAGATAAGACCACGTGGATATACTTAGATTGATAGAAATGGGTTAATATATAAGAGAGAGCTAGCCAATGAGAAACACTAGTAATAGGCCAACAGATTCATGAGGCCAGGGCCAGGTCCAGGGCCAGCTCCAGGGCCATAAGGTCCAGGGTCATAAGGGCCAGGGCCATAAGGGCCAGGGCCATAATGGCCAGGGCCAGGGCAGGGCCATAATGGCCAGGGCCAGGGCCAGGGACATAATGGCCAGGGCCAGGGCCATATTATCCTACCATACCACCATCATTTTAACAACAGACTGTATATTTGTGTGTGTGTGTGTGTGTGTGTGTGTGTGTGTGTATCATGATCTGAACATAATTTAAGTTTTATTATCATGCGTTGATTACCTTAAAAGCCTACTATCTATATTGAAGACTGACAAAATGTCCACAAAAGTACATGTAATTCCATTTGCTTGCTCCTTTGAAGACTCTTGTTTCAGTGTATAGGTTAGAGAGTCTGAAACTCAGCAAATGGTAGTATTGAGCCAAATTCTTCCCGTCCTTGCATTCTCCATAGTACTGTTTCCCTGATTTAGACAGGATTAAAATGTCCGCAATCTGACCTGAAGAAAAAGTCAATGCCAGCATGATAATTGTACATTTTCTGAGTTTGCCTGTGCTTGTCAAGGAACATTCGCCAGGCAGAGGCCTTTGTTCTGAAGCAGCTAACTCCCCCTCAAACTGGTCTGCAATTAGAATGCTACGGGATTGGCTATCCGTCTGTGGGATAAAAGAGCACGACCCAGTCCTGCAAATTTGGGATGGTTCACTTTCACTTCAGATACTTCCACAGCTCGTGCTTTCTAAGAAGCCTCCCTCATCTTACCCTTTGCATTCCACTCATCACTGTCTTCGCAGAGAAAAACTCATTCAGGGTTTCCAGTGGTTCTCATTCCCTACTGTTCTCTGGAGTAATGCTCAGGCTCAATACAGTAAGCTGGAGCTTTTTAAGTAGAAACTGGTGAGGGATCCAAGATAGGACAGTTAGTCTTGGTGTGGTGCAAGGGGTTTCCAAAGGACAGGGTATAACAGAGATGGACGCTGATTTCCTTGAGGTAAAAGTTTGCCCAATGTACACACTTCACGTCTGTGCTCCTGAGAAAGGAACCTCCCTTAATTTCCTCCCTAACCCTTCCAAGAGCAGTACCTGGCACATGACAGCAGCTTTGCCAACTATCTGTGTAAAGGAAGAAAAGCAATCGTACCCACTCTTGCGCCAAACCTTTTCCCACTCTGATTTCCACTATTCGGTACCAGAAACAGTTTCATCATTAAGTAAGACAGAAGGCCTGTGAAAATGCCATTTACCCCCTTACTGATATTGTTGGTAGTTTGAACAATACTTATTCTAGATGCATAGCTCTCAAGTAGTTCTTGAAATCCTGAGTACTGATTTGCTTAGAGATGTTTTGTGTTGGAAATACTGAAAAGTAAACATAGGCACACTAAAATTTCTGAAGGGAATTTGAGCATCTCCAGACTAGGTAAGCAGTTCATCACTTCCCAGGGAGCAAGGCTGAGAGAGGTGGACAAGACAAATGGAAAAGATACAGGATTTCAATGGGAAGTCCCTACTAGCTGTTAGCTGGTGGTTTCTGTTTAGGTTGCATTGTGTACAATGGCCTTTGATTTGACAATAAGGAACTCAGGATATTGACACACTCTCTGCCTAATGGCCTCCCAATTAATGTTTTCAAACAGAAACAGGCAATGGAGAATTGTGCAAATTTTTCTGTTTTAAATGATAATTAAATAGTGTAATTGCTTGTTGTATTTTTTCCCTAAAAAACGAATAATTTGGGGGAGCTCCTCTAATGTCATATTAAACCAGCTTCTATGCTATTTTACGTATAAGTAAATTTTTCTGGCGAAAACTTATCCCTAATTTAGTGTCTAATACAGAGAAAATTCTCACTAAATTCTTATTTTAAAAAGTGAACTGAGAAGACACTAACCCTGCCTGTGCCATTGGTACTGCTTTTCTTCTAATCTGCTGCAGCCCTCATCCTGCAGCTCACACCCTCACCCCCGTGAGAGCAGAAAACACTGGCTCTTGCAAGTTCCAGGACAGCCAGAGGTACACAGAGAAACCCTGTCTTGAAAAACCAAAATTGAATAAAAGACAAAAAGAAAAGAAGCATCCATTTTCAACACCTGTCTGTAATGAATACCTGTATTTGTTCCTCCCTTGATCGAGGTGTTCAGGATTGTTTATCTATCCCTAGGCCCCTTGGATCTGGTTTCTGGTCATCTGGACTGGAGTCCCTGGAGTGCGGTGTGAGGCCCCCCACTGGCTCTCACATGCAGAGATCTGCATTCCTCCACACCTGCAGACTGACTTTAGGCATTTCCTACCACATGTCCACTCAAGGTGAATTAATGAATGCATGAATAAATGAGTGGATTCTGAAGGAATCTTGGGTTAAACCTTTATCCCTTCCTGGCCCCTTCCTCCTTTATCATATTGCTCCTGTTTTGTCACTAGTCACCCAGATGTCACAGTGGAGGAGAGGAAGGTAGGGGTGGAGAATACTGGGTGGGCAGAGGAGTGGGTGTCAATGGGCAGGTACCATAATTCTAATAAAATGACCCAATGTGGATGGAAATTAAGTGCCATTAGTTATTTAACTCCTTGTATTAGAAAATATTATGACTGTATTATAAGCAAGTTGAATGGAAGAATATAAAATAGCAATTCCACTATCATAAGCTATTTCTGTTGACATGTTGGTTTTTATTCTATTTTTCTCATTCACAACAATTTAAGTTTTAAAACATATTTTTTTAAAACTATGTGCTATTTCTTCAATGGAAAAATATGTATTATTTCTTCGATTGCAAGTACACTCAGTTTTTCAATCACCAAGTGGGGAGGAAAGGCAAAGAATAATAATGATAGCATGGTTATTATAAATGTAAAACTATATGTTTATGTACATATGTAATGAAAATGTCATAGTGAAATCCATTTTGTATGTTAACTAAAACTTCTAAGATGTTAAAATATTAAAAAATGGCAAATGGGAAACATATGCCAACATGCCAAGTCATTAGTAACATAAGCACCGATGCCCAGTGATTAGTAGCCATGTTTTCCACTATATTTTCCCATTCCCTAGCCCAATTTTCTAGGCATTAGAAATGTTATTCATTAAACCAAATCACTTAAAAACTTCAAAACATCTGTGGGATTTCCTGGCATATTTAAATGTTCTGTTGCTTTCAGATGCCAATTTCTTAACTCATAATACATTCATTCTTACACTAAGTAGTGTAGCTGATATAAAGAATAGCTTTTAAAAGTCACAGTAGCAGTCCCAGTGCCTAAGAATAGTCTTGTTTTGGGTTAGAAACTTTTCCTGTGTTGTCTTCCCACACTCAGATGCTCTCAAACCTCCCCTTCGAAGTGCAAGCATTCCTATTCTTCTGTGGAAGTGCATGAGGTTCTCTGTAGTTTTCAAACGAAATATCATTGTAACCATTCTGTGAAGCTCTAAATTGGACCAAATATGTTTGAACTGAGATTAAAGAAATGTTTCGTTGTGTTTGCCTTTTTTTTAATGCTAAATGATAAAACTGCTGGTATGTGGCTCATAAATATTTTATTAGGCTTTATATAGGCATTAAGCTTGAGAAGTGTCTTATTTTCATGAATTTACTAGTAATTTGAATAGTAATAATAATAAAGATTTGGATTTAAATAATTCATTTCCCTGGGGAACTCCAGGGCTCCGGTCTATCCATCAGTCAGTGCTGGATGGTAGAGTCACCACTTCCACCATTTTTCCATCTTTCTGATGTGCTGCTTTGGGATTTGTTTCTAGCCTTATGTCAATTACTTGGCTGGCTATTATCAGGCTACACATTTGCCTCCAAAATCATCTTTTGGGATAATTAATTCATGAGACATGTTTCTAAGTCCTGCCTTCAGCAGACACAGATTAAGCCCTGAGTGTGGCTTCACTTCCTATTAAATACTTACCAATCCATCCAATTAAGAATTATTACTAAGAATTTCAAAGAAATGTTTTTCCACAATTATCCATTATCCTTATTTCTGACAACTAAATACCTCATGTCCCTTATGAACACAATGCTTACATGCTGGGAAAGAACAGTGCCTCTACAAGTGTCCTCCTCGGGGATTAAATGGTTACTTCATCTCTCTTTTCTGAAAGTACAAGCACTTTGGATTCATCAGATGGCTTAAGGGTGTGTGTGTGTGTGTGTGTGTGTGTGTGTGTGTGTGTGTGTACACGCGCACATAATTCCCTAGGACCCCGGTGAAAAGAATAAAAGACACAGAAGTTGTCACTGGCTTGTCCAGAGCTTTGCACCTGTCCTCTGTCCTTCGGGGAGGGTGTCATCTGCCTGAGCCTCAGAATAACTTTGTTTTTACCATCCCCCATGCTTCTGTGCATCAGAGTCTTCTTTGTGAGTGGAGTGCAATTCATAGCTACTTCTCTGATCTTCCTTTTTAAACTTAAGCTTTACAAAAGGGCCTGTTTTGCCTCATTGTTTATAAAGAATTCCATCCTTCTGAAATAATTTCCTAAAGGCTTATGATGTCCTATGTAATGCTTCATCAGGTTTTTTGTTTTTTGCTATTATTAATATTTAAAACCAATAAGTCACAGCTATCACTTCTGCTCTAGAAGGAAGCTATGTGAGTAGAGAGATAGGGACCATCATCCCTCTAATGACATTCTAGTTACTGTACTGCTACAAACCCACAAGACAGCAAATTACTGTAACAACTCTGCCAGTTGCCCAGGTTCTCACAATCTCTACTGTTGTGTATTTTATGAGTTTTCCTTTGAAGCCAATATCTAATTTCTGGCTAATCCAGGGAAATCCCAAATCACTGGAAATTTTAGAGTGCACCAGAGCCTTGCAGTCTATAAGAAGTTTCATTTGACATATGTTGTGTGTGCTATATATGTTCTGCCTGTATGAGAAAGGCACAGAGATGAAAGATATAATGTCCAGTATCTAGTTCATGTGATCACTGGCAGTTTATTTCTTCAGGATAGGGAATTTTGACCACTGTGAAGCAGGCAGGAGAGGGATTGGATATATCATCAGTCAAACAAAACCTACATGTAAACCATCTTAAAATATAGTCTCTAGGCCAAAGAACGAGGTCTCAGCTGGAGAGCGCCAGTTTCCAGTGAGATCCCACTACCCTGCAAAACCTTCTCAAGTTCCAGCCCAGCCCTCGTCCTCTTCTGCCGGCTATTGGCCAGAGGTGAGTCTGGGCCCAATCGGGGCTGCCTGTCCCCTTCAACCTCTTTTCCCCCCTCCCCCCGCCTGAACTCCCTGGATTGGCCCCTGATCCTGCTGCTCCTGTCTCCGGTCCCCTTTGAGAGCACCCTTGGAGCTCTGATACACCCCCACCCATCCCAACCTCCAGCCTACCCCCCCCCCCACCCTGTGCCCTACCCCACCTACGGTCCTGCCGCTCTGGTTGAGCACTGGGACAGAGGGTGGAGCCAACAGTCCACCCTACTTCGGAGACCTCTCGGAGCAACTCCGAACAAAGGAGACCTGACTATCCACTTGGGACCACCTGTAATTTCCACCGGCTTGGTCCCTGACCCCGCCTCCAGTCCTCTGCTGGAGTCCCAGGCCCCTCCCAGAGATCCGCCTATCTCTGCGGGTCCACTTGGAGTTCCTGCAGGCAAGATCCTTGACCCACAAATCCGGGCCCCTGCCAAAGAACGAGGTCTCAGCTGGAGAGCGCCAGTTTCCAGTGAGATCCCACTACCCTGCAAAACCTTCTCAAGTTCCAGTCCAGCCCTCGTCCTCTTCTGCCGGCTATTGGCCAGAGGCTATTGGCCAGAGAGAAGCCTCCTAGAGAGCTTGGACCACACAGAGATACAGACATTGAATCTTTGATCCACATAAGCCCATCTGGGAAGGACCATAGAGAGAGGGAAGAGACACCACCAACACCTACAGGAAGAAACTATGGGAAGAAGGCAATACAAGAGAACACCTAACAACAGAAAGACAAACATGACACCACCAGAATCTAGGGAATCTACACCAACTAGAATGGAACACAACAACAAAGCAGAGGAAGCAGAAGGGTACGACTTAAAAATCACCATCATAAAAATGATAGAGGCCCTCAAAGAAGATATGAGAAAATCCCTTAAAGAAATAGAGGAAAAAACAAACAAAAAAGTGGAAGAAATGAACAAATTCCTTAAGGAAAGTACAGAAAGCCAAGAAAAAACAATTAACCAGGTGAAGGAAACGGTTCAAGATTTGAAAACCGAAATTGAGAAAATAAAGGCAACACAAATGGAAGGAAAGCTGGAAATTGAAAAGCTGGGCAAAAAATCGGAAACCACGGACACAAGCATAACCAATAGAATTCAAGAGATGGAAGAGAGAATCTCAGGCGCAGAAGATAAACTAGAAGAAATAGATTCATCGACCAAAGAAAACCATAAATCCAACAAATCCTTAACACACAATATCCAGGAAACGGGCCCCAAAGAAAAAAAAAAAAAAAAAAAAAAAAAAAAAAAAGAGAGGGGAGGGGGAGGAGGGCAGAGAAGAGAAAAAAAAAAATAAAAAAAAAAAAAAAAAAAGATATAAAATTTAAAAAAAAGAGAAGGCCAAGAAGAAAAAAAAAAGAAAACAAACACAAAAAAAAGGGGGGGGAAAAAAAAAAAAACAACGCCATATATTAAAAAAAAAAAAAAAAACAAAAAAAAAAAAAAAAAAATTTTTAAGAAGGGGAGGGAAAAGAAAAGGAAAAGTTAAAAAGAGGGCCCATAAAAATTTAACCCACCCCTCCCCAAGAAACCCCCCCAGGCCGGGGGGCCGGGGATAGATTTTTTAAAAGTTTTAAGGGAACCGGGGGGGCCCCCCAGGCTACTTTATCCCACCAAACTCTCAGTCAATATAGATGGGGAGAACAAAATATTCAAAGACAAAACCAGATTTTCCCAATATGTATCTACAAATCCAGCCCTACAGAAAGTATTGGAAGGAAAATTCCAACCCAAGGAAGGTAACTACGCCCACAAAAATGTAGGCAACAGATAATCCAACTACACCAGAAACCTAGGGTGAAGCAGAACAAATATATTCACAATACCACTGCCAACAACAAACCTAAATCAAACAACCATCAACAATCAATGGTCCTTACTCACCCTCAACATTAATGGTCTTAACTCACCTATAAAAAGACACAGATTAACAGAATGGATACGAAGACAGAATCCATCCTTCTGCTGCATACAAGAAACACATCTTAGCTCCAAAGATAGACATTACCTCAGGGTAAAGGGTTGGGAAAAGATTTTCCAATCAAATGGAAATAAGAAGCAAGCAGGCGTAGCTATCCTAATATCTAACAAGCTAGACTTCAAACCAAAACTAGTCAAAAGAGATGAAGACGGTCATTTCATATTCATCTCAGGAGAAATCCATCAACACAAAGTCTCAATTCTGAACATCTATGCCCCTAATACAAAGTCACCCACATTCGTAAAAGAAACACTACTAAAACTCAAAGCTCATATAAAACCTCACACACTTATAGTGGGAGACTTCAATACACCACTCTCAACACTAGACAGGACCACAAATCAGAAACTCAACAAAGAAACAAAAGAATTAACAGAAGTTATGTCTCAACTGGGGCTAACAGACATCTATAGAACATTCCATCCAAAGACAAAAGAATATACCTTCTTCTCTGCTCCACATGGAACCTTCTCTAAAATCGACCACATACTAGGAGACATAACAAACCTCAACAGATACAAGAGAATAGAAATAGTCCCCTGTATCTTATCGGACCACCATGCTTTAAAATTGGAATTCAACAACAATACAAATAGCAGAAAACCTGCAAACTCATGGAAACTTAACAATGTGCAATTGCACCACTCCTGGGTCAAAGAAGAAATAAAGAAAGAAATTAAAGACTTTCTAATATTCAACGAGAATGAGGATACAACATACCCGAACTTATGGGACACCTTGAAAGCAGTGCTACGAGGGAAGTTCATTGCACTAAGTGCCCATATGAAGAAAACAGAGGATAGTCACATAAATGAATTAACAGCGCAACTGAAAACCTTAGAACAGAGAGAAGCGCAATTCACCCCGCAGGAGCAGACGCCAGGAAATAATCAACTTGAGGGCTGAAATCAACAAAATAGAAACCAGGAAAACAATACAAAAAATCAATGCAACAAAGAGTTGGTTTTTTGAGAAAATCAACAAGATTGATAAACCTTTATCCAAATTAACGAAAAAGCAGAGACAGAACATGCAAATTAACAAAATCAGAAACGAAATGGGGAACATAACAACAGACACAGAGGAAATCCAGACAATTTTCAGGTCATACTTCGAAAATCTGTATTCCACAAAAATTGAAAATTCAAAGGAAATGGACAAGTTTCTGGATAACTATCACTTACCAAAATTAAATCAAGAACAGACAAACAACTTAAATAGACCTATAACCCGAAATGAAATAGAAGCAGTCATCGAAGGCCTTCCAACGAAAAAAAGTCCAGGGCCAGATGGATTCAGTGCAGAATTCTACCAGACATTCAAGGAAGAACTAATACCACTACTCCTCAAACTGTTCCACAAGATAGAAACAGAAGGTTTATTGCCAATCTCTTTTTATGAGGCCACAATAACTTTGGTACCCAAACCTCACAAAGACACAACTAAGAAAGAAAACTACAGACCAATATCCCTGATGAACATCGATGCAAAAATACTCAATAAAATAATGGCAAACCGAATTCAAAAATACATCAGAGAAATCATCCACCATGATCAAGTAGGCTTCATACCTGGATTGCAGGGATGGTTTAACATACGAAAATCTATCAACGTGATCCACCATATAAACAAACGGAAAAAGAAAAACCATATGATTATCTCCCTAGATGCAGAAAAAGCCTTCGATAAAATTCAACACCCTTTCATGATAAAGGTATTAGAGAGGTCAGGGATAACAGGAACATACCTAAACATAATAAGAGCAATATACAGCAAACCAACTGCCAACATCAAACTGAATGGAGAGAAACTTAAGCCAATTCCTCTAAAATCAGGAACAAGACAAGGCTGTCCTCTCTCTCCATATCTCTTCAATATCGTACTAGAAGTTCTAGCTAATGCTATAAGACAACAAAAGGAGATCAAGGGCATCCAAATTGGAAAGGAAGAAGTCAAACTGTCTCTATTTGCAGATGATATGATAGTTTACATAAGCGACCCAATAAACTCTACCAGGGAACTCCTACAGCTGATAAACACCTTCAGCAAACTAGCAGGATACAAGATAAACTCAAAAAAATCAGTAGCCCTATTTTTTTCAGACGACAAAGAGGCAGAGAAAGAAATCAGAGAAACATCACCCTTTACAATAGCCACAAGCAACATAAAGTATCTTGGTGTAACGCTTACCAAACAAGTAAAAGATCTATATAATAAGAACTTTGTGACTCTAAAGAAAGAAATTAAAGAAGATACCAGAAAATGGAAAGACCTCCCATGCTCTTGGATAGGTAGGATAAACATAGTAAAAATGGCAATCTTACCAAAAGCAATCTACAGATTCAATGCAATCCCCATTAAAATCCCACCACAATTCTTCACCGACCTTGAAAGGATAATAATCAACTTTATATGGAAAAACAAAAGACCCAGGATAGCCAAAACAACCCTATACAATAAAAGAACATCAGGAGGCATCACCATTCCTGACTTTAAGCTCTACTACAGAACTATAGTTCTGAAAACAGCCTGGTATTGGCATAAAAATAGACAGGTAGACCAATGGAATCGAATTGAAAATCCTGATATTAATCCACGCACCTATGAACACCTGATTTTCGACAAAACAGCTAAAATTATACAATGGGGCAAAGACAGCATCTTCAACAAATGGTGTTGGCACAATTGGATGAGGGTGTGTAGAAGACTGCAGATAGACCCATGTCTGTCGCCATGCACAAAACTCAAGTCCAAATGGATCAAAGACCTCAACATCAATCCAGCCACATTGAACCTCTTAGAAGAGAAAGTAGGAGGTACCCTTGAACAAATTGGTATAGGAGACCGCTTCTTGAACATAACTCCAGGGGCACAGACACTGAAAGAAACAATTAATAAATGGGACCTCTTCAAACTTAGAAGCTTCTGTAAGGCAAAGGACACAGTTGACAAGACCAAACGGCAGCCCACTGACTGGGAAAAGATTTTCACTAATCCTATATCCGACAAAGGGCTGATCTCCAAAATATACAAAGAACTCAAGAAACTAGTCAACAAAACACCAAATAACCCTATTAAAAAATGGGGTACAGAACTGAAGAAAGAATTCTCAATGGAGGAAATCAAAAAGGCTGAAAGACACTTAAGAAAATGCTCCACATCCTTAGCTATCAGGGAAATGCAAATCAAAACAACTTTGAGATACCATCTTACCCCTGCCAGAATGGCTAAAATTAGAAACACCAGTGATGACTTATGTTGGAGAGGATGTGGAGAAAGTGGAACACTCCTCCACTGCTGGTGGGAGTGCAAACTCATACAGCCACTTTGGAGATCAGTATGGCGGTTCCTCAGGAAAATGGGAATTAGTTTACCACAGGACCCGGCAATCCCCCTCTTAGGCATATACCCAAAGGATTCACATCAATGCAACAAAGACATCTGTTCAACTATGTTCATAGCAGCACTATTTGTAATAGCAAGAACCTGGAAGCAACCTAGATGCCCTTCAATTGAAGAATGGTTAATGAAGATGTGGCACATCTACACAATGGAATACTACTCTGCAGAAAAAAATAATGGTATCTTGAAATTCGCAGGCAAGTGGATGGCACTTGAAGAAACCATCCTGAATGAGGTAACCCAGTCACAAAAAGAGGAACACAGTATGTACTCACTCATATATGGATTTTAGACCTAGATCAAATGATCACCAGCCTATAATTCACATCACCAGAGGAACTAGGATACAAGTTGTATTCTAAGAGATTCATATAAAGTCCCTCACAGAACTGGGAAGGGACAAGTCCCCCAGACCTCAGGTATAGTGGGGGAGGACAGCTAATGGAGAGAGAAGTAGGAGAAAATGAGAGGGAGGAGAGGAAGGCATGTGCGACCAGGAGGATTGAGCCTGGTTAGGAATGGAAAATAGGAAAGAGAGAGAGAGACAGAGACAGAGAGAGAGAACATAAAAGAGGGAGCCAATATTGGTTTGAAGATAAAGTTGAACACAAAGAAAGGTCGAGGGAACTACAAGACTGCTCCCAACTAACAATCTCAGCTTCCGTGGAAAGGCTATCATAAATGCCCTTCCCGGAGAGTGAGATCAACAACTAACTTCTCCATGGAGTCCTCAACTAATGCCTGTTGAAAACAGGAGCAAACACCCATACATAAACACTGAGTCAAACTAGAACCCAGAAGCAGATGGAGAGGACAAGACCATGCGGTAGAAGTACATAGAGACAGCTTACCTGAACAAGGAGGAGCTAAGGGCCACTAGACTGATAGCTGGGAAGCCAACAGGGGTCTGACTCGGACCCCCCTGAATATGGGTCTCAGCCAGAAGGTCTGAGCAGCCTAAGAGACCTCAGACAGTGGAGCCAGGATGTATCCCTGGTGCACAAAAGGACTTTGCAAACATATCCCCCATGGAGGGATAACTGCCTTATTCTAGAGATAGGAGAGAAGCCCTAGTCCCTACTTCACAGGACCTGTCAGATCTACATGACCCCAACTGGATGGCATTCCCCTACATATTGTATTGTGGTGGGGGGTTGGGAGGGGAGGGTGTTTAGAGTGCATGGGAGAGGGTAGAGAGGGCAAAAGGGAGAGAAGGAGGGAAGGAGGGCTTGGGGGGAGGGAGGGAGGGAGGGAGAGGGAACTGGGATCGACATGTAAAATAAAAAAAAAAAAAAAAAAAAAAAACAAAACAAAAAAAAAAAAAAAAAAAAAAAAACAAAATTAAAAAAAAAAAAAAAAAAAAAAAAAAAAAAAAAAATATATTTTTTTTTTTTTTTTAAAAAAAAAAAAAAAAAAATTACTTTCCCTTCCCCACATATTATAACACCACCACCCCACCACAAAAAAAAAAACAGAACCCCCAACCCCCCCACCACCCCACCCAACCCCCCCCCCCCACACCAACCACCACAACTCTTTCTCCTCCCCCCCCCCCCCCCCCCCCCCCCCCCCCCCGGAGAGAATTTAGAAAAAAACACCCCCCAAATCCCCAAATATTGTGTATAAATGTTTGTTTTCATTTAATTGGACTTTGTTATATAAAATTAAATAAAAAAATACTCTATATGCATAAAAAAAATAGTCTCTAAAGTTCAAATAATCCAGTTAACCATGTGCTTCCCCCAGGTTTTACAGACAACTAAACTGAAGCTCAAATTTTAAAATTATATTTTGCTTATTAAATATAAAACCATTGCTCAAACCCATCTGCTAATTTCAAAGCTCCAGGTCTCAATTGCCTTCATAACTCATCATCCTTGAAGTTTCTCAGTTGCTTTTTAAACTTTTAGCTGTACAGCATGTTTTTTTCAGAGACAATGTCTCTCAGCAAAGTCTTGCCTAATGCACCAATTATAGTTCAACTTTTTATGGGGCTTAGTATTATAAGTACTTGGCCATCAACTTGGCCATTTTTAGACTCTAGGGGTTGGATCACAATAGCATGAGCATTTACATCCTTGTTTCCTGTTCTCTAATCCCATCAAATAACATCTGTCCAGCGCATATGCTATTTGGTTATCTTACATAAGTCCACCATAATAGTTCATTTAAAAAGCAACAGGTACACTATTGGTGGCTAAAATGGAAATAACAGATGATAACAAATACAGCAAAGCAGTGGAGCAATGGAAACATCCATTCAGTTCTTGTGGGATGGAAACGTGGTGCATTCATTTTGGAAGGCAGTTTGGCAGTTTCTTACAAAGCCAAAGATAATCTTACCAAAGAACCTACAGTATTACTCAGATGGGCTTAAGACACATTCATATAAAAATTTACAGATGAAGCTGGGCATAGTGGTACACCCCTTTAATTCCAGCACTTGAGAGCAGAGACAGAAGGATCTCTGTGAGTTTAGGGCCACCCTGGCATACACAGTGAGTTCCAGCAAGAGCTCTGTAGGGAGATAGACTCTGTCTCAAAGCCACCCTCTGAAGAAAAATTACATATGAATGTTTATCCATATACAAACCACCCAAAACAGGAAGAAACCAAAATGCCTTTAAAATGGTCATTGGATTAATAAACTGTGATGCAGTCACATAATGGAATATTATTCTGTGATAAAAGAAAGTGCACTATTAACACCCCCAATATATGTGAAGTATACAACCAGTCCCACACAACTATAAAGTATCAAAAGAGAGTACTGTGAAATATTATATGCCCAAAACTGAACAGCATAGAAAAGAATCTATTCCTAGAAACCCACAACCAAGACCCAAGCAAGAATGTGAATAAGAAGACCAACTCAACAACCACAACAACAAGCCCCCTTTTATGTCCTTGGTAAGTATTCTAAATCTGATGGTGCCATCACTTTGCTTTTGAACAAAGTTCCTTTTTGTCACTTTAAAGAAGAAATCAAGTGAGATTCATCCCTGGAAGGCAAGGATGGCTTAACATGAAAATTGGCTAATATGATATCTCACATTGACAGAATGAACTTCAAAAAACAAAGCAAACAAGAACAAAAACCAAAACCATCATTTTAATTGATGTGGGAACAATTTACTAAAACTCAGCATTCTTTTATGATCAAAACTCAACAAATTATAAATTGAAAAAAATATATTCAATACAAATATCCATATACTACAAGCTTATAGGCAAAATTCTCCTAATACCTATGAGCTTACAGGGGTCAAGTACATTCAGACTTCCACACTACCCAAAGTATAGTATCAATTTAAATGAACTTATACCAAAATCCCAATAGAATTTACACAGAAATACACAAAAACATTGAATATGTATAGGGAACCATGAAAACCCCCAAACAGTCCTGAGAAAGAACAAAGCTAGAAGCATCTTACTTGAGGATTTCAAATTATGTTACAAAGTAACAGTAATCAAAATTCTTTGGCATAAAACAGACATGTAGGCTATTGAACACAACAGAGAGGTAAACTCATGTATATATGACCAACTCATGTCCGATAAGAGCATCAAAAATGGTAGGAGCTGGAGAGATGGCTCAGTGGTTAAGAACCCTGCTTACTCTTCCAGAGGACCTGGCTCCCAGGACCCACAGGTCAGCCCACAATTGCCTGAAACTCCAGTTCCAGGAGATCGGGTCCCTTCTTCTGGCCTCCATGGATACCAGGCATATATGTGGTGAGTTGACACACATACAGTTAAAACACCCATACACATAAAATAAAAATAATAATAAAGATGCAAATAACTTTTTAAACGATATATACAATGGCAGACTGTGATAGAATGCACATTCCTATTGACCTAGCAGGAGGGGCAGAAGGTCAAGGTCATCTTCAGCTGTCTAATGACTCAGAGGCCAACTGGGGCTACATGAGATCATCCTTTAAAAACAAAACAAAAGAGAGGTGTGGGAGCCAAATTTATTACCACAGCCACAGTTCTTGTTTAGAATTTTATAGTCAACATTCATATATCTTTGATAAGAAACTGAAATACAAAGCCAGGTGTTGGTGGCACACACCTTTAATCCCAGCCCTCAGGAGGCAGAGGCAGGTGGTTATCTGTGAGTTCGAGGCCAGCCTGATCTACAGAGCTAGTTCCAGGGCAGGCTCCCAGGCTCCAAAGCAATACAGAGAAACCCTCTCTTCAAAAACAAAAACAGAAAGAAAGAAAAAAAAAAAAAAAAAAAAAAAAAGGAAAGAAAGGGCGCGGGTCTGCGGGGCGCGGGGCTCCACCGCGGGGCAACCCCAGCCGGCCAACGCGATGCCTATTTTAGTCAAAGCGGCCGCGAGCTGAGAACTGGCCCGGGTCGAGCTCCGCGAGCCCGTCGAGCGTTCGCTCCCCACAGCCGCCGTTCCAAAGTTTGCGCGCGCCGCCCGCGCAGGTAAGGGACCCGAGCGCGACTTGGCGCGCGCCGCACTCCGCGCCGTCCTTGCAGCCGCCCTTCGCCCGCCCGCCGGCCTGCTCATCTGAATGTCCTTCAATGACCCTTATCCCTGTCATTATCAGTGACACTGAAATCTGGACCAGCAGTACCTGCAGTGAGTGTAAGCATTTCGGATCTCAGTACCAACTTGCAGCTAAACTCAACTTTCTGCCTTGTGATTTGGAGACATCTTGGCCACATGCTCAGATGTGGGAAAGGCCTAGTGTTAGAAGAAGTAATGGGAAATGGTCTGAGCAAGTACCATGCTGAAAGTCAACTTTGCCCTTCAGTGTGTTTTTGTGACCCCCAAATTGCTCCTCTAGCAGCAGATGTGCTGAGCCAGACACAGTGGCTCACACCTGTAATGCCCGCACTTGGGACACTGAGACATGAGGACAGAGTTTGAAGTCCACCTGGGGTTACCTAGTGAGACTTTGTCTCAAAACAACAGACTAATGTTTCAAAGGCCGGTAAGAGCATAGTGGAGGAGCCAGGTACTCACCTGAGACCATAGGCATCTAACCTGGCCATGCTAAGAGGGCCTTGCTATGTGTCTTCTTTCTTATCAGTCACAATCTTAGGGGTGGGCAACCAACTTGGCTTTGACCAAATCACTCAGTTCATCTGGTAATGGCACACAGGCCACTCAGCCAAGGCCACTGGTTGGCTGTGCTACTCACATGTTTGCTTTACCTACTGAATCTAACGTGAGCCAGCCTCAGTCATGAAAAGTTCTGAGTGAATCTTCTTTGGGGAAGGGGGACGAACTAAGTTAAATGAAAAGGCAGAATGGCTTCACTGAGCAAGCTCTTAATTCTTGAAAAACGAAGACAGTGGTAAATCAGTCTTGGCTTCAAGGCTGTGGCTGTCAACCAGGGGACACTTTCTCCAGTAGCTCATGGCAGATGTGATAGTGTGGATCTCAGTTTCCATGAAAACACTTAGCTCACCCACACATAATGACACCCTCTACAAAGACAGGAGTATCAGATTCCACCGTGGCCACAGTCTTCATGTATGGTGACCCCACAGACTTTTCAATCCTAGGTGGTAGAAAAGGTGACCTCTACTGATTATCTTGCATCTAATTGAGGTATCTGGAGTTCTGGGAAGGAAACTGTTTCAAAAGCACACTGTTAAAGGTGGGTAATTTAGAAACATTTACTCTTCCCATGGAAATGTGTATGTATCAGTGTCACTGATAACCAAGATCATAATCTCATGGTGAGGACTCTTCAGAGAGCCACTTAGTCTGAATAAGAAACTTGAAACTATTTTTAAAGACATACCTTCAAAGAGACTCTGAGAACAGGAGCCCTAAGTCATTGAATTACCCTCCCATGTAGTCTTGACTATAGGAGAGCAGAGAAGAAAACAAGACAAGCTCAGAGTGTTAGGTCTATGAACAACTTTAGATTCACTTATACAGATGAGCAAGTGTATTTCTGTGCAAAGCATACGTGAATAGATTAAAGAATGCTTGTGCCAGTCTCTCTCTGCTTCTAGCATTTCAGTTAGCTCTGAGATCAGTGTTCAGAAAAATGCTTTGCAGAAATTTTATCTGTATCCCTGATCTATGTTTAAATGTAAGAACAAGTCAGTTGTATGACCTAACATAGTACTTATACCAAAATGTATTTGTCATGTAGAATATTTTGAAAGCCCTCAGAACATTTATATTTATAAAACAGGGAGCACAGATATAATACAGATCCACAGTTCTATTCCTGTATCATATAGTAGTCATAATGGTCACTATGCTACCTTTCTAGTTCATTCTGAAGTTCCATTTCTCCCTGTCATCAGTTGGGTACTACATGTCCTCAGCTAGTCCCTGTGTGTCAGAAGTTTTTGTTTTTTAATGTTGGTTTTTTTTTTTTTTTTTTAAATCTGGCGCAGAGCCATCAGCTTCTGCTTCCTGCTCCCATTAAGGTCCTAAACATGCATTTTGATGCTGTAAAAGCCTTTAGGAAAAGCTGTTGGGACCTGCATACTTCTATGTCCCCAGTGTGCTTAGGTAGAAGCATATCCTCCAAGAAAGGTCCCAAGCTAGAAGGTGGTGGCTCTTAGCCTCCCAGTCATGCCTTTAGGGCTTGGTTGCCCCACAAAACTCCAGGGTGCCGCTCTTAGGGTTCAGTTTTTATTGAAATCCATTTTTTAGGTCATTTCTACAACTGCTCTATGGAGACCTTTGACCCTGCTATGCCTGTTTGCTTTTCCGTTTCCTTCCCTGGTTTCCTACTTGTCTGTCACCAAACCAGAATGATTGGAATTCACACCTATTCTGTGAAGTCTCCAGGATTTTATAGCTCTGCTCTAGCTCTGCTACTTATAGGACAACCCAGTCACTGACAGAGCATTGTTTTTATTTCACAGCTGCTCGAAATGCCTTGGGTGTGATGACATCGTGTAGGTATTATAATGTAAGGAAACTATTTATAGATTTTCTGGTAAACCTTTGAGCTAGTTTCAAACTGAATTTCATGAATGCTTTACGAAGACACATTGCAGGAAACTTTTTAGGTGCCGTTTTCATTAACATTTACTTTCTATTGAAGGTGTATGTCTGAGTACAGTGTTACTGTTCAAATTCACTTTATACATTGTCATTTGACCAAATAAATTTCTACTTAGAAAAATGAGTGTATTTTCTGTTTTATGCCTCTTGCACTTAGGGCTTGGTCTTAACTCCATACCCGTGAGCATGGGTTGGCCTAGCTAACTAGGAGGGTAAGGGAGCCACTCTGCTAAGCAGCATTGAGAGGTAATGCTGTGCATTGGTTTTGTTTTGTTAAGTGACCCAGGGTCTGCTGTCTTGACTTTCTTTGTCCAGGTTGGGACAGTGCTGCAAGGCAATGCCAAGAGTTAACTGGACACAACTCCAAAGCCTTTGCAGTTTACCTTCCAGGATCGAGACTCACATCTGAGCATCCCTTCTAATGCCAAAGGTCCAGCAATTCAAGGGTCTCTCAAAAGAGTCAGAGGTCCCTGCACCTACCCTAGAATCATGAGGACATTTTGTTCTTAGAAACCTACACTTTTCCACCATGTCTCCAGTGTTTTATAAAAGTTTATTATATAAATGTTGGTCTGCATGTATGTGCACCATGTGCATGCCTGCTGCTGCCCACAGAGGACAGATGAGGGTGTTAAATCCCCTGGAACTGAATTGCGGACAGTTCTGAGCCTTAGGGATACAGAGAACTGAACCTGGGTCTTTTGAAAGAACAGCCAGTTCTCTTAACTATTGATCCATCTCTCCAGGCCCAAGTTGAGTCTTAGTGGAATAATAAATACTTAATTCTCTACTCTGGCATCTCCTTTATCAGAGCAAGCATAGGCTCATACAATTAATGTCCATGTTGCTATGCAAGCGTGGGGAGCAGATTACGTACTGAGTGCATGTATATCGATGACACTCACATAGCCATTGTTGGAACCCCAGAGCTTCAGGTCCATGGGAATGCCTTTCTCTGGTCCAAGTACAAGTGTTTTCAAAGGATTGACCAGTATATATAGAAACTGTCAATCACAGCTTCCTCCTGGATGACAGCCACCTGGCACTGTTTCCCTATAGGCACCTGCTGAGACTAGTTAAAGCTGCCTCCTTCTTCAGTGTACACCACAGACCCGATTCTTCAGTGTATACCATAGATCTACTCCTTGGTCAGCTGACTACAGTAAAACCACCTCCTCTAATCAGATATATAAAATAAATGAAGTAAACTTCAAGCTTGCTGCGTCTCCAGAGCACAAGGGCCACCCAACCTCAGCTTCCCCAGTACATATGTCTGTGTGTCTGTCTTTACTCATCATATCAGTCAGGACAAATCCCTGATCCTTGCAGATCCTAGCATCAAAGTAATTGTAAAGTTTGCAAGCTGAGATGAAAACTGTTCTAATGGGGCCTCTTTACCTACAGAACAAAAGCTAATGGTTTCTTTTTCATTTTCTTTTTATGTACATGAGTGTTTTGCCTGCATGTATGTCTGTCCATCACGTGCACACCTACTGAAAGGTCAGAAGAGGACGTCAGGGACTGGGATTACAGTTGTGAGCTGCCATGTGGGTGCTGGGAATTGAACCCAGGTCCTCTGGGAAGGTAGTCAGTGCTTTTAACCTCAAGCCATCTTTCCAGTCACCCAAGTGACAGTCATCAAGACTCTTCCTACATCCAGTTACTTCTACTCTACACACAGCTAGGACACATTAACCACCTACTGTCTGTCATGTGTGCATATCCTCTCCAGTGGCTTCCTCACAGTATGCAGTTACATCTTCCTACTGCCATTTGAGTCTCCTCTGACACACAATGTGCTCTTGCTTGTCACCCTTTGCTGTGAAGGGTTCACACACATGATGACTGGTTGTAGTTGGAATCAGTCAATGAAGTCAGTCAATCTTGAATCAAAAACATTGAGCTGCATGTGGTGGTGCTTGCCCTTAGTCCTAATGTGTGGGAAGCAGAGGCAGGTGGAGTTTCCTGCCAGTCTGATCTACATAATGAGTTCCCAAACTAAACGGAGCGCTACATAGTGAGACCCTGTCTCAGTTTTTTTAAACTGGAGGAAAGCATGTCTCTAGTAACATGTGAATGCTTTCCCACATTTCATCAGCCCCTAAGGCACAGTGAAACGGCTTTTTACACAGCGTTTGCTTTTTGTCAAGCATTCTAAGCTGATTAAAGTACCTGAGGGGGTACAGTTTTAGTGGCTTTTTTTTCCCCATAAGAGACTTGAGCATCTGCTGGGGTTCTGGAACCCAATCTTGCCAGGTAACTATTAGAAAATGCCATAAGCAGGTTTATTAGAAATAGGAAACATTTAGATATTCAAATTGTAGTGAGGCCACTTCGGAGAGTGTGGGAAGTGCACCCTCTGCTGCTGCCACTGAGGTACAGCATGGCCTCCAGTCAGAATGCACAACTCCAGACATGCACTCTTCCTCTCTCCCTCCCTCCCTCCCTCCCCCCTTCCCTCCCTCCCTCCCTCCCTCCCTTTCTCTCTTTCCTTCTTCACTTTCTCCCAGTCTCTTACACTCCTTTTCCTCCCCCCCCCTCTTTAAGCGGGATCTCTCAGTGAGAGTGTGGCTCATAGGCTATGGTTTGTTTGCTTTGTTCTGGGTGAGGCAGGACGTTGGAAGACAGTTATGGGGAACTTGCAATGTACTGTATCAAGCATATATGCTTGAGGTTTCTCCTCCAGATGGGCCTGACTCCCTAGACTTCTGTTAGGCCTTGATACAAGAGAGTTCATTTTTGCTCTGACAGTTTCCACAATGCACTAGAAGTGCAGAGAAGCACTTAATGCAAATGCAGCTCCCAGAACTCAGGATTCTTGGTTTCCTGTTAGAAAACAAGCATTAATTACAGGACCATGTGTGGCGGCCCATTTCATCAAATTCTCTTGTCACATACACATCGCATCATCAAATTTGCCCCAGGGTAACTCCCTGGAGAGGACAGACAGGATGGCCACAGTTTTCTCTATCAGCTGGGAGGTTGCACATTTCTAATAAAAGTTCAGACTGTCCAGATCACTTACTTTGCAGTCATGGTCTGGAGAATTTCATTCAGACACCAGAGTTATTCATTTCTAGGTATATGCTCATGGTCTGGAGAATTTCATTCAGACACCAGAGTTATTCATTTCTAGGTATATGCACACACAAATTCTGATAGTTCCCTAGTGTATGCCCTCCCACCTCACACGCAGGCTACTTAACCCATCGGTGAGAAGCCCCTCCATGCTTCTGTGTAACTGGGCACATATACAGCTGCTCTTCCTTCCTCTTGTCCTCCTGCTTTCCTTCCCAGGTCTGCTCAGGACTAAGGCAGAAGATCCTGCCCCGTGAGACAAGGGTTTTCCCTTGCTGTGGGGAGTCGTTTCTTGTTTGCTCTTGTAATCACTTGAGTTTCAATGCACAATGAGGATTTGGAAGAGACATCCATATTCAAGAAGAGCCAAGTACACAGGCCCAGTGAGCTTTAGCTAACAGCTCAGCAACAAACAGGAAAGCAAACCATGTGTCATGGAAACATGTCTGGTCAGCAACTTACTGCTCCCACTGTCATTACTTCTCTTTCATGCATTTTTTCCCATAACTAAATAAAAATGAACAAAAAGCCATGCCAGAAGAGGGCCTGGGATGCAGAAGTTTATGAGCCGTGATGTGGGTGCTGAGAATTGAACTTGAGACTTTTTAAAGAGCAGCTAGTACTCTTAGCCACGGAGCTATTTCTCAAGCCCCAATCTTGAAAACTCTCAGTGCTTGTATTCCAGTGACTGCACTGATTTTCTCTTGTACTCCCATTTCAAATAAACGCTTGTGCTTTTCTTCCAAGCTTCTGCTACATACTGCACCATTCAGTGTTCCCCAGCATCTGGAGCCATCCTACTCACCCATCTTCCTATGCTCTTAGTCTTGTTTCTAGCCTGTTAACCTCGTCTTTTGAATTATTTTCAGACATTGTAAGTTTTGTATCATCTAGTATGTGTGCAATTCTCCTTTACTTTAATTTATCCTATTTTTTATTTATGGATATGTAAGGGGTGTTGACTGTGGAGGTCAGAAACGGATATCAAATCCCTTGGAGCTAGAGTACAGATGGTTGTGAGTCACCTGACCTTTCTAGTTATTCTGCTAAGTCAATCACTAGTTTGTCCTAAGTAGTACACAATCCATCTGCAAAATCATCAATGAATACTACAACATGAAAGAACATAATTAGATGTTCTTAGTAATATATGTGGTGAGAAGAAATAATTTCAGCTTTTTCTTCATTTATCTACTAATTTTAATAATTTCATAAATGAGCAGTGCATTTAAATCATTGCTCCTCCTTTCCTCCTTCTATTATTTACCATATTCCAAATATTTCTCAAGTTTATGATGTACGATTCTATTTTTATCATTACACATAAACATACATGTACATATGAATAAAAAATATTCAGTCATTGTCTTAAAAATAAAACAAAACAAAATAGAACCTATATGGGATCAAGGAGGCATCTCAGTAGGTAAAGACATTGGCTGCCAAACCTAATGACCTGAGTGACGAAGAACAAACTTCTGCAAATTGTCCTGTGTTTTCCATGCATGTATCATCACACTCCCCATCCCTGTATAGTAAATGCAGTCATTTTTAAGAAAAGAATCTATACGAAGATCCTGGGAGTGATTTTCCCTAGAAGCCTCCTTCTCTGCCATTTGTCTTTCCAATGTGCTCTTCCAGCAATCCAGAGTTTCTTATTCCTCTGCTCAGAATAGAACTTCTTTGGTGCTCTGTTCCCAAAGCATCTGGGGAACAGAAAGTGTTAGGAGGGAGCTAATAAAGGGGGCACGGGGTCAGGAGATTTCCTCAAGCTTCAGGTCACATTAGCTGCCTCCAGTGCAGGCACCCAGTGTCCACAGGTGGTTTTCTCACTCACTACCTATTTTTGCACTGCTTTGGGTCTCTTTATGCTATTCTGTCTGGTATTCCCCTTCCTCCAAATGTACCTCGCTGTGCTCAACCTTCAAACTAAGTGTACATTCATCAAAAGTGTATTTTTGAACAATTTGTTTAAATTTTGTGTGTATGGGTTTTTTACCTGAATGTGTGTCTATGTACTACATGTATGTCTGCTACCTCTAGAGGCCAAAAGGGAAGCTAGAAGTGTCTCAGCGGTTAAGAGCACTAGCTGCACCTGTAGAAGACCTAGGTTTGGTTCCCAGCACTTACATGGTAGCTCACAATCCATCTATAACTCCAATTCCAGGGGATCTAGTACCCTCTTTTGTCTCCTGAGGGTGCCAGGCAAAAACAAGATAAGCATACATACTACAAACAAAACACTCATACACATAAATAAAAATAGTATTTTTTAAATAAGTATGTAATAAAATGGTTGTGAGGCAACATGTGTATTATGTCGCTAATCAAGAAAATGTCCCTCAATCATGTCCATAGGCTAATCTGATGGGGGCATTTTCTCAGTCGAAGTCCCCTCTCCTCAGATGGCGCTGGCTCGTGTCAAGTTGACAAACAGCCAGCACAGAGAGCAAACCAGAACCCTGGGCAGGAATAATCTCCAAGGGCCTCACCTCCTAAAGGTCTGCTTCCTTCAGGTTAGCTCCACAAGCAAGACACCAAGTGTTCAAGACCTGAGCCCATGGTGGACACCTCATACCATTCCTGGAATTGTCATCTTGCCTCTCGAGTTACAGCTGTCTTGCTGTACAACTCCATGTGAACCCTGAAGTGAAAGGAAGCAAAGATTTTCCAACTGTGGGCAGTAGTTCTTTGGTGGACTATGACATTTCATGATCTGAATGAATTAGAGCTCTGCACAGAAAGGCAGACAGACAGACAGACAGAAAGAAAACAGACCAGAATGTAGCACAGATGTAAAGAATAAACCACACAAAAAGGATGACAAATGTTATGTACCTCCTAAAGTTTGATGTTTTATTTATTTTTATTTTATGTGTATGACGTTTGCCTGGATGTATAAGTGCAGTTCCCAGTGAAGCCAGAAGAGGGCATGGGATCCCAAGGAGCAGAGGCGACAGATGGTTGTGAGTCACCACGCAGGTGCTGGGAATTGAACTCAGTTGTCTGGAAGAGTAGTCAGTGCTTTTAACCACTAAGCCATCTCTCCAGCCCCTCTTAAGGTCTCTTTACCATATATATAATGTATGTATGCATATATATATACATACACATATATGCATTCATATATTTGCATATATGTATGGTGCTATGAGATTTCATTCTTACTGTGAATCATGCTTTAACAAATTGAAAGTCCCTGCTATAGTAGTTGAGAGCTTGAGTTCGGTCTCAGTTTGCCTTTTTTCTTTCTTGATAAAATACTCTCATAAAAGCAACTTAAGGAGAAAAAGGTTTGACAGTTAGAGCCCACCATAGCATGGAAATCAAGGCAGCAGGAGCCGGAAGCAGCTAGCCACATCATATACACAACCAGAAAGTAGAGGATGATGCTCAGAGCTCTGTCTATCCTGTGCACCCAGCATCCCTGCCTAGGGGATGGTCCCACCTACAGCTGATGGGCCTCCCCGAAACAACTAATATAATCAAGAATAGTACCCCACACACACACACGCTGGCATGCCCTGAGGCCCATCTAACAGGTGATTCTCAATGCTACCAAACTAAAAATTAATACTAGACACTACAGGTTCTATAGTCAAATTCCTTGGGTTCAAACTGTAAGCATGCATTTACATTTACTAAGACATTAGTAATTCGTCTCCCTTCTTGATTCTCCTGTTCCGTTATATGTAACGTGTGTTAGTAGTATCTGTACTCATACAATAAAGACAAAGACAAAATGAAAGTGTGTACACAATGCTCCCGGAATAGTGTTGGAGACATTCTCAGCACAATGGATAGTAGCTATTATCACTGCTGGTATTACAATTGGCAATAGCATTACCTTTAGGTTGCATTTGTATAGTGCTTAACTCAATGCTTGAAGTATGCCAGGAGCTCAGTAGTTGTCATTGTGGAAGAGACTCCTGATCCTTTCCATATCCCAGGTGCCTCTGCTTCCTAACACACATGGTGACACTTTATCATATCATTGTGGATAGGCAAAGTGTGCTGGTTAGTTTGTTTTGTTTTATCTTGACCTGGTTTTTAAAATTAATTTATTTTTCACGTTCCAATCCCAGTTCCCCCTCCCGCCTCTCCTCCTGCTCCCCCACACTTACCCCCTCCCCACTTCCCATCTGCTTCTCAAGAAGGTAGGGCCTCCCCTAGGAAGTCTAGTAAGTCTGTCCCATCATCTCATTGAGGCAGGACCAAGACACCTCTCCACCCCCACACCCCTGTGTCTAGACTGAGTAAGGTACCTCTCAATATAGACGGGTTCCACTAAGTCAGTTTGTGCATTAGAGTTAGACCTTGGACCCACTGTGTGGCCTCATATGTTGTCCCAGCCACACCATTGTCATATATATTCAGGGAGTCTAGTTTGGTTTTATGCAGGTTCCCCATTTGTCAGACCTGAGTCAGTGATCTCTCACTAGCTGGGGTCAGCTGATTCTGTGGGTTTCCCCATCATGGTCTTGACTCCTTTGTTCATATTATCTCTCCTCCCTCACTTCAATTGTACTCCAGGAGCTTGGCCCATTGGTTAGTTGTGGATTTCTGCATCCTTCTGTTTCTGGAAGAGGGTTCAAGCTTCTCTGGAGTTGTGGATTTTTTTTTTTTTTTTTTTTTTTTTTTTTTTTTTGATACTATGCTGTTGGCCCGGTTACTTGTTTCTTATCGGCTAGCTCTGTCTTAATTATTAACCCATTTCTGCTGATCTATGTATTTTCACATGGCCTTCTCTTACCGGGGAGGCGGCTGGCGTCCAGCTCTCTCCTGACTCTCCATCTTGGCTCCTCCTTACTACTTCCTATTTCCTCCTTGTCTCCTAGTCCTTCCTTTCTTCCTTTCCTATTGGCCAACAGTGCTTTATTATTAACCAGTATGAGAAACATATACAGAATGACATTTCCCATCAGATTGTAGGCTAGGTATCTTTTGCTTTATGTCTGGTATGCACTTACGAGTAAGTACACACTATATTTGTCTTTCTGGTTCTAGGTTACCTCACTCAGGATGGTTTTCCCTAGTTCTGTCCATTTGCCTGCATATTGTTGGATGTTCCCCTTTTTTCTGCATTCTCTCCAGCATAAGCTGTCATTGATGTTTTTGATCTTATGTGCTGGTTAGTTTTTTGTCAACGTGACACAAACTAGAGTTAGTTGGGAAGAGAGAGTCTCAACAGGGAAAATGCCTCCATCAAATTGGCCCGTGGGCATATCTGTAGAGCATTTTCTTGATTGACAGTTGAAGTGAGAGGGTCAAACCCACTGTGGGTGATGACATCCCTAGGTAAGTGGTCCTGTGTTATGCAAGGAAGCTAGCTGAACAAGTCATGGGAAGCAAGCCATTGCCTCTGCTCCTGCTTGAGCTCCTTCCCTGAACTCTCAAACTGATAGACTGTGCCAGGCACCTGTACACCAAATAATCTCTTTCTGCCTCCAGGTGGTTCTGGTCAGTGTTTATCACAGCACCAGAAAGCAAACTAGGAGAGACCCTCCCTCCCTTTGGTTCTCCTGGGACAAGCTCTGAAGACTGGCGTCGGAACAATAAGCAGTCACTGGAGAGCACCGTACCAGGGGTACTGAGAAGTGCAGAAGGGATTCTCCCAACAGCTCATCTCCACCAGCCTCCGTGAGCTGTGCAACGTGCAGCCTTGGCTAGTTTATTTATAGCTGCTTGATTGAGGTATAATTCACACACATCATAATTCATCTTTTAAGCGTATACGATGGCTTTTTAGTATGTTCCCAGAGTTGTATCAGATTGAAGACAGGACTGTGGATACTAACACAAGAAACTCAAATTTTTATGCTTTGTTGATTCCCATGGAAGAACTTACCCATCCAAGTGGAGACAGAGTGTTGGGGGTGGGGGAGCAGGAGGAGAGGAGGGAGAGGAAACTGGAAGAAACAGGAGCTTTATACTCTGGGCATCTGCGGCAGCTAAAGTTCAAGTAGACTCTTTTTTGTGTCTATACTGTCTTTCCATGTAATGCTGAACTCAATCTCTTGTCATTGTTGGACATTTGCAGATGGACTCTATGTACATTGCGTTGGTTTTTGTGTGCATGTGCACAGAAGTCTGTGTAGGGTTGGGTTGTGTTCTGGGAATAAAATCTCAGGCAGGACTCACTTCTCTCGTGAAAATTCACACCTATACCTACAGTATAGCTTGCTGCTTTTTCTCTCTCTCTTCCCCTCTCTGCCTCCCCCCATCCTGCCCTCTGGTCTGTTTGTGTTCCCTTGAGTTCTCCCCAGGAGATAATTCCTAGGGTGGTGGGAGTGTGTCAGAGTATGGTAAGTTAAATTAGAAAGTTTACAGAGAGGTTCTCTTTCAGGGCTTTTCTCTGGAGCTTGAGGAGATCCACTCCTCTGTCTCCCAAGTAAAGGCCTGCACTATCACGTCTGGCCATATTCTCCTTTGAGGAAGAATTTGATGCCCGCACAATACATTTAACAAAGATTATGGAGGCAACAGCCATCATCAGGAGACTATTGTAATGTGTGCCTCAACTTTGGCACTATGGTTGCTAGGAGAATTCCACAGGTGTGTCTTTCCACATTTGAGGAGTCCAGGCAAGATACGGAGTTTTAGACAATCGAATGTTATATTTAGTTTATTTCACAATAACAAAGCTTTTAGAACATAGTGCATTCCCATAACTGGTGATGACCCTTTGATATATATTTATATATATCAAATATACATACATACATACATACATACATATATATACTGTCATGAAAGATACATGCTTTGTTGTGGTGGTAGCATTGTCCTCTTTATCTTTTGAGACAGGACCTCACTACCAGGCTAACTACAACATCTCGGTCCTTTTTGACTTAATTTTCTTAATGATGAGTAAAGAGAGCAGGTATATGGCTTCATTAGACATCAGCTCATGTGTTTGGATCCAAGAGGTTCAACTGGCAGAGCATTCTGAATGCCAAGAGGGGCTTAACAGGAGACAAGTGGTGGGCCAAGCCATCTGCTATCCTACAAACCAAGTCCCCACCAAGCGTTACATTCAAACTCAAATTCCATTATTTAGGGAAAATTATTTAGGGAAAAATTACATCAGAATTTCCCCATGCCAACAGCTTTTTTTTTCTTTTATAAAATTCAAGTGGAAAAGTATCTGTTCTTTATAAATTTTCCCTGGGATGGTTGTGGAGGAGTGTCACTTTTTAAGAGGGCACTGACTGGAAAATCACCAGAATGGGACTTGGAGAGGTGGGGTTCCTGACTCATGACTCAGCAGATGAAGTTGCTACATTGCATGACCAGGGGACGAGTGGGCAACCGAGCATGACCCAGCTGAAGGAGACTGGGATGAAATAGAGCATCACCCAGATGGGTGTTGGAATAGTACCAAAACTGCCTCCACAGGTCTTGGAGCAACTTGGATTATCTTAGGAAGAGTCTGTATTTCTACCTAGTACAACTGGTCAATTTATTTGGTGCCTCCTAATTCGGAATCATTGCACTGTGAGAGTGAATTTTTCTTTCTGTGGGATTCCCCCCCCCCCCCCCATTTGCTTTTCTTGCAGAGTTTGGCCAGCTTACTCTACTGGGACCTGCCAGTTCATCAGTCTTACTTTAAAGAGTCATTTTGTGTGTCTTGAATCAAGCTTATGAGGTTATCCATTAACTTCAACGGTTAATGGATTTTATTTCGAGGCTTGTTGAACCAAATCAAGTGTGTATAGACACCGCTGGCGGTAGGAAGCTGCACAAAAGGATAGGGTGAATTTTGTGGTACTCTGCAAAACCGGTTATAAACATTTTGATCTAAGAAAGGGGGAAAAAGCGCACTTAAATACACCTGTAGCCTATCTGCTCCATCAGATTGAAAACAAGGAGTGTGGGATTCCAGAAAAGTTTCATCCAGGGATTGGAAAAGACACAAAAACGTCTTCTTCTGGGCTCTAAAATGAAACCAAAACTCCTTCCCAGTCTCTTTAGGATGCGGCTTATTTCCAAAAGATTCACATTCTGGTACTACAAACAGTAGGCAAACACGCTCTGCCACGTGGGGCGCAGGCAAAGCAGCTGGAGAATTCCGTGCCGCTAGGACCTTGCGGGAGAAGCATCCTCGCTGACCCCACATGGACCGCGGTGGCGACCAATCAGAAGGCGCCTTTGCTCAGCCGTGCACCAATCGTAGGCTCCCTTTCTGCAGGACGCTGGGTCTATTTAAAGGTGCGCGCCCGAGCCGGGGCTGCACAGCTGCCGGTTTTGGTGCGTAACGTGCAACAGCCATGGCCAGCCATCTGGAGCTCAACAGCGGCGCCAAGATGCCCACCCTGGGCCTGGGCACCTGGAAGGTGGGTACACTGAGGGGCGCGGCCGGCCACCCGCGTGGGTGACCCCGAGCGGCCTGCGCCGAGCGGGGCTCGAGTGGCGGGGCCTGTCGTGCGCCTCGGGCGAGCAGCGCCAGGCCGCGTGGGCGCCCCAGGTGGAGACACACCCACGGGGACCCCGGCGACAGGGACAGAGCCGAGCCCCAAGCTTTGCCGTCAGGCCCCCGTGGCGCCCCAGCCTCACGTATGGCTCGCCCTCACTTGGCCCGGATGTCGCCCTCTCGGGAATGAGCCAGTTGGGCCCATGGGCCGGAGATGATTAAATTAGGAGGCGAGGGTTTGCCAGGAGCTCGCCTGCTTGTCTGTCCCCGAAGGCACTGGGCGCAGCTGGTAACGGGTGTGGAAGTCCTCTGAGAATTCCTGTGGCCTCAGGTGGCACAGCCCCCAAACCTCAGCACAGCAGGGTTGAGCTCGAATAGCCTGAAACTCGACAGAGTCCGTTTGTATCCGCATTACAGTTAAAAATGGGTAGCGTATATGGTGAATACGAAACAGGGTAGACCTGTCTTTCTCTGAGCCTGTTTCTAGGCCGGTAGATCAGCACGTGTAGCTTGTGTTTCCAGAGGGCCGCCAGTAACTTTAAAGGTGTGATTGGATTACAGCCATACCAGGTTGAATTCCGTGCATTAATTAGAAAGAAGAGAAAGATGGTTGCTGTGGTCAGTGGATCTGCAGGACACAGCACACATAGGCACATGTAGCTACAGTAGAAGTTTTGGAAGGAAGACCTGACCCACAATATGGGTTGTGTGTACTGATAACTAATCCTATCCCATTTCTACATATGGTCATAACTTTAGAAAACCATTCCACGGGCCAGCATTTGCAGATCAATTCTCAGATACGTAAGGAGTTAAAAGTTTGCAAGTTTGGGTTGCTGGAGAGCATGCAACAGCCCCCCAGAGAGCTGGGTGCTTGTTTAAATGGACATGCATCTGTGTGTTTAAGTCATGCTAGCCTCTTCACAGATATTCCTGTCACTTCCCACAGTGCCTGGCTGGAAGATTGGATCCAGAAGTCAAGTGTTAGGTTTAAGGTGAAGAAATCCACTAGAGAGGAAACTAGGTAGAGAAAATGCCCGCGTGTGTTTCTGGGGGCCAGGTGAGGGCTTGGTTTAGGAAAGTGTTGAGGGGAAGAAGGGTAGAAATAAAAGAGACGAGGTTAGGGAGGACTTGCAGATTTCCCTTTTTAAACAAGAATACCAACCTAATACTTTCACTTTCGTATGTGTGGGTGTTCCTTTATAGAAGACAAACGGTAATATAATCACTGTGACTGTGACGACCGCAGGAGAGGGCACTCGGATGCAGTTTACCTGTTCTCATGGAGCAATGACAGTGGCTCTGCGGTACCCAACAGACCAACAGCAGGACTCTGGTAGTCTGCGACCCACCGTTCCCTTTAGGACCTTCATAGCGCCTTTCTCCTCAGAGGCCAGGATTTCAGGGAGTCGGGACACATCCTTACTTAATTTCTTCCTGACTGGTTGCCTTCCCACGGGAGAGTAAGTACTCCCATAGTATTGTGTGACTGGGAGGCCTTTAAGCCAGAGCTAACCCCTGATACAGACCAGAGTCCTGTTACTGGTAATTTTTGACCTAATTGACACTCTTCGTAAGGACGTGGCCTTTGTCGCTGCCACGAGGAGCCTGGGAGTGCTGTTAGGAGTAGAGGGACAGCTCTGTTCTCAGACTCTCCAGGTAACACCCTCTCATTGTACCCCAGCCAGATGCCCTGTAGCCCCATCGGAGGGTCATGTGCCATTCTCGAGCTGTGACAGGGTTTCTTTTCAAGTCTGATTTTTGCCTCTTTGGGATAGTACCTGTCCCTGGGAAAAACTTATGCAAGATTCTTCCCACCACTCTCTGAGTTAAAGCAAGCTTCCATCGGCAGTCTGGAGTCAGCAAGAAGTGCTGTGGCCCTTAAAATCGGAGTCTGGTTTCCTGGTTGCCCGCCAGTGCCCAGTCCACACCTCAACCTCGCCCATCTTCAGGATCAAAAATAGTCAAATCCTGTGGAGGGCCCGGTGCTGGATCCACATCTCTGTTGGGTGGAGCCGTGTCTTAAAATCAGGGCAGGTTTATTGATTTGTTACCGTAGAGCACATCTTATTAGTCTTGTTGCCAAACCCGGTTCTAGGTTTTCAGCGTGATAAGGCTGGGGAGGGAGTCATTCATGAGGGCTCAGTCTTTATCTCTTGGAATTACTGTTTAAGTTACTGAGCTGTACAATGTACTTAGACAGTCAAAACAAGCGAGGCTGGTTTCATCTTCAGCAGCGATGGAAGGTGCTCATTGGGTAGGGCAGGGCATGAAAGGTGGCCCACTGTGACCTCTCTGTGGGTTTTCTGTCAGAGACTTGTGAGTGTGGCAGATGTAAGTCTGCTTACTAAGCTGCCAGGGTTCTGTGTGGGGAAGCAGGCTTTCTCCCTGGCCTCTTGGGACTTCCAGCCTTTATCCGTCTTCGTCTTCCCATGAAAACATCACACAAGGTTGTCTGCCAACCTTGATTAATGCAGTCTGCACTCTAGCTCTGAGGAACAGAAAGACCAAGTTATGCTAGGGGTGGGGCCTCACTGGCTGTACCCATGATAGCCACGTGATTCACACTTGGAATCCCGTTTGGAATTGGCAGACGTTTGTTTGCCCATCCTGGATCTTGCTCCCAGCGCTCTATCCAAAGCCAGGTGCTTCCAAGCCCTAAGCAGGCTCCCTACATGGCCAGCAGAAGGCCCTCTAAGAGAAGAATCAACGGGAAGTGTCATAAATCCTGGCAGAAATTAGAAGTTCAGCATGTGCCCTGAGGCAGAGCTCCAGCTCACCAGGCCCCTCTCAGGCAGGGAAGTGCTTTCCCTCCCAGCTAATATCAGCCACAGCTGTGTCTGGATGCCCCAGAGAGCCCACGGTGGGGGGGGGGGGTCCTCCTGCATCTGCCGAAATAGTTCCTTCAGCCTCGGAAGTATGGAAAAGCCACAGGTGCACTTTAGGGCCTTCTACAAGGAAACGAGAGGGTGCCAACAGTCTAAAGGATAAAGGCAGCTGGCACCACCTCAGAATGGGGAATGGTGTGGCCTCTCCCCAGGCAGGCAGACTCCTCCCCTGCTGGGTGAGGGAATACCACTGCCCCAGGTGCTGGTGGAGAGCTTGTTCTGGTATTCCATGTTTATTTTCTCCCCAGACTGTTTTGTTCACTGGGCTCCAGACAACATAGATGTTGGCAGCTGCTGGAGGCCCTGGGAGTTTTCCTTTCCATTTGCTTCTGTCCCAGCTCTCCAGAGGAATGCGCTGTGCTCCTCAGTGGTGTCCCACAGTGCCTTGTTCAGCTCTCCAGTCTAGGCAGGAGCAGCCAGGAGTTCGTGAACACTCATTGAGAGCCGCTGGAGGGGGCGGGCACAGGCCGGTGGGCTCAGGGCTCTGCAGGCTCTGCCTTCCTTTCCACTCAACTTCTGTCTGCTAATACCTCTGCGGGGTCATCTTTCCGTGTCCACCTCCTAGACTGGGTTCTCATCCACTGAGTCAGCAGCAGTTAGCTCTTGCTGTGTGAGAAATGTCCTCGCTGTTTAAATGAAATGGTGCCCAAGATTTCAGCTAGTGGGGGATTTTTTTATGTTTTTTGAAACCGGCCTCATTGCATAGCCCAGTCCGGCCTAAACCTCAGAACTCTCAAGCCTCTGTCCCCAGAGTTGATGGGGTCACACCTGTGTCCCAGGCTTCGAGCAATCTGTGCTGCTGGCAAGTGGCTGTCGGGTTCTGCTAAGGTGAAGAAACATGCCATTGCACCTTGGTCCCGTCTGGGACTGAGTGGCATGCCGCCACACAAATGTGATGGCAGAGGAAGAACCTGACCCAGCACCACCGGTTTACTCTTCTTCCTTGGCTCTGGCTCCACTCTGTCCTATCTGGTTCTGATTTTTAATCTCTTTTCCTTCCAGTCCCCTCCTGGCCAGGTGACTGAGGCCGTGAAGGCTGCCATTGACATTGGGTACCGCCACATTGACTGCGCCCAGGTGTACCAGAATGAGAAGGAGGTGGGCATTGCCCTCCAGGAGAAGCTCAAGGCGCAGGTAGTGAAGCGCCAGGAGCTCTTCATTGTCAGCAAGGTAAGCGACCTGCGAGAATCCTGGGGTCCGATTCACACTTCGCCATGGGAACCACACTTAACCATGATGGCAGTTAGCGCTGTGTGGGTGATTCTCCCAGGTCCAGCTCAAGCCCACAGCGGGCCTGGTGCTTGGCCGCCTGGTTATCTCTCTGTTGGGCCTAGCGATTAGAGAGCCCTGTACTGATGAGACCTGTTGGGGGCTGACTCCCTTTTTAAGGAGTTTCTTCAGGGACAGACTTAGCTCCCATTTACAGACTGGGTTTCACTGCCGGCCTGTATTTTTAGCTAGAGGCTGTGGCTGCACAGAGGAACCCAGACTGTAATGTGAGGCTGGCTCCATGTGGACCAGCTTGGCAGGAAAGTAGATGAAGAATGTGTGTTTAGCACCTCCCAGTCCTGTAGTTAGTTGGCCTGTCCATTCTAGACTTGTGCCATGTTTGGTTTTTGTGGGGTGCCCTTGTCCTGACCCTCCCCCTTGCCTTTCGAAAGTTGGGGTCCACAGTGTGAACTGGGAACTCTCCAGCCACTGCTAGCCTCATGGTTATGGGGGAGAGGAGGTGTGTGCTCTGCCTTGGAGCTGCGTGCCTCCCAGCCGGGAAGAGGCATTTGCGCAGCAGGGGTAAGATGTACCTTTCCTGGATTCAGCTGTGGTGCACGTTCCACGACAAGAGCATGGTGAAAGGAGCTTTCCAGAAGACGCTCAGCGACCTTCAGCTGGACTACCTGGACCTCTACCTCATTCACTGGCCAACAGGGTTCAAGGTAAGAGGCCCAGCTGCGATCCAGTCCCCGAGGCTCAGGTGTGGTCTGGTCTTCCTTATTAGAATACCGTGGGTGGTCGACTCTCTGCTGCTAGAGGTGTGGGCCTTGGACCAGCATCAGTGTAGCGTCGCCCATAACATATTAGAAACCAGCCCCGTGCCTCTCCCACAGCGTCTGAATGCACCTTTGGAGTATGGGGAATACCACTGTTTTCACTGGGTGTTTGTGGAATTTAAAACTGGTGATGAGCACGGCTAATGTGGTTACTGTCGTCCGCATTGCACACAGCTGCAGAAGCAGTCAGCCCCATGCCCTTCCTCCTCGGGGCATTTGCACCCAATGCTCACACATAAGTGTTTGTGCCTCCATTGCATGTCATTCTCAATGTGTAAGTGCATGTCACAACCCGGTTCTTTGCACCGTGGACTCATTCAGTACGTTTCCTGCCTCTAGCCCCTGGCTTGTTTTCTGCACGGTTACCCATATTGAAAGGGTGTAGGTTTTTTCTTCAGATCTGTTTTAGCCCACTGTGCTCTCTTGGGCCCAGGGACTTGATTTCCACCCTTTGTTTTTGTTTGTTTGTTTGTTCGTTTGAATGACAAGCCAGTGAGAGATGGGCAGGGTGACAGTTTTATAGGCCTGAAGAGGCAGCTGAGAGAGGCGTGGGCCCCTGAGTTTCCCAGCCTTGAGCTCCTTCCCTATCCATTCACTCTTCCCATGGCAAGGTGGGTCTCAGACATGGGCGAGTCTAGTCTCCATCTGTTAGCCTCTGAGCCCCAGTCATGACAAGGACCTCCCTCGGCCACTTTCTGGTTTCCTTTTCATCCTGGCTGCCAGATCTGCCTCTCACTATCTTCCACTGTGTTTGTAATGCTGCAAGATTAAAATAGGTCTGTGAAGAACTGGTACCGATCATTTTGTCTGTGTGTGTTTTTATTGTTAATAACAGCCTGGGCCTGATTATTTCCCACTGGATGCATCAGGAAATGTGATTCCCAGCGACACTGATTTTGTGGACACTTGGACGGTAAGAGGACTCTGGCTGAGATCCTCCCTTATTTATTTATTGCTGATATCCTAGTCTTGCATGTGAGGCACGTGTGTGTGGTCAGCTCCGCCACCTCTTGCCGTATATAAATACATCGTCCTGTCTCCATGGTTATCTGTCTAGCTTTCATGTCCTCTCAGCTTCTGAGAGGCAGAAGGTGCTGACCGTGAATGGGGAGGGCACAGACTGCTCCTGCACACAGGCATGCATCTATCCTTGTCATCCTGGGATTCACTTAGCATCAGGAAGACCGCTCTTTTCTTTTTAGGCCATGGAGCAGCTTGTGGATGAAGGTTTGGTGAAATCCATTGGCGTCTCCAACTTCAACCCTCTTCAGATTGAGAGAATCTTAAACAAACCCGGCTTAAAATATAAGCCTGCTGTTAATCAGGTAGGCCTCCCCCCAGGAGGATGCTCTTACCTGAGGCAATCCTGTGATCTGATTTATCATGACAGACAAGCTCGTCTGGGAGTGGAGACTTTGCAGGGATAGGATTTGAGGCTAGGCAGCAAAGATGTGGCTTCTGACTCCAGCAGTGGGCAGCTAGTGAGACGGGGCTTTTATCAGGGTGGCAAGTGGCCAAGGCCAGGGAGTGCCTTAAAGGCTTGCGGCCATAGATCACTGGTAATAGAATCATTGTTCTCAATGTGAAGGTCACCAGCTGGGAAATTTCGAGTTGTCACAGCTTATCCGGGAGGCAGATTGTGTGGGGAGAGAAGGGATTTGTCCACATCGCATTAACTTGTCCGCTGTCACAGTCAACCCTCCTGTGTGTGTTGCAGATTGAGTGCCACCCGTACCTAACTCAGGAGAAGCTGATTGAGTACTGCCACTCCAAAGGCATTGTGGTAACTGCGTACAGTCCTCTTGGCTCTCCTGACAGGCCCTGGTGAGCTGCCAGAGGGTCACTATGGGAACTCAGAATTGACTAGAAGGAATGATTGACTGTCACGGAGAGTGCATCCGTGCTGCCCTGCAGACCTTCTCTGGGGCCTCTGGGCTTCCTGGGAGGCTGATGTTTCTGTAAGCAAGATGAACACTCTTTTCTGAAGGTCAGCAGGTGGATCATGACCCATCCTCAGTCCAGGAGCCTGGTCAACCACCCAGAAGTCTCAGGGAGAGTCAGGGCTAGGGTGGCCAGCTGCCTTGAGTGGCCGTAATGACCTCACCACCTCTCTGTCCCAGGGCCAAGCCTGAAGACCCTTCTCTCCTGGAGGATCCCAGGATTAAGGCAATTGCATCCAAGTACAACAAAACCACAGCTCAGGTATGGCTGCTTCCAGGTCCTTGAGACTGTTGCCCGAACTGTACTCCCGGTGGTCCCTGTCAGTCGGTTGTGGAGGGAGCTGAGCCCATGAAGCCCTCTCTGGAAGTGTGGTTTGGAGTTCTAGAATGCAGTATTAAGGGCACAGGTCTGGTCTTACATGGATTAATTGCCATGTGCCTGCTGCCTTTATGGGTAGCTCAGACATAGGCCCAGCATTTGCTAGTGTTTGTGAAAGCTCATCCCTGTACAAACAGAAGAGCTCTTACTATCTGCATTGTGGGAGAGGCTCTCTTACTCCCGTAGGTAGTGTGAATCCCAGGCAGTGCTTACCGTGGCTTTGTGACATGCCTGGAGTCACCGATAGAGCAGGACTCCAGAGTCAGCTTTGGACATTGATTCAACCCTAGAGGTCTCTGAACCTCTCTGCCTGTGCAGTTGTAGACTGAGGTGATAACAGAGTACCTGGTATCTGTGCACACACTCAGCGCCTCTGGGCCCACAGGTGCTGATCCGGTTCCCTATACAAAGGAACTTGGTGGTGATCCCCAAGTCTGTGACGCCTGCACGAATTGCTGAGAACCTGAAGGTAAGGTCCCGCTGGCAGACCTGACTTTCCACTGTGGTGTGTGAGGGTGGGGTTCTTGGGTTCCTCAGCCATCCCCAGCTGTGTGATTTTGAGCAAGTCACTTGACTGCACTCAGAGTCAAATAATGCCTATTTTGAGAGCTATTGTGAAGCTCAGGTTGCTGATAAGCGCACAGCATGTCACAGTGCCTGTTCCATGGTAAGCTCGGGGAAATGCTGCTATGCTAGTTACTGGTGACTGCGGACTGCTAGGGCCTTTCAGGGCGTCTGCTGACCCGCTGGCCCTGTAAAGTGCCGAAGTAGTCGTGAACAGGGCTCAGGAATGTCTGGACACCAGGAGTGTGGGCATTCAGGCCTCCCCTCCCCTAACAGCTGGAGAAGAGCTACTCCAGGATGGTCCTGGTGTCCCATGAGCCTGTCTTCTCTAAGCAAAGGGTCACTGCTGAGATCTGGTTCAAAGTGTGGCAGCATCTAGGAAGTGCTCTTCAGTAGTCAGCCCCATGCATATTGTCGCCTATAGAGGGGCCATGGTTAGGGTGGCTCTGATGATGCAATAAGCAGCTAATCCTGCCTCGTCCTAGACCATGACCATGCCACTTAACTGTAAAGATGTGGGAAGAAAGGCCTGTCCTGCTTGAAATGGGTTTGTCCCTCACCTCATATTTCATTTCTAAAGTATTAGAAAAGGTAGATGGCAAATCTCAAAATACTAACCTGGTGATTTTGCTTTTGGTCATTTCATCTTACGTGCATGCTTTGCATGTTTTTTTTCCATGGCTGTAATCACAAGAATATGTAGCAGAGTCTTGTCAAATGCACCTTCTGTCATCAGGAGCCAAGCGGAATGGTTTGTCTGGATGTAGGTCAATTTCCAAACCCCAGTGCTGCCAAAGGCCATCCTGCCTAATTGTCTACGTGCCCACCTTGTACCCTAAGTACCTTTCTGTGTTCTCCACCAGAGAAGACCATTCAGACATGGGTTTAAGCAAATAGAAAGTCTTTATTAGCCAGCCCATGGTACATTAGGTGTTTGGAATCCCATTGTAGCCCCAAGCCTTTCTCAGGGTGAGGTTTTAAGCACAAAATTACACCCTAGGTTGACATACTTTAGTTAACAGGAATAGTTAGCAGGAAGCAGAACTATAGAAGCCAGAAAAACAAGGTTAGCTTTTCCAGAGCTATGGACTTTGATGGATTAGGCTTCATTTTGGCTGGTTGTGTTGTCTTAGCCTGAATGGTGCTTCCGTCATGGAGTCAGTTGTGCTAAGGTCTGGGGGCCCGTTACATATTCCTGTATTCTTTTGTCTTCATGGAAGTGATGCCATTATCCCAGTCTGTCTTTCTGCTCTGAATGTCGAAACCTTAGGTATCCTTAGGCCGTCTCCCACAGTAGCTCCACAAGGCAGCACCCTTCCGTGCCCGGCTGCAATGCATTGCTGGTGCCTGTGGGCAGCCTGAAGGCTTTGTTTCATCTCGCGCAGCACGGCGTTGACTATTGGAGGTTCCCACTGTTGAAGCGCCTCCTTCCTCTACTTGCTGGTGAATGGAGGCAGCAGGTTCCTCATTAAATTCCCCCTGGCACTCATCACCACAGAATGTAGTGGGACAAGAATGAATGGACATTGCCGGCTGCACTCCGGGCAGTGGGAGCCATCTGGAACTTGTTGGTGTGGTCTCTGCTTCGACTGCAGAGCTCATTTTGTTCCTCTCGTGTCTGTCAGGTCTTTGACTTCGAGCTGAGCAAGGAGGATATGACCACTCTCCTGAGCTACAACAGGAACTGGAGGGTGTGTGCCTTGATGAGGTGAGTGAGTCGGTCACTGTGTGTGACACCACCAGGTAGTCTAGAGTAAGGCATCTCTCCAGGCCCTGGAGGGCCCTCCTGCAGCCCACCCTGCTTCCACACAGACCTTGTCTTCTAATCTGTGCAGACCAGGAGCATAGTGAAAACTGGGGAGGACAGCTGTCCAATGTCTGTCCGGTGTCTGTCTCTCCCTCCTGCTAGAGCACGGGGGCCCAGCTTACACATTTTAGTTGCTTTTCTGACCTCGGATGATCCTACGACAAATCTGTGCCCACCTTCCTAGAATAGCTTGCATGTCACTTAATTGACTTAATGCCTAGAGAAAGAGTCTGTGGACAAGCCTGTTGCTGGGCTCAGCTAGCCTCAGCTCTGACATGAAAAGGCCCCGTGACTCTGAGTGCCTTGCCTTCCCTCTGAAGTGGGGCTTGGACTCCAAGCCCCCGGGAACGTGTTTGCTTTAAGAAGTAATCTCTGGAGATGCTCAGAGGTTAAGCGCACTGTCTGCTCTTCCAGAGGACCCGGGTTCAATTCCCAGCACCCACAAGTTGGCTCACAAACATCTATAAGTGGGATCTGATGCTGTCTTCTGGCATAAAGTCATAAAGTTACATGCAGATAGAGCACTCATATACATAAATAAATAAGTATGCAAAATTAATTAATTTTTTTAAAAAAAAAGCAGCCTCTGTGTCCCAGATGGCTCTCATGCCCCTTTTTCTTACAAGCCTTGATTCTCACTCACACTCTTTGGCTATTGCTCTCTCTTGCTTCTGCATGGCTCAGTGTTTACACGGTGGCTATGGCCGCTAGCACCATGTGTGTCTTAGGCAGTGAAGTCTGATTCAGGCTGAGATTACCTGTTTGCATTTTGCTGTCACAGGGGGCCTCACGTTCAAAGTAGGCCATAAACAGCCAGCCCAGGAGTCCCAACCAGGACCCTTCCTAATATTATGTTAATGACACTTAGCCTTTTAACATGGGGATCTTTTTGTTGTTATTTTGGATCTAATGGGTTAGAGACATGTGAACCACCTGCCTGTGGCATCCATTCAGTTCTTGGAACCTGTAGTAGTCCCTCAGCCTTGCATTTCCCCTGCCGTTGCTGGTGTACATGGCAGATTCTGGGACAGACAAACCCTGTGCTTCCCAGCTGACCCTTCATACCCGCTTGCCTCCCTTGCACCTTCCAGGGCTATCCAGAAACAGAACAATGCCCTTCTCCTTAGAGCAGCAGTTCTCAACCTGTGGGGCAGACAACCCCTTCACAGGGTTACATACCGGTATCACGAGCATCTAATAGTTACAGTATGATTGATAACAGAGGCAAAATTACAATTATGAAGTAGCAACGAAATAATTTTATGGTTGGAGGTCACAATAACATGAGGAACTGTGTTATAGGGTCGCAACATTAAGAAGGTTGAGAACCACTGCTCAGAAGTTCTAGAGAGGAAGGACTACTTCAGACGACATTAACAAAAAACATGTGCATTTTCTGAGGAATAACTTAACAGCCTTTTTAAAAATCTTATTTACCCTCCCTTCTTCCAACTCCAGAGAGCAGGAGCCATCTGGCATTTTATGATATTGTCTCTGACTTGCATTGCAGAATTTACTGTTTTTTTTTTTTAAGTTTATTTTTTCGTGTGTGTGTGTGTGTGTGTGTGTGTGTGTGTGTGTGTGTGTGCGCGTGTGCGCGCGCGCGCGCGCTTTGCCTGGAATAAGCCGATTAAGCTGATGGCCCTACTGTGAGTCTTGGCTACATGCCAGGCACTCCCCTGGTTCCTGCAGCAAATCCCCAGCAGCTGCTCAGTTTGCTCCAAATAACAAAGAAATGCCCTTTCCTCTATCTTGGAAGCCATTGCTGTGTGATTTGCCCTTTGGGCTTCAACTTTATATAGCGTTTTAGCCCTTCTGTTGCCTCATTATCTCTGCTCTTTTTCTCTGCATTCATTCAAGGCGATAAGATGAGCTGGGTGTGGTGTCACATGCCTATAATCTCAGCACTTGGGGCTTGGAGGCAGAAAGATCTGAAGTTCAAGCTCCTGGTGTGATTGCAGGCCAGCCTGACTACACCAGGCCCTGTCTTTTTAAAATGACAGAAAGATGATAAGGTGCTCCAATGATCCTGCCAGCTAGTTTGAGTTACTAGGAGGTAAAAGTCAGGTCTTGCTGTTCAGGGTGCCTCCAGGCCTAGTGCAGTCTGCACATGCACCCGGTTCCCGACATCACCAGACAAGAGGAGCCTACAGGCTGAGGCGCTATCTCAGCTGTGTGTATGATCAGACTTAAGACTGGCTTGTTGTCTCTGAGACTCAACTCATGATCACATCTTTTCTCAGTGTGGTGACTTATCACAGTCAAAATCTTTTCCTTGAGAGCTGGCAAGATGGTTCGGTGTATAAAGCATTTGCAACCAATCCTGGTGAACTGAGCTTTATCCTTAAGGCTCACACAAGCTGTCCTTTGACCCCCACATGAGACCTGTAGCGTGCACACCCACAGTTACATACACACACTGAATGACTAAGCGAACACAGTCTTTGAAAGTGGCTGACTTGTACGGTACATGTGTTCTTTTCTGACAGCTGTGTTAAACACAAGGATTACCCCTTCCACGCAGAAGTCTGAAGCTTGGGGAGCTTACTCTCCCCCACGAAGCTTGCACCTGTTCTTGCTTCGTCTGTCCCTGCAGCTGTAGTGTGACCTGTGTCCCTCTGCACGGGTGGAACCTTGAAGATCAGACAATGAGGGTTTGTTAGTGTGACGTAGTCTCTGGAGAGCATTATCAGTAGCTGAAGGGTTTTCTTCAGCCTTTCTTGGTCTTTCTTCTTACCCAGGTGAAGTATGTTTAACATTCTCTTTCAAACCAAAGAGAGGCAAGATCTGTAGTCCAAGCAGTGCCACTAACAGTTAAGTTTTGAGTGCTCAAAACTGTAGACCTTTGGGTCAGACTTTGCTTCAAATAAAAATTGCTTTTGTGAATTTGATGGTGTTTCATTTTGATCTTGCTCTGTGAAACTTTAGACCCTTTTTGCCCTGCTCCCAGCCTGCCCTCCCTGAGTATCCCGGCACAGGCTGGTGAGCTGGGGACAAAATGAGGACCCTCACCCTCGCACTTTACCACCCAGTGTTAGGGTGCTGGGTGTCTTTCTGGCTACATTCTGTCTACCTGGTGACATGGTGATCTTAGACAGGGTGTCAGGACCTTGTATGTGGAGACTGAGCAGTCTTGCCAGGTTATCCCCAGGGATTAGAGTGTACAAATTTTCTGGGCGATCGTCACTGCAGCCAGGCCTTTCTGCTAGGGCACAAAGCCCCTGGATGCCATCACATTTTACTTGGGTGATCGATCATCCTCCCTAGGAAGATCAAAAAGAAAATGCGGCTCTACCGGAGGGAAACAAGGCATTGGTGAAGCCCATCACCTAGACAGAAGAAAGGCACGAGGAGCTGACATCAGCTGAATGTGGTGAACTCTCTGAGGTTACTGAGGAGGTTTTGGGGCCCTTGTGCTCTTGCTGGCTTCTATGGTAGCATTTCCTCATCCAGGGTTCAGTTGACCCAAGGCAGAGAGAGACAGGATGCACCATGGGACCTGAGGCTTCAGGTGGCTCTGTTCCTGGCTTCATTTGCAGCATGGTTACAGATCCAGCTGGCCTTGTCCAGGGACTGCTTTACGTGTTTGTTACCGGTATTTATGGCACTCCTTAAAGGAGCTGGGCTCCAGCAGTTGCTAGGCCTCTCCAGAGAAGGAATCGGGCTCTGAACCTCCAAACATGAGCTCCACCTGCACAGCTACTGTGTGACCCTTGGTCTGAGCCCTGTTCCTAGCACCGCAGGGGTCCAGGTCCCCTGCTGGAGTAGGTCTAACTGCCAATGTTACATTACTATCTGTAGTGTAACAGGACAGATTGTTAGCTGGCTAATCCCCACTTCTAACTCCAGGTCGTTAAGAATTGCCCAGACACTGGAAAACTTAGGGACAATCACTAGAAAGAGGTTTCGTTTTCAGACTAAAAGCACTGTCAGTAAATAAAAGAGAAGCTGAACCCCCAGTGTATTTCAAACCCCAAGAGGAGCTTGTTCACTTCTGGCGGGCATAGTCTTCGAGGCCAAGGGTTCTGTAACTACAGCTTCCCTTGTTCAGACTGGAAAATCACTTAACCTATCAGCCTTTGTCTCCCTGGTCTATAAAAATCTTACAGTAGACATAAGGATTGAATGATGTCATGAATATTAAACCCGTCTAAGACATCGGGCACACGGCCGTCAAACATGGCATCCAGGCCAGGGAAAGGGCTTAACAGGTCAAGCAAGGTACTTGCTACCAAGCTTGGTAACTTGAATTTGACCTCTGGGTCATTCGTGGTGGACAAGTTGTCCTCTGACCTCCATCTGCATGCACACAGGCAAAATCTAATAAACATGTCAGCTGTTATTCCTGATATTCATATCATTATCATAACTACGCATGACAAGCAAACCCATGAGTCCCTGCATAGCTATGCCCAGGAAGGGCTCGCTGCTTCTGCAGAAACAGCACCATATCTGTGGTGCTAAGCTCTGTCAAACTCATCCACAGAAAGGGGCAACTCCTGGTAAACTTATTTTTTATCTCTAGAATTTTATTTAATGGCATAAGGAATGAGCACTGAAAAAAACAAGGTTTCCCATGACGGTTTTTTGATTTTTGTTTTTATAAGGGTTGTTTCATAAAAATAGTGGAGGGCAATCATAGGACATGAGAGATAGTAAGAATTATAGAGAACATCTAATCTGGTATTTCTCCAAACCTTTGTTTTCAGTTTTATTTTTGTGGCGGCAGACTTTATTCTGAAAAATTCTGCCTGGACCTTCAGTGTATAAAGTGCAGATAAAGCTAAGCTATTGTGGTTCAAGTCGGGGAGGAACCTGGGCATGGAGCCAGCAGCACCCTTTCCCATGCTTCCCCAGGAAGGCCCTGTAACACGGTTTCGTTTTGTTTCTTTCTTTGGCTTTTCAAGACATGGTTTCTCTGTGTGGCTCTGGAGCCTGTCCTGCAACTAGCTCTTGTAGATGATCAGGCTGGTCTTGAACTCAAAGAGACGCACCTGCCTCTGCCTCGAAAGTGCTGGGATTAAAGGCACATGCCATTAGGGTTTATAACAAACACAAATTTCTTTTCACTGAATTGCTGGTATCTGGAGTTCTAGGAGGATATACACCAGAGTCTGTCATTGGTCATGGATGTCTGAGGCATATGATTGTAAGATTCTTGGCTGGCACTGAATTTCAAGGTGGTCTCAATATGTCAGTACTGGGGACAGGCAAGGCCCTCACTCATTCACTACGTGATCCTTTCCCCAAAGTTACTGGAGTGTCCCCACATCGTGGCTGACTTTCCCTGAATAAGTGACCTCAACATAACACGGAAGCCACAATGCCCTTCATGATGCCACCCAGAGGTCACACAGCACCATCTCCACACAATCTTAAAGGTCAGCAGCTACCAAAACTTAAACCTAAAAAGTACATATTGCTTCGAGGCAATGATACACATGTACTACACAGTATTAAAAAAAAAAAAAAAAAAAAAGTATGTTCAAATTAGAACCAAACAAAAAAGCAAACAAAATCCCTGAGGATCAGGGAGGTGACTGACCAAAGCTCATTAACAGTCTAATGTAAAATGGGCCCAGAATCCGGACCTCCGGATTCTTGTCTACTACATTGCATCATAATATTAGATTAGATTAAAATAAAAATCACAGAGGCTGGAGAGATGGCTCAGCGATTAAGAGCATGTACGGCTCTTTCAGAGTACCTGGGCTCAGTTCCCAGCACCTACATCAGATGGCTCTCAACTGCCTGTAACTGCAGCTCCAGGAGATCTGATGCTGCATCACAGTAGATTACACATGTATACAATGTTATCACAAATCAGTCGAATACAGTGGCGGGTCATGTTGCTGATATGAACTGAATCTGATAGGTTGAGACTCACTGTTAGGGTTGCTATTGCTCTGATGAAACACCATGACCAAAGCAACGCTGGGTGGAAAGGGTGTATTTGGCTTGTGCTTCCACACCACTGTCCATCATGGAAGGAAGTCAGGACAGGGCTCTGGAAACGGGCTGATGCAGAGGCCTGGGAAAGTGCTGCTTACTGGCTTGCTCCTTATGGTGTGCCCAGCCTGCTTCCTTACAGATCCTATGACTGCCACCCAAAGGGTGGCACCACTCACAATGGGCTGGGCCCTTCTCCATCAATCACTAAGAAAATGCCCTTTGTCCTGCCTACAGCCTGATCTTATGGAGGGAGGCATTTCCCCAGTTGAGGCTCCCTCCTCTGAGGACTCTAGCTTGTGTCAAATTGACAAAAAATTATCCAGCACACTCAGCCTATTCTTCCCCCAAACAAAAACCCTATTGATAATAACAACAACAACAAAACAGACCAGCCAGACAACAGCAGGGATACTCTATAAAACACATGGCCAGTTCTCTTCAAATCTGTCAGTCATTAAAATAAGTAACAGCTGAGAACAGCCCCAGGCAAAGTGTTGACTAAATGTAGATGAGGTGCTCAGATGGGAAATGAGCATCAGGTGAAAATTAGGGCAATCTGAATCAACCTAGACCTCAGCTAATGAGTTCATCGATACTGGCTCTCTAGTTAGCTCAAGCCAATGGGCAGTAAAGGAAAGTAGGTGTGAAGTATTTGGCAACTGGCTATACTGTCTTCACATATTTTCTATAAATTCTAAAATAGGATGCTGCATAAGAAAAAAACTTTAAAAACACTTAGAAAGTGGTCATTGTGAACAGAAGATTAGAATACTCATCTGCTTTAAGGGTAGCCATATACATTCCTTACATTAGGCAGATAAAAATTTTCTCAGACTGTAGAACTGAATGGCATCTTTACTAGCCTTATTCTTGGATAACGCATTTCTAAATATAGATAACACGTTTATGTAAGTCAGTACTATGTTAAGCCAAAATGCCTTGACACGCTTCCAAAAATTGATATTACATGCATATTCTCTGGCTACCTTTATGTGAGCCTATAAAGTTGTAGCAAAATTTTCCAGAAACTGTCCTCTATTATCCTAAATGCATTTGGAAATTTTCAAACAAATATACAATCAAGTCAAGAATTAAGGGTTGAAAGGCAGGACATGGTGGTGCTAGCCATTAATCCCAGCACTGAGGCCAGCCTGGACTACAGAGCAAGGTCCAGGAAAGATAGGCCTGTTACACAGAGAAACTCTGTATTGCAAAACAAAAACAAAAACAAAAGAACAAACAAACAAAAAATATTAGAGTTGACAGTAAATACTAGCAATGGCTCCTACTCTTTACTTATGAGCTTAACATATGTTAATTACTAAACCCCCTGATTGTGATATGAAGTTTTTATCCCTTTTGCAGATGAAGCTCTAGGGTCAAGGTAAACCACCAGCCCAAAGTCATATAGCTGCAAAATGGTGGAGCTGAGCTTTCCAGATAGCCTTCTGGCTCCTAAGCTGAGTCTAACTTCCCTAACTACCTCCTAATATAAATTATAAAACATATGCATGAATATAAAGAAATGATCTGTCAGAACCTTTGCTGTGCAGACAATGTGTTAGGGAAACTCCTAGTCTCATATCCATGAAAGAAGCTGAATGGTAGCTTTAAAATCTTCCCATAAGTTGAATCCCTGTGCTATGGATGTATCTCAGTGGTACAGCACTTGCCTAGCACGTGAAAGGTCCTGGGTTTAATCTCCAGCATCCCCCAAAATCCCACAACCAATGGCTTTATAGAAGTACGTAACAACACTTCAAGGCACAAGCTTCAAACAGCCAGTAGTCACATTGCATCCATAGTCAAGCAGATGAGAAATAAACTCATACATGATTGTTTGCTGCAGCTCCATCTCTCTCCTACTACACATGCCAAGATCCCCTGCCTACGAATTGGTGCTGCCCAGAGTGGGATGGGTCTTCCCACAATCACTTAACAATCAAGGCAAGCTCCCACTGTCATGCCTACAGGGCGACCTTATCCAGACTTTTCCAACTAAGGACAGAACTAACAGTTGCACAGAGTAAGAGGGGAGGTTTGTAAACCAAACCCATTTGATACAGCAACACATCTTTCATACTAAAATCAGTGGAACACTTCAAGAAAGGGGGAATAAAAATCACAGACTAATCTCACCAAAGACAAACATTCTGAACAAAAATTTTGATACCCGGCAATGGTGGCACATGCCTTTAATCCTAGCTTTAATCTGGGAGACAGAGGCAGGCTGATCTCTGTGAGTTTAAGGCCAGCTCCAGCCTGGCCTATCCAGTGAGTTCCAGGACAGCAGGGCTACACACAAAAACAAACAAACAAAAAGACACAAAACAATAAAAAAAAAACAAACAGCAACAAAAAGCCAATATTGAATAATGTATAAAATGATGAACACAGTTTTATCTCGGAGATTCATTATTGGTTTACTGCTGCAAAGTAGTGCAAATCTCCAGATGAAAGACACCACACACACATACACACACACACACACACACACACACACACACACACACCAGAAAGATGTCAGATGAAATGAAAATAGTTTTATGATAAAAAAATATTTTTGTAAATAAGGAAAAGGAGAACATGTCTGGCATGGTAAAGAACATTTATGGCATTATCAACATCTGTCTATCATGGGATAGCCTCACTTTGTGCAAACAATAGCCATATGCTTCTGTATTAGTGAATCTAAAGAAAAATAAAATTCTAGGAAAGATAGTAAGTAAAATTAGACATTAAAATTCCATTTATATAAAGGTTGTAAATAGGCAAACTGGATAACAGATTTTGAAACTATTTTTGTTCATAAAACTATATGAAAGAACAAGGTAATACTTTCTTTAACATCCATGCTCAGTCTTGTTACGAGGGAGGATACAAGAACCCTCTGAGGTGGTACTGATTTCTTAACCTGGGTCCTGAAACCATCTGTGATTCTTTTCAATGTTCATGTGGTATGCGTGTGTGTGTGCTCATGCATGTGTGTGTGTGTGTGTGTGTGTGTGTGTGTGTGTGTGTGTGTAGACAGAAGTTATCATCTGGTGTTTTCTTTGAATATTCTCCACATTAGTTTTTGAGATGGGGTCCTCAGAAACCTGGGACTCATTGATTTAGCTAGACTGGCCAGCACTGTGGGCGGGGGCTGCCTGTCAACATCCACACACTACATCCAGTCCTGGGGTTACACGGATGTATTGCTATGTCTTGATTTTGACATGGCTCCTGGGGATCTGAATCTAGTCCCTATGTTTGCACAACAAGCACTTTACCTACTGAACCATTTCTCCATTTGCTTCTTTTTATAATGTTATACAAAGAATCTAGATACTATTATATGTATACTTTATAATAAGTCCTCGGGGCAACCAAGGGCAACAGCAATAGCCTATATTATTTGAGTCTCAGGGCTCTCCCAACCAACAACTCAAAGGGAGGTCAAAGGGAGGGTTCCTAAACTGGCAGGGGGATTTTGTTAGTCTGTGGTCTTGGGGTGAGCACCCTATGTGGCATAACTATTTAAATCATCTATCTATCTATCTATCTATCTATCTATCTATCTATCTATCTATATCCATCCATCATCTAATATATATATGTATGTGTGTGTATGTATATGTATACATACATACATACATACATACATACATACATACATACATACATACGTATATATCTAAAGACAGGGTTTCTCTATGTAGCTTTGGAGCCTGTCCAGGAACTCTGTAGACCAGGCTGGCCTCAAACTCAGAGATCCACCTGCCTCTGTCTCCCGAGTGCTGGGATTAAAGGCGTGAGCTACCACTGCCCTTCTATCTAATGTATTTTAGAGTAAGCTTATAAAATGTTTCCCGTTTTTCAAACATCTTTTGTGTTATTTGTGCCTCTCCCTCTCTGACTATACTACCCTACTTTCCCCTTTCCCAGGTAAAGTCCTTCCCTCATAATCCCCATCCCCGCCCCTTCATGGCACCTTCTATCCTACTCTGCCCCTCTCTAGAACTCACTCTGCCCTTTGCCCCCAAGCTCCTTTTCTATTTTTCTGTCTGCCTCAATCACTTCGGGTTATATATCCAAATCTAAAGATTCAGAGCAAGGAACCGAGTAAGAGAGAACATAAGGTGTTTCTTTCTGGGGGTGGGATGGGGGCCACCTTACTCAGGACAGTAGTAGTCTCTCGTTCCATCCATGTGCCTGCGAATCTCATAATTTCATTTTTCTTTACCAATAAATAGAATCCTATTGTATATATGGACCACCTTTTCTTAGTCTATTCCTGTCTTGAATGCCATTTAAGTTATTCCCATTTCCTAGCTCTTGTTGGCAATGAACACAACTGAGCGAGTATCTCTGTAGTAGGACAGCCAACCCTTTGGTTTCATGCCAAGGAGTGGTGTCACAGGGTCGATGGTAGATCTGCGTTTAGCTTTTGAGGATTCTCTACATGGTCTTCTATAGAGGCTGTGCCTGTTTGCAATCCCACCAACAGTGACTAGGGCTTCCCTTTCCCGACAAGGGGCCAGCGTTTGTTGGTTCTGTTCTTGGTCCTAGCCGTTCTCACTGGAGTCAGATGAAACCTCAGAGCATTGTAATGTGCACTTTCCTAACTGCTAAGGATGCTTAACACTTTCAAAGACATTTCTTGTCTATTTTATTAGCCCATTTTTAATAGTAATTAGCTGTTGCTTGATTTTGCTTGTCCTTATACCAGTCTTATGACATTCATGTTATCTTGAGTCTCGCTTTACAGATGAACTTAGTCTTACAGCTTGTCAACAGTGCCACCTCCTAATCCTGTGGCCTTTCCCTGAATCACACTGAAGCTCGTTATATGACGATTGATGCTTTCTTAACCCTCGACTCAGAAAATTTGGAGAGGCCAGTCGCATGTCACTAAGCAGAAGGAAGAAAGCAAGCAAGTCCTTCTTAACAGAATTGTCTTTTTAAACCCGTTTTCTCTCTGGCTTTTCCTAGTTTGCTCGTTCACAAATGACAAGCATAATTTTCCATAAGGTAGAAGTGACTCCAATGGTATGAGGATGTGAGCGAGGTGGTCAGAGATGAAGCAATAGATTTTGAACTATCAGGGCCCTAATCTTGCAGGTAGCTGGAATTCAGGGAAGGGAAGGCCAACCTTGGGGCCCTGCCCAGGGGTCAGATAAGTTTTGATGAATTTGGACTATAAGTAAAAAGGGATCAGAGAATGAGACCCACACCACAGGAATAGAATAGACCTCCATCTGTCCTTGATTCCCACAGGAGAGGCACAGGGGCCTGTACAGTACAGTGGAGAGGTCCTGGGCAGGAGCATAGGATGAGGTCGGAAATGGGGTGGATGTCCAGATTATAGGGTGGCTGCAAGGCCACTTCACTGTGTAGTCCTTTGGCAATGGCTTATTGGCCTGGACCTGGGCAAACAAGAGAAATAGGTGGCTTCCCTCCCAGTTAGCATGACTCAGCAGGTTTGGAACGCTGGTCTTTGTAAAGATTATCAATGGTGCAAGACTCTGTAGAGGAGAGGTTAAATGGGTATGTGAAGGGCAGCCAGCTGGTCTAGTCTAGGTAAGCCTTGAGCTTAGCCTACAGGCTTTAGCTCAGAAGAATTCTTTTTTCCATAGGTCACTGCTACCGGAAGAGTTGAGTGCTGAGACTAGAATCACCCAGGAGAAAGGCTTCGTGTACGTGTGTATGTGTGTGTGTGTGTGTGTGGTTGCCTTGTTTATTAAATGATGTAGGAAGCCCTACTCACTGTGGGTAGCACCATTCCCTGCAGGGGATCCCGGGCTGTGAAAGTGTAGAGAGGCTGAGCAGCAGGTGGCATGCATGCAAGCATTCACTGGGCCCTTCTGACTGTGGATGCAATGCAGCCATAAGATCCTGTTCCAAGGTGATAAGCTATAACCCAGAACTGTGAGCTATAGCAAATCCTTTCCTCCTTAGGTTGCAGTATTTTGTCACAGCAACAGGAAAAGAAACTAAGACACTTGCCTATACTGCTGTTCTCTTGGTCTGGACTTCGTTTTGGACACTCCCAGTGGTCAGCTGTGCGCTGTCTGTGGGGAGCCACAAGGAAGCCTGAAGTCTCCTCTCTGGACTGGGGGAGGGGACAGTAAGGAAAATGGGATGTGTGTGTGTGTGTGTGTGTGTGTGTGTGTGTGTGTGTGTGTTCTCCCCTCCCATCCCCACCTCACCAGACCTAAAGTCCTTCTTGGCCACTTCAATTACACACCGTCTCATTAAGGGCATTCTGATTCTTTTTGTTTTCTTTCTGTTTTGAAACTGATTCTCTGTGTGTGGCCCTGACAGTTGTGAACTGGCTGTATAAATGAGGCTGGCCTGAAACTCAGAGACTCACCTGTCTCTGCCTCCCGAGTGCTGGGATTACAGGTGTGCACCACCACACCCAGCAGTGGTCACAGATATCTTGGGAGAGTCAATTCTGCTTCTCTTCTTTGACAGCGTGGATCCCGGGGATTGAACTCAGGTCATCAGGCTTGGAGGCAAATACCTTTACCACCGAGCCATCATGCTGGGCTCAGATTCTGATTGTTGTCAAAAAGTTTAAGAAAAAAGAAAAAAAAATCTTCCACAAAGAGCAAAAGTGGATGTCTTAGGACTCTGCTTCCTTCCTGCATTGGGTAATATCCAGTAAGTGTTGCATATTACGGGCCTAGTTATGTGGTCAGCTTTCTTCTGCTTGCTCAGGGCCATAGGAAAAAAATTACTGTCTCTAGCAGGCAGATTTAGCACTGGTTCCTTAGGAATTGTTCGGGAGATGGCGGCACTTTCCTTTGGAAACAGTTCTATGAAGATGATGAAGTTGCCTATTTCATGCCCGGCTTTCCTACACTCTGTTTAAGAGCATCTCACTTCCTGGATTGCTCTGGAGAAAGGTAAAAGAGACAGGCTGGGCTCTCCGTGTCTATGACTTCTTACCTTTCTCCCTTACAGTAGATTTGTACCTCCCAGTGGAATTCTTTGTGTGCCTGTAGGGGACTGGTTCAAAACCTCCGCAGACTCTTGTCTTCGGGCAGTAACTGATAAATGGCAACAGAGGGCAGGAGAACTTGATGGTGTCAAGACAGCATTCCCACTATTGACCTCTGATGGACTTCAGGACTATGTGCAAAGGGGAGGTGATATTCCTGATAACAAGAAGGCAGGTGAAGAAATAGACAACAGGAAGGGCTTAGAGAAGAAACACGTGGCCTCCACCATGTACCACTGAAGTTTCCCTTAGCCCAGCATCGACTCTTCCCATTTGCAGGGTGAGATTCCTCCTGGATAGGGTAGAATACACAACCTGCCGGTTCCCATCTTCTCCCTGGCCTGCCTGTTTGATCAGAGCTCACCAGGCAATGCCTCTCTCTATGCTCTAATTGGCCTTAACTCAAGTGCCAGGGCTAGGTGCCCTTTAGAAGACTGTAAATTCAAGCCAAGCAGAGGCAGAGGGGAGCCTTGCTCCTCCGGTTCATGCGATGATGTAAACCAAAAGAAGTTTCCAGCCATACACCCCACTTCCTAGCCTCCTAAGCTTATAGCATGGTGTATGCCTCCCTCTTCTGGCTAACTGTGGAGCAACACTGTTCTCTTAGTGATTGTGGACAGGGAGAGATCCTTCCCAGTAACACCACTGCTCAAGCCATTAACAGAAATATGTGATCCCTAAGGCATATGCTGCACGGGTCACCCCTGATAGACATATGCCAGGCCGATCATGCCTTGCCATTCCCATCAGTCCACATGCTAATGACCCCAAACGTCATCTCCCCCTTCATTCATTTCTTGTGCCCAGAAGCCAAGTACATGACCATTCTAGTCCCCTTTCCTTTGATTCCCGGGCACTTTGCCTTCCTTCTGCTTGGCTTACACTCGTGCCGTGGTTTTGAAACTGGATAGAATGCAATAAGTCTGTCAACACTGGATGGAGGAAAAAGAGATTTGATGCTGAATGTAAAAAAAAAGAAAGAAAGGAAGGAAGGAAGAAAGGAAAAGATCGTGTGACCTTTTCGCTAATGAAGTCACAGTCGCTAACAACCCTGTTATATGATCTTTACTCTAGGGCATCCCTGAAGAATCCTGTAAGATAAAAGTCTGTAATCTTTTGGGCATTCCCTCTTCTGGTGCCTGTTCTGTCACTAAGTCTTCTATCCACGCCCTACCTCTTCAGAGATGCCCAGGTCACTCACTCACACACACACACACACACACACACGCACGCACGCACGCACGCACGCATGCACGCACGCACGCGCGCGCGCGCGCACACACACACACACACACACACACACACACACACACCACCGTGTGTCTGCTGTTCCCATTTTCTCTTGCCAGCCTTACATACTCTGGGGTTCTCATGGGTTCTGATAGTTCCTCCCTCTTCACTGGGCTCTTTGCCTTACTCCTGGGGTCCCCCTTCCTTTCTGAGTTCCTACCCATACTGGAGCTTCTACTCCACCTTGTAAGACTCTGAATTCCACAAGACACTCATACATTGTTCCGTGGACCCAAATTCCCACCACTGGGTTAGGGGATCACTTTTGGATTTGGATCAGACCCCCTGAAATCTCAGCTATGGTCTGAGTTCACCCATTTCCAAAATGGAAAACTGAGGCTCATAAAAAAAAAAAAAACTTTACCTGTGGGCTCTCCCTTTTGCTGGGTGCATTTGATTACAAAATAGCCCCCCCCCTCCTCCAATGGCATCATTGTCACCTACCCAAGGGTTCCCAGTCTCTGTCTCCTTCACAGTCTTACCTGTTTAGAGGAGTGTGGTAGTTTAAATGACAGTCGCCCTCCATAGGTTCAGGCTTGTGAACACTTGGTCCCCAGCTGGTGATACTCTTTGGGAGTCACAGGAGCTGCAGCCTTGCTGGAGGTAGGCTTTGAGAGTTTGTGGACTCCATTTTACTCTCTGCATATCCTTGTGGTTCAAGATGTGAGCGCTCAGCTTCCTGTTCAACTGCCACTTGGCTCCATGCTTTGCAGCCATGATGGCTCTTACCCTTCTAGAACTGTAATAAACTCCTTTCGTGTGTTTGTTGGTCATGTGCTTTTTGTCGTGGTGTTTTATCACAGCAGCCGAGAAGTAGCTAATATAAGGGTGAGAGCAGACTTTAACAAAACCATCCTGTTTTGTAACACCTTTATCTTTTGGCCACAATAGCCTTGATTTAAAAAATAAAAAGAAAAAGCAACCATATGAAGGAGTGAAGGAGAGAAAGAGTTGTTTCTACGTGTGCTGCTGTTACAAATCCCTTAAAGTATCACTGATGCCCATCATTGCTTTGAATTACAATGGTTATTAAGCTTGTCACCAGACCTGCTATTTTGATCAATTATAAAAGCATATTTATTACTGCACTGTGTATTTATATCAAGATTTTAGTAACAAACTTTCAAAATGATGTAATTCCTTTGTAATTGTGTGCTTTTAATTTTACACACTTAAGATATTATTCTTGGTTGGGCAGTGGTGGCACACACCTTTAATTCCAGCACCCAGGAAGCAGAGGCAGACAAATCTCTGTGAGTTCAAGACCAGCCTGGTCTACAGAGTGAGTTCCAGGACAGCCAGGGCTACACAGAGAAACCCTGTTTCAAAAAACAAACCAACAACAATTATTCTTAGTCTCCATAGGATTTCTCGGATGATTAAAGGGGAGACCTCACATAAAAACACATCAAAGCCACTGTCCTCAGAGGCTGTGGGCCTTTGGCCAAGCTCCCATAATGTAGCAGTAACCACAGGCAGAGAGGGTTGTTGCTCTCCAAATAGACTGGCCACATGGCTGGCTTATCTTTGCAGTGAGGGCATTTTGAACTAAGAAAGGAGGGCACCAACAATAATTGTTCGAGATAGCAGGAGTGAACAGGGACCTCTGGCCATCCCACTCAGCTAGCATGCATTCTAAAACTCAGGAAGCACATATAGAATGCAGGAGGTCAAAGGTGACCTACAAGGACCCAAATTAAACCTCACCCCACCTAAATACACAAAGGTTGAGCTAGATCATCCCCTAGAACCCAAGCATAGCGACAGATCTAGGTTGGAAACATCAGTTCAGAAGAAATGATCATAGCATAGGATCACAAGTACAGGAATACCACTCGCTGTGGGTCAGGCTGTGTCTCACAATGACCCCAGGAGGCCAAGGGTAGGATTGTCCCCTCTTCACAAGTGAGAAAGAGACCATATGCCCAGCTGCGGGCCTGAGTCCCCATCTCTACTCTACCTTTGAATTGTCATGATCTGACCAGAATCCAGGAGAATCACGGATGGAATACAAAACCCCAGTCTTAGCCTCAGTAGGGACTTTCTTCATCCGAGATGACAGAGTGGAAGAGGTACTGTGAACGGTTCCCACAGAGCAGTCCGAGCATCCCCTTACCGTGCTGTGAGCAGCTCTGCCTCCAGGATTCAGCCCCCTTCCTTCAGCTGCCTTTGGTTCCCATGGCAGAGGCACAGGGACCAGTGGCTTAGGTTCAAAGTCCAGACACCGATTAGCCTGTTGACCTTGGACAAGTCACAGAGCCTTTGCCCTGCAATTTTCTCGTCTATGAAGTGAGAATAATGGTCACTGTCATATCAGCACTCTCTGCTGTGATGACTTTGTGCCAGAACTCAACTCTGGTGCCTTTTCCGTGGGTCCTGAGATTTACAACCTGGCTTCCTCCCCAGCTCCCGCTGTAGTCATCTCTGGGTTGTTGCAATATTTGCTTACTCAGCATTTGCGCTACCAACCATTTTGCTGATGCCACAGAGACTGATGACTGGAAGTGCAGAGTGGGACGCTGGCTCTCACAATCCCCACAGGCTCTATTCACTGGCTCCATAATAACATTTGCGCCACAGCTCTTCGTTTGCATTTTGCTGAGCTGATCTGAATTTCTAGCTCAAGGGGTATTGGGAGAGCGTTGAGGGGACGCATTGCTAAGAACTGAGTTGACAAAACACAGGGCGGATCATTTATCACCTTGGTAGAAACAAGATGAATTTTTGCTTTCAATGGAAATAAGACATTAGAAGGGATGACTGGGTTTGCTTCATGAAAAAATTGAAGCAATGCAAAAGAGAGATAATTCAATATAAAAAGGGAAGTCGCAGGCTGTAAAAACATTTGCATCAAAATGGAAAAGTGGACTATTTTGGGTCTTGGCTCTAAGATGACCAAAAAATAAAATAAAGTAGCAATGGTAGCGCCAAAAGGGCCGCGGCCATGTGCGGCCAATTCGCTGCATGAACTGTGCCCGTGTGCGCCCAAGGACAAAGCCATTTAGAAGTTTGCCATTTGGAACATTGCAGAGGCCGCTGCTATCAGGGACATAATCTGAGGCAAATGTCTTCGACTCTATGTCAAGCTGTGTCACTGTGTGAGCTGCGCTGTTCATAGCAAAGCAGTCAGGAGTTGACCTAGAGAAACCCAGGAGGATGGAACACCCCACCATGATTTAGGTCTGCTGGTGCTGAACCACAACCCCCACCAAAGGACAGAAGAAAAAACATCCTGGAAAACTAAAATGGAAGTTATAATTTTTTTATCACACGAGGAAAAGGGCAATAAATGCCAGTTAGAGAGCTGATATTTTAAACCTTTCAAAACATTTTAGTATGTGCATGCACAGTTTGCAGGGGTCAGTTCTCTCCTTCCACTGTGAGGGTCCCAGGGGTGGAACTCAGGTTGTCAAGTTTGGTGGTAAAGTGTTTTTACCCATGGAGCCATCGTGCCAGCCTAAGGCTGATGCTTTAAACATAGTTTTGTTGTGCTAAGAATATTTTTTCTAGCCAGGAAGTGGTGGTGCATACCTTTAATCCCAGCACTTGGGAGGCAGGGACAGCTGGATCTCTATGAGTTCATAGCCAGTCTGGTCTACAGAGTGAGTTCCAGGATAGCCAGGACTGCTACACAGAGAAACCCTGTCTTGAAACATCTCCCTGCCCAAAGAATATTTTTAAAAGATTTATTTTTACTATCTTTAATTACATGTATTGTGATTCTGCGTGTCAGTCTATGCCTGTGAGTATGGGGACACAAACAAGGAGGCCAGCCCACTCCTGTCCCCTGGGGCTGGAGTTACAGGCAGTTCACACACACACACACACACACACACACACACACACCCCTACTTTAGTATTTCTATGCTATACTATACTAATCTTCTCTGTAATACTAGTTGGGAAGCACTTAATCCATTCCATAGTCTCCTAATTAGAAGGGAGATATGTTCACCACAATAATGCACAGCCTAATAACTGATTGTGACTTGCAGCTTAAAAATAAAAAAAAGGGGGGCATTTACTATTTATTTTTAGACTGGGTTTCACTGTGTAGATCAGTTTAGCCTTGAACTCAAAGAGATCTCCCTGCCTCTGACTAAGTACCGGTATTAAAGGCATGTGCCACCATGTCTGGCTAAAAGCAATGATTTTAAAGGGTTCTGAAAATATATTATTAGATATAGATAGAATACACGCAGACACTTCAGATAGGGTGGAAAGCAACTCCAAAAAAATAAATATGGTCCTTTGTAAACAATGATAAAATACAATTTCTGTTGATTAAATTAGCAATACAGATGAGGGTGTCTAACACTAGTGACAATATTGTAGAGGTGTGGCACTAATGCAGGTATGGGTGTGTGCATGCGTGCGTGCATGCGTGTGTGTGTGTGTGTGTGTGTGTGTGTGTGTGTGTGTGCATGAGCTGTACTTCAATTCAGAACAAATTTGAATGATTTGATATACTGATATTGCCATGCTTAATTGATGGCAGAATCTATTGGTATATTTGATAAGTAGTAATTGGTGCTCCATTTGGGATGCCATGCAAACGTTTATACCCAAATGTAATTCTACTTCTGGGAATTTGTCCCAGTGAAGCAATCCAGTAAAAGAGAATCATCTCTACACACAACTTTTTTTCTATCGGCAGTTAAATACTGAGAGATGAGAAGTCTTCTAAATAGCCAAGAATAGCGCAATATTTAAATAAACACACTATATCAACTCAAAATATTTTGTTACACAATTGAGGAATTAAGACGACTACCCAGCAACATGAGGAAATGTTTGTGCTAATCAATGCAAAAGTTATGAAAGCAAAACCCTGTGTGTGCACCAGCTACCATGGCTGTTTAAGAAATGATCTTAAAACTTGGTGGCATGAAACAGCCGTTTACTGCAGGTCAGGGATTCCAGCAGAGTAAGCGGTTCGATAGGCTTGTCTGGGACTGTGAAGCTTAGCTAGCCCAGAACTACTGGAAGCTTCAGCGGGGACCTGTTCCCTGTTTGTGACACTGATCTCAGCTGAGACCTTGGCTGACTGTTGGCCAGGGGACTGTAAGAGGCTAGGGCTTTCTCAGGACTTCAGGGCTGGGCTCCAAGGGCAGAAGTCTCAAGAGAGCCAGGCAGAAACTGATTAAGCTAGTGTAACCCAGTCTTGACAGTTATACAGGCTTTTCACCTCTCTTCAGGGGAAATCGCCTAGATCATCCGGTGGCTAAGGTGAATGAAAAGTACCACTACTCTATGCTGGAGAGTGACAGGCTTCCGGAAGAGCGTGCCGGGCAGGTGGCTTGTGGCCATTTTCAGAATATAAAATATAATGCAATATGTGTCAATTGCAGCCACTTAAAAGTCACAAAAGTATTAGACCTAGGGCTGTGGAAAATGAATATCTTATTTTTTTTTAATTGTCACTGTTTTGAACATAATTTTTTGGTCAGTGAGTAGAAATATAGTACTAAAATTGGATCAACAAGAAATTATGCTGACAAAGCTTCGGGAATTAGGCGTAACGTGACTCCAACTTCCCTTTGACCTTCGTTTATAAAGTCACATTTTTCTTACTTCGGGATGACAGTGTTTTTAATCTATTGCACCCATTTATGAAAGGTAGGGCAAGATGAGCCCAGGCCCCTAGTTGTCAATCAAAAGGTTCTTAATCCATCTCTGTCACCCCTTTCTCTGGTAACATGAGATTGTATTGTTGTTGTTTTCCTAAACCTATCCCCTGGCGTCCTGAACCACATCTCCAGTCTTGCTCCTGGAGTTCCTGCTCCTTGACTTTTGCCCTGCCCCCACAATCCCTAGCTAAGTCAAAAATCCCCGCACCAACCCCCTCCATCTTCTACTCTTACCAAGGCAGATCCACCATGAAACTCAAAGGACTACCTCTCACATATGCAATGTTAAAAGTAAAATTTTACATAAGGGAGCTGGAGAGATGGCGCCACAGTTAAGAACATTGGCTGCTCTTCCAGAGGACCTGGGTTCAATTCCCAGCACCTGTGTGGTGACTCACAACATCTGCTGCTCTGGCTCCAGGGGCTCCAATGGCCTCTTCTGAGCTGCATGGGTATCAGGCATGCATGTTGTACACAGACATGCATGCGAACAAAACAGATATGCATTAAGTCTAAATTAAATTAATAAAGCCTACAGTCTGTAGAGTTTAATCAGGTTGGATAACATTGAAAGTTCCTTAGACATATGAGTCTTTCTTAGATTGAAATGTTCAGCCTCTTCAGATAGCAAAGCTTGGCTCCCCTGGAAGAGGCTCCTAGTCTTGAGTATCATAGATGAGCCCTCTGGAGGCCTTGCTCTCCAGACTGAAGGAATTTCTCAGCCTCCTCACTGTCATTTTATAGACCTTGTCCATAAACCTATATCTGTCTAGCCTGGGCTCAGACAGGCTTTTGTGGGCCAAGTGAGACTCTTAGCTGATCGAGCCCCATCTTGAGTGTCACTAACAGAAGAATTCTCTGCCTCTTGTGCCCCATCCTCCAAGTTCCCTTTCTGTCTTAAAGGGGCCGGGCCTTATTCTACTTCCCTGGGAATGCAAGTGCCTAAAAAGACCCCTGTCTTCCACAGAACCCTCCACAAGGTTAACTAACTGACTCAGGGATTGCGGGAGGACCGAATGCTGTGGGTCCAGAATGCAATCACAGATTATCTTGGGGCTGCCTTTAGCTGCTATAATAGACACCTTGTGTCTACCCTAACATCCTTGAGACCAACAGATAACCAACAGGCTCAACTTTTTGGAAAGTTTCCACCAGCCAAAAGGCTAAGAGTATAATCAGACAGCATCTGAGGCATAGCAGACATTTCTTCCCCATTTTCTTTAGCCCACGCTCCTAGTGTTTCCACCAGGGTATTTGAAAAGTACCTTAAGTTAAGACTATTTTTTGTCCTGTTGCCGTAAGGACTTCATGAAAACTACATCGGAGCGTTGAATCTGGGAGTATCCTACAGCTGTGCTCCGAGGTTGTGGTCACTCTTATTCGGCTCCAGAATAAACTGTCTCCTATCCCGTTTGGATTGTGTTTTCACGTTGACCTCCCTCGCGCCTGATTACACTCTTCTCCTTCTCACTTCAGCCTTAAGGACACTAGAGGGCCTTGCTTTTCTTGAGCAACTGATGGACAGAAAGGCAATGGAGTTTAGCAAATTATCTCTCAGGATCGTGTCTTAGCCAGAAGAGTATTGTCCACTCATTCTTTAAATGTCAAAAGTGAATATCAACTTGGCCTTTTACTAAGCAATTCTCCAGTAACAAGCCCCAGTCTCTTCCCAGACATTTGGCTTCTAGGGCAGCCTGTGTGTAAAGGTCATATACTGAAGAAGACACAAGAAAAATTGCATACAAGTACAAATTATCCCCCTATATATTTTCTCATGGTTCTGTCTGCCCAGCCAAAACTGCTTTTCATGCTCTAGCTTTTCATATCAAATTGCCTAGGACAGACCTCCAAACATCTCTAACACCACACATTATCTTCTCTAGCTCTGTTTTTCCCCATCTTCCCAGCATCAAAGATTTACTGGGGGAAAACACACACACACACACACACACACACACACACACACACACACAGAGGAAGGTGGCTTCATCTGCTGCAGCGAGAATCAGGAAAGAACAGAGCTGTAGGCAGGCTTTCTATAGGGTTTCTTGGGTGGCGTGTGTGTGTGTGTGTGTGTGTGTGTGTGTGTGTGTGTGTGTGTGTGTGTAGTTTTCCAAGGTGGCCTGGTGATGGGAGATGTCCAGCTTGGGATTTGTGGGATTTTGTGGCCCGATCTTGGGCTTTTTACTCTATAGGGTAGAGTTTGGCTGCCTGGGACTTGAGGTGGGGGTTAAGGGACTGGGGTTATGATTGGCAGAGTGTTCTCTGGGCAGAACCCATGGTTGGAGGTCCGCAGGAGAGAAGCTTACAGAAAGAATTCTGGTTTCTGTGATTCACCTTATAGGTACGAGAGGTCTGGTGACGAAACTAGAGAGAAACTTCCTTTCTGAGCCTTCACACTCCTGATGGAATCTTAGGCTACCTTTTGCTGGTAGAGCCTTGGGGAAGAGACTTAACCTCTCTGTCCTCCAGTGCCAGCATGTAAAAGAAGGAAGCAAAAGTATCTGTACAAAAAACGGTTATTATGAGGACCGATTCAGCCCTCGAGCTGCCTAGCACACTGCCCGACAGGGAGCAAGAGGTAGGCGTGGCTCCACTTTGAGAGCATCAGGTAGGCTAACGGCTTCTCCTCGGTCCATTTCACTACAGCCATTCTCTGCCCTTCTCCTGCTCCTCTACAGTAATGGTGGAGGAATACAGCGAGGTGGTCACTCCAGGACCAAACTCTCCTGCAGATGGCCGTGGCAGAGGCAGTGGACCTCACTGTGTGTGTCCTCCAGGTCACAGCTTGACTCATGGTCCCTTTGACCTAAAGCCCTGCCCCTCCTCTGTCTCCCATCTGAGGATGCCCCTTCGTTCTGCCTGCTATGATTTGAATAGGCAACCCCACCACACTCACAACAGGCTCGGAGCTGGGAGCTTGGCTGACAGCTGGTGAACTGTGGGAAGTGACTGGATTCACAGGCCTCTGCTCTAATCAGTGGATGAATCCTTTGATGATTGCTAACATGGCGGTGGGCGTCATTTGGAAGTGTGAAAATGGAGGATGCGGGGTCCCTCTGGAGGAAGTACTCACTGGGCACAAGCCCTGGAAAGATGCATTTTGTTCCGTCCTGTCTGCCGTAAGCCACTATGCGATGGCACAAGAATACCACATGACATTCAGCCTCATCTCAGGCCCGTAGCCATGAAGCCAGCGGACCACAGTGAAACCTCTGAAACCATGCACCAAAATAAGTCTTCCTTCTTTTATGTTCTTTTTGCCCAGTATTTTGTCTTAGTAACAGAAAGTCTGACTGATACCCTGTTGTCTCAGAGCTCAGGCCTCAGGAGCACGTTCTCTGGGCTTGGAGTGCTCATGGGATCATTTTTAAAACATAAAGAATGTCACCAACATCCTGGGCACTGGCTAAAGCTCAGGAAGAGCCTCAGAGGAGGCATAGCAGGATAGAGGAAGCTCTGTACTGATAGAAGGTGTGGCATTAACTGTTTTACAAACCGAGGACCTGAGGTAAGCTCCAGGGCAGTGCTAAGGGGAGCTAGGAGAACTGATTTGTTCCAGTTGTTTCTTTGACCTTTGACCCAGAGGAACCACATCTCCTGCTAGGCCGTCTTGGTCTATCCCAGAGGCAGGTCCTGCTCAGCTCCGTTGGGCCAAATCTCTTGAAGCAAGCAAGTCTGTGAACAGCAGCTGCCTACAGTCATGGACCACCACAGGGGGATAGGCCTCCTTCGCGGGGCTGCTCCTACAGCGGCCTGTCAGAGCCGGGTCTCACCAGTTCCCATGTTTCCCTCTGATGTCTTGGCTCTGCCGAGCCTGTCCAGGCCTGTTGTTTTAAAGAAAGGGCATCTCCAAAAGACATTCTTATAACTATGATCTATGGGAGTTGGCTAACCCTCATTTGTTTGCTTTTTTTTTTTTTTTTTTTTTTTTGTCATGAACAATCCCATCTTAAACCAATCCCAAGCAATATTAATGACCTAAGGCGTGAAAATGAAGTAGGCACTGGGCTATCTCAACGAGGTACATTTGAATAGGGCCCGACACTCCTGGGGGAAGACAAACCTCACTGCTCCTGACTCTGTCCCTAGCCCTGCTCTGAAGACTCTCGGATGCCTGGACCAGCAGCCTCTTCTGGACATCACTCCTCACTCTGAGGGGACCTGTGTGCCACCATCTGTCCAGTTGAGCCCTGTTCCTGTCTTATGAATCTATTTGAATCCACCAAGTAGATGAGGGAGAAAAAGGAAACCCCACATAATCTAAGCAATGCCGAGGGAAAAGAGGATCCAAACCCCCACTACAGTTCAAGTACAAAGGGGAAAAAGAGGTCTTGAAGACTAGGTGGCCTTAGATAGAGTCCAGTTAAGAAAAGGGCTCTGGAAGAAACCACAGGACATTTTGTGTTTGACTTACTGGGCTCAACCCAACCAAGGGTACAGGGGGACACTCAATAGCTTGGGCCCAGTTTTTCTGGGATACCAATACTGAAAAAAAGAAAAAATGGTGTGTGTGTGTGTGTGTGTGTGTGTGTGTGTGAGAGAGAGAGAGAGAGACAGAGACAGAGAGAGACAGAGACAGAGAGAGACAGAGAGAGATAAAAAAAGCTGGCCTCTGAGCCTCCGAGTAGCAGTTTCACAGAAAAAGTGAACACACTCACCCCATCTCCACAGGGCTAATGCTGCCTGGATGACCTATGAGGTTTGTCCTGAGATCTTTGGGCAGAGGCCTTGGTGATTATGGTGTCTCATCCGGCCCAGGCCTGCTAAGGCTTGAGAAGTGCAGTTAGTAAGTGACTTCCAGGACTGAGTCACCATTACCAGAGATAACAGGGCAAAAGAGATTCATGTGAATCTGGGAACTTCATGAAAACTGGAGCCCCTCCTGCAGGTTGAACAGGTCTGGGCTCAGAGGCCTGAGGTTATAATGTCAGTAAAGTCTTAGCTGCTCTATAATTCCTGCCTGACAAAAACTCAGGCCTTGGGGTGGCCTTCCAGATTTATGCTTGTTAGAGCCAGCCAGCTCTGAGACTTCTAGGTCCTGTCTCTTCTGGACCAGCCCCATCCAAAACTCATTAGCCAACACACCACCTACAATTTCCTCAAGGATGCCAGTGAGCACACAAAGGCAAGATGCTGTGGGCTGCCTCGACTTGCCTCCCAGAAGCCTGGCTCAGTTGGCCAAGTTATGAGTAGGCCTGACCCTCTAACCCAAGAGAGTCTGCTCAGAAGCTCCAGTCCATGAAAAGCCACCGGAAGGCTTATCTGGCCTGGTTTCTAAGATGCCTTGTGCCTAGGGCCAGTCAAGAGGCCACACACAAGTGCCTACCAGCCCAGCATCATGGGTGCAAGAGACTCTAAATGTCTTCATTGGAAGGAAAATGGGCAGGCGGGAAAAGCTGGACCAGAGGTAGCCATGATGTTGGCGAGCTCTGTCCCTCTACGATTCTAAAACCTACTTGGCTAGTATCAACAGCAAAAGCTGTGCAGACACCCTCTGGAAAAGACACCCTTCAAGACTCATCTCTGACAGCCCAAGCCTTGAAGGGAAGGTCTAGGGCTGGATTCTTTTCCTGGCCCAAAGGTGTCAGGGGAAAGACAGAGGAGGGGTCATCATCAACTGCGACCCTACTAGGCTTTCCCTCTAACTTGGCTCTGCGCTTCCCTCCCCGTGGAGATATACACTCTGCTGGACATGGGAAATTTTCTAAGGACCTTGTGCTTATTTGTCACCCACTTTGGGTCCTGAGGAAAAATCCTCATGGAAACTTCCATCTCAGCCCCAGCTCAACAAAAGGGAAAGGGGATTTTTCCACAGAGGCTCTCAGTTGTTGGAGGAAGGGGTTCAGAGCCCTGCCAGGCACTGCCTCAAAAAGCCAGGAGCTGTGGAAAGACGTTCTGGGAGGCCTGGAGTAAGAGCCACTGGGATCCCTCTCTCCTTGCCCACTTTCCTTCACTTTGGACAAGGGTGGACTTCCTCTCCTCCCTGTCTTGCTCGTCTTCTAGAACGGGGTGGCTGAGTTTCACTGGAGCGCTGATCATCTAATAGGTTGGGTCAGGGGATAGAGAAACACATGGTTACAATTCTAATTCCAAAGGGAAAACTTTCTATTAAGACTAAGTATAGGGACTTCTAGAACATTCTTTCACCCCCCTCCATCCCTAAGAGCCCCCTTTCAATTCTCGATTTGTTAAATATTCACTTGCTTTTATAGGATGAAATGTAATTCTCCTATGGTAAAATTTGCCATTTAAAAATAACATTCATGCTACCCTTTCTCCTTGTGACTTCCTATCCCACAGAAATCTCCCTTGAGAGATGGGAAAGGACTTGGCTGGAACTTTCCCTGACGTGTTTCCTAAGCAATTCAAGGCTGAGGTCCCCAGGGCTTCTCCAGCCTGCTGGCACAGATGCTCCCCTCTGTGGAATTTCCAGGATATTCTATCCATGCTGCTGGACTCCTGCCATGAGTGGACACTTGGGCTCCCAGGAAAGTTTTCCATGCATTAGAGCCTCTTCTGCCATTCAGAAGGCCTTAAGAGCCTTTGCACAATGGGGAGGCCCGATCTTGAGGATGAGATGGCTGGGCCAATGCTGGAACAGGAACATGGGCAGAGACTTCAGGTTCATATGTCTCAAGTCCTTCCTCCTACAGATGAGGAAACCAAAGCCCAGAGACTCCAAAGCTGGACAACCTAGTAATGGCATCATGAAGCCAGGCCTTGGACACAGCCTTCTCTCCATCTGATCCTTTCAACAATCAATATTAAGTGAATACACTTCCCCTGGGTCCAGGACTGTACTGGCTGGGCGGTACTGTAGCTGCAAGGGCACTCAGAGAGGCCAGGGCAAGCCTGAACCAAAACAGAGCACAGGCCAGGTCTCAAGCAAGGCCGAAGCTCAGTTGTCACCCAGTGGTAGCCTGAGAACCCAGAAATGAGTGCTATGCTCATCAACCCCATCAATGGCCTCTTCCCCAAGATTTCTCATGGCTTCTATCTTTAGCCTCAGGTTAATGGCAGAATAATTACTGGCTCAGGATGATGGGACACCAGAATTAGTCCCACCAGCTCATGAGAGCTGATTGTGGGAAACCTGCAAAAAGCCCGATTTGCTTTAAAATATTAAAACTCATTCATTTTAAAATTCAACACTATATTCAAATAGTCAATACATACTCAAAAATACCACTTCCTAATGATTTTCTTATATGCCACTATTATCTATGGTTTAGGGGTTATTAGAGGTTGTATCTGATTAGGAAATACTCATATTCAGGATGCCACATTGTGTCTTGAGATAGGCCGCTGAGGGAGTATCTGATCATAGGAAGAGTCAGATGTCACCAATGGAAAACATGATTTGTTTCTCCATTTCCCATGCACCAGCAGGTCCACACTGGACACCACGACTCCACCTGAGCAGTGTGCAGGGCACCCTGAGGTTCCCACTCCATTGTGGCTCCTCACCTGCCACACTTGACAGGAAATGACTGCGATCACGCGGGGCTGTGACCCGCTCCCAGGAAGGGGCCGAAGGGAGCCCATTAGAAGGAAGGCACAGGGCACATTAGTAATACTAAAAGCAGCATTGGTGGCGATGAGATGATGCGAAACCAATGCACATAGACAAATTAAGCAAGGGAGACACGTACACATTTACTCATCTTCCACTCACTGCGGTCATCAAATATGCGAGTGTAGTCTGCCTGGCACCCCGCTGGCCTGGGAAGAAAGCAAACACCAGGGACAGGCATCCCCTGTACCTTCTCTGGGGATGAGTGGAGCCCACTTGGGCCAAGGGGTCTTACTTGTGAAGTCACATGACTCAGTTCAACTCTCAAGGGCTGGAATCACAAGGCCACATCTGGGTATAATTCATATTCATAATGGTCCCTCCAGCTTTAAGTGACTGTGAAGGGTCTTTTCCTGCCACCTCAAGCCTCTCTTCCCCTTCAGGGTTCCACCTTAAACTCCCTTCTCTTCAGAATTCTGCCTGGTTTAGACATGGTCACTCCTCCCCCCTGAGTGTTGATCTAACGTTCTCATTTTATACAGCAAGTCAGTCAATGACACTTCACAGCTGGCTCATGCACTGGCTTCGGGTCACTCCTGCGCCCAAACTTACACTGCCTGAGACTAGGGTACCCTTTAACAAACAGCACAGACTCCCCATCCCCTCCCCCCCGTCTGCATCCTTGCATCCTTACTGAGCTCTCCAGAGATTCTGATGTGGGGGTAGCACAAAAACATTTTCAAAACATGTCCTGCGTCACTAAAGGTGCTCTCTCTCTCTCTCTCTCTCTCTCTCTCTCTCTCTCTCTCTCTCTCTTCCCCCCTCTCTGATTAACTTTTGCCACTGCCCCCCACTGTCTTGCTTGTTACTATTATCAGCACAGTACTTTGATGCTTTATTTCTGCTATGTGGTTCCAAGAACCCTATGCTTTCATGACAAGGGGCTTGGATCAGGTTCGTGAAAAACCACAGTTAAAGCTGTCATTCAAAGAATGAACCCTTGGGGGCAGCATTGCTCTACTTTGTTTGGTGTTAAGGGGGGTCGGGTGGAAGTTCTGACTTTTTTCGATGCTGGTTCAGTGTGAATTTCGTTTTGATCTGCTTTTCATCCTCTGTAACATTTAGACAGTCAGTGACACAATGAAGATCAGGTTGTCTGCAATAGAAGGCTGGATAGCCTCTCGCTCTCACTGTGGATTTTGGGGATCGTTTTTTTTTTTTTGTATTGGTTTTTAGGCATGAACAAGGGTGAGGATAAACGACAATCAAGTCGGGAGAGCCTGATAATCTCTCAGTTACAGGAAGTCGCTTGCCTGCTTTCTTTCCAGCTCTAATGCAGAGATTATTCACACAATGGAAGGAGAGGTATACAATTTGCTACTAGCCTGTCGGTGCAAACCATTTCATAACCAACTCATTTAAAATAAAGCAAACCAAACCAAAACAAACAAACAAACAACAAAAGAAAAAAAAAAAACCTTTTTTAAAAGGTTGATTTATTTGCTTTATTTTACTTCCTGTGTTCTGCCCGCATCTCTGAGCGTGCACCACGAGGATACCTGGTGCTCATGGAGGCCCCAAAAGGTTGCTGGGCCCAGAGGAGCTGGAGTAGCAATCAGCTGTGAGCCGGCACACAGGTGCTATGAACCGATCCTGTGAGCCTGTGTCAATCCACAAGAGAAGCAAGCGCTCTCAAGTGTTCAGCCATCTCCAGCTCTCTCATTTAATTCTTACCACAATCATTTATTCAGGACAGAAATGTCCAAGTCCGGGGACAGTGTAGCCCAGAGAGAGTCCCCACTGCATTCTCTTTGCAGACAGTGCCGGTCAGGGGCCAGTGTTCTCAGCAAAGCTGATTCCTAGTGATTCTCCCAGGGCAGGCCAGCCCGTGCTATGGCATCTGTCTGTGCCCAGGAAGGAAGGCTCTGAGAGCCTCGCAGTAGACACGGCATAATTCACTTCCACTTTCAAGGGCAGAACAGAGAAAAACATAAAGGAAAGGAAGGGAAATGAAGGATTTTTAAATGAATGGGCAAACCTAGTCCCAGCTGCAGCTAAAATCAATGAAGTAAAAATAGAATTTTAGCAAATCCAGAGTGAAGGCCTCCTGGGCTTAGAAACATAATTCTTCCGCTTCCTAAGGACATCTACTGTCCGTCTTACATGCGCAGACTTCTGCTGTGACTCCAAAGTCACTAGGGGCATTCAGCTGAAGCCACACACTACACACAAAATACACAAAGGCCTGCTTAAGCTTAGTGAGGGCACAGGCAGGACAGAGTCCCAGAATAGAGAAGTTATAAGTACACAAATAGAACTCAAGAGGGCTAAGTTTAGAAATTGCACAATGTCATTTAGGGACATGCTTAACTTTGCAGGGCCAGGGCAAGGAGTGAAGGAGAATTTCTGAGAAACACTAGGAGAGGTAGATGTTGAAGCTATCGAATGGGGGGAGCACCCATATCAATCCTGTTTATGCAACCAGTTACTTTTGTAATATAGTTTATTACTTGTGTGTGTATGTGTGGTATGTGTGGTGTGTGTATGTGTCTATGGTGTATGGTGTGTGTGTATGTATGTGGTGTGTGTGTGTGGTGTGTGTGTGTGGTGTGTGTGTATGTGTGTGTGTATGTATGTGTGTGTGGTGTGTATGTATGTATGTGTGTATATATATGTGTGTATGTGTGGTGTGTGTATGTGTGTGGTATATGTGGTGTGAGTGTGCATGTGTGTATTGTATGTGTGTGTATGTGTGTGTGGTGTGTGTGTGTGGTGTGTGTGTATGTTTGTGTGTATGTGTGTGTGGTGTGTGTGTATGTTTGTGTGTATGTGTGTGTGTGGTGTGTGTGTATATGTGGTGTATGTATGTGGTGTGTATGTGGTATGTGTGCGCATGTGTGTGTTGTGTGTGGTGTATGTGTGTGTGGTGTGTGTGTATGTGTGTCTGTGTGTCTGTGTGTGTGTGGTGTGGTGTGTGTATCTGTGTATGTGGTGTGTGTGCGCATGTGTGTGTTGTGTGTGGTGTATGTGTGTGTGGTGTGTGTGTATGTGTATCTGTTTGTGTATGTGTGTGTGTGGTATGGTGTGTGTGTATCTGTGTGTGGTGTGTGTGTGGGGGGGGTGTGTGTGAGTGTGTGTGGTGTGTGTGTGGTGTGTGTGTGTGTGGTGTGTGTGTATGTGTGTGGGGTGTGGTGTGTGTGTATGTGTGTGTGTGTGGTATGTGTGGTGTGTGTGTGGTATGGTGTGTGTCTGTGTGTGTATGTGTGTGTGTGGCGTGGTGTGTGTGTATCTGTGTGTGTGGTGTGTGTGTGGTGTGTGTGGGGTGTGTGTGTGTGGTGTGTGTGTGGTGTGTATTGGGAAGAGCTTCTTCAGGCTGTCATCCGTTCCTCACTTTGTCTCATCTTTTGTTTCTACGTCACATAACAGAATTGTGTTAATCTATTCACTGTGCCACCAAGAGCCCTTTCGTAGCCTTCCTTGTGAGCTGAGTTTCCTATCATAAACCCCAGTAAGTGCTGAAAGAGCGGCAGTTTCAGAAGGGCGAAGCCATGGAGACTGAGAGGAAGTTAGAGGAAAAGGACCCGGATGGCTCTCCAGTGGCGAGCGAAGCCACCAGACCCTGCTGAATGAGCCCCCTCAGGTTCTTATTTTCTAAAAGTAGGAGAAAGAATAGAAACAATGACAACAACTTCTCTTGACTTCTAGATTTCTAATCTTCCACCCATGGATTTTCTCGAGCAAGGCAAGAGAACACGTTTCTCGGGCCTCTTTAATGTCTGTAGCAGTACTTTCTCGTCTGGATTACCAGCTCATAAATAACAGCATGGAGACTTAGCAGTTAGGAAACCTCAGTCTTAGCTCGGACTTCTTCTCAACTAGCTCTTATAACTTAAATCAACCCATTTATATTAATTTACGTCCTGCCACGCGGCGCGCGGTGCCTCGTCTCCCTGTACTGCTCATCCCGCTTCCTCTGAGTCTGGCTGGTGACTCCGCCCTTCTTCTTCCCAGAGTTCTCTCTGTCCCCGGAAGTCCTGCCTATACATCCTGCCTACCTATTGGCCATTCAGCTTTTTATGACATCAATCACAACAATACATCTTCACATAATATACAAATATCCCACAACAAAACTATTAATTGACTTGGGCAATCAAAGGCTACCATTAGCCCATTCATATGAGTTGTTTGGCTGGAGAATTGAGCCGTCATTTCCATGTAATCTCCATCCTTGACTCTCTGCAAAGTTACTAACATTCTTTTTTTTTTTTTTTTTTTTTTTTTTTTTAACTGACTTTACTTGAACTCCATGTCATGGACAGTGAGGGCATTGATCAAGTCAAAGGTACCAGGACTTCTAAGGCTAGTTTAAAAAAAAATGATAGGAAAAGATATTTCATAGTAATTTAATGTTGGAAGAGACCATTAAGATTATTAATTGTATCCAGACATGGCAATATGATCCAGAACTTGTGAGTTGAAATCAGGAGGATAAGGGTTCAAGATCATCCTCAGCTATATGGTGAGTTTGACGCTAGCCAGGGCTACTTGAGTCCTTGTTTCCAAAGAAACAAAACAAAACACACACATACACACACAGACACACAAACACACACACACACACACAACAAGTCATTTTAATGGAACTGAGAGTCAGAAAAACTATTTGACTAACTTAAGGACACTAACTAATTAGTAGTATAACTAGCAACAGAGTCTGAGAGGAAGTTAATCAACTAGGTAGTAAAATACTGATTGATGACCATAGCCCTTTCCTGTCCACAAAAGGCTGAGGCCAAGTTGACAACCCACTTTAATATATATGGACATAAGATAGAAATCCAGAAAGTACTAGAGTTATTGGAGGCATGGCTTCCTAGTTCATGGAGCTCATGTGGTGTTTACAGCAACCCTTCACTCCTGGATAATGTTGATTTTAATAGATTACAGAAACAGTCTGCAGAGGGTGGTGGTTAATGCAGAGACGTGTAGCTGGTCCAAGTTCTGAGGATGAAACCTGAAGTGTTCTCAGCTCCCAAGAGGGCATCTATACCACCGTCTTTCCTCCAAAGCCACAGACTATAATAGACAGAGGTAATTTAGGAGTCAGAGGGTAGGCAAGAGTGTCATGAAGTACTTCTGTCTAGATGTGACAGCTGTTGCAACCACGAAAGACTGGGCCCTTCAGCTTTCCACCATGGATTGAGGGGGTACTCATGAAATCATCCCTTCCCCAGGAACTAATAACTGCTGACAATTTTTAGAGGGTGTTGTGGCATTTCCTCTATTGGTGTAGTTACTGGGTAATAAGATAGAGAGAAGAAGGGTTCACAAGGAAAGCTAAGGGCATGCCAGAGGGAAATGAGGAGAATCATGATGAATTGTATAGACACATAAAATGATTAAGACATAACAATAAAACAATGGACAGAAGGATGATCTACAAATAAAGAGAAAGAAAACACGGAAATACAGCCCATAAGGGGAAACTCTTATATGGAAAAAGAGGGCATGGTTGCAACCATTACCAGCTGTCAGTCACCCTTGGCCATGACAGTTAGAGTGAAGACTTTTACCCAGACCTTTGCAGAGCAAACCCAGACTCCCAAGGATGGCCAAAGATGGGAACAAAGGGTCCAGCACAGGACTGCATCTCCATTTGTATCCAGTGTGGAGGAGGGAGTAACCCTGAGGACAGCCAGCACAATGAAGGTGTATCCAGAAGCCTTGTGTAAGCCTCAGCAAGTAAAACATGGAAGCTCTGTTATGTAACCCTGACCACAGCTTGGAAGTACTGCCTCAATTAAATGTTTCTGTCCATTTTCCCAGGACATCCTCATCCTCACTGTAAGATTCTCTTTAGGAATGCCAGTCTGCACTACAGGGTGTATTCTCTCTCTCTCTCTCTCTCTCTCTCTCTCTCTCTCTCTCTCTCTCTCTCTCTCTCTCTGTCTCCTGATTAAGTAAAATTTTGTATCACTACTATAATGGCTTTTAAATTTGAGCACCAACTAGACATCAACATAGTGCCAATTAGGAATTCCCACTTGTGTTTTGCATACAAGGAAAAGATCCCTCTAATTCTGAGACTTTTTTTTCTTCTAGTTGACTCTTCATGTTGCTACACACTCAGACCAGATCACTGATATACTTTCTGAAACATTTCCATGGGCGTAAGGAATGGTTACGAGGCCATTAGAATGTTCAGGGCTGAAAAGTCTCCGATGGGACCAAATATAAGATTGATGTAAGCTCAGAGATCCGTGGTTCTCAATCTTCCTAATGCTGTGACCCTTTGATAATACAGTTCCTCATGTTGTGGTGACCCTGACCATAAAATTATTTCTATTGCTACTTTGAAACTTTAATTTTGCAACTATCTGTGCTTTCTGGTGGTCTTAGGTAAAACCTGGGAAAGGTTCGTTTGCTCCCCAAAGGGGTTGCAACCCACATGAGAACCACTGGCAGGGATGAAGAACCCACATGTGGTTGAATAGTTGGGGTTATGGGCTTGCATGAAGAAAAGGCTACCTTCCTACAAGGAAGCTTCAAGAGCCTCTGTCTTTGTATTTTGTCCATCAGGGAGTCAGTAGAACTCTCTACAGAATACTGAATTTTGTGTTTTATTATCACCTGACAGATTACCACTGAAAATCTTGGGAAATGACTGTTGTCTCCTCGGGCAGAAGTGGAAATTTTATCCATGAAAGGTAGTCCACTAAGATCAAGCCAGACTCCTTGAGGGGCAAGAAATAACAGGCCGTGTGGTGTGTGTCGGGGAGTGGGGTGACTCCAGAACCTAGGAAGGAGCCACAGGCACAGTCAAGGACAAAATAGGAAGATGGCTTAGTGACTGTAGACATGTAAGAGAGATGGCAGAGGAGAGCTCCTCCATTTGAGCGGTGAGGTCACAGCAGAGGGAAGCTGGGGATCATGGAGGGACACCGCAAGCTAGAAATGTCCCCACAGTCGGCAGGCAGAGCATATGCCCTGGATAGGGGTCTGTGCATATGTCCTGGGCTCTTCTGCAGCAGGAATATCTGGTTAGAATTGCTTTGAAGTGAGAGATTCTGTACTTTTAGAGTTTGGGTGGAGCCTTAAGTCAGAATGGATCAACTCTCTATAGATACCTCTATCTCAGAAATTCAGACATCTGTCCACAAAGTGGAGTGTGCCAATCCGTAGCCTGTACACACAGGCACATCGGCTTTTTAACTCAGGTGAGTGTGTCCAGAAAGCTTAGAAATTAAAATCTCCTCTATGCCCCAGAGTGAGCATTTATATCACTTAGGAGCCTCCTTGTACAATCCTAGGACTTTAGCCTGCCACATAGCATCTCACCTTGGAGGCTTAAGTCACCCTAGGCCTCACATGCTGGCTCTGCCTCCTCCTGAAATGCTGCTTCTCCGGCTTCATCTGATGCAAAGAATGGATGGTTGTCGAATGGCTTCATCTGCCTAGCTGCCCTGTTCCAGCACTGGAGCCACGCCTTGCTCCTCTTACAATCCAAAGCTAACTCACCAGTGAGCGAGGACTGGCAGCTTCACCTTCAAAACATTTCTAGGATGTGAACTTGTTTTATCTTCTCTGCTGCCACCAGCTGCCCCTGCTGGTGTGTCTGGCCAGGAGGACTAAAACAACCAGAGAGCCCTCCCTAGTTGCCACTCATTTTCTCCAGTGGTTTGTTCTCCATGCACTAGCCAACTGAAGAGACAGAAACAAGTGGTGAAGAGTGTTGAGAGGCGAGCAGAGCATAGCAAAGTGCTGGAGCATGTCGAGAAGGCTGGTTTCATCCTGGGATAAGATGTGTCTTTTAGCTATGGAGTGTCCATCTCTTCCGGTAGAACTTAGACCCTCTAGGGGCAGGGAGCTTCAAGCCTGTTGCTTCCTGTTGGATCTGTGAGGATGCAGCCACACAGCACACTCTCAGCAACTGCTTTAAGGATAGGTGGGTGGGTGGATGGATGGACAGACGGACAGATGGATACATGGATGGATGGAGGATATGAGCTCATTTCTGATATATGTGGGTTCTGAGGGACTTGACTCCTTTTTTGGAGGAATACAGCCCCAGCCACATTTGACCTCTTCAACAGCAATAGCAGATCGGTGCTCACGATTTCATATCTCTTTTTGGGTCCTCTAGAAAAAAACAAAACAAAACAGAAAATCTCTTAGGGAAGTCTGGTCCCTATAGCTGATATCATGCCCCTCTGGAATCTTCTACTTTTAGCCCACCCTCAACTTTATATCTATATCTCTCCACCACCCTGAAGAGGTGGGTTGGCTTCCCTCTCCTACTTACTGTGAAGAGATGGGCTGGCTTCCTCTCCTGCTCACCATGAAGGAAGTGGTGTCTGGCTTCCTCTCCTGTGCATCCTGAAGTGGTGGACCGGCTTCCCCTCTTTTGCTTTCAACCTTTTACATTTTGGTTTCTTGGTTGGGTCTCAAGACCAGTTCCTTCTAGTATTCCTCTGTCCTATAGAGATTTTCTCTAAACAGAAATTTGTGAAGAGGCGAGTGTTAACAAGGTAAGGCATGAGAAAGATGGAGAGACCAGAAGTGGCATGTAGTTGGCAGTGTCTAGCAGTGTCTTTGGATTTCTTAGCTCTCCAGCACTGTTGGTAAAGGTACATCTGGCTGCCCTCCTTTGGGAAAGTGCAGGATCCTGATGATGCTCCTTAGCTCCCCAAGTTCCCTCTTGGATGAAGAATGGTCCACAGGAAGGGCATCGCCGAGTATGCTTCCATCACACTTCAGGGGATGCCCAAGAAGGCATTAGCACTGGAGTCCTTCATAAAGTTTCCATTCCCAGATAGACTCATTCATGAAATATTGAGCAACTCTGGAGACAGATCACTTGTCTTCTCATTTGATCAATAAGAAAACAGAAGGGCAAAATGATAAATAGCCTGCCCATGGTCATGGAGATGGTAGACTCAGAGCTAGGACTTGAGATCTTAACTGTTATCCAGAGCATCTCTGCTACACCATAGGATGCTGCAAGGATGGATTCTCCCCAACAGAACATACATTAACTCAACTGGCAAATACTTCCTCAGAATAGTCAAGGCTGGAAACATACCCCATTCATCCAAAATTATTGCATAAGGGCCTGTCACATTTATCTGAAATTATCACCTCCTCCCTCTCCAACCCCCACACTTTTCAAATCCTAACCCCACATTTTCAAATGATTACTTAGAGTTTAGGCATCTCTCCAGCCAATTCAAAAATTTGTAAAAGATCTCTTTCTCAAGAAATTTCACTTTAAAGTTCAGAAACAAGCTGTTGTAGTAGCACCTGTCTTTAATCCCAGCACTTGGGAAGCATAGGCAGGCAAGATCTCTGAGTTCGAGGCCAGCCTGGTCTACAGAGTGAGTTCCAGGACAGCAAGGGCTACACAGAGGAACTCTGTCTCGAAAGCCAAAAACCCCAAACAAAAAACTTTTTAGCATGTACCTTCAATTGTCAGCTTTCCCCAGGCCAGAGCAGGCCAGAAGACCCTGTCAAGTGCCATTGGTGCTGCGGAGTTTATTTAAGCTCCCAGGCTCGGTACCTCCTCCTTCATCTGTGCCCCTAAATGTGATGACCCCGAAGAGCCCCAGACGTCTGTAAAGCATTGCCTCCTGCTTAGCAGGAAGGAAAGTGGCCACGTGACAGATGAAATCACATGACTCAGCCTTCCAAAGCCAGTGATTAATTGCACTCCTGGAAAACCTATGTTTTAATATTAACGTTCCTTATATTTTTCATTTATTAATCCTATTAATAATTCTTCCCCAGGAGAAGAATAATGGTAGAACAAAAGCAAAAGACAAATAGGCAACTATGAAAAGAACCACCTCATTCCCTTGGGTGCAGCCTGTGTATCACCTGTGTGTAGACGCCAAGCTGAACACAGCTGCTGGCTCCTCGGAGTGCCTTTTCAGTACTCCCCAAGATCCCTGGAGAGCCCAGCTGGAGTTTCCCTCCTTGAAGGAGAGCTGCCAGCAGACATTATTCTAATCCAGTCCTATCAAATCCAATGCAAGTGTTCTGAGCACAACACACCCTTACAAAGCAGAGCAGGGGAAGAACAGGCTGCCACGGGCTGTTCCGGTGGTTGGCATCAAAAGAGCAACCTGGGAGCTAAATCCTGATCTGGATGTCAGCAACACAGTGAATGCTCCGGCCTCATTCTAGCTCAGTCCCATGGAGCCCGGTAGGCTCACGATTAATGTTAGGCCCAGGGGTCACACTGATATTTCTCCACATGCTTGAGGGGATGTTACTCCTTAGGGACAGGCTCTCACAGTGTCCCAGCTGGGAAAGCCTGCTGCAACCGGGCCTCCTCTGGACCTTCTTAAACACGACCATTTCTCCCTAGTGTATATTAGTCTTGTGCCTAGTTGATAGGCCCCCACTGGGTTGCTAGCTGCACACAAACTATGATTTTAGTTTACTTTTTTTTTTTTTTTGTTTTTTTGTTTTTGCCCCATACAAGCTGCATGGAAGTGGACAGTTTCTGTGTGCTTCCACTTGGTGGCAGTTTAATGTCAGTGTCTTACTTAACTCTAGCATTGTGAATTCAGAGATGGGAAGAAGATGTTCTTTCATATACAGGGTTGTCTATAAAAATGGGAATTCTCTGGTTGCCGTTAGGCTTCATTTGCCCTTCTTGGATTTCAAGAAAATGTGTGTTTATTTATTTATTTATCTCATTTATGTGTATGCGCATGCTCTTGTATGAGTCTATATGGGAGCCCACAGAGGCAGACAGAGAAAGGCATCAGATACCCTGGGATTTGAGTCATAGACAGTTGTGAGCTGCTGAGTGCTAGGAACTAACTCTAGATCCCATACAAGAGCTGTAAGTGCTCTTAACTGCTAAGCCATCTCATCAGACCTCCAAATCTTTAAAAACTTACTTTATTGGTGTGTGTGTGTGTGTGTGTGTGTGTGTGTGTGTGTGCACGCACGTGCGTGCGTGCATGAGTGTGTGAAGGTGCCCATGGCAGGGCCAGAGGTGGTGGAGAATCCCCCTGGGGCTGGGGTCAGGAGATTGTGCTCTGCTGTATATCCGGACTGGGAACCTCGCCAAGGTCCTCTGCAAGACCAGTATGTACTCCTACCTGCTGGGCCAATCCCTTTCTTGAATTCTGGTACAGTGAAAAGGATATTGGTTAATAAAAAAAATACAAATAAAAGTGAGTAAGGAGAAGGCATACGTTTCCATAGTTATAGGGTTATTTTACCCATAAAATGAATAATAATTCCAATTATAACTATCCCACATGACTGTGGCAAGGCTCAAATAAGATAATGTGCATATGAAAGGTCTTTGCTGGAAGGAAAGCATGATATGGGTATAAGGTGTTATTATCCCTTTAATCTTTCTAGGCTCATAATGGAGAAAATTTTTCCAAAGACAAATTGGGAGCTCATTTCCATCTCTCAGCTGCCTCTTGCTACATGATGTCCATGACAATTAAATGCCACGGAAGAGTGTAGCGGAATCCAAATAAACAGCAGTGTGGAATAAATTCGCCATCCCTCCAGCACTGCCGGAGACAAGCAGAGTTCTCCCTCAGGCTTCTGGGATGCATCACTGGCTGAGGCACTAATTCACATAGGGACACGGATAATGTCACCTGGACAAGCTCTTCACTTCATGTATCCAAGTTTTCTGTTCCCCCATCAAGGCTGTCCTGCAGGAGAGCGTGCCTACTGTCTGTAAGGGTGGTGTGCAACATCTCCAGAAGAGGATATGTGACGTCTGCTTGGGCCTTCATTCTCTGCAACCGAGAGACTCATTCTCCCAGAATATTAGTTTCTTTCTTGCTACTGTGAAAATAAAAATACGTTACAAAAACAATCTAGGAAGGGAGGATTTGTTTTGCTCCACAGTTTAAGGGAACAGTCTATCGTGATGTATGAGTCCAATATGATGCATCATGAAGGTATGATGGCAAGAATGAGGCAGCTGGTCACATTGCACCTGTGGTCAAGAGGGATGGAGAGATGGATGCTGATGCTTACCTTGCCTTCTCCCATTTACCCTGGAGTCTCAGCCTAGTAATGGTTCCACCCACATATAGTATGGACCTTCCCATCTCCATTAACCCACTCTAGAAAATCCATCACAGCTATGCCCAAAGATTCGTCTCCTAAATGGTTTTAGGTCCTGACAAATTGGCAATCAATATCAACCAAGGTACTAAGAGTACTCATGGCTCTCAGTTGAGCCTGGGCGTTGCCTTCAGCCCAAACTGCCCCAGGCCTCAACCCCTACCTTCTCAGATCTCAATGACAGGTAGTTGTCCCCAGAACTCTGCTGCTTAATTTGTCTCTTTGCCTGAACCTGTGTTATCGGTCCTTTCTAGATATTGTTCTTAGTAAGGCTCCTATGTTCTGATCTCTAAGGGGATCAACCTATGACACCCTCAAATAATTTCATGGTAAATGGTTGCTGGTCTGCAGGGACAGTGACATGCTAAGCTCCCAGAAGTTGAAAGGATCCCACATCTCCAAGCCAGATGTTTAGTTATAAGCAGCATCTTCCAGTTACCCCAGAGGTGAAGTGAGTCCTTGACAAATTAGAGGCAAGGCCGTGAGAACTGGGACCAGGAAAAAGTAACAGGTTTAGCGACAACGGTAACCTTGTCTTCCGTATGATTCTGAGGACTCTGACAATGTCAGTCTCTGACAATGTGGTTTGAAAGCTCTCTGTTCTGCAAACTAAGGGGCCCAGACACACTCCTCAGAGAAATGTCTGCTGCTGCAAAGCAGCTGGTCTGTGAACGGAGGGCCTTCATTCCACCTAGCTGATGGCATAATCCTGGTGTCTGTGTTCATTTCTGCTACCTCTCTTGTGTACGGGCAGCCAAACTCTTCCTTTCTTGCTCTAGACACAGGAAAAGTCGCACTTAAGGCTTCCTGGAGGCGGCATCCAGATATAGCACTTCCTCTGTCGGGTCCCAAATACTGCTCTGCTAGCTTCTCTGTCTGTACAGGTGCTCTCCCAGATTCTAGCACTCTCTTTATGTTCTTAAAATTCACTCTACAAAATTAACTGTAATAGCCAATAGATGGCTGGCAATGTGGCTCAGAGGGGAAAAGGACTTGCCTCCAAGCCTGGTGATCTACATGTAACCTCTGGAACCCTCATGATGGAAGGAGAGAGTTGAATTCTGCCTTCTGACTTCCACACAAGCACCATGGCATTTGCGTGCATGTACAGAAGAGAAGAATAATGACCAACAGAAACAGTCTTGTATTCAACTTGTCACTTTGCCCAGATCTGTGTGCCTCATACAGATCACAGTACCCATGTTTTATAAAGGTGTCATCCCTGAACACATTACTTAATGAGGTTTCTGCATGTAAACTTCTGCATGGGCACAACTCTTTCTATCCTATACCAAGGCTAGAGAATCTGAAGCATGTCTAACCGGTAGCTAACGTCACACCAACTGGGCTATTCGTGTTTTGGTTTTTTTGTTCCAATAACTCCCCCTGCCTTGTGCCGTTTGATCTACTCACTCTATGAGGGCAGTGGCAATTGGATGTGGACCTTGGTTCCCAGTAGTTCAACAAGTCCAAGAATAGAGTAGCACTGTGCCTCTCCCGAGGTATAGCATCTCCTGGAGATCACACTGATTTCTGCCTCCTAGGACCTACCCTGGTGATGCTTGTTTCCAGTCCAGCACTTTCCCTGCCTCTGAGAACCAGAACTGTTCATAGGTCAAGTGACCTTTCAAACATGCCCCTCACTTGGAAAGTCAGCTAAGAGACAAAGAACCTCAAATGTCATCGCTCACACCCATTCAAGCATGCCTGGCCTGACAGTAAAGTCAGGGAATCAGAGAAAGAACACCTACACCTCCTCCTAATGCAGAGTCCTCCCTTTCTCATGTTCAAGGAGTGCTCCCCAAGGTTGAATGTTTCAAAGAATCACTCCCTGATACTAAAGGCCCGGGGTAACTTAAAGGTCTGTTTCCCAGGGCGTTTTAATAGCTGTGTGGTATTAAAGTCCACACAGCTTTAATGAAGTCTGTCCATCCTGTCCTGAACAAAGAAGTGACAGATCTTGAGAAGGGAACACTGCCATGTCCTTAACTCCCATAGACATGGCCAGCTTTTCTGAGATCTAGCAGCCTCTCTCTAGTCCTGCAGAAACCCCGCTGGCTAGGAGGAGAGAAATAACCAGTAGGTATCCAGGATTTTCTTAGTGCTGAGATAACGTGGGGTTTTCATCCTGAGCTGATCTATTTGGCCAGTTAAGACACAAAACACCCTTTCTAGGTTTGTGTTTAGCTAAGGCACTGTGGGAAAGCATGGGCGCGTAGCTGCACCCACCACCAAAGCTTAGCGGGTTCCTTTGAAAAGCCACAGCCCTGCCAGCAGGCTCCTCCCCTCACCAGGCATAGCATCGCCTGGGAACTCTTGGGTCAGTCCTGCTCCGGTTTTCCTGAAATCATACCTTACAAGCCAGCCAACTCAGAGCGTGTTGCTCTGATGTGAAGTCCCCAGCAAAACCCATGTTGAAACTTGATTGCTATCATGACAGTCTCAAGAAGTGGGAACTTTAGGTGGTGATGGGGTCCTGGGGGTGCTGGATTAGGACTGTTAATGAGGAGATTGATTATTGCAATGGCGGACTCCTAGAAATAGGCTATCTGGTTTCCATACCCACTCCCATCTGTATGATGTCCTCTGCTGTGCATAACAAGAGGGTCCTCACTGGATGCCTCCCCTTGGCCTTGAACTTCACAGCCTATGCAAATGCTCTTAAAATGTGCACAGTCTAAAGCATGCTATATTAACATAAGAACAGTGTAAGGTAGAGACCCTTGCAACCTGGTACCCAAATCCCTGGAGTGCAAGTAAAGATGGAGAACTTATGGTTCTTTGTAGAGGGGATAAAGTCCATCCAGCAAAATCTGGGGCTCACAGGAAACACGATGGACTCAGAACAAACTGGAATCAGTCGGGTCAACAACAGTTAGAAATGTGCCTTCTGGGGAGTTCTAGAGCCACCGAGAAGTTGTTCTTTGTACCAAAACACCTGCAAGCTCAAGGCACACTAGCATCGCTAGGAGGAAGAGGGAAGGAAGGTCAGGTGTGTTGTCTGGACCACTTCTAGAATATCATCCAAGCATCTAGTTTGAAGCTGGCTAACCAAACACCACCAAATTACCCTGTTCTCTAATTGGTTATTAGGCTAATTGTAAATAAGCCCCAGGGTAAAGACAGGGCTCAAACAAGGTTTCTGAGGGGGAGGGGCTTGGAGAAGAGAGAGCGACATCATGAAAGTTTTAGGGAGCTAAAAGATGTTAGGGGTCCCCCTGCTGTAGAAAAGGCTCTGAGAGAGGGATAAGCGTGGACCTTCCATGCTGGTGAGGACAGGACAGGTGCACAGAATCAATGGGAGGCACTCAGGCTTGCAGTACTTACCAGAGAGAAGGCAATTCCAAGAGAGAGCCGGGCTGATTAACACGCTCCAGCCTTGGAGAAGATTAATGTGCAGACAAGGGGGACCAATGAGTGTCATTTATTTAGACTTTCAAAAAGCCTCCATGCAGGAATCCTGTTTCTAAAATCACCATGGAATTTGGAATTTAAAGGACCAGCTTTCTGAGGTTTAACAATGCAGATGGTTGCCCTTTCCGGCTGTCAGAGATACAAGCTATGAAAAGCCTATGGTGCTGCCCCCTGCAGAGCCGTTTCTAGAGATCCATCTCCTCTCTCCTCTCTGTCTCGGGATTTCAATCCCATTCTGTGTGCACCCTGAGAAGTACACAATCAGCACGTGTATCGGATCCCTGAGTAGACTGGAACCTATCCCAAGGCAGGACAGTACGTATCCATTCTTGTATTCTGCCCTATACTACTAACTGGAATTCCTTAACCCTAGGCCAGAGGAGACTAGTGTTGTCAGACCCTGTGGTACCAACCACAAAACTCATCATGACCCTGTGATGGTTTAAATCTGAAATGTTGCCTCACCAACCCACATCCTGATTGCTGGTTGCAGCAGCAGCTGCTGCTGGTTTGGCCACGGGGCCTTTAGGAGGGTGAAGCTGTACTTGCTGGAAGTGGATCACTGCTAATAATAGCCCAGGCCTACTTGGTGTGACCTCTGGCTCACCATGGATGGAGCCTGAGTCATGAACTCCCTCCCACCTGTGGGCCTGGCTATGCCCTGCCCACCATGATGGACTGAGATGCTCTGAAACTGTGAGCCAAAATAAATCATTCCTCCCTCGAGTGGCTTCTGTTGGCCCTCTTTGTTAAACAAAAGTAACTAACACAGCCTCTCTGACACTGCGTCCGTCCGCACTCTACACCTAACTTCTCTCCATGTCCCTCCCTGGTGGGCGGGGCCGCTGAGCGTCCAGCCGGCAGTGTCCTCATCACTTGCCCCTCACAGTCTTGAAACCAGTCAAGTCTGTAGTGAGGTATCGACCCCGCCCGCGCCTGTTGAACTGACCACGCCCATTGGGGGCGTAGGGTCAGGCGCGGACGTGACATGTGGGGTCGAGGTCTGGGGTCCCGGATGGATCCCTGCTTGCCTTCTTACTTCCTGGTCGGGTTGCAGAGAGCATGGTGGGGGGAGCATCCTTGGAGTGGGAACAAGCGGCGGTCATTTGTTTCAGGTGTAAGTGACCCCCCCCCGAATAAACATCAATCAACGTATATTGTGTTCCAGAATCTTATTTCCCACGCAATACGAGTCATCCCTCACTCCTCAGCTGTGCTCCATTCTCCTCCCCAGTGGTCCTTCGCCTGGTCCTCCTCCCCACACCTACAGTAGAGGGCCCTCCGCTGCCCAGACGCTGCCTGAGCCCCAGCCAGAGGGCACACTTCTCCTTCACCTTCCAGCCTCCCCCTTAGCGCCAGCCTCGCCCCTGTTCTGCTCTGTCCCAGCACTGTGGTTCTTCAAAGGTCCTCAGAGGTCCATTGCACCCCTCCCGGCCTGTCTCATAGTGACACCCTACCCCTCACTCCCCTCCCCTCACCCCTGCCTTCTGTCATCTCTACTCAGTGCTCTCTCCTCTGAGAAAGTGCCCTGAACCTTTAGTAAGGCTCCTTGAGTTTCCTTTGTGCTCATTCAGTCACAAAAGAAGCTACAGTGTGGTTAGCACAATATAGTGGGGGAGTATTGCAGGAATCAGGCCTGCTCCTACAGAAACCAGTGCTGTGTGGGAACGCGTGGCCAAAAGGCAACTTCAGGTGCAATTCTTTAGAAAATAACCACCTTACTATTATTATTATTGATGTTGTTGTTATATTTTGAGACTGTGTTTCTTATTGGCCCAGAACTTGCTAAGTAGGTTAGGCTAGCTGGCTGATGAGTCTCAGGGATCTATGTCTCTCTGCCTTCTAACCATTGGGATTGCAAGTGTGTGACACTGTGGTCTAGGGACTGATTGTGGGTCCTTATGCTTGTGAATGAGCTATTTTCCTAACCGAACGCTTTGTGAAGAATTGTGAAGAAATTAGTTGCCCAAGTAACTCCTGCATTCTTCTGCCACAGACCCCTTGCAAATGCTACTACACCCTTGAACTCTCTCTCTCTCAATCTCTCTCTCTCTCTCTCTCTCTCTCTCTCTCTCTCTCTCTCTCTCTCTCTCATCTGCCGCGCCTTCACTTCTGTGATAGGACGAGTCTGTAGGTAGGCACTGTGAAGCTGAGGTCCCCAGAGAGGATACACGGTCCCCATTGGGGACACACAACAATACAGTGGGAAGGAAGAACAAGCAGGTCTGCTGAGCCAGGCAAACAGTGGCACACAGATGGATCCCAGCATTTGGGAAGCTCAGGGAAGGGGAGGTTACCAGTTACAGGCATAGAACTCCTCAAAATAAGGAGGATGAAGAGAATGAGGGGGAGGAGGAAGAGGGGGAAAAGAAGGGCTAAGAGAAGGAGGAGGGGAAAAGGAGAGGGAAAGAAGATGATGGGACAAGGGAAGAAGAGAGGGAGGAGATGGAGAGGAGGAGAGGAGGAAGAGAGGGAGGACATGGAGAGGAGGAGGAGAGGGAGAGAAGGAGGAGCGGGAGGAGATGGAGAGGAGGAGGAGAGGGAGGAGATGGAGAGCAGGAGGGGAGGGAGGAGATGGAGAGCAGGAGGGGAGGGAGGAGATGGAGAGGAGGAGAGGGAGGAGATGGAGAGGAGGAGAGGAGGAAGAGAGGGAGGAGATGGAGAGGAGGAAGAGAGGGAGGAGATGGAGAGGAGGAGTGGAGGGAGGAGATGGAGAGGAGGAGAGGGAGGAGATGGAGAGGAGGAGAGGGAGGAGATGGAGAGGAGGAGAGGGAGGAGATGGAGAGGAGGAGAGGGAGGAGGTGGAGAGGAGGAGTAGAGGGAGGAGATGGAGAGGAGGAGGAGAGGGAGGAGATGGAGAAGAGGAGAGGGAGGAGATGGAGAGCAGGAGGAGAGGGAGGATATGGAGAGGAGGAGAGGAGGAAGAGAGGGAGGACATGGAGAGGAGGAGGAGATGGAGAGAAGGATGAGATGGAGAGGAGGAGAGGGAGGAGATGGAGAGGAGGAGAGGGAGGAGATGGAGAGGAGGAGAGGGAGGAGATGGAGAGCAGGAGGAGAGGGAGGAGAGGGAGAGAAGGAGGAGAGGGAGGATATGGAGAGCAGGAGGAGAGGGAGGAGATGGAGAGCAGGAGGAGAGGGAGGAGATGGAGAGGAGGAGAGGGAGGAGATGGAGAGCAGGAGGAGAGGGAGGAGATGGAAGAAGATGATTATGCTGAAGTTTGGGGCTGAATAGAAAGACTCAGTCCATCCTGTCGCCTGGGGCTACATCTGTGTGTGTAAGGTCAGGAGGCTAAAAGTAGTCACACAGTGGATGCTAAGGAAGAGTAGCTGTGTCCTTGTGCCCAGCCCATGTTTCCTTCATATGAACTCATGGACTGCATGGCTTACAGGGAATCCAGCGAAGAAGCCACAGACTGGAGGTCACACTCACGATGGAAGTGTACTGACACTAGGGCTGCCTCAGACGTGCTCCTTGTCAACATACCATGACAGAAGAATGAGGCTTTAACCAGACCTTACAAGTTCCCCCAGGCGATACAAAAGTATCGCCTCGTCTTTTTGAAGTGTAGACCTGTTATTATGTTGAGCTTGCCCTGTCTACAACTCCTTTCATACCAGCGTGTTGATCCATGGTGATAATACTTGTAATAAATATGGATATCCTGGCACATGTGGGTAAATATATGTACTTAGGAACCTACAGTTTCTGTCTACTTATTGTAGATGTGTGGCCAAGACTATAGACACCATTAAATATCTGAAAGAGGTAAAGAGAACTGGAGGGCAGAAGAGGGGAGTGTGGAGAAGGTAGCCCACGGGTAATGCTGGCTAACCTTAGCACCCCTCCATGGAATGCCAGGGGCTGTGTGTCCTGCAAGGCTCATGGTTGATCCTAAGAGAACAAACGATGCTACAGTATTCTCTGTTGCAGAAGTTGGTTTACTCTGTGTAATTGTTTGTTGGGGAGCAGAGTGAGAGAGCAAGAGAGAGACAGACAGGGTGTGCCAGGGTTTGTGGAGACAGCTTATGACCTTCCTTGATTCCCTAAAGCTCTGTGTTCTAGTAAATGCTGAGATCTGATGATTTTCTTAAAACCAAGCCCTCCCAAGGTAGCGGTGTTCTTTGTTGTCAAAGGTATTCAGCTTTAAAAATATATTTATTTTATATTTTATTCGTGTGTGTGTGTGTGTGTGTGTGTGTGTGTGTGTGTCTGTGCATACATGTGTTTGAGTGCTCTCAGAAGCCAGAAGAAGCGTGTTGGATCCTCTGGAGCTGGATTTGCAGGCAGTTGTAAGCTGCCAGATGTGGGTGCTGGGAACCAAACTCAGGTCCTTGGCAACAAGTGCTCTTAACTGCCCAACCATCTCTTAATTTCCATAAAGGTCTCAGTTTTTGACCATCAACAAAACAATTGGGATACTGAGATTTGGGAATTGGTGATTGGTTGAATGAACAAGGATTTGCCTATTATTTTCTCCTCTACCATTTTAAGACAAAGAAAAGAAACCACAGGCAGCTAGAAGTGCACTCTGTCGTAGAGTTGCGTGGCCATCACTCCACTGATGCTTACAAAGTTCTCCTGTGTGCTTTCATTGTCCATTCAGCTCTCCAAATGGGCACCACTGTGCTGTTTCCTGATGGTGAAGGTGAGATACAGCTAATCGGCTTGATAAAAACCACATGGCTGGGAAACAGAGAGGAAGTCAAAACTGGACAGTTTGTCCTCAAAGTCGGTGCTCAACCATTTCGTGTTAGTCCTGAATGTCAGTTCCCTGCTGTGACTGAGGCTCAGTGTAGCCCCACATAAATCCCACACCCCCGTTTTAACACCCTCTACTCCTTGGCAAATGGTGCCCTTCAAAAGCAGAGAGCAGGAGAAAACCCTGCTTTAGGAGACAGCCCACTGCCTACCAGGCCATGAGACTGGGAGCCCATCCCATTGTGTCTATCCCTATGTTCATACTCATGGAGAAAATATGAATCTTCCACACCAACTATGCAGATATGAGTGGTCCTTCTCACCCAGTCTGCTGCTTTATTCTTTTTAAGCAAACCTCTAGAATCATGTGAATTCATGATGGGATTTTAAAATGTTGTACTAACAACCTAAGAACTCTCTAGAGTTGAGATCAGAAGTTTGGGATCTGAGTCATGCTTGCTTCTACAATTTTCCAGCCCTGTGCCCTTGGGCAAGCACCTCTCTGAGCCTCCACTGCGGCGTGCGTAAATTATAGATGATGGTGATTTCACCTCATGGTTTCGAGGATCAGCTCAGTCAACGCCTGCAGCGGTGACATTGAACCTCAGTGTAGTCCTACTGCTGTCCACAGGGACTGGAGGGATTCATCTTAGAGGTCAAGCTGGCACAGTGGTGACCACTGTTTAATCACACACCAGTCCAAATGCTGGCACAAAGGTATATGGTAGGCATGTTTCCCATTTACCAGCAGTTGACTCTAAGGAAAGCAGATGCTCCTCCATGAGCAGGCTAAGTCTGAGCCACACAGTTGAAAAGCCAGATTCTAAAAGAAGAAAAAGCTCTGTCTGAAAGTCAGGCCTGACAGTGCAGACCTGTAATTCCAGTGGCTGGGAGGCTGAAGCAGAAGCACCCAAAGGTCGAAGCCTAACTGGGCTACTAAGGTAGTGACAGGCTATCCTAGACAGCTTAACAAAAACTTTCCTGAAAATAAAGTGTAAAAGGAGAAATATGGATGAAGCTCAGTGGTGGAGTGCTCTCTTAGAACACACAAGGTCCTGGGTTGGAGTCCAAGTACTAATGAAGTACAAATTGCATCCTTATTTCCACCCTTTGGAGTCAAGACAGTACAGTCAGTTCCCTGCATCTCCAAGGCTGCTGTTTGCCTTAATGGTGTGGGGCTTGCTACACCCCAAAGCGTGTGGCTGCTGGTTAGTGTAGGCCAGTGAGAACCAACAGGCAATGGAATGAGGGGAGGGGGCAGAGGTCAATGTCCATTTCCACGGTCTACTTCCTGAGTGGTCCTCTTCCCCTACCCAGACCCCATCAGCATCTTCCCCTGTGCTCAGCAGTAGCACAGTGAAGTTCCCAGCCCTGAACACCCAATTTGAGTGGTACCTGTTTCCCACCAGATGAAGCTCTATAGATTCAGAGGAGGCAGTTCAACAGAAACTGTGGTGAGTAGCATCAGCCTAGTTACCAGGAATTATAGGAAGAAAATCTCAAGTGCTCATCGGTGTCAGTTGTTCAGAGTTCCCAAACTGTTTCCAGTTCTCTGGCTAAGAAGCTCTACAAACAATCCCTCCCTGTCCACCCCAACATTCCCTTCCAGAGGTGCCCTCATAGGGGAGGAGTCCAGACTTCGGATCCCAGGAGTCTTACGTGGCCATCTCTGTACCGTGGAAGAATGGGAACAAACTCCTTCATGTATATACAGCCCTTCATCCTTCCCTTCATTCTGTGTTACCCATCTCCATCTTCTGTCTCGGCCCCTCAGTTGACATACTAGCCCACATCTCAGGAGTTGCCACAGTCCAGGCAGCAGTTTTCCCTGTACCTCCCCAGCCCACCTTCCTTCAAGTATGCATGCAGAAATTCTATGCCACTAAATTGCCATTGTTGCCATTAGTTTCGGAGCAATTCACAAGTCTGGCCATTTCTGCAGCACTCCACAAACGGTTTGCATCTCCAGCTAACTGGCTGTCCCTTCAAGTCCCAACTGCTCCCCCTTGGGCATCACCCCCACCCATTACGCCCATAAATATTTATAAATGCATTCCAAATACCAGCAATATGTTTGGGAAAAAGTGCCTAATTTAACAGGAACCTAAGATTACATTCAAAACCTGTCACAGCCTTCTCTGCTTTAGTGGCTTCTTCTGGAAGCTGGAAAACATCCCTTCTTGTTTAAAAAAAAAAAAAAGCCTTGACTTCTGTTCACCAACCACCACAACACTGTGGAAATTGTGCTTGAGCAATTAAGAGCATGGATAAATGACAACACGGCCCTTCTGTCCTGCCTTAGCAGGAGATGTCCATCTTAATGAGGCATCGATACAGTGGGTGAGTTTGATGTCTCCTGAGTTCATTAGAATGAGATTATGTGTGGGTGAGTGGGTGTAGTCATGAGGACAAACTCAAAGACCAAAGGTCCAGGAGCCGTGGGAACGCTAATTAAAATGGCCGTCAAGATGCACCAGTAGCAGAAAGCATAAGTCACTGCCTTGCCTACCCCCAACCCCTGTCACAACGTGCAGTGCCCAATGGGCCAGCGTTTATGCATCAGGAGTCTTCAGCTCCACCAGTTAATGACCCGTAGACATGCCCAGGACTGATCTCAGAGGGGATCTCCTACACATCGGAAGATCTGATGGGCAGTCTCTACCAGCTCATGGTACACTGAATACCGACTCTTCCTTAAAGGAGGCTATCAAGATCTCGTGACCTGAAGGAGGACTTTCTACTCAGCGGTGGGGGAAGCAGCCTGTGAGCAGACTGAGAGTCTCCAGGAACGAAGCCTGTTGGGACAATTGCTAGGACCTGATCACCCAGGCTTTAAGGACCCCACTGCCGCCCCATGTATGATACGGAACACATGCAAAGTTCAAAGAACAGCTTGTGGGCATTGGTTCCCTCCTTCCGCCATGCGAGTCCCAGGGATCGATTAAACTCGGGTCACTAAGCTTGGCAGCTAGCACTCTTCCAGCCGAGCCACCTTGCCAACCCCCAGAACTGACCTTTCCTTTAGAAATGAGTAGATAGGTGTCCACAGCCAACACGGATGTTGTGAGACTTACAGGAGACTTTGAAACAGTTGGAGAAGCTTCACTAAAAATTCTAGCACACCCTCTCATGAGTTCAGAGAAGGCCCTTGTTGAAGAGAGAACAGCAATGTTACAGATACCAGAGGAAGGACCCTTCAGGCCATTGTCCCTCCCACTCACAGTAGTTTCTGAGCAATTCCTATTCTCCAGCTGGCCACAGACCTGTGCAAGCTCATCCTGGGCTCCTAATAAAACAGAAACTAAGTACACCATGCAGGCTGGTTCACAGACACTGGATTCCCTGCCCTATTTCTTTTTATGTCTACAACAACCATTTCTTGTCATGGTCAGCTGAAGCACAAAGGTTTTTCCCCCCACCCCCCAATCACTAATTCCTAAACTGGGCGTGCTATTGCAACCCTGGAATTTCAGTGCTTAGGAGGCTGAAGCTGGAAGGCCCCAAGTTTAAGGCCAGCCTCGGTTGATAACAAGCTTCTGTATTAAAAACATATCCAATCAAATCAAGCATTAAGTGACATCTTTGGAGATGAAAAACATGACACGTGGCCCCCCTCTCCTGCCAGCTCACTAGATTCTTAGTCTGTACTCTGAGATGAAACAAAGGCATAAATAAATAAAGTTTATTCTACTCCTATACAGAATAACCTTGGCTCTTTCTCAGAAGTGTTGGCAGCATAGAATTGCCATCCTTCAAAGTCATTGATACCTGTGAGTTTAACAAGGCTTTTTCAGAGAGAGAGAGAGAGAGAGAGAGAGAGAGAGAGAGAGAGAGAGAGAGATTTCCTCATAAGATAAATGTTTGTACCAGCTCTTAAGAAGCCACATTCTTCCTTTTTAGCTCGTTGTACCTGGGAACTACAGCTGAGGACAGTAAGGTGTCTGTCACAGAGACACTTCCTGGCCCAGACCTCATGGCTGAATTGAGAAATAAAAGAGCCCCATGAATCCCAGAGAGCTTTTCATCATTGTCTCTGCAGGGCTCTGAGAACGCAAGCACCTACCACATCATCCCAGCAGCTGTGCTGTGGTGGGGAAGGCTGCCAGAGGCTTCAGAAGTGCCACATGTCCACTCTCTTACTCAAGTCATACATCAGCTGGTGTCAGCCACAGTGGTGACCCAGGTGGAGTCCAAGCTTGCATGATCCCTTTGGAGTTGGCTCTATCTGCCACTATCCAATGAACTAGCCAAGCGAACTGCTATGCATGTTCCCGTGGGACCCCCTCACCTCCTGGGCATCTTAATGCAGTAGAGGGAATTTGGCTTTATGAAAGATGAACAGCCCTCTACTTTCTAGAAAGGGCTATGGCAGGGTGAACTACTGAGGATCTGTGTTAGTTCTCTCTAACTAATGAGCAGCCATCTACACATATGCTCTGTCAATGTTCTTCTATAACCCCCAGAGTCTTGCTCAAGGTTATCAAAGAATAGATTTCGAAGTATGAAGGAAAGAGAACTTGGCTAACCTGGCCTTCTCTTTCCTTCTGGATTATTCTTCCTCTTCCCTTCCTCTCCATCTAGAGGAGGATATGGAGACAGTGTAACAAAGGCTCTTTTGCAAATCCAGAAAGAGCAGAAACAGATCAGGACACTCCCAGACTCTCATAGCAACTTCATGCCTCCACCATGCCCAGAGCTTGCAGGCAACTTCACTTTGTACCCTGAGTCAGTTGCACTAGAAGCTTCTGAAAGGTTTTAAGTCCAGTTCCTATAAATCTCAGAGCAAGCCAGCACCTGCACAGCCTGCTAAATCATTTAATCATTTTTACAACGTGGGAGCTACTGACCACACTCGGTTTGCCATCAATACCCTTCTAATCTCTTTAAGTTGTAAATAGATGAGCCCCACATTGAGAAAAATAAGGAGTCTAGTGAGAGTTAAGAGTTCTGTGCTGTCGTTAGCTTTACAGGGTATCAATACTAATTTGTTTCCCCACAATGTTCTTCGTGAAAATAAACATAAAGAGGGAAGAAAAGTTTGTGTGAATGGTGGTGATTCTTTTGGATTCCAGCAGCTTTCATGAACACCTGTCTGTGTGTCCATCTCTCCCCAGAATCCAGGGTTGTCTAAGAACCCTGCATCCTGCCTTACTTCCAACAAGGTAAAACGATCCCTGGTCTCATGCTTGCCTTCTCATCCCAAGGGCTGCAGCTGCTTCCTTAGCGGGTGGGACTGGGGATCCAGTCAGCTTCTCAATGCTGCAGGCCAGGTTCTGCAGCTTCAATGTCTTCCTTCCTCCCCGAACTAAAATACAAGCATTTCCCTGGATCATCCATTGTACACTTTCAATTCTCAACACTTTGAGGCTTCTGTGGATTTGCTCCTCTGTGAGCTCTTCCCTGGGTTTACTGCTTTGATATCTGCAGCTCTCCTTCATGCCACGGACTATGAAACTTTAAACAATTTCATTATTTTCATTCTATGTGTATCATTGTTTGGCTGAGTGCATGAGTGTGCATGATGTGTATGAAGCATCTTCAGAGGCCAGAAAAAGGCACCGAATCCCCTGGAACTGGGGCTACAGATGGTTGTGAGCTGCCATGTGGGTACTGGGAATTGAACCTGGGTCCTATGCAAGAGCAGTAAGTACTCTTAACCACTGAGTCATCTTTCCTGCCCCAGAAATCTTAAATATTTTAATTCTTACATTGTCTCTGCTTCATAAGCATACTGAGTTAAAAAAAAATGTCTCTACCTCCTTCTAGGGTCCCTGTACTTACACAAATCCTGCCATGCCTATTTCGTGGGAACCATAGACTTGCATTGATTACACATTCTTATACTATGTAATATTGGCTACTAACAAGATCTGCATAATGAGATGAAGAAACTAGATACCATAATGTCCAAGGGACTCGCCAGCATGGGACTGCTGTTAAAGAGGGCAGATGGGACTAGGAACCTTCTCCTCTTGATTTCAAAGTGTATTTCCTTAATCCACAGCCTGGTTACAGCATGAGTTTATGTAATCAGTCCTGACTCCTCTTTGTCCCTCCGCCTCTGTCTTAGTCAATGTTCTGTTGCCGTGAAGAGACACCATGACCACAGCAGCTCTCATAAAGGAAAATGTTTAATTGGGGTTGGCTTACAGTCGATTATCATCACGGTGGGAAGTATGCAGGCAAGCAGGCAGACACAGTGCTAGAGAGGTAATTGAGAGCTCTACACCTGGATTTACGTGTGTGTGTATGTGTGTGTGTGTGTGTGAGAGAGAGAGAGAGAGAGGGGGGGGAGGGAGGGAGAGGGAGAGGGAGAGGGAGAAGGAGAGAGAGGCTGGGTCTGGCTTAAGAATTTTGAAATCCCAAAGCCCATCCCCAGTGACACATTTCCTCCAATAAAGCCACACCTCCTAATCCCTGCCACTCCCTAAGAGCCTATGAGGACCGTTCTTATTCAAACAACCACGCCCCGCATCTTGTTCTTCCCTCTTTCTTGCTCATGTCCACTCTTCTACGTGGTCCATGGGAGCTTTGTATACTGTGTTCACCTGGGGCATACTGGCCACAACCGTTCCCAACCATAGTCCCTTTGAGCCTAATTTCCCATCATCCAAACTTCAGACATCAAAGGGAGGAAAGCTATTTTATTTTTACATCTCATTTATAAAGTGAACTCATTTTTATAAATTCTAGCAGCTATCCTTAGAAGCTGTTTATAGGTGATAAAGGACTTTGTCCTTGACCTGCAAAGTCAAAATCCAAACACGACCTTTTCCACGTCCAAACCTGAAAAAAGACAAAAACCTAGGGACTGAAAAATCTAGAAAGCAGATGTAGTGAGTGACGCATGCACACCAAATTCCCTTGATGGTTAAAAGAGCTATTTTTGAAATAAGTAACAGCTCAATAAACGCACGCGATCCTACGTGCCTAAGAGTCAAGCTTATTTTTGGCTTAGACGTTCACTGTTCTCCTGAGCTCATATGCAGGACCACGAGAGCCATTTATTCGCAGCGTGTATTCCTGTTATTTGATTTACAGGACTGTGCATGAAAGAGGTAAAAATATCTCAAGCTGAGGGTGGGTAGGTGCGACTCCCAGGCTGATGGCAATTAGTGTTTCCAGAAGGTGTCAGGGTGCAGAAGGCTCTTTTCATAGTGATGTCTGTCTGCTCTCAAAATGGCTTTCCTTCTGCATCTAGACTGCTCAGACAAATTTAATATTATTAGAATATCTCCAGAGTTCTTAGCCTTATAATTATATTGCTGATCGCCTCACCCCCATCCCCCCAAAAACCAACCTTGTCCTATCAGAATACTGATTGGGTTTTGAAAACTGAACAAACTACTTTGGAAAGAATTAACATTTTTTTCCTCCGGTGTTCAGTCTTATGCTCTAGAACTGTGGCAGTGTGGTCTGTATCTTTTTAAAACATCACGTTAGAGGCAGTGAATTGTGCTATTTTTCTGCTTCCTTTAAAGCATTCATTCCTGCCATTGCCTCTGCCATTTCATTACTTCTACTTTCCTGAGACTTGTATTATTCTTATGTCATCCCCTACTCCAGATATAAAGAGTGTTTACCTCTATGAGTTTACCTAATAACACCGCTTTGGCTGCCTCTTATTATCCACTGGCTGTGGTTGTTTGCTTGATCCATTCCCACTTATTGTATAATTACTGTCATATCAGTTTGGTTCATTATTTAAGGTGTCTTGTTCTTGTTTACATATTGAGTGTTTACACATTTATGTCTTTTAACTTTTGTCATCTGGGTTAGAGAGGCCACAGGAAATGTGACCAAAATAGGAGGTATCATGCTAACACCAACAGCCAGCTACCGATGATCGCTTGTGTGCCAACCACAGTGATTAAGCTTCACAAACACTCACTTGCAATAGGCATAGAAGGCAGCTGGGTAAACACTCACATTGAACAGATTGGAAAACCCAGATTCTGTTTGAAAGCCAGAATGGGGCCTGAACACTCTGCCTTGTTTTTCAGTCCATATCCTACTTTCCATCCTCTGCCTTGATTGAGGCTCTCCCTGGGCCTCTCTAATGCTCCACGGAGTCGTGATGAGAACCATTTACAGTGACCAGCTCTGAAGCAGTCTGTTCATTAACACTCTCCTGCACTCATTTGTGTGTCTACTTCATCAACGCCCGAGAGGGTTGTCTGCGTCCGGGTGATTGCGCTGCTATCAATTTCTATTGATTGTGTCTGAACAAAGAAGCCTGTTACATTTGGCAGAAATCTGCCCCATCACCGAGCCTGTCCCCACAGCCTGCTTTCTGTCACCACTGGCACCAAAGTGCGTCTCTGAAAACTCGCCTTTTTATTTCTTGTGCAGTGCCTTCCTGTCCTCTCCAGCTCCGTGGCCATTCCTTTGCTCACTGTTCTCTGGTTGTATTGTGGAAAACTTGACTCCTTGCAAAGCACTAGCAATGTCAAATTACCCTCCAAATATGTCCCCTTACTCCTGAGATCTGCAGCTCGATAAGCCCTTTCTCTGAGAATTTCTTTCTGTTTTTTTTTTTTTGTGGGGGGGGCCAGGTAGAATACAGGGTGTAAGAGGGGTGGGTCTTATTCCCTGGCCAGGTAGGTGCTGGGCAGGTTCCCTTCCAGGCTCTGAATTTGACGTCACAGGTCAGTGTGGGTATGGCTTCCATCCTTCCTCTCTTCCTTCCATTAAGCCTTTCACACTTGTCTTTTCTGGGCAGAGGAGACCTTGTCTCCACTATTCCCTGGCTTCCTGGGGTTGCTTAGCATGGCCCGTGAAACACAATCTCCTTTCCCACAGTGACTAAGCCCTTTCCGTCTCCATTTCTCAAATGTACATCAATTAATGCCCAAAATTTCAAGAGAACTTTAACATTTCTATACTTCCATTTTTGGTTAAAAAAAAAAAAAAAAAAGAAAGAAAGAAAAAAGATGAGGGCTATGACAGTTAATCTTGGCCACAGTGATAATTTGCTGATGAAAGATATTTACACAGAACCCAATCTAGTGTTTTGTTTTGGTTTTTTTTTTTTTTTTTTTGGTCAGGGTTTTTAGAACTATTACAATTAGTGATTAGCCCAATTAGCAGAGTTGGATTAGATCACAGTGTGTGTTAGTATTTACTATCTCATTCTTAGGAAATAGGTGTTGGAATATTTATGCATATGAATAAAGGTATCATGTCTGCATATTATTCCTAAACAGTTCAATAATCAAATGTGTGTGTGTGTATGTGTGTGTGTGTGTGTGTGTGTAAATAGGTAGAGTTGAGCAAATGGATCAAAATGTCAGTAACTTAAAACTTGGTGAATCTAGGTGACAGGTATATGGAAGTCCTTTGTATTTCTTGCATCTTCTTTGAAAGCATGAAATCATATAAAATAGAAAGGGTTTATAAATGACATAATTTTCACAGTCTCCAAAGTATTCTTCAAGTGTGAGAAAAAGATTTTCTTTTATTTATAAGTTGGTCCTGTTTAGAAACACATCGACAAGTCTCCTATGGATAAACTGTTGGATGGACTTACAGGAAATACAGCCATTAACTCTTCTGTTTGGAATTCCTTTATTTTACTTTATTTATGTATTTGTGTCTGTGTGTATGCACATGTGCAAACATGGACCAGTGGGCCATGGTGTGTGTAAATGTGTATGTGTGTGTATGTGTGTAAACATGTATGTGTGTAAATGTGTGTAAACATGTATGTGTGTAAATGTGTATGTATGTGTGTAAGTGTGTGTGTGTGTGTGTGTGTGTGTGTGTGTGTGTAGGGCAGAGGACAACATGTGAGAGTTGGTTCTCTCCTTTTACCAAGTGGGTCCAGGGGAATGAACTCAGGTCAGCAGGTTTGGCAACCAAGTACCTTTACTTGCTATCTCCCCACTCCAGAATTTTCTACTGGTTCCTAACTACCATCCAAAGCACCCCATCTTGCCCACAAGGCCTTCTTCTTAAGCACAGGCCTAACCAATCCCAGTTAGTTACCTCTTGCTTTTCATCTAACTACACAGACAACTACTATGGACTCCCGTGATTCTTCTGTGGCTTTGGACATGGTGCCATTTTGTCTGAAATACCATTGAGTAATTGTTAATCACTTGTGAAAACCTAAATTATATAGTCCCTTCCTTCCTGAGTTTTAACAGATCATTACGTCCACTCTGGGTTGCTGTATCCCTCTTCAGAAACTTCTGTGATTGCTACCCACCATAGTAATCTCAAGGGGGCAGGCAAGTTGAGTTGTCCTATGATTCTACATCTTCAGCATCTACCAGAGTGACCAGAAGCAGAGAGGACCCAAGAAGTTGAGAAGCTTAGAAGATGACTCTGTGAGTTCGATCCTCTCGTGTACATGGATGGAGAACATGACTACTTTTTGAGGGGTAAATTGAAAAGCTTCAGAAAAATTTGCTTCACACATGTTTCTTACACTCTGTTGCCACAGTGTTTGAAACATCCACATTAGTGTCTTTTGCCTGAGGTATTGGTTCTAGGATGAGAAAGTTTGACTGCCTAATATTTTCTGTATAATTATGACAGATTGTCACTAATAAGCATCTTATACACTTGTGAAAACCTTCATGGTTATAACTGATGCCAGGTCTTTTGCACATTTTTTTTTTTTTTTTTTTTTTTTTTGTAGCTCAGGAAATTTCCTGCATATAAAAGTTTAAAGTGAGGTAAGTCAATCAACAACCTCACGCATGCCAGTTCAGAAAACAACCACATCTAAACCTTAAACATGGAGCACACCTAACTCCAAAGCACCTGAGGTCATTGAGTAGGAAGTGAGGTCCACAGAGTCAGAAAGGAGACCACTCCAGGTGATGGGCGTGTCCCGGGATAGCCATGCTCACACAGGGCATGAGAACGACGAGAATACACTTTCCATGGAAGGATGGACTTATCAGGACCCCAGATAGGCGCTGAGACACTTCTGGATCCTACTGATTCAGCAAGGGTTAATAGAAACTTTCAAGCATGCTAGATAATTAACAGGATTAAATCTCTACCTGTCAATTAAGCCAATATATTTGAGTATAATGCTATTTAATTCTGCACCAGGAACAGTGCAATAAATCAAAGTTTACAGATGTCTTCAGCAAGCCCTTGATGGATGAAACACTGTAACTCAGAGGTGCATAGAAAATCTCAAATAAGATAACCTCCCATGTGATTAATATAGCTGTCTGCATTGGCATTGGCTCCAGAAGGTTCTAATCCAAACATGTTTAACATCACATACTTTATTGTGACAGATTTAGACACCTGAACTAACTATCCAGGCAAATGGTGCTTAATTATACTGACTCATTATGGACCTCAGCAATAAAGTTGGGACATAGAATTATGTGTTAATTCCCGTCACACACTTACACACAACATAAGTAGACAGTGTCCAGAGGCTTGTCTAGGGCTTGGTGCATAAAGTGCAGTGTCACTGCCTTGATTCACCCAGAGACCACTTTTCTTCTCTCTGTTCAATGGTGCTTGCCTCCAGATGTTGTTGAAGCTGACTGGTCAACAAATGAATTTTACTGACCATAAAGAGAAAGAGGCATATGACCATCAATGTTTCTTCCTTTCCATGCTTAAAAAAAAAAATGAAGATGGTCCAGTGCATATGTGCATACACACACACACAACACACACACACACACACACACACACACACACACAGTGTATGGTGGTGTGTCCCTAAGAGCATATGCACTGGAAACTCTGTTGTTCAAGATGCCGAACAATTGTTTTTCACTTCCAGCATGCATTCTGGAATGCATCCCTAAGAACACTGTTGTGGCAGTTTGGATGAAAAACTTTCCCCACAGGCTCATGTACTTGACCGCTCTGTCCCCAGTTGGTGACACTGTTTGGGGAAGTTATGACCCCTTTAGGTCATGGAACCTTGCTGGATGAAGTCCATCACTGGGATGGGCTTTGTAACCCTCCCCCCCCCCCCGTCATCCTCCACCCTCTTTCTTTGCTCTCTGTGTGGGTGAAAATGGATGATCAGCCAGATCCCTGCTCTGACCACCTATAGCCATACCTCCCCACCCTCATGATTTATCACTCTGGAAATGTAAGTCAAAACCAACCCTTTCTTCTTCAAGTTGCTTTCTGGCCATGGTTTTGACATGGCAGCAGAAGCAACCAATGCAATGATCTTCTAAGCAGGTACATAGATTTGAATCATGAGAAGCAAGCTAACACCCTGGTACAAAGCTCAACTCCGAGTCCTGTTCCTTAGTGGAAGTCACTGGTTCCTGGGTGACTTTTCTCACTCTCCTGAGTGTGAAAATAAACACATCATGGACAAACATGTCAGAAGGGTCAAAGTGTTTAAAGCTCCATCTGTGCTGAGCTCACAGTACAACAATAAAGCATGGGACTTAGCCTTTGCTGACTGGAAAGGATGCCATGAGATAGAAATGAAGCACCAGTCACACCTTCTCTAAGGACTCTTTCTCATTTGGACAAAACAGCTTAACACAGGTAAGGAACACAATTGCAAAACGTGCTTTACTGTAAAGGAGGAACTCAATGGGGGAAAAGACAAGAATCAGCTGGAGTTGGAAAGAATTTATGAAAAGGACTGGTTTGTGATCAATATTTAAGGAAGGCATGTTAGTCTTGTTTTCTAGAGAAACAGAACTGACATAATGGCCATGTATTACATGGGGATTTCTTAGACTGGCTCACACAATATAGTCTGGGTAGTCCAGCTGTCTGCACGCTGGAGAGGCTGGGAGCCCAGCAAGCTGCTCAGGACGGGAGGCTCAACGTCTCAATTGTTCACGTCTGGCACTGAAGGCACGGCGGATTCCTGGTCTTCAGTATACATTGGAAGGCTGAAAGGGCCAGGTTCTGATGGCAGCCAAGGATGGTGGCAGGGACAACAGAAAAGACTCAACTGTCCTGCAAAGGGTGACGGCCCACAAGCAAGCTAAATGCTCACAGTGGACCCCCTGGGACAGGCTGGGGGCTACTCTAGTAACAACGTGAGCATCGCAAGGGCTCACACTGAGCATTTTCCTTTTACTGGTGGTCCAAGTCTGCCTTGAGCTGCAGGGGCAGAGATCCCAGTGGGCCACTGTTCTGTGTCTCCTTTAACACAGGCAGAATCCTCTAACTCTTCCAAAGGGAAGTTGCTGTGAGGGTGACGGGAAGGGGGCAATTCTTCTGCCTGCGCCTCAGTCCCATCTGAGCTCCTTTTGCTCCTGTCTAGAAGATTGATCGTCATCTACAGCACACAGGGTCCCATGTCCGTTAGGTTATCTGCACCGCTGATCAGTAACCCGGAGTGTACTTCTTCCTTATTGTCCAATCAGGAGAGAAGCTAGGAAGGGGCCCGCCTCCACCTCTTCTAGACATGCCGCTGCTTTGATGGAACACCGGCAAGAAACTGGCATAGACTCAAAAAGCCTTCTAGTCTATATCCGAGAAACTCCATCCGCTGGACATTGCTTCTGATGGGTGCTCACGAAACCTCTTTTAACATACAGATTAGTGAGGAAATAGAGTTTGCATCTAATCTTTTTCCTTTTTTCTCTCTCAATCCAATCTGACCTGGTTTTGAATCTCAGGAGCACTGTAAACTTGTTTAGTGGTCATGGGCAAGGCATTAGCTCTCTCATCTATAAAATAAAGGCGATATTAATACATTACAGTTTCGTTAGGATGATTTCATTTGATAAATCACAGGGATCACTCATTAACATTTTAAAAATCGTGTGTGTGTGTGTGTGTGTGTGTGTGTGTGTGTGTGTGTGTGTGTGTAAGTACAGTGACCTTCAAGGCCAAAAGAAGGCACTGGATTCCCTGAAGCTAACGTTATGAGTGGGAATCAAACTCAGGTCCTCTGTAAGAACACAATGCACACTTGTAATCTCTGGGCCATCTCTCTAGCTCAGGAGTTCCTCTTTTGGCAAGGTTTAGCTTCCCATGATTTTAAGTACCTACATTTTACCAAGCCCCCAAACTGCTAAATGAAGAATTATTAAAAGAAATCATTCTTAAGTTTTAAATTATATACTGTGGAATTTTGTTCCACCTTTCTGTTTCCACCAGGGATGTGGATCATTCTTTTGTCAACAGACCAATTCTTTACAAGCTGCTCTCGCTTTATCCCTTAGTAGTTTCTGCACTTAACAGACCATTGCAATACTGTGGTGCTTATTGTCAAGTAACCCTCATTCAGAAAGAGAGAGAGACCACTTCTATTATAGCATATTGTGATTATAACTTGTTACTAAATGTTATTAATTTCTTGTTGTGCCTTCATAGTTTTGTATGTTAAGCCTTCATAGGTTTGTATGTGCAGAAACATGACAAACTAGATACAGTTAAGGTTTATTCACAGTGTTGGACATTCCACTGGAAACTTGGGCAAGGAAGGAATGCTGATGTATAAAACTTCCTGGTAAGCAATCATATTAACACTGTGACAATAACATCTCTCTCCTCCGTCTTTGTATATGGTACTCGTCACTTTGGAGTTACCGGTTTCTAGGATCCTAATTATCGGAGTCACGTGGTAGTTATGAGCCCATCCCCCCCCCAGCCCATTGTTGCTAGACTTTCAGTTCTGCCATCAGTCGTCTGGTAAACCAGGTCAGCTTCTGTATGGGCTACTTTTATTTTTTTGTCAACTTGTCACAGGCTAGAGTTATCTAAGAAGGGACACACTCAGTTGAGGAAACGCCTCCATAAGATTGGCCCGCAGGCAAGCTTGTGGGCATTTTCTTAGTTAGTGACTAATGTGGGAGTACCCAGCCCATTGTAGGTGGTGCCACCTCTTGGCGGGTGGTCCTGGTTGTATGACAAAGGTAGGTTGAGCAAGCCATGAGGAGCAAGCCAGGAAGCAGTGTTCCTCTGTGCGCTCTGCTTCCGTTCCTGCCGCCAGGCTCCTGCCGCCAGGTTCCTGTCCTGGCTTCCCAGAGTTAGGAGCTGAAATGAACCCTTTTCTCCTCAGGTTGCTTTTGTTCACCACAGCTCAGACTGCTTCTGTCTCCTAGCCCTGGTGTCCAGCTTTCATTTGACAAAAAGAATCCTAGGAACAAGCTTGTTTTTGTTTTCCCCCATTTCTATTGGTATTTTGGGATGGGTAAACAAAAAGTCACACTGAGCAGGATCAATCTTGACCTCTCTGCTCACTCTACTCCCCAGCACCAGCTCTTACTGATACTTATCATTTTCTTATGTATTTATGTCCTTTTCCAGATACAAAGGATACATTCCATAGAGTGTTATAAACCATGCTTTTTATCATCTAATAAGATATCTAGGACTCCTTCTATATTAGAACACAAACAGTCTGGCTGGGTTTTGTTGTCATAACAACTGTGTGGGGTTGCATTGTGTCACTGCACTATGGATTATTCAGCAAATACATTATTGTAAACATTTCCACTCTTCTGCCATTGCAAACAATGCTGCAATAAACAATTTCATAGCTAAATATTTTATGTGTTCAGACAATCAGAAGAATAAATTCTCAGAAGTGGTTTTGCTGGTCCAACGGGCAAATTATCATTCTGATAATTATTGCCAACTTGGTCTTCATATGAATACCACCACCCTCTGCTCCCAGTAGCAATGTCTAAGAGGATGAAACAAGCCTGTTTAAAGCAGTTTAACAAAGGATAAGTGAAGGTAAATAATGGAAGTAAGCTGAACCCTGCATAAAGGGCACTGTCATGGTGTAGGTTAAAATTGGATTGTTTATTAGAAATGGAAGTTCTGTGTTGGTTTTATTGAAGGGAGAGATATGAGATTTATAGTCCAAGTAGGACTTACCTCACCATTTATATTAGCAATAGCAATTCCCCTGTGCTTAGCACATCACAGTTTACAGAGCCCTTTGTGCACCTTAGCTCAGGTGAGCTTCCGTATACCATGCGATGCATGTGCAGGAGACAGAATTACTTGCTCTGCTTACAGAAGGGTCAAGTAACAGTCCTAGATGCTGCAGCTAGATCCTTCAGAGCTGGGGCCTAAGACTTAATCTCCCCACTTCAGATCTGGGGCTCTTTCTTGGATGAGACCCCTAGCTGACAACCAAAGATTCCTCCCACCATCTGCCACTGAAATTCTGCCCTCCCTTAAGCTCTCCTGCATTCACTCACTCACTCACTGTCATTCCTGCTTCTTACGTCATCATTTCCATGACTCCAGGCTCTTCCAAGAATTGTGAGGCAGACTCGGTGATGGTTAATCTTGACTGGAAACGTGACAGAGTCACCCGAGAGACACACTATTGGGCACATTTGAGAAGAAGTTTCTAGAGAGGTTTAGCTGAGGGAGGAGAAGCCACCCTGAATGTGAGCACAGCACCTCCCGGGTTGGAGTTTATCAGAGACTACAGTAAAGGGAGAAAGTGAGCTGGGCACTGGCATTCACCTCTCTCCGCTTGCTTCCTGACTGTGGACACAGGGTGATCAGCTGCCCTCTGTCCCCACTGTCCTATTTCCCCCACTGTGGTAGACTAGGTAATCTGTCGCAGCAGCAAGCAGTTAATAACAGACACCTGCATTTTGGTACAGGGGCCACTCCCTCAGCCTTCGTCTTCCTGATTTCAGCCACAGCAACGGTGAACGTTCTGACATATTGACTCTGTGGCTCCTATCACAAGCGCCTGCCTCTGGGCTTCAGCTTTCTTCCTCAGGATCCAGTCTCATCCAGCCTGGAAGTGCAGCAGGGGGGTTCAAGATTCTTGTGGGTGATCCTTAACCAAAGATGGGCAGAAGTTAGAGGATATGTGCTCAGGGAATCATTTCTGTGTGTGTATAAGAAATATAAGCAGAAATGTAAACAAAGGTCGCTAGAGGGTGCCAAGAGAAATAGAGCCCCGGCTTCCCACAGATATGCTCAGTGCTATGACCCACCCTTATTTCCTTTTCTCCCTGCACACCCCACTCTCTCCTTCCTAGGATCTTCCCCCTAAAGATGATTCACACTGACGTCTCCTGCAGCTCTGCTTACAGGGGAAACTGCAAACAAGAACAGTATCTTTACGCTTCGGTAAATGGCACAAAGGGCAGGTACACGATGATCTCACTTCCTGGGATCAGAACATTTGGGAAAGGGGAGGAAGATACTGCGAGCTGTCCTGGGGCGGTAACAAGCACAGCCAGGGGCCATTCCAGCTGAGATGTCATTCTCACTGCTCAGTCTCCTCATGTTGAGAACAAGACCGTAAGCACTGGTGCTGCCTCATCCTCATCCGGTTACTACTTAACCTCTCTCGGGGGGCTCAGCATCTTCTCTCCAAAACCTGCCCGGCCAACCCTTCAAAAGAATAACTGATTTGTTCAAAAGCTTACTCCTGAGCCCCCAGTTGGAGGAAGAGGTGCTTAGGAAATGTAAGAGGCTAAATTCCCCATTTTCTCAGTGGAGGAGCTTCTCCTCAGGACTCTCTTGCTGCTTGGTCTCACACTGGGTTTTGTTATTCTTTTTAAGAGATGGTTTCGTTTTCTTCCTTTCTTCATGTACTTAATTGCGGTGAGATTTTTGGGTCCTGGCCTTCAGAAGGACCCTGTTGTTGGTAGTAAATGCCCCATGGAACAGACAGCAAGTAAAGAGTTGAGACCACCAACACTCCAGTCCCTAAGAAGGGCTCTGGGTGCTACACTATAAGATGGCCCTGCCTTGGTACATGTCTTAGAAAGGGAAAGCCCTGCACATGCCTCCACATTAGGCCTGAATCTCAGAGAGCAATGGGACCATCTGTAGTCACTCACCAAGGAGGAGGACTCTGGGGGGGGGGGTTACACCAAACATGTTCCCTGAAAGGGAACACAGGCAGGTATTCCCTAAAAGGGGGTTCAGAAGAGATGTTGGGACCTTGGGAGCTGGAGCTGCATTTCCTGGTCTTTCTCTAGGAAACTAGCAATGAGAGTGAGACCCTGTGTACACTGGCCTGTGATGTTGGGAAAGTAGCAATGTAGAACCCAAATGAAAACTTGGTAGAGAGCAGGACAGTCAGGCCTTGCTGCTCAGTGCCTTCCTCTTTCTCTGAAGGGGGAAATCTGTCAAGGGAAAACGTGGATTCAATGGACATACAGTGGTGAATAACCTACCGTGTTCATGTGTGTGTACAGGTGTGTGTGTGTGGGTGGGTGGGTGAGTGTGTGTGGGTATGGGTGTATGTATGTGTGTGTGTGGGTGTATGAGTGTGTGTTTGTGTGAGGGTGTATGAGTGTGTGTTTGTGTGAGTGTGTGTGTGAGTGTGTGTGGGTGTGTGTGAGTGTGTGTGGGTATGGGTGCATGTATGTGTGTGGGTGTGTGTGAGTGTGTGTGTGGGTATGGGTGTATGTGTGTGTGTGGGTGTATGAGTGTGTGTTTGTGTGTGTGTGTGTGAGTGTGTGTGGGTGGGTGTATGAGTGTGTGTTTGTGTGGGTGTGTGTGTGAGTGTGTGTGGGTGGGTGTATGAGTGTGTGTTTGTGTGCGTGTGTGGGTGTGTATGAGTGTGTGTTTGTGTGAGTGTGTGAGTGTGTGTGTGTGTGTGGGTATGGGTGTATGTATGTGTGTGGGTGGGTGTATGAGTGTGTGTTTGTGTGAGTGTGTGTGGGTGTGTGTGTGGGTGGGTGTGAGAGTGTGTGTGAGTGTGTGTGTGTGGGTGTGGGTGTGTATGGGTGTGTGAGTGTGTGGGTGTGGGTGTGTGAGTGTGTGTGTGTGTGTGTGTGTGGGTATGGGTGTATGTATGTGAGTGTGGGTGTGTGAGTGTGTGTGTGTGGGTGTGTGTGTGTGGGTGTGTGTGGGTGTGTAGAGGCACATGTCAGATGTCTTCCTCAGTTGCTCTTCATCTTATTGTTTTGAGATAGTCTCTCATTGAACCTGGAGCTCCCCACTTTGGTTAGGCTGTGCAGCCAATGAGCCTCAGGGATCTTCCTATCTCCACCTCCCCAGAGCTGGGATTATAGCTGCATGTGCCACATTCAGCTTTCACGTAGGTGTAGGCATTGGACACAGGTCATCATGTTTGTGTGGTGAGCGATTTCCTAAGCTACCTTTCCTCCCCTGACTCACTATTCTCAATGACTGGTAGTAGAGTTCCCTCTCTCATTTCATCACTGTGACTACTAATGTAGGAGAGAACATGAGTGTTTTGGCCTTGTGGGCAAGTAGTGTGGGTGGATAGTCCCCATCCTAGATTACCCTGGCTTCCAACCAGGGCTGCCAGTGAATAAACTCTAGAGCTCAGGGAAACTAGGCCTTATTTTACCACCAAACTGAGGGGAGGTATCCTGTTTTTGTTGTTGTGTTTTCAAGACAGGGTTTCTCTGTGTATTTTTGTAGACCAGGCTGGCCTCGAACTCACAGAGATCGGCCTGTCTCTGCCTCCCAAGTGCTGGGACTAAAGGCAAGCACCACCACCATCATGCTTGGGAGGTGTCTTAAAAATCAGAGTCTTCCAAGAAAGTAGCTGAGGTGTGAATGGTATTCATTCATCACGTCTAGCCTGATATGGGAAGAAAAAAGTGAAGACATCTGTATTGGAAAGTCCCCCATCTGGCCAGGTTGGGTACCAGCCACTGTGTGAAGACCCAGGGGGCCTCGTGTGAAGCGGATGAAAGCCTGAGGTTTGTCTCTCCCTCAGAGCCAGGGCCACTGTGGAGGAAAGCTCTGTGCCACACACTTTCTTCTGCCCCGTGGCTCTGCTTGACTTGCAAAGCTGGGTTTACATAGCTGAAGATGAGTCGTTGACTGCCGTAGTTAACATAACAAAATGTTTGATGCTTGTCAGCTAAAAGTAAAGTGGTTTATTTGGCTCACAAATCTGGTGACTGAAAGATCCGTGGACCAGCATCCCTTGAGTGTGTCCTAACATAGAGGAAAAGCAGAAAGAGACCGACCAACTGTGCACAGACTTTCTGCCAACCCAATGGCTGGATTTAATCTCTTCCTACCATTCCTGAGCCATCCAGCGTCATCAACCCTTGGGGAGGGCAGAGACTCCATGGCCTAGTTATTCTCCACAAGACTACCATTCATTGTCTCTCTCTCTGTCTCTGTCTCCCTGTCTCTCTCTCTCTCTCTCTCTCTCTCTCTCTCTCTCTCTGTGTGTGTGTGTGTGTGTGTGTGTGTGTGTGTGGTGTGTTCCTCTTTCCCTTCCTTCCAAGACAAGGTCTTCTATGTAGCCTCAAACTCGCAACTTTCTTGCCGCAGTCACACAAACGCTAGGATTATGGGCACGTGCCACCCATATTCAGCTTTAGATCTGGGTTGTAAAGATTCTACTGTCTCCACACTGCTACTCTGTGGACAAAGCCACAAGCACTTGAACTTCCAAAGGTTGAGCCATATCCAAGCCTTGTGGTTGCCACATCCTCATTCTAGCTTGTAGAGATACAGAAACATTGTAACTCGTTGATAAACATGATTTAAAAAAAAATACAGAGATACAACTTGCCATCTTCCCTTCCCACTGTAGAGAACTCCTCTTTCCATCTTGGTCACTTCCTGGCAGGGCAGTGACTCCGTTCAGGAAGGGCAGGACCACATGGTGTTGAGCAGACAGATGATTCACAACCACAGAGTGCAGCCTCCATGGTACCCAGCTGTTCTCAGTGAGCCACTGAGCACAGAATACAAAGCATGGAATTAAAATTCAGCATGGAGGCCCACAGTTGATGGAAGGGGCTGCCGTGTTGGAGAGGTTAAAATGTGCAAGCTGGGATATCGAAAAAGTCCACAGAATCGTAGCTCTTGCAGGCTTTTTCAGTCATAGTTACCTCTGCCTAGCAACGTGAGGCTGAGCAAGGTGACCCCCTGGCTCCTTCCAGATTTATGGTTTCTGTTATTCTGGTTCCTACCAGATTTGTCATTCCCTCAGAGACCCCAAACTCAGCGTAAAAATAATCTATGGGAACAGAAATGTTGTATGAGGGAGAGAAAAATCAGTTCCTAGAGACTCGTATTTCCTGAAAGTCTCTGTCTTCTACTCTTCAGACCTAAATACGGACAGGACAAGACGCTTAGGCCGTGGCCTCGGGCCACTTCCCCTTGTGTTGTCCCTCTCACCTCCTCTCTGTGCTGTGACCATCTGTAAAGAAGACTGCGTGTGTCAAGCATTAACAGTCTCATAATTTGAGATGTGAGATTGAAGATGGAGTTTTCTGTCCCACCCGGTCCCACAGCTGCTCTGCCCCAAATAAACACACAAAGACTTGTATTACCTATAAAATGTTTGGTTGATGGCTCAGGCTTCTTATTGGCTAGCTCTGTCTTAATTATTAATCCATATATTGCCACGAGGCTGTGGCTTACCCGTAACCCAGCATGTTACTCCATGGGCAGCATGGTGTCTCTTGGCAGCCTCTCTCTCTGCCTTCCTCTCCCCAGCCTTCTCCTGGTCTGGTGGCCCTGCCTATGCTTTCTATGGTGGCCAATCAGTGTTCTATTCATCAACCCGATAAGAGAAACATATATGCCGAAGGCCATCCCCCATCATAAGAGGATTTCTCCATGCCGTGCTGGTGGTTTCTGTGTTCATTTGGGCTCTTTTGCTGCCCTTGCCAGAGAAAGTGTGATTTACCAAAGAGGATTCTGAGATTCATATTTTTAAACCTTTTTTTCCCTTGCCATCTATGCATAGATGTGGTGTTCACTGTGGTTAGAATATGAATTCCCCCCCCTCCCCACCAACCACCACCACAGGCTTATGTGTCCAGTGCTTGTTTCCCTGGCTGGTGGTTATTTTAGAAAGTTTTTAGAAATGTCAGGAGGTAAGGACTCAGGTGAGGGGGGGTCTGTCACTGGGGTAAGGCTTGGCTGTTTCTGTGAGCCTAGCCTTTAACGGGAGTCATCTCTCCAGCTCAGGCTTGAAGGCTGTATATGGATTATTTTCTCTCTGCTTCCTGTCCACCATGGCATGAAGAAGCTTGCTCGCATCACAATCCCTCACCACAGGCCCAGAATCAACAGATCCGGGATTTTGGTATAAAACCTCTAAAGCTAAGAGTCATTTAAGTTGTGTCGGGTGTTTTGTGAAAGTGATGACAACACTAACATAACGACCAAGGTTGCTGTCACATACAGGTATGACAATTAAAAATGACGACAGAAGGAAAACTCCTGGTTTCAGTCTTGTAGAAAACAAAGCAGCTGTGTGTACTCAGAGACAAAACCCCCCGTTCCATGGGGCAGAGTAACCTACCTGCTAGCCAAGTTTTAGAAGGAACTTGTTATCGAGACTCTGGGTTGGTGACCATCTCTGTCAAAGCATGTTCCTCAATCAGCTGAAATTCTATAACTGGTTATTTCTAACTAAGTAAGCGGCTGAAAGATGAAAGCGGCCTGTGAGTCCCACCTTCACCCAATTCCTAATTATAAGGATTAGAGCCAGCTGAGAAGGCTCAAAAAGATAGAGAGGGAGGCATCCAATAACTTCCTTAGACTCTTCTTGGAAAGCAAGAGGTTATGGAGTAGAAGGTGATGTTGGCCACCCATCTATCCTCAATCACATTTGGCAACCCTAAGGCATTATGAGTAGTTCCCATAGAGGTGATGGATCTCCGCCCTCAGCCACTCACACTTAGCTAATTGGTGGGGTCAAAGCACCAAAGTGTGAGGGTGTTAAACCCTCATGAGTAACTTACAGGGCCACAGGAGATCAAGTCGGGTGAGTTCAAACCCTGACTTCCTATACTTATGGAATAACCCTCATAGCTCTCAAATAGCCCCAGGGGAACTGAGACCTAGCTGCCCGTGACAAGCCTCACATTCACCACGTTTGTTCACCTTCTTGTCTCCATTTCACTTTCCCATTTACTAAGCATCCTTCCTATAATCACCATGGGTACCCAGTTCAGTACTCAAGGTTTGCTTCTGAGAACTTTCAACCCAAGGCAGCATGACTTTTGAAACTGCAACAATGTTTGAAATAATAATGTCATTCACTACCCTAAACCCAATTTATCCATAGATAGCCCTTACAGAGAAATTTCTGTCCAAGCCACCCTGCTACCCTGGCTTTCCCCAGATGTTCTGCCTAGCCCAGCCTCCATATCTTTTACAACAATTTCCCACTCCAACAAGTGTGTTCTAGCATTTCTCCCTGCCCAAGTCTTCAGGATGCAAAGACAAAGTGTTTGCAAATTCCTGGCTGTGTCATGGCATCTGCTTCCCATCCCCCCCCCCCCTTGGCCATTTTTTCCCTACCGTACCACCTCACTAAATAAAAGAGCAGGGCAATGCTTCATGGGAAGATGAGATGAAATCCACCTTCAGCTGACCAGTCATTTCACAGATGCCTCAGATGCCAAAGTCTTAGTGGCAAAATCACTTCCACAGAGGCAGCACAATTAAAATGGGGACATGATGGGGGTAGGGTGGGGGCTCTCGCAGGAAGTCATGATGAGTTCATGTTTTCTATTTTAATGAAAAATGGTAAGTTTTATGCTCTTGCAGAAAAAAATGCAATTGTGCCCTATACTTCACAATTTATGTAATTGATTTCTTAGATTTCTGACAGCTCTATCATGTTTGTAATAAATATCTTCTCCTCCACAGGAAGTTGGTCACACAGTGTTGGGAGTGGGTGGTTAGAGAAGTCTTGATTATTTTCCTTTCTTTCAATCCCAAGGCAATTACCCCTTAAATCATTTACTTGGCACTTTGCAGGATCCATCTTGCATTTTAAATTCCTTTTTCTACCTGCAAAAGCCCAGCTTCCCCAGGAAGACATCGTGCCTTGTACCTCTCCCTGGCCCCAATAATTGCTAGGCATGTAAAAATAGAAAAATGACTTTTTTCCTTGTTATTGATAACAATGCCCACATTTTTCTGAAACATGGAATTAATTCTAGCCCCTCTTCCGGGGCTGATGGAACAGAATCCCCACAACTGCACTGTGCCGTCACATTTCTGAGCTGGGTTCAGGTTATCTGCCTTCTTCCTCAGTTGTGAGATGGGTAGCCAGATCTTCTGCTTCCGAGGCACACACTTCAATTGCCTCCCCTTCGGTGTGACAAACCCTTTCTGAATTTCCAGGCTACAGGCCTACAGACTAGGGATCTAACACTCCAGAAGTGATTTGGTTTGAGGCATGGAAGGGCACTGGGTCCCTGCGCATCATGCAGCCTCTTCATGATGGAAATACCCAGTGCTCAGAGATCACTGAGGTCAGTCAGGTGCAGAAGGCCAGTACCTCTGTGTACACAGGGTGTTGGGCAAGTCTAGGTCGAGTCTGGTCAGTGTTTAGTGATGCAGAGAATGGAATTTATGGGCACCTGAAAATCAGCACGGAACTTTGTGTCACACTGCTGTGACTCATGCATCAGTCTTTGACTTGGTTTTCCATATTTCTGGAACTGGGGGTGGGGAACAAACCCTGTTCCTGAGAACTCAGAAATATCTATTACACAACACCCAGGGCACCCTTCCTTATGGCCAGAAAATGTCTTCTCTTTCCTGCATCTTCTGATTTCCATCCTGTGTCCACTGTGGGAAACTGTGTGTAAACCTGTGTTGTAGCTTTGATTCAACAGTATCAAAGTTTACACGCTAATTTCTCTTAATAAACACCAAGTGCACTTAGAAAATGATTGTGAGCACAAATCACCAGTTACAGAAAAGTGTCCTGTGTAGCTTAACATCTGACTCTTGGAGATTTGAGCTGGAGCATTAGTGAGTTCTTATCCTCAATGAGAGTGGATTTGGTCATCACAAGTTTCCGTATGCACATCTCTCTTCCAGTGTAAATCCCTCACTAGGCAAGTTGGCTCTGTTGGGAAAGAACCAAGAGTAGCTTTGGTTCAACTTCATGGAAAATCCCAGGGAAGTTCCTTTTTCATGAATTTTTCAGATGCGGCATATGCCCCATTAGAAACAATGGAAGATGTTCATGCCTGTAGGTGTGCTGGTCAAGATGTTAGTGGACAGCCACCCGAAGAAAGTTCCACATCAGGAGGTCTTTATCCGTGGAAAACAATGAAGGATCCAGCAATTTTTAGGGAAACAGTTATCAGAAACATTGGCAGCCTGAAATGTATAGTCTTAACGGTTATGCTATGAATTCATTAGGCTGAGGTCTACTTGGAGATCCTGTGACAAACTAGACACCAGCCAGGGATGTGACACCTTTGGTGTATCTGTAGAGAAAGGTGAGGGCACAATGTTCCTTGGGGCCACAGGTTTGGCCTTACTTTGTTTCCACAAGCATGGATTCTGAGTTAGGAACTTTTCAATTCTAATTTCTTAAATGAGTCTTAGAAAGATGAAAATAGCCACCCAATAGGTTAAAAAAAAGTCAGCATTAGAACCCATGACTTTTCAGCTATAACTACAAGAAGATGCCCATTTAGAAATGAAACTTCTGGTAATACAAATTATTTACCAAGGGTGATTGTCAAAATATTTTACCAACTGTATAATGGACTAGTGGGCGATCAAAAGGGACCCAGCAGAAAATACCATGCACAATCCTATTGCTATACATCATCGGCAAAATATTCTTATTTCAAATAAAAACTTTGGTGGCAATATAAAGACACACTCATCACACAAGGTATTAAATAAAATATAGCAATACCTACATCATAAAACATCTTTCTTTATATTTGCCTCTTCATCGTCTTCCTCACTATATCCCACCTCTAATTATTAACTCCCACAGGTCCTTGATAGGATGCTTTTGAGGGAATGTCTTCAAAGTTTGACCTTGGTACTGTGCTTACCTCAAGAGTAGACACACTTTATTCTGTGATGGCCACCCTTCTACTGTGACACTCTATCACAGGCTGTCTTTCCACTAGCTATGAAGCTCCTTGTCAGTGTAACTGTGCCATTCTGGTGGCATCCCCTGTGATGAAGGTCTAGTTTGAGACCGCCTCCCCAGCGATGCAGTTCTGACTTCTAACTGCATCCCAAGTAATGCAGGTCTGGCTTCTGACTGCATCCCCAGCAATGCAGGTCTGGCTTCTGACTGCATCCCCAGCAATGTAGGTCTGGCTTCTAAATGCATCCCCAGCAATGTATTTAGGTCTGGCTTCTGACTGCATCCCCAGCAATGCAGGTCTGGCTTCTGACTGCATCCCCAGCAATGTAGGTCTGGCTTCTAAATGCATCCCCAGCAATGTATGTAGGTCTGGCTTCTGACTTCATCCCCAGCAATGCAGGTCTGGCTTCTGATTGCATCCCCAGCAATGCAGGTCTGGCTTCTGACTGCATCCCAATAGATGCAGGTCTGGCTTCTAGCTGATCCCCTGTGATGCAGGCCTGGCATATGGTAAATAATGAATAGATGTATGCTGAATGAACACAGAGCAATGTGTGCTTCAAGTCTTTAATTTTCTGCTGTGTTCTAGATGAACCAGTGGAAGTAGCCCAGAGGTACTCATTTGTTGACCTATGAGAAGTTTTCACTTTCTTAGAGAACCTTTTCTACTAAAATACAATGCTGTAATTCATAGAGATGGCAAGAATGTCAAAGCCATACATGTGAGACTCTGGTTAGTGGGCAACCCTGGGGAGAGGAAAGAGACACGGCCCTCATCAAACTCATTCAAAGAGCAGGCATGTGCAAAGTTTAAGCAGGACATCCCATGTTCTTGGATCATCAGTGCATATTGGATCCAAGGGTCCCAGCCACTTTCCATACTTGCACTCCAGATTCTAAGGGGAAACATATTTGTTTATTCACATCGGTGAATCAGTACCCTCCCCAGTCCTGTATCTTCTCAGGGGTAGAGCTCCTAGCATATTCTAGACTCCTCAGAGACTGGCCCAGGATGACTCATCACTCCATGATCTGCTCTCCTCTCCTTTTACCCTCTAAGCTAACGTGTGGTAAAAATACCTCAGAGCCAGCCAGCTCTTGAGCTACAGTCCAGTGGAAGATTACAAAATAGGACAGCAAATGACTTGGATTCTAGGGCAAGTTTTATATGATTGTGTTCCTTTCTTTCTGGGTCCATTTTTCACCTGGAAATTGAGGTGTATGGTCCTAATGCATTTCTGAGCTCCTCTCCAACTTCTAATTTCCTAATTCTATTCACAGATATGAAAAATTCTTAAAACTTTGATATTATTTGTGGACCGGGGACACATGTGTGCCGCAGCAGACTGGTGGAGGTTGAAGGACAACTTTGGGAAGTCTACCCTCCCCTGCCTTTACTTGGGTTCCAGGGTGGAACTCAAGTTGTCAGGCTCGCACAGCAAGTGCCTTTACCTGCCAAGCCAACTTGTTGGCTCCCAAAAGAAAGCTGTGTGCATACAAAGCATGGCAGTAGGCATTGGGCACCTCTGTGGAGGGCAAAAGACAGGGCTAAATGGGATACTCATTCCTCCATGTGTACAAAAGTCAGATAAAGGGTTTCAAGCATACTTACTCAGTGATAAGGGAAAACTATCAGGGGTAAGGCAGGATTTCTGGTCGTCCTTGAAGTAGAGCATCTAGCAAAGGACTTGGGAACAATAGTCCTTAGAAAGGGGGTAAGAAAGGGCTTGATGGGGTGTGTGAGTGCATACATACATACATACATACATATACATATACATATATATTCCAAAAATAATGGAAAATACAAATCATGATAACACATTATAATAATACGTCTTTAAAAAATATAATCAGGTAATTTTATGTGGCTTCTCTTGAAACGATTAAATGAAAACATGAGCAGCAGTCCTGGCCCTTTAAAAAGAAAAAGAAATAGTTCCTGCTGTGGGCTACAGCCAAGGTGCAGCTCTGGGAAATAACATTGCTCCTCAGCCCTTTCCCCAGAGGAGAAGGCACCCAGCGGTGGTGCTGTTGAGGCAGCTGGCGAGGGGCAGGACAGACTCGTGCCAGTCCTTTCCTTTACTACCGTCCTTGACTGTAATTTGTCTGGAAGCTAAATCTACTAGTACCATTTTCTGTGATACCACTAGTTGCAACCTTCTAAACCTCACTAAGTCCCCACGGGTGTATACCACGGTTTTACTGTAAAATGTCCCCCATAGGCTCTTGTATTTGAACACTTGATTCCCAGTTGTGATGCTGTTTTAGGAAGCCTGGAGTCTTTGGGGCAGGAAGCCTGGCTGGCAACAGCCTGTTATTAGGAACGGGTCTTGAGAGTTATGATCTGCACAACTTCTGGCTCCAGCTCTCGGTCCCCTAGTCAGGTAACACAATGTAGCCAAGCTCCCACCATGTATAGTGATGGATACTCTTCAACCATGAGCCAAAAATAAATCCTTCCTCCCTTGAATGTCTCTCTCCGGCATTCTGTCACAGAGATAAGAAAGCTAGCAACACAGTGTGGCACATCTTGTTCGCCTTCAGGTCATAAGGAATGGACACTTAATTACCGAGCTTTCATTTGGAAGAAAGGGGGCAGGTGTGAAAGTCAAGCAGCCTCCAAGCCTGGATAAGTGGACTCTGGGGCGTGCCTCTCTCCCACCCTCCTTGCCACTCTGGCTTCGGATACGCCACACGAGTCATCTGCCACTGCCCAGTCAACCGTTGGATAGCAGTCACAAAATGTTGTGGTCCTTTCCCCTGCTAATTTTCCTCACAAGGCTGGCTTCTCTCTTCCGTGTTCACCTATGGGTTTCAAGAGAGACAGGAAAAGATTGAGACAGAGATGAGGAACAAGAGCAGGAAGCATGGTCCAGAATTGGCTGGCTGGAAGCAAATGATTGAAATGAAACCAAAGAACCAGTATCCAGGTGCCACTCCGAAGGAGCCTGATGTCCAATCCCAGGCTCCGCATTCCCAGTGCGCACATGGTTGCTGGGAGCAGTAGCATGGTGATCTATAAGTCACATAATGTGGATTTATTTCCTCAATTGAATTTTTTTTTTACACGTTATTGAAATGAATTTGTTCTTGGCCTTTATTAAACAACAGGGAACCATTACAGGTTCTTCGCGGAGGAAATCTGAATATAGCAACTTATATTTGCTGTCAATCAGAATCACCGCGGGACACATGGGACACATGGGGCACATGGGGTGTCCATAGAGAATGCCCATGTGGATGGGTGTGGCCAGAGTCCTAGGAAACCAGCAAGGTAGGATCTCAGTGATGGGGAGATACAGTGGCTCACGCGACTGATGGGGCTCTAGCTCTCCGGGCAGATGGCTGCTAGCCAAGAGCTGTGGCCTTAGCAGAGAAACACACCGTGGCAGAAATTAAAGGAGCTAGGAAACCAGTCCAGCTCTCTCTTTTCACACTCTCCGCAGTCTCTTGCAGAGTCCTCCGGTTGATTGAGCCCAACCAGAGGCTAAAGGGCAGAGGTACCCACAGGTACTGTCCACATCGCCAGGTTCTAGGGTCAGAGCCAGACCCAAGAAAGTGAGGCGCCGCATCGGTGCACACAGAGATGACCTAGAAGACAGGCATGCGCTCCCGTCAGTCGAGGTGGAGACAGGCAGATGCAGACAGATTGCCAGTCCCGTTTGCGATTTACCACAACCCTGCAGAGTGCTTACCTTATTCTAATAAGGCATCTTGGGCTGGCAGAGGTCAGGCCCATAACCTCACTCCAAAAGGAGGCAGAGAGAAGACATCAGCTCTGGATTGTGGCCCTGACAGATGTTCATCCTGCTTAACCACCACCCCAACCTGGGGCTGACTTAGTTCAAACCCGTGTGAAGAGAGCACCTCTATTGTGCCCAGCCTCTCTGACTGCCTAGAGCCTACCATGGTATTCAGTGCCACACAACACTGCAACTGTTTATGTATTGGTTTTGCACGGTGGCGTGGGTGGATGCCGGTCTCTGAACTTGAGAGTCTTTTTCCCTAAGGATCAATTGAGGAACCCTTTTTCATGTTGATGCCTGACAGTGCTTAGTGTGTTCTACTACTTGGCAAATGATCAATATATACTTCCCAAATTTAAAGAACTAGCATAGTAAGGCATTTTCCAGGCTCTGCATGCAGGATGTGTGCATGTGTGTCCGGGAGCAGGACTGCATTAGCTGAGAAAAAGATGCTACAGAGAGAATCGGGTATGCTGTAAGCCACTGGCTGGGGAAAAGTTAGGGGCCATCTTTAGACTATTGATTTCCATTAAAGCATCCTGGTCATGATTGATAGGTTGGAAAGACATGATTACGAAATCCCACAATTGTGCCGCCTCACCTCTGACATGAAGACCCATCACTGAGACATGAACTTAAACCACAACACGCATTCGGGTCTAACTGACCTTGCACCCCGCTGCAATGCAGGCTGCTGAATGGTTTTCCACCCACATTCTGCACTGCACATGCTGGGTTAGCTCACCAGCACATCTACAGTGCATCTGGAACCCCAGGTCTAATAAAGTAAATAATAAACCTTGAAAGAAGCCCGGTCAGGAGTGAAAGAGAATTCTTTGTGCCAATAGAGCCATGGCTCCATGCATTTGGAGCATCAAAAAGCTCAGCATCATGGAGGTGAGTTCTAAGGGATTTTAGATGGAGCATTTGCATTTCAGTTGGGTAAAGTTGATAATGGATCTCAAGATTACACTTGAAGGTGAGCAGGTGTCCCATAAAGACAGTCTCTGCGATGAAGAGTGTATGGAAGCAGTCTCCCTTGATGCCAGCATGGCTGTGGGGGTAAGATGGCACTGGGGTACCCAGTGCTTTTCAGCCGTGTGAACCTTCATCTTTTAAAGCATCTCTTTAAATCTCTCCTTTTTTTTTTTTTGAGACGGGGCTTCTCTGTGTAGCCCTAGGCATCCTGGAACTTGTGAAACTCACTCTGTAGACCAGGCTGGCTTTAAACTCACAGCAGTCCACCTGCATCTGCCTCTCATAGAACTGGGATTAAAGGCCGGCACCACCACCCTGCCATCCTCAGCTTTCTTTACCTACAGGGCCCTCTAGTGGTTCAGCCCCAAATTGCAGCTTTCCATAGCTGAGCTCCACTTTCAGATGGCGGGAGAAACAAAACTAAACTTGATGACACCCAGGTTGGAGCTGAAGATCACGAAGCCTTGTGTTGTTTGAAATTTTTTACTCTTTTGTCTTTTGGCCACCCAGCCCCCCAGCCCCCAAATAAATCACACGGAGGTTTATTCCTGGTTATTAATGCCCCGCCTTCGCTTGTTTTGTTTCTAGCCAGCTTTTCTTAACTTATCCTGTCTACCTTTTCCCTCTGGGCTGTTATCTTTCTTACTGCTGTACATTTTACTTTCCTTCTTATTCTGTGGCTGGTCATATGGCTGGGAGGCTGGGCGGCCGGGTGGCCGGGTGGCTGGGTGGCTGAGCGGCTGGGTGGCAACCCTCCTCTCCTTGTTCTTTCGTTGCTCCTGTTCCTCCTCTCCCTCCTCTCCCTCCTCCTCTTTTCTCCTTCTATTTATACTTCAGACCAAGAAGTGTCCCCATACAATGCCTACTTGTGCAGCGTTTATGACAAGGTGAAGTAATTAACCAAAAATTCTGCTTAATAACTCCCATTTCTGTCTCTGTGGGTTTTCTTTAAACACTTGTTGTAAGTTTAAAAAAATCGTACTGTTGTCTGTGTATGCATATGATGTGTGTGCGTGTATGTGTGATATGCATGCATGTCATGTGTGTGGGATGTATATGTGTGTGATGTGTGTGTGATGTTGATGTGTGTGTGTGTGTGTGTGCATGTGGGTATATGGTGTGTGTGCATGTGTGAGTGTAAGCATGCACCTGCTGTTGCACGTGTGTGGCAGCCAGGGAACAGCTTTCAGGAGTGGGTTCTCTCCTCCTCCTCGATGAAACGAGCTCTCTCATCCCTACTGTGTGGCCTACTCTAGGCTAGCTGGTGACTGTTCCTTCTCCACATCCTGTCTCACCACAGGACTACAGATGTGTGTCGCTGCATCGGCTTTGCAAATGGTTCATCGTGTCTGTGTTCTGACTGGGCTACTTACCTTAAACAGAATGTCTCCATGGTCCCACATCTATTGGATTTCCTATTCCTTCCATCTTAATGATTCTTATTATTCAGTATATTGATCATGCTGAATTTATAAGGCAAGCCTTCTTAAAAACCTACTTTGAGAGCGGCTTTTCCCTCCTTTGTTTCTCTCTAATTCCACCAGATGGCAGTGGCTCACTAATTCCACCAGATGGCAGTGGCTCGCCGAGAGAGGGTTGTGAGAAATCCAGCAGGACCATTTCAGTCTGCCATGACCTTAGTATCACCGTCACTGTTTTATAGAGGAGAGGGCTGACTCTGGAAGATTAAATCACCAGCCTTCCCCACTTCCAGGCCCAGCCTTCATAACCAGCAGAGCTGGAGTTTGGAACCTAAGTTTGGCTGTTTTAGAAGCCACGTTGTTGGCTGCCTTTGCCGTTAGGAGAGAGCCGGAAGGGGCTCCTTACCACTTGCCTCCATTTCTTGTAGTAGATTGTGCCGTGCCGCTCATCCTACATGTAGAGCTCTGTCCTTTCTTTGTCCAGATAACTCACCCGGGGAACTGGACTGCAAAGTTCCACAGTCTGACTCACCTGCATGTGACAGGCTCAGTGGGACTCAGTGTGAGGGGTGGGTGTGTTTTGATGTTTGGCCACAGAACACCCCCACAGGGTGGGTGTCCGATGAATGTTAATCACTGCCAGACAGCTGGGTGAGGAGAGACTATGAAGTTGAGCCAAGCAGCAGGGGAGACTTGAAGGCCCACACAGCCTCCAGCTTCCCTGGGACACCCCCAGCTTTTTCGGGCATTAAGACCACATTAATGTGAGAAAGCCAAAGGTCCTTGGGAGAATGGTGGACTTCAAAAGGGAGAGAGAGGGAATGTCTGGGGCCCAAGAAGTGTGAGAGGAAGATAAAGGAGGGAGGAGGGGGACAGGGCAGGGGTGCTTTGCAAACTCCAGCGCCCCCTAAGGAACAAGCCGAAAGGAGGGGCTTGCATCTGCTACTGAGAACCCAGGAGGAGTGAGCCACAGGGAGAAAGAAGATGCAGCTGCAGGAAAGGTGCCAGGTGCCAACCGGGCCCAGGGTAGGAGGAATTTAGCACCTAAGCCCAATTGCTCCTGAGCCTGCTGGACTCTGAGGCCTCTCTCTGGGTTCTGAGCTTTGCTCCAGCCATCGTGTCCCTCCAGCCATCGCGTCCCTGCTGGAGAGGGTCCTGAACAGGTAGCCCTGCCTGCTCGAGTCCCCATCCTCAGACAAGGAGCAGAGTCTCTAGGCTGCTGAGGGCTGTCAAGATGGGGACTGGAAGTTTCGCTGCACTTCTGGTTATCGGGATGCAGCCAAAAGCCAAGGTCCAGGAGAGCACAGAATCCAGGAAATGAAGAGGACTTACGGGTCCCCTGAAGTGAAAGGAAGCAGAGCAGAAGATGGAGACATGATGAAGGGAGCAGGAATCCAAGCTAAGGGACCCAGGAGCAGGGCCATGACAGCGAGTAAGGCAGGCCCAGCTCTCCAGGGCTGGGTTCTCCTTCTTTTAGGGTGGCTTGTGGCCTGTTTCAGGGGTCCAGCTGAGTGCAAAGGGGAGGCTAGGATCTATGATGGGAAAAAAAAGTCTTGGGACACTGACAGTAACCTCCAGTTCAGGAAGGAATTCCAAAAGTGCAGGCAGGCCACTGATTCAAGCTAACTGTCTCTGTTAGGGTTCCCCTTGCTGGGAAGAGCAAGTCTTCATTTTCATCATGGCGGGAAGCGCGGCCAGCATTTAGGCAGACATGGTAGCTGAGCCATGAGTGCTGTGGAATATTTAACTGTGTAAAGGTGTGTTACATTTGTCTGTTCTGCATTTATTTAATTAAGTAAAGATGTGATGCGGCTCACCTTGCCTGCCTAGGGCACCTGATTGTTCTAATAGAAAAAAGCTGAACAGTCAATAGCTGGGCAGGAGAGGGGATGGGTGGGGCTGACCGGGAGAGAGAATAAGTAGGAGGAGAAAGCTAGGCTCAAGAAGGAAAAGAGAGAACAAGAGGGAAAGAAAGGGACACACCCAGGGCCAGAAGCCAGGCTGCTGTCCACCAGCCACGGAGACAACAGGAGAGCAAGATGTACAGAAAGAAAGAAAAAAAGCTAAAAGGCCTTCAGGCAAAACATAGATGAAGAGAAAGATTAAATATAAAAGCTAAGGCCGAGCACTCAGAACTCACAAGAAGTCTCCAGGTCATGATTTAGGAGCTGGTTGGTGCCCCCCCCCCAGAAAGCCTGCTACACATGGGGCCTGGCTTGAGCATCCGAGACCTCAAGGCCCACCCACAGTGACACTTTTCTTCCAACAACACCACACCGCCTGATAGTGCCACTCCCTATGGGCCTTCGGGGCCATTTTCATTAAAACCACCACCATAACTCATAGCTCATTGTGTATGTATTAATCATTGCCTCATTCCTGTGGTAAAATACCTGACAAAAACAGCCCCCAGAAGGAAGTGTTTATTGGTTTAGTCAGACGCACAGTTCAAGGGGCAAGCCCATCGTGGTGGGAGAGTCGTCATGGTGGAAAGGAGCTGGGCACAGCCAGTGGCATCGCATCCCCAGCCTGGAAACAGGAAGAGATGCTTGCCTTTTTCTTTTACTATATTCCTGGACCCTGCCCAGGCAATGGTGCTGAGGGTATCCCGGTTGGATTTCCCCATCCCAGTTAACCTATTCTAGATAATCCCTCTCGGACGGCACAGAGGCCTGTCTCCTAGGTGATCCTAGATCCTATCAAGTTAGAGTCAACATTAACTGCCACTCTGTGCCTTCCTCAACAGTAGCCCAGGCTGTAGATCCTCATCAGCGCTAGTGAGCGAGGAAAATTACACAAAAAAAGTTCTTGATAGAAAGAGGGACACCATTGGGCGGCAGGGCAGAGTCTAGATGTGACCTCTGCTTGTCCCCTAACAATTCTCAACCTGATTCACACACGGACCGCCTCATCTGTGGTTCTAAAGGCAAGCTTTCCAGTTCTTGTCTTACTACTGAGGGACTGGATCATCGCATGTTGCTCGCCCCGGGCTACAAAACCAACTTGTGAACTTGAGTGAGTCAATTTTAACATGAATGTTTCACCTTTCTTTTCCCCCATGAGGAAATGTTTGCAGTTACAACCAGATAATGAAAGATGAGGTCAACCTGGGCAACTCTTTGTTTATGCCTGGATGATTCGCTTCTTGCTGATTGGGGCATTAAAATGTCCCTTTATGGAGGGTTGATGATTGTGAGAGATAAACTAACACTTTTAATTTAATGCCTTTAAAAAAAAAAAAAAAAAAAAACTGGCAGCCCTATGTTAGCCCTCAAAAGTTACACTGGAAACTTCTCTGGTGTTTGACTTCTCTGAACCTCAGAGCCGTGGCCCACAGCACACAGTCTGCATAGCAGAATGAGTAGACAATGAGAGCGTGGGGCCATCTGCCAACCAGGAAGGGACCAGACCTGAGCCATGCTGGCACACTGACCTCAGACTTCAGCCGCCAGAACAATGAGGGGATAAATCTGTGTATAGGCTTCCCCGTCTGTGGAATACTGTTCTGGCAGCCCTGATGAAGGAATACAAACACCCTACCGGGAGAGAGGCCAACACATGGTTAAGGGCAGAGCCTTTCCAGCCTGCCAAGTCTGCCCCAAACTTCTCACATCAACTGCAAGTTTAAGATTTCCTCTAAACACACCTCAGCTTTTAACAGGTCCCCAGGATAACTTTAGAAACTCAGGAAAGCACTGTATTCATCATGGAGATAAAGTATTGATCAGAACCAACCAGAGGAAGCAATGGGAAAATCTGAAGGTTCCCAAATGGAAGTTCCTCTGTCTTCAGGGACACATTGCCCTGTTGTCATTGAAGTGGGACGTCATGAGCAGAATACTGTCATTCCAGGAAGCCTGGACAAGCTTCAAAGTCTATCGTTTGGGAGGCTTCGTACCATAGCATGCTTGATTGAATCATTACACACATGTGTTCACGGCTCTGTCTTCTCATCACATGGTTGGCTATGCCCGGAGTTGCCTGGTTAGCATATATTATTCAGTGTGATCCAAGGGGCTCCCTGTAAATAACAATGACAATGTGATCCCTGGGGGAAATCCCTAGGGTTCAGAGGTTCCTTCCCAAGGAGCTGGAACAAAGTCCAGACCTCGGTTGTGATAATAGAAATTCTCCACTGTGCACATATGTGTGGTAGAGGACAGTCTTCTGGGACCCTTGCCCTGACATTACAAGATGTCTCACATGCCAAAGGCCCGACACTGAGTCTAGTTCAGAAAAAGTTGTTATACTAAGCACACTCCAATGCAATGTGACTGAAGCGTGAGGCACTTGTCATGGGCTTCCTTTCAGGGACACATCCAGAGTGAGTGTCTCCTGAGGTATCTCCAATGAACTCTGTAGAAGGAAGTAAAGCTGACCATAGTTAGGATGTTTCTAAGCGAAACTGTTTGGGAGTCATTTAGTCAGATTGCAGCCTGTCTTGGTTAGGGTTTCTATAGCTGTTAAGAGACTCCATGACCCCAGCAACTCTTATAAAGGAACATATCTAATTGGGGCTGGCTTACAGTTTCAGAGGTTTAGTCCATTATCATCAGGACAGGAAGGATGGTGACGTGCAGGCGGATGTGGTACTGGAGAAGGAGCTGAGCGTTCTACACCTGCATCAGCAGGCCCCAGGAAGTGAGTGCCACGTGGGACCTAGCTTGAGTATCTGAGAACTCATAAGCCTACCCTCAGTGATCATTTCCTCCAACAAGGCCACACCTCCTAATAGTGCTGCTTCCTATGAGCACATGGGGGCCATTTTCTTTTTTTCTTTTTTCTTTTTTTTTTTTTAGATATAATTCTGTTGGCCAGGTACTAGTTTCTTATCGGCTAACTCTGTCTTAAGTATTAACCTATTTCTGCTGATCTATGTATTTCTCTTACCGGGGAGCCGGCCCACATTCTGCTTTCTCCAGACTCTCCATCCTGACTCCTCCTTACTCCTTCCTCTTTCCTCCTTGTCTCCTAGTCCCTCCTATCTTCCTTTCCTATTGGCCAACAGTGCTTTCTTCAATAACCAGCATGAGAAACATATATACATAATGGCATCTCCTATCATCTCCTCTTTTCTGTCTAAAATAAAAAGAAGGGTTTTAACCTCAACATGGCAAAATACATCACATAACAGTTATCAAATAAGAATCACAGTTAACAATATTTAGTCCATAAATATTTAGCAAGATTTAAGAAAATATTTTATCATATCCTATATTTGTGAGTCTAAAGTCCTATATGTAACTTATCTTTAAGCCTAACTAAGGAAAACTATAACCATAACTATCTGTCTTCAACTCCTTCAAAGACCACAGAAGGATGGTATATAAACTCTAGAAATGACAGAGACATCTTGCTTTGTCAGTCCACTTGAAGTTCTTCTGTAATCTTCCATCTTCAGCCCATAGTGTGTCTGGCAGACTCTTCAGCAAAGCAGGAAATTTTAAACTGTCTTCTTGTATTGGCAGTTTGTCAGTCATTTTTCTATGTGTCCTGCAGACTGTCTGGCAGACTCTTCCATGAAGCAGGAACTCTGCAGCAACGTCCATCTTGAATCAGCAGTCACTTCTCTGTGGGTCCTGCATGTCCAGTTTATATAGCACAAAGTCAAACAGTCCAGACAAGAGCAGTATCCCGTCCAAATGGCTAGTCTTGCCACATTGAAAGCAAACTCCGTAACGCATTTCTTCGATGTCCACCTTCCATCTTCCTTTCTGGTACAGGTGGTATTGCCAAGAGCAATTATGTCTCACTGTCAAGAAAATCCTAAACCATTTTAAATGCCATATTCTTCAGGCCTTTGAAAGGTTTGAAGAATGCCTATCCATCTCAAATACATGTCTGTATATCTAGAAAACCTTACTAACTTAACTATAAGTTTTGACTATTATAGGTAACTATCTACAATCTGCATTAAATTATACATTACATTTCTAAATGAGCTATAAAAACACAATACCTAAACAAAAGGAGAAATATACACATCATAAGATAGAGCTTAAATTGTATCAACAAATGAAAATCCATTCCAAAACAAAGTATTCATATCTATACCATAATCCCCTTTTTACCTTTAAAAATATTTGGCTGTGATCATTAACCATTTATAACCAACCAGATTTAAATGAAAACAAACATTTATAAACAATATTTGGGAATTTGAGCATCGTTCTTTCCAAACTACTTCCTGCTGATAGGGGGAGCTGTCATGGGGGATTCTAAGAAGATGCAGAAATCCTGGTTGTAGTCTGCAAGACTGCCTTGTTCAAGCTGTTTTGAATGTTGGATCACCAGCGACTCTGTTCAGGGGGTCTGGCTTGATCAAACCACATTAGTCTGGAAGGAATCCACAGCTTTTCATTTTCTGTGGAAACAAAAATAGAAATCCTTTTCCCCAGTAACTTGTCCTTGAACTTAAAATTTTGAGTCAAAAAATTTTTTAAATATATAAATTGAATTAATCCAGCAGTATTTCCTTTAACAGTTGTTTCCTCAGCAGTCAAACGATATAAAGATAACAGAACAGCATATAGTATCCACATTGTTTTTGTGCTTCCCATCTTTATGTGGCCTTTTTACTACTCTATTTTTTCTACTTCTATTTTTTTTGAGACAGGGTTTCTCTGTGTAACTCTTATCTGTCCTGGAATTTACTCTACATACCAGGTTAACTTTGAAATCACAGAGATCTGCTTGCCTTTGTCTCCTGAGTGCTGGGATTAAAGGCATGTGGCACCACATCCAGCTCCTCCCTGTATTTTTAAAACCATTTTATTTTTTTTTCCCTATGTCTTCGTATATTTTCAAACACACTGTAAACCTTTTGCTTTTACTTAATGTGAATCTGTCTTTACTGTAAATCTTTATCTTTGTCTGGCCAAGAGTCTTTTATCTGGTAAACAACAACATTGCTAAAATAAAAATCATAGCTGTGTCAGCGGCAGTTTATCAAAGATGGTGGCGGCGGGTACTTTTACCGCCAGCACTGAAAGCTGTGCTCACCACCTTGGTCTGTGCTGCCATCTCCAAGCATGCTGCCGGCTTGGAGATGTGGTCACTGCCATTGCCAGCTCTGATACACAACAATAAATTGTTAGCAGAGTTATTTAAAAGCTGTGCGGTTTTTTGCCGCTTATGCTGAGTCAGGAATCTTCCCTTAAAGGAGCCGCGCAAATATCTGCTTGTCTCTCGCAAAGCAGAGTTCAACCAAGAAAAATGCTACCAAGAAACCTTTCTTGTCTCTGTTCTTTTGTTTCTAAAACCCTTTTTTAAGCTTTTGTTAAATTTTAAGTGGAAGTTCGTATTAGCCACGTGGGCGCCATTTGGAAGGGAGTATGGTTTTTCTGCCCGCCTTCCACGTGGTCTTACCAAGAGCAGAGGAACTGGCAGTTCTGCTTTCTCCAGACTCTCCATCTTGACCCATGGGGGCGATTTTCATTCAAACCATCACACAGCCCCTGATCACTGCTGGAGATGAGGAAAATGTCAGGTCCAGGTCAAAACAGCTCAGGTAGGAATGCCATCTCTAAGAACGAGGAACTGTGCTTAAGGTGAACAGAATGTGTTCCTTTCTCCAAAATGTAAGGGTATGCATTGAAAATGCATCATTCTTACCACACAGACTTCTCAGCTCAACACTGCAGCTGAAGTTATTTAAAACTCTTTAAACTCTTGGGAAGCAGGGAAACTAAATAAAGTGTTGTTGTTATTTAAGTTTCCACAATCAATGCCTAATAATCTCTAATGAATCCCTGGACGTGTCACTTTGAATGCGAGAACAGAGCACAGAGCATCCTGGGACTATTCCTGTCCGAGTGCAAAAATTGTCTGGCACCTATTGGCTGTACAACCTAAGGAGGCCACAGGAAGCTGTGCAAATGTCTACCAGCAGGCCACCGAGGGTCAGATGTCCAACGTAAATCTGAAAGCCTTGGTCTGTCACATTGAGTTTACACACATGCTATTGGGAGATGCTTCTATTAATTTCAGTGACTGTATCAACTTGCTGTTTTAAAACAGGAAAAGAGCAGATCCAAATAGAAACATCACTCCGCAGCATAAATACTATACACTTGGTGACAATGAAATTGGGGGAAATCAATAATCTTTTTATGAAGCAGATCATATCAAGATAACGACTGCTCAGGCAGTCCTCCAAAGGTGGGATCTCTGCTCTCCTCTTTGTCAACAGCACCGGTAGGAAGTCAGCCATGTGGCTCTCTTAACAGCCTGTCTGCTCTCATTTGTGTACTTGAGTCCAGGGGTCATCATCTGACAGGGTTAGTTTGCCTTTAATGCCCCACTATCCAATGGAAACTCTCAGAGAAATGAAAGGACCACCCACCAGAGGAGTCAGCTCAGATGCTGATATGGGGGAGAGTGTGGCATCGCGATATTTACCATTACCATTGTGCCACCACTGCAAGAGTCATTTAATAATAATAATTACCCACACATTTTTTCATGAATATGTATCTGGGTACTTGGAAGAGAATAATTGCATGTGCCCTTCACACCATAAGACCCAACGTTGTCTCTTATACCATGCAAACAGGTACATAATGCAAGTTTCATAACAATGCTGAGTGTTAAATCTGCACGTATTATATGACTGAGTATGTGATAATTATAGTATCTCCTATTGGGCAGATTCCTTGAGAAAATCCCTTGTCATGTGAAAGATGGAATGGATGTTCTTGAGTCCCTCCATTCATGTGCAAAAAGGAGTTTGAAAGCAATCAGAAGAGATTGACAGTTGTAAAAGAAATGAAATCATTGGAATTCTCCTTAACAGTTCCAGAAATAATGGGTTTTTTGTTTGTTTGTATTTTTGTTTTGTTTGGGTTTTTTTTTTTTTTTTTGGTTTTCTCTCCCTCCCCCCCCCCCGCCCCACGACAGGGTTTCTCTGTAGCTTTGGAGCCTTTTCTGAAACTCGCTCTGTAGACCAGGCTGGCTTCGAACTCACAGAGATCTGCCTGCCTCTGCCTCCCTAGTGCTGGGATTAAAGGCGTGCACCACCAACACCCATCAGAAACATGCTGTTTTAAAGATATTTTATGTGCTTAGGATATTTTGTCTAGATATTTGTCCATGAACCACATTTATGTAGTAGCAGGACATTGAATTCTCCGAAACTGAGGTTACAGATGGTATTAGTACTGTGTGGGTACCGTGGATGAAACTTGGGTCCTTTAGAACACAGCCAGTGATCTTAACCACCAAGTCATTGCCCCAGCCCTTAGAAATACAATCTTATGGTCATTGGCCTGGGTAATCGTGGAAGGTTCTGGTTGCAACACACGCTGGAACAAGTGAACAGGTTCTGGGTTCAGGTGTATCTGTGGAAGTCAATACTACAGTTATAGACGGTGCTTGTGAAAGACTGCAAGCTCCATGGGCTTGGGCAGCAGGTCTCCAAGGCTTCTCACATTAGTTCCTGTAGGACACACAAAGATTTGCCACAAAGGAAGGCTTTGCAGCCCAGCTGTGGGAGGTGATTAACTGACAGGTCCCACTGCTGGCAACTTCAGAGTCAACCTGGCTGGAGACAGATGTGGATTCTCTGAGCAGCCTACATCTGCTGACTGAGCCAGGCAGGGGAAGGGAGTGCTGGCTCCACATCTTGCCCGAGTAGACTGGACAGTGTGAAGCCAGCGTCTTTCTCTGTCAAGTTCTTGTTTGCAGAAGTATGGATATCGAGTAACCATTGGAAGTCCAGACCTTACCTCAGCATCTGCTTCCAGAGAAAACAGCCAGGATCAGCCATATTCCCTGAGCCACTCAAGAGAACTGAAATGTCACCTCCAGGTATCATTCAGGATGGGGTGACATTTCCACTACTGAGACAGGAGAGAAGATGGGTTTGAATTGCATTATTGAAACCCTCATAGAGGGACAGTCCCATTTTTACAACAGTTCCTATGTCCCACAGAAGAACCCTGATGTAGATATTGAATGGTACACATGCCTGTAGTCCCAGCACTTGAAAGGGCTTGGCCAAGATGATATCAGTTTCAGGCTAACCTGGGTTACACAGTGAGTCCTTATCTAGAAACAAACGAACAAACAAACAAAAACAGACAGAAAAGAACTGATAGGTAAACATTTTCATAATTACACTTCATCATTGAGAGGTGTCACACCATAAATAGGAAAGGGCTCTACATCAATGTCAGCAATTCAAAAGAGTCCAACTTAAGGTCCCCTCCACAGTGCTCTTTGTAATGAACAAGAAATGTGGCTTACTGTAGTCTGATAGGAAGGACCCATTGACACCCCAATTCTAGCGAATTTTACAAAAGCTATTTGCTAAAGAGTACTGATGGCATGTACCTGAAAGGGGTCACAGCATTTCAGATTTATAAATATGAAATACAAATTTAAGATTTATAAAGGAATACATTGTGGGTATATGCACAAAAATTGGCATTTCTCTGGTGTTAGATATTTTGGCTTTCTCTCCCCACTGATGTGAGTATTCTGTTACTGTGCAGGGACCAAAGTATTCTTTAGACCTCGATATGGTCTGAGATCGAAGATCTTATTTTGTATCATTTCTGAGGCTCACAGCATTGACTTAGCATCTGTCTTGCTTTTACTTAGTGTCATAATGAGTTGCTTGTATGGGTGTCTTCTCCATGAACGCTTGAGAATAGAGATGCTTTGATTTGTTTTTATACTCACTTCCTCAAGACCTGACACCATGTCTGTTACTTTTGCCCATTAGACTTGTGTCCGTCCTGGTGAGATTTATGTCAACTTGACTCAAGCTAGAGTCATTTGGGAAGAGGGACTCTCAACTGAGAATATGCATCCATAAGACTGGCCTGAAGCAAGTCTGTAGGGAATTTAATGTTTGATGTGGGAGAGCCCAGCCCATTGTAGGTGGTGCCAGCCCTGGGCTGGTGGTCCTGGGTTCTATAAGAAGGCAGGCCGAGCAAGCCAGTAAGTAGCACCTCTCTATGGTCTCTGCATCAGTTCCTGTCTCCAGGTTCCTGCCCAGACTTCCCTGGAGGATGGACTATAAGGTGTAACATGAAATGAACCCTTACCTCTCCAAGTTGCTTTTTGATTCTGGTGTCTTATCACAGGTATAGAAGCCCTAACTATGACATCATGTATAATTAGAGGAAAAGGTGATAAATAGCAAGGGGAAGTGGGGTAATAATTGGAAACCAAGTTATAGGAAAATGCATTATAGATATGTGTATGCCAACAAGTGTCATGAAGTTATACCAAAGGAGTTTTATCTTGCCAGTTAGACACGTTCTTTCGATGTCAATGCCAGTGAGCAGGAGGTTGAGATGTTTCTAATGTGTCTAAGTCCATTTGAAACTTATCCAAAACTTGTCTTTCTAGCTTCCATAGTTGAAATGGGTTCTGGGGCACTGGGCATCTCTTTGGTCCTGATGGAAGAAGGAGCTGGAGGCAGGAGACAGGTACATATCTTCCCAGTTCTGAGTTCTGGCCTCAGAGAAATGCAACGATGTGCAATCAAGCAAGCCAAGACGAGGAGGTCTTCAGCAATGATTCTTCCATGAAGCATCTTGCCTCATCATCCTTGGCTGCCCCTGTCCCTTGGTGGCCACCAAATTGTTTAGGTGTGAGGACTTGGGCATTACACCCCAGAGTGAAGACCTCTGACACAACATTTCTTTCTGACTCCTTTTTCCTTGTCTCTCAGCCCTTATCCTGCCCCCAATAAGCCACGGAAACCAACTTTTCCCTTCCCTTGACAGGTCATGGAAACTAGAATTCTCTCTTTCCAGCATCAGCCATGAAGCCCACACCCATTTCCAAAGGAGACCCACCCACGCCCAGAAGAAGGAATACAGTAACAGAGCTGCCAACGGGACCATAGACACTCAGAGCTGCTTTCCACTCCCACTGCCTTTTGGTGCAATCATATTTCAGTACAGTTGTTCATGGTCCATTGACCTGAAACATGAAATGGATGGTTCACCTTGGGTCCTTGGGTCTTCAGTCTGAAGTCTTCTGTGTCACATAAAACTGTGATCACATAAATATGTGATGCTTTGTACTTAGTGGCCTGTCTTTTGTTATAGAGTACCTGGTGCTTGTGATGGACAGGAAAGGATTACCCTATACAAGGCAGAAGGAATTTCCATTACCTTTTGAAAATTAGGTGCATTTAAATTCCAAGCCACGCTTCCTGTGTTGTATATATTTCATTAGTAATACATATTATTCTAGAACAAGGCACATTTTATTCAAAATATTCTAGACATCTTTTTAATGTATACACTAACATTGTCTTACTGTGGAAAAAATGTACGTTTGCCCACTAATGCATCCAGGCCAACTGTCCATGCCAATAGATAGATGTCATCAGTTTTTTTCATGTTTGCAGAGAGTTCTGTCCTGTGGATGTAGCGCAATTTGCTTAGCAAGCTTTATTGCTGGCAGTTAAACCATTTCTGATTTATCACAATTTTGATCATCCTTTGCTGAACACTGTTGCTAAGAGCCTAGGGGAAAATGTGGGATCTTCATGGTTCATAGCTCATAAACCATTTTTTCACACATCATATCAACAAATACTTACAATAGCCAGGTGAGGTAGAGATTTCCCAAAAAACAGGAATGGAAATGCTGAAACTTGACCAAGAAGGTAGGAAACTGTGAGTTAAAGCCAGAAATACTAACTCTCAGATTAGTTCTCCCCAACTTAACCCCAGAGGTAAGTCCACCTAAACACGCTCAATTACAGGACCAAAACAAAGCAAAACAATGTGAGTGAAAGTACAATGTGGTATACAAGCCTTGCGTGCTACTAATTTTAACACATAGCAGGATTATTTCTTAAGTGTTACTCTGGTTTTAGAGAATTCCTTCAATTTCAGAGTTCTTAGAAAGTGGTTCAATTCTTTCAATCTTTGTGTTAGTTTTGTTCCCAATCAGTAGTTCCTAGACCGTTTTACTTACAGCTGGAAGAAGTTTTAACCGATAAAACATCCAATCACAGAGCTATGTTGAATCCACTTAGACATCTTGGCCTGTCTACTAGGGTATGGAGACTCTTTCCTGTAGTGAGGTAGTCCTTCTGTAGCACTGACCACGCCCATTGGGGGGTGGAGCGATGGGCGGAGGTGACCTGAGGAAGGAGGTCGGAGGGGGCCAGGAAGGCGCTCTCTTTCTGGCGTGACTCGGACAGGAGAGGATCGGGTTGAATTTCCTGGTGTTCATCTGTCTAGGTTGTAAGTTATTTCTCACTGAATAAACATCTATTCGGCCTATTTGTTTATCCTGACCCTTATTTACCGCAATACTTTCCTGTCTGCTCACTCACAGGAGTTCTCTGGGAAGTGAGCCATAGAGTTGGTCTCAGCCCCCATCATGCAGGCTGGAAGCAGGGTCTAAAGGGCACATGCCCATGCAAATAGCAAAGCCTCTTGCTTAGAACTGTTTTTATTCTTTGACAGATGGCGGAACAGGTGCCATTATCAATAAGCACAACATGGTTAATATGTCAATATTTAAAATTATATTTGTTTATATTATTAGCTATTATGTTTTGGATCTTTGTTTGGAGTTTTTGTTTGGTTTCTTGAGACAGGGTTTCTCTGCATAGCTCTGGCTGTCTTGGAACTCCCTCTGTAGACCAGGCTGGTCTCAAACTCATAGAGCTGCCTGCTTCTGCCTCATGAGTACTGGGATTAAAGCCACCATGCCTGGCTAGTTACTCAGTTTTTAACATTATCTGCCATTGTATAACAAACTATATTGAGATTAGTTTGCTGTTTTATAAAGTAACAAAAATATCCATTTTTCCCTTTCTTAAGTTTAGGTTTAGACAAAAACAACATTGTTTCCATCCTAAACAAGACAGGTACTTCCTTTCCTATCTGAATGTGTGCATATTGAACATACATGCCCATGCGCGCACACACATTCAGATATGCAATTTCTGAGACCTTGTCCTCACACTGCAAAAAGGAATTTACAGCGGAAAAACAACGGTGGAGGAAGAGCAGAGAAAAGGAAACAAGATAGCTGGATCGATGGGCTTCCGAATCTCAGGGGTACTGGCTAATGTTAGCATAGCTTGGAGACTATCTAGTCATTTAATGAAACATAGAGAACAGAGAGGTGCATTTGCTATTCTAAAAAGCCACAAGTCAGTGAATGCAAATGTGTCCTATTCAGAAAACCAAATTAAAGGAACTGCTGGGAATTCTCTGCATAGTTAAACAGAACAATTTTTCTCCTCTTTAAGGCTGTGTTTACCCTTCAGAAATCGCATACCCTGGAAGCCCAGAGCCTAGAAATGCATCATTTTTCAGGACAGATGTGCTGCATTAGCTGGGCTCTGTCCTTCAAAAGAAACAACAGGGATCCATCACTGTCCTGGACAGCTTCTGCCAGAGACCTGCCACTGCAGAGAAAGAAAGGGGCCTCCGGGACTTGTGTTTGGTTCTGTGGCAAATGGCAGGTATGTTGGGTGGTCAGAACCGGGGCCTTCCTTGTAACTCGTAGTCACATTTCATCATGAAAACAGCTTAAGAGGAGGGAGACCAGATACTCCTTCCAAAGACTCTGACAGAGAGTGAGGAACTGGATAGGCATGAAGAGAGCACACAGCTAGGTCCCTGAGATTTAACACCGTGTCAAACAACAGCGAGCACTTATTCAGGGGGCACATCTGCTGTTCAGACTGCAGGAGGATTGCTTCCAAATTCAGTCTCCATCTCCAATCAGACCATGTTGGTTTCAAACCATGGAAATGTATTTGATCTAGCCCAAGCCAGAGGGGAATTAGATGAGGCCTCTGAGTGGGCAGAGGTGTGTTAAACCCTTTGGGACTCTGTCTCTATGTCTATTATTGTCTGTCATTTTCTAGTCTCTGGTCTGTGTCTCCCACAATGAGGATTTCTCTTCTTCTTTACTCTGTTCTTTTTGGCAGGAGACTCTTCCCCACCACTCCAAGTAACTTGTCAATGATCATAAGAGAACAGTTCATCTATTCTCAGTTCTAGAGTCCAGACAATAATAACTTAACAAAAATAATATAACCACTGGGTGTGATGGAACACACCTTCAATCCCAGCACTTGAGGTAAAGGCAGGTGAATCTCTGTGAGTAGTCTGAGGCCATCCCGGTGTACAGAGTTGAGACCCTGTGTTGGAGAAACACACTTACACACACATCATCTCCCCTTATGGAATGATAGTTGAGTTGGAATTGGAAGATTCTATCCAAAGAAGACACTGAAATCTGACCACAGCACAAGAGAAGATAGCATGGCAACTTACAGGCAGTTGAACAACAGCGTATGGGGTGTCTTGTTGATTGGGGACCCTTCCTTGTGGAGTACCATTTAGAATGAAGCCTGAAGAAAGAGTAGGGGTTGGTCATTCAAAGGAAGGGACGAGGACATCCTAGACAGGGGTCGGTGTGGTCTTCTTTGAGGCTGGAATGTGGTTCAGGAAGCAGAAAGTGGGTGAGAATGTGCCGGAGAAGGCTCTGCTTGGAAGTGTTGTTTCATCCTTATCTGAGACTCCAAAGCAGAGTGGATAAGAAGACATCTAGAGCTTGGGGGAGGGGGAACTGTAAATGGGACTCTCACCAGGACAAAGAGAGTTGTTTTCTAATGATGTGAAAGAGGCCTAAGAGATGGTCTAGCCATTACGAGTGCTCACTGCTCTCCTCGAAGACACAAGCTCAATCCCCAGTCCCAACATCGGGCAGCTCAGAACTGTCTGGAACTCCAGCTTGGGTGGTCTGAAGTACTCTTCTGGCCTCTGCGGGCACCCACACAAAAGTAGTGTGTGCGCGCGCACACACACACCACTAAACAAACATAAAATAAATCTCTAAAAGAATGAGAAAGAATTATGAGCTCATCCAGGTTAGAGTCCAAAGTGAAACATAAACATGGCCAAGAGTGTGCCTGGACAGCGCCGGTGTTCACAGTCCAGGCACAGAAACCTCAACTAGGAGCCACAAGATGATAGGTGGGACCAGGTATCCAGGAAATAGGGGGAACCAGGTGCTGGGACAAACATTACCACCCAACAGGGAGCCAAGACCTGCTTACATGGACATGCGAGGCTGGCCAGGACCCATAGTTGCTTTCTTTTTCCAACTCCTTTGTTTTACATTTCCAGTAACCCTTTTACTCCAATATCTGTCAGCACAGCCATCCATCATTTACCCATCTGCCTGTCTGACTATCCATGCACCCTTCTAAGCCCTAATTGTCCCACTAAGGTTCTGGGGACACAATGGGACACAAGGAGGAGCCCTCAGTCCTGTTTCCTTCCCTCTTTTGTTTTCTGGCTCTCACTGAGCAAACTGCTTCTCCACACGTGATGAGTGTCTAGCCTGGAATTTAGTCTTCTTACAGCACCTCAGATCCCAGTTTAATTACGTCGAGTTAGTAGCAGTAATAACAGCAATAACAGCAGCGCCATGATTAGAACAATCTTCCTTTTAATGATGAGGAGGGATTTTCTAGCCTGCAAATCACCCACACCATGTCTTCACAGCCTAGACTGCTCCTACCTCGCTTAAGCCTACTTCCCCTGTGTTAACTGAGCTGTGTTCAACATGTGCCTTTTCCTCCAGCCTGTCAGCTGTAGTGAGGTCTTGAAGGTCAGCACAGCACCTGGAAAAGACGGATGAGACTATTTCCTCAAAAGACAGGCCCCTTTTCTGCCCGACAGTGAGCCTCCTCTTCTTCCTCTCTACACCCGCTTCTGGCTCAGGAATCCCCTCCCCAACTTCTGCAAAGTCTCCATTTATCTGGTAGGTAGGTCCCCTTTCCTCTGCCTTCAGGAGGCCCTATCTTTTTGTGCACCATGTGCCCATCTAGCTTCGGAAGAACAGTCATTTTTGCTCAAGTTCCCTATGTAGAATGTCATACTGCGGACCTGTAGCCCAGCTGCTTCTGGATCAGATCTGCCCTTTCCACTTTCTTCTGTCTCTCTCTGGACAGAAGGCAACTGAACAGCGCTTCCTGGACTACACACACACACACACACACACACACACACACACACCATCATCTCTAGTCTTTCTTTAGGGCAGTGTAGTGCGCAGCACTTAACTCTCTCTTCTTCCTAAACTCTCCACCAACCCTATCAGCAGATTTCCTCATGGCCATTTTGGAAGAGGTAGAGGCATAAATTCTTGGTAAATAGATAGAGCCCATCAGCTGGTGTTCGCCTCGGCGGGTGATGAATTACAAGAATTCAGCTTCTAGCCAGTGAGAGCTGTTAACATGGCAATGACTCCACCAAAAGAGAGGGTGCACAATGTCTTTCCCTGGGGTGGGAGGTGTCTTTCAAAATGAAATGAAGCTGCTTCAGATGATTGAGGGGGACGGATTAGGTGACTTTTCAAAATGACTTCCAGTGTCGTTTCTACTATTCATCTTTCCCTGACTCTGCCCTCTGGCTCCAGGAACATGAGTGCAGTTGTGCCGTGGTGGGCCACACCCATCCTCCCCACTGTGTCTCTGTAAATCTATCAAAAGTTATCTGCAATGTTCTTTGGAGTACACACTCAAATCTAGGAATCTGATGTCCTTTTATGTGTGACCCTGAGTGATGCCCCTGCATCTGTTCTCACGCGCGACTCTGTCTTACATTTGCAGATTTGCTGAATGTGTTAGCTTGTGTTCATGGCTCCACATCTTGAGTATATGAGAGAATTCCTCTGGGGTGCTTAAGGTCTCCAGAGAAATGATTAACCCTAGAACTCTTTGCTGGATGGAGACACAACTATGTCCCTGGGAAGCCTTCTGAATGTAAAAACCAGAGTATTATCTCACCGTCATGTTCAGCAGCAGTAGACGGTGTGCACTAGCAACAACGGTGTATGCATTCCCCACTAGAAGGAAACTCCCCAAACCAGACTGTGTCATTAGCGGGACAGTGGGGGAGTACAGCTGCCTCCCAAAGGCAGGAGGGAGCTTCAGAAACGTCAGTGAGAATCTGGTCTCTGTACCTAGACAGACCTGAGCATCTTCCAAGCCCCAGCATCACTCCCTCACATCACCCACCCTTCCTGAGCCCCAAGTTATTCTGTGGACTAAATGTAAGACAGTTGCTAAGGCTTGATGGGTGAACGTAATGTGTTCCATCAGTGTCCAGTGCATGTTAAATGGACCCTAAATTTAGCTGGGCTGTTTTGTTTAAGGCATGCCTCGGAAAGCTTGAGGACAAATATCTCCTCTGAGAGCATCATTAGGAGGCAGAGAAGACATTCCATAGCCTCTCTCTTATTGTGGCTTCTATTTCTGGATTTTGTTACAGTCAACTGCAGACCAAAAAAACGCTAAATAGAGAAAGTTCCAGAGATAAGCAGTTCATGGGCTTTAAACAGCATGTTACTCTGAATAGCAAGATGAAATCCTGAGCCACCCTGCTTCTGCCCCTCCTTGGCGTGAACTGTCCTTTTTCCAGTGTATCCACACTGGGTGAACTACCTGCCCGTTAGTCACCCAGGCCCATTAGAAGCCATCTCGGTTGGATTATCACCATCCTTGTGTTCCAGGAACCCCATTTTAACCAAAACGAACACAAGTTCAAGAGCAACGACACCAGCAGATCGGACAGGCTGGGGAGAGGCTGCAAAGTGTTTGATGAACATGAAAGCACATTAAGATATTTGAGGAAGAAGGTACAGACTCATGTAACTTTTATTATGGAATGCTGTTATAATGTTTCTATTTTAGCTTTTATTCTTTTAAATAAATTCTTAAGTTAACACACAGAGTAATGGACTTCAACATGCCCTCTTCACATGTGATCATACTGTGTTCTTATTTATCTCCCACACACACTGTCCTCCCCTGTTCTTCTTTTCCCTTCCAATTGACCCCTTTTCTCCCCTTAGTCTCCCTTATGTTCTAATATGTCTTCTGTTTGTTCCGTTTTATTGTAATTATTGTCACTAATCTTTTGTGGCGCCTAACACACATATTAAGCTCCATCAGAGCGAGCGAGTACAGGGAAGAGGAAATACACGGGTCTGGTACCATCTGTAGTTTCAGACTTCCTCTGGGGGCTCTGGAAAGACGTCTCCTGTTTTAATGGCTCTGGGGTATACAACCGAGACGAATGGGGCTATCCACCATTCCCAGTGCTCTTCTCCCTCTGCTAAACTCACTCCGTACGATGACTCTAGCTGTACATTCCTTACGTTATCTCTAACTCTGCCTCAGACTCTCAATTCCCTGTAGCACAGCCTGCTCCAAATTCCTGCCGCCAAGAAGCCTCTATAAAGAGCACTCTGGGTTGGTTTCTTGTTTCATTTGGGTTTTGTTTTCGGGGTAGGGGTGTGTGCATGCAGGCGTGTGTGTACATGGGCATGTGGAGGTCCCAGGTAGATCTTGGGTGTCTTCCTTGGTTACCTCAATCTTGTTCTTCAAGACAGGTTGATTTCTCACTGAACTTTGAAGCTCACTGATGGACTAGGCTGACTGGCCAGTGAAACTCAAGGATCCGCTTGTCCCCCACTCCCACAGCACTGCGGTTGTCTTAGTTAGGGTTTCTACCACTGCAACAAAATGCCATGACCAAAAAGCAGGTTGAGCAGGAAAGGGTTTTTGGTTTACACATCCAGATCACAGTCCATAATTGGAGGATGTCGGGACAGGGACTGAAGCACAGCAGGGGTCTGGAGGCAGGAGCTGGTGCTGAGACCATAGGGCGGCACTGCTTACTGGCATGCTCCCCAGGGGTGGCACCACCCACAGTGGGCCAGGCCCTCCTCCATGAATTAAGAAAATGCTTTATAGCCAGGTCTTATGGAGGCATTTTCTCAACTGAACTTCCCTCCTTTCAGATAACTCTAGCTTGTGTCATTGACATAAAATAGCGACGACCAAGGCCATAGTCAAGCACTATAACTGGTTGTGTTTCAGGTTCTTTGGATCTGAACTCCGGTCTCATGCTTGCACGGCAAGCACTTTACCAGCTGAACCATTGTCTCTGCAATGGTTCAGTATAATGGGAGATGCCATTCTGTAAATATGTTTCTCTTATTGGTTAATGAATGAAGCACTGTTGGCAAATAGGAAGGGAAGATAGGCGGGACTAGGAGACAAGGAGGATTCTGGGAGATGTAGGAGAGGAGAGTCAAGATGTAGGGACTTGAGAGGAAGAGGTCTGGCCCCTCTCTCCAATAAGAACCATGTGGAAACACTAAGATTAATAGAAATGGGTTAATATTTAAGACAGAGCTAGCCAATAAGAAACGCTAGTAACAGGCCAACAGCTTTGTATCTAATACAGTGTCTCTGTGTTTTATTTGGGGCTGACGCAGCTCTGAGACCAAGCTGGTGGGAAAACTGCTCGTAGCATATGACCATGGCTATAAACAAGCATTATAATGGGTTTTTATGCAGATTCTTGGGATCTGAACTCAGGTCTCATGCTTGCCCGGCAAGTACTTTACCAACTGAACTATTGTCTCTGCCCAGCTCTGGTTGTTTCTAAGCCATGTAGGCATCTGTCTTTATTTTGAAGGATTAGCTTGGTTGAAGGGATGTGAATTTCCCCCACTTGTATTTGATGATGATGATGATGACGACAACAGATCCCCTGAGTTTAAGGGGGAAATCTGTGGGAGAATCTAAATGGCTGATGAAAGAAGCAAGAGAGAGGAAGTGGCTGAGTTTTCTCCTTCTGGGTGAAAGTGGGTGCTGAAGGTGCAGGGGGTTAACTGCTCAGGGTACCACCCAGATGGAAAGAAGGGAGATGAATGACATGCATTTCCATGTTCCCGAGCCTGTCTTCTCACCCCCATCACGTGTGAGTGTGGACTTGGCAGGAACTCTGAGCATAATGAAGAACACTACACATTTCCATGTTTTCTCTATCTGGGAACTCAGGAGGGGCTCACAACCAGTAGAGACATAGAAGAGCTATGTGTAGTGAGGGTCTTATGCTCAGCTTGGTTCTCACTCCAAAGCCTGGGTGGCTCCCCAAAGTCACCCTGCATCTATGAGAAGGGACATAGCATTCGAAGACATGGGTTCAAAGTGAGCTTGGTGTGTAGTGAACAGCATCCCAGGCATTCCATGAGGCCATACAATCTTGCATCCCTCAGGCTTTGATCTGGCATCTGAAAGGAGTATCAGGCAGGTACAGCCAGCATGGTTTTTGGTCGTGCTAAGAGCCTTCCCTGCCAGGTGTCTATGTGGGTAATTTTAGCGACTTTTCAGGGTTGAAGAGAGGAAGACTCAAGTGCTGAAGACTCAACAGCTTGCATGAATTTCATCAATTCACCAGCAACAGAGTCAGAGTTCAATGCCAGATCCACCTCCTGCTACCATATTTATTTTCCTCCTAACTTCACACAATTCTTCCCATTTTAGGGTTTTCTATTAAAATAAAATCCCAAATTATTCCTATTGACAAATTACACTATCCTAAACTAATGTTCAATAGAGATCTCTCCTCTCCCATGAAACATTTTCAGTACAAATATATGATATAGTATATGACATGATGGCTATGCAAACAAGTTCACTATGTAAACACACACTGAACTGTAACATAGTACCTCTATACATATAATTACTGTTAATTAAAAATAAAATTAAGGGGACTGGAGAGATGGCTCAGTAGTTTAGAGCACTTGTTGCTCTTGTAGAGGACCTGGGTTCAATTCCCAGCACCCACATGGAACTCCAGTTCCAGGGTATCTAACGTCCTCTTTGGACAGCAGGAACACAAGTGGTACACAAACAGACATACATGCAGGAATATGAAAAATTTGAATTAAATTAATAATCATTTTCATAGAAAAAGAGTCACATATACACCAACTCAATCACAATCCATTGCTTAAAAATCTATGCCTTTCTATCTGAGGCTTTATTTCCTGGGCATGTTCAGAGCAGAGAGGAAAAAAATGAGCATTATGTCAGATGTATTAGTCAGATATAATCCTTCTGCTAAGAAGAAGTGGTCTCCCCTTGGCCTAGTCCCAGGATAGCTGAAGACTGTCCACCAAAGCAGAGACAAAGGTCAAATCATAATGGCTGATTGTGCAGTCAAACAGGAACACTGCATGCCAAGTGAAAGACCCAATAAACAAACAAAGTTAGCAAGAATAAAACAAACAAAGGTAGCAAGAAAGGAAGAGGGTCTCCTGTTACCCATCTGCTCTGTGGATTGCCCACTGGGTATCTGATCATCCAAGCCAAGATGATCAACCATTTAGAATTTCTCATAAAACCTAGGATATGTAAAATGGGATGTGTAGGCGCCTGGCTATTGTTTTGAACTGGCTTCTTGCATGAGGCCCCAACAGCCCAGACCAAACCAGAATGGAATCACTCATGTCAGGTGCTAACTACACTGAATGTGGAGATGGGGCAGATGAAGAACAAAACAGACATAATCACAAAAAAAAAAAAAAAAAAAAAAAAAAGAAAGAAAAAGAAAAAAGAAAAGAAAATTCACAGCAACCAAATCATAAAGAGCCTAGCTTATGTGGGGCAGAGGATAAAATCCCAGGCCTAATTCCCAGGAGGAAAACAGCAATGAAAACCAGTTTACTCTGCATTCTGTTCCCATTGTCCTCGGTCCTGTCTACAGCATCAAACTCCTCTACTGGGCTCCTCAGGGTACTTCAAGTAGACGCCAGTTAGATGCCAATTATAAATGTGTTGTAGCTGGATCTTTTCTTTGACAAAGGAAAGCAAAAGAAGTAAATCCCCTCCCTCCTAACTCCACCCATGTGCCCTCACCCCTAACTCTGGGTAATGAGTTGATCCCGTGTTGGTCCATCAAAATCGGGAACCACCCAAACTCTGCTCTTAAACAACCAAACTCCCCCTTATATTTAACCCAATAAAAGAAAACCCCCAAATAATCGAGGTATTTCACTTGTGTAGCGTGCAGCCACTCTTGGTAGTGTATCTGACCATCCTATCACTTTTCTTTGAATAAAATTCTCTGGGTTACATTTGCAAGTCTGTATGAATCTTTACTTCAGTTCCTTGAATAAGAGGCCAAGAACCTGGAGACACCTGGTCCAGATGCCAACACCAGTAAGTAAAACAAAGGCTTCCAAATGGGCCCCTTTCTTGCATTTCTCATTTGACCTTCTCAAAGGCCATCTGGGTCCAAAAGGAACCATGGAGCCAGGGGTTCAGAGAAAGGGAATCACTGTCACTGGAGGTTGGCTGGTTCGTTGACAATTTCTTTTGCTGCTCTTAGTTCTGTGAAGGAGTCTGCAGGCTGGAGCAGTGCTGTAAAAATAAAGCAAAGCCTCAACTTTGGATGCAAATGGGAACTCCATTCCCTGTGTGTTTGTGCAAGTGTTCGTGTGTGTGTGTGTGTGTGTGTGTGTGTGTGTGTGTGCATGCTTAAGTGTGCGTGTGTTTGTGTGTGTTGTGTGCATGTGTTTATGTGTATATGTGTGTGCGTGTGTAAGTGTGTGTGTGTGCCAGAGGTTTGTTGTGTGGTATCTTACTTAATTGCTTTCAACTGCAGTTTTTTAGATAAGATCTCTCCCTGAACCTGGTGCTCACTGATTTGGTAGAATGTCTGGCAATAAATGCCAGAGATCCCCCTGTCTCTGTCTCTCCAATGCTGAGATTACCACTGTGCCTGCCTGTTTTTCAATGTAGGTTCTTCTGGAACTCTGTTCCTTGCTTGCATGGGAACAACTTCACTGACCCTATCTCCCTGGCCCTAAATGCTTTCTCCATCACTCAACCTTTGAAATGTCTCTGAAGGCACTGCTTCTGTTTTGATCCATCCAGGCCACCGTTGTCCACCATTGCGGCCCCTCCTACAAGGATCAAGCACATCATGACCTCATTTCCAGGACAATTGTCACTCCCGCGCTTCAGCTTTACAAATCTCCTGCAAAAGTGTTCTTATGGGGCCTCTAGCCAAGGACTATGCCTGCCTCTTCCAGGTCCCAGTACTACTGTCTGGCATACTATTTAATGAGAAAAGTAAAAACTGATGTCGATGCCAGCCAATCAGGAAGCTAGAGGAGAAACCTTCCAGTTCTCTTTCTATGCTGGCAAGTTATAAGTTGAAGATAATCGTTGAAAACTTGGGTTGGAAAAGGCATTACCAGCCACGTGTGTGGCCATTAAGAATCTTAACCAGATGGAAGGCAGAGAAAGCACAGCAGCAAAGCACCTCTTCTCCCCTCTCAACTACTTCCAACAACAAAGCACAAAGCCAAGTGAGGTATATATTTAGCAGACAAACAGGGCCAGAGACTCCGGGTACCTATGATTAGTGGCCAGTGGGAATTGACCCAGCATCCTAGAGTCCCTGGGATGAGATCATTGCTTTCTACGCTTACCCAGTTCTGCGTGAAGATTTTACTCTATAGTCTGCTCATGGCTTTCTAGGGGTCCATGCAGTGCTGAAGGCAAGGTGCTTATAGATGGAAAACGTGGATGCTGACAGGAAATTGCCAAAAGGTCTCTGGAACTCTGCATGCCAACCTGGCTCCTGCCATGTCTGTTTTTCTCCTGTTGTAATCTTGTGTCTCCGTTTTTAGCTCTTAAGAATTAGAGAGAAGAACAAGCTCATACTCCAGGGTTGTGGTAAGGGTAAGAATACAGAGGTTGAAAACATGCTCCAGAGGCTGAGAAGATGTCTCAGTTGTTAAAATTTAACCTCTCAAACCCATGTTTAAAAAACCTGGGCAAGGTGACATACAAGTGTAATCCCAGCAGTCGAGAAATAGAGGCTGGTGGGCCCCTGGTGCTTGCCTAGTCTACTTGAAGAGTTACAGGCCCGTGAGGGAGATCCCACCCCAGGCTCAAAACATACATAGTGATCAAAACATAAGGAACGACAGCTTTGGCCTCCAGATTTTTTCCCCACACATATGCACATACACCCCCATACACAGGTGCATTCCATAAGCATGTGGGAATGCACACACACATACAGAGAGAGAGAGAGAGAGAG